>NW_026294413.1:16663859-17863859 GCF_007827085.1 Peromyscus californicus insignis | reverse complement strand
GGTAATATGTTGTTAATATAAAAAAACTATAATCTTAGAGATTTGGAAAATGTATGAAGTTATTTTCAAAATATCTATAAGATTTAATTAATAATCATTCAATTGATATAATTGACTATTCAACTAAGTAATAATCTGTAGGGTTTTTTTTTTTCAATACTCTTTACTCTTTGGGTGCCTGCTTCCCAGTTCCCAAATAAACATACAGAGACTTATTCCTACTTATCATTGCCTGGCCTTAGCTTGGCTTGTTTTTAGCCAGCTTTTCTTAACTTGAATTATCCTGTCTATCTTTTGCCTCTTGGCTTTTAACTTTCTCTATTCTATATACCTTTCTTTCCTTCTTACTCTGTGGCTGCTTGTGTGCCTTGGTGGCTGGCCCCTGGTGTCTCTACTCCTTCTCCTTTTTCTCATTCCTCCCCCTTCTTCTTTCTCTGTAGATTTCTCCTATTTATTTTCTTTATGTGCCAGGCCCAACTATCCATTCTCCCTCATAGCCATTGACCACTAGGCTTCTTATTAGACCAATCAGGTGTTTTAGACAGGAAAAGTAACAGCTTTACAGAGTTAAATAGATGCAGCGTAAAAGAATATAACACATCTTTACATTATTAAGCAAATATTCCACAGCTTAAATGAATGTGACACATCTTAAGCTAATACTCCATAATAATAATCAATTATATATCAATAAGTAAGTGATGGCAAGTGTTGATGCACCTGTAGCTCCACGGCTTGAATTGTAAAAGCAGGAAGATTATAACTTACAGGTCAAACCTGGCATATCTAACTAGTCCCCATTTTAAAAAGTGTTAATTGTGAAGTATATTCACTATTGTATTAAAAAACTAATAGAATAAGTATAAAATGTTTTTATTTACTGAGATGATCTTGATTCCATTATTTGGAAACTAGACTTGGCATACACACTAAATCATTAGACATTGAGAGCAGTTAACAACAGTACAACATTTAACATGATAAACTTTATTTTATATTATGAATATGATATCTAAACATAAACCTGAAAAAAGAAATTATTTATTAATAGTATCAAATATCAATATATCACATACAGTCCATTTAAAACACAAATTAGTTGAAAGTCCACATTCATTAGGCAATAATGATGAGAAAAAAAATCAAACATAAGGTAATGGAATATTTAGTCAAGATGTGGAGGAGTCTTTGTTTCTAAAATTTAAGAAAAACTTCAATTATTTTAAAATTACATGATTAAAGAATGAAAAATGTGACACTGTAAGATTGTTAGACTTTAAAAAATAATATAAGAATAACTGATAGTTTACATTTTAGGCTATTTTTTCAGAAGTATTCTTTCACAGTTTCACCCTTGTAATCACTGTACTGTGAATCCTTCCTATTACACACTCTAACCACATCCTCCTGCAGTCTCCACTGATGGGAGAGTGACATGATTATGTTTTTGAATTAAAAAAAATGTTATTTGGGGCTGCTTTATAAGCCCAGGTCAATGCCATTTACAGATCACTGCAATTTTTAGCAGGTAACTGCAATGGCTCTATCCAGAAAATGAAGGCTGAGTATATTTATTTAGAACAAATAAGAGAGACAAATCCTTTCTAATACCTGAAATGGCAGTGATTAGCACGGCACAGTGAAGTGAACACTCTTAAAACAATTTGTTTTTAGAGACTCCATTGTTATCAGTTGTCATGCTGGGAAAGTTATGTGATTCTTCAGCATCTCTTTACTTGCCTCTGAAAAAAATCTCACAATAGATCTTGGCATATGCCCACGGTGTACGATCCTAATTACCCCACTAAGCTCAGAATACAATCAAAGATGATTGAAAATATGCCTGGAAAAATTACCAGATGTGTAGAGATGGACAAAACCCAAATCTAATCCTGCCTGAGGACAGAATATATATATTTTTTACTGCTATTTTAAGGCGGTAAACATCTCCATAGTGGTTATGTTTGCCTGGCGCATAGTAACCACTCAATCTACCTTAGCGATTTTCTGAAGTAAAACGCTTCTATGTTGCTACTCAGCCTCTGCCACATGGAAGCACAGTAATTGCCCTGTGAAATGCTACACTATTTATTGATATTACTAATACATTTGAAGTGACAGGATAAAAATACATACTCATTATGGTATGCAAATATTGGTTGCACTATTTCCTTAATATTGGGTTTTATGCAAACATATGTTTGCTTATTAGCTTAGGACTTGCGTGAAAAACTGCATGTGGAATTTTCTGCTTCAGATACAGGTGAAGGAACCAGAAAAATGATTTGACAGGAAAATCAAGAGCATGGTAAGAATGTCAAATTGAATGTTTCTATGAACGTGAAGGCTTGGGAGCACACACACACAAAAAAAAGGAAGAAGCAGAGGAATGAATGATCAGAGCAAACTCTTTCATTAATTAAACTGCCATTTGCATTTGTTTGGGCATTTTAAATTATTTTGATCAGAGTAGTTCCCTGATTTGTGTTTTGATGGAAATTAAAGAAGAGTGCAGATAACCTTCTCTGTGCTAAATGAACTCATTTTGATCTGGACTCTGCAGAGAAATCAAAGGCTGGTGATGTGAGCAGTTCACTAAGGAATGCAGCCCAAGTTCATAGCCAGATGTGAATTTGCAAAAATCTGCACCTGCCGCTCTTTTATTGAACATGGCATAGAATTGCACAATTTTCATTTGAATCTCTGAAGTAGTATAGCAGTGCTGACATTTGAGTTACAGAAGTGTCCAAACCAATTGTAAAATACAGCTTCCTGATGGAGAAGGTGACTATAAGGAGTTTCATATTACTGCTTACCTGTGAAACACAAATGACATGAAAACATGAATTGGCTGCATTTTCTTCTTCATTGTATGTCCAAAAGATAACCCAGAAGTGCAAGGAAAGTTGTTGTTGTTATTTTTTTCTGAGGATTAAATTAGATAGTCTCCCCACAGCAAAGAAACAAATATGATACCAAGCCTATAAAATAACATCATTACAGGGAGTAAAACCAGAACAACTTAAAATTCTTTATAAATTTCATTTTTGTTTCTAAAATATCAAGCAACACTTCTTTAAAAAAAAAATAGAAGGAAAGTGCCAGGGTGCATCAAACATAATTATTGTTACAGACAGATGAAGGCTAAAGAGTAGGAACATGGAAAAAGGCACAAAAAAAGGATTGCTCATGTCAGTTATGCTCTCTGTGAGGAGCTCGAAGGGAAGCAGAAACAACTGGCTAGCATCAGACTACTCCTGGGGACACAAATGGAAAGATTAGCTTATGATAGCAATTAAAATCGGCAACTTTGAGAAGGTTGAATGCCAACTGAATTTGCTTGTGGTCAGGTACCTTTTGGTGATATCATCCTCCAAGGAGAAGGATAGCATTGCTATTCACCCCAAATCCATCAAGCACTTCTCTAGCCAATCTTTCATAATGTTGATATGCTTGTGACATATTTATAGTCTTTGTTGTTGTAAGTATAGTGCTTTGCTACAACCAAATTAAATTTCTCTACAAATAACATTTCCCTTGGTGTCTTTTGGAAGAATTCCCTAAAACTTTTCCATATTACTAAACTTTTCACCTAGTGTCACATTTAAGCACAGTGAAAGACAGACTATAATTGGGCTATAAATTATTCTCACTTAAAATATGATAGGCATTTGAAGCATGAATGGTTGAACACATTTCTGAGTGGAGATAACAGATGTTTATTTGACTCTATAAACTAAATTTATCATGATGTCAATAAGGCAATTACAGTTGGCTCCACAGTGCATTCCAGAGACCAAATGCCTTTTATTTTACCTACATTATGCATTAGACAGTTTTTTCAAATGCAGAATCCAAAATTTTACAGCTAACTTATGAATATACATGGAAGCAGCTTGAGATTTCAGTTAGTAAAATAAATTATGATTTGTATGTACATCATTTTCCAAAAAGTTCACAAAGTATAAATTTTTTCAATATAAATGCAGATTTCAATTGAAATTATTGTTACACTTTTCTAAAGATAGTATCTGCTAAAATAGCTGGAAAATTAGTAATTGTTCTGTGCCTAAGCTACAGATATTTATTTGATATCTTATTTTCATTTTAATATTTGTGACCTAGAAATCATACTAAAATACATTAAAAAACTATTTATAGTTTACATCTGGGACATAATTTCCCCTCCTTTCTCTCCTCCCAGTTCCTTCCCCTAACTCCCCTCTATTCCCACCCACCCCCCAATACACTCTTCCATCATTTCTGTTTAGGAAAGGGTAGGCAGTTCTCCCATGAGTATCAACAAAACATGGCATATCAAGTTGCAATAATACAAGCACCTCAGCATGTATTAAGGCTGGGCAAGATGACCCAGCATGAAGAGTAGGATTCCAAAAGCCAGCAAAAGAATCAGAGACAGCCCTGCTCCCACTGTTAGGATTCCCAGAAGAGGACCAAGCTACACAACTGTAACATATATGCAGAGTGCCAAGGTCAGTCTCATACATGCTGTCCATTCAATCTCTGTGAGCCCCCATGAGCCTAGGTTAGCTGATTATGTGGGTTTTCTTGTGGTGTCCCTGACCCCTCTGTCTCCTATAACACTTCTTCCCTATCTTCAGCAGGATTCCCTAAGCTCAGTCTAACGTTTGGCTGTGGGTCTCTGCATCTGTTTCCATCAATTGCTAGATGAAGCTTCTCTGATGACTTTTGGACAAGGTACCAATCTATGAGTATAGTAAAATATTATTTGTTTGTTTTGTCTCCAGTCATGTTTAGTTCTATTCTAGGTCTCTGAGTCATCCAGTCTGTCGGTCCTGATGCTCCTGGCTGTGTCAAGGGCAGGCTTACTCTCCTGACATGGGTCTCAGGCTGGACCAGTCATTGCTTGGCCACTCCCCTAGATCTCCAGGCTATCCTTACCTTATCACATCCCACAGGCAGGAGAGACTGTAGGTCGAAAGTTGTATGACTGGGTTGGTAACCCAATCCCTCCACTTGAAAGCTTGTCTGGTCGCAGGAGATGGCCCTTTCAGGCTACATATCTGCTATTGCTAGGAATCATAGCTGGGGTCATCCTTATAAATTCCCTTGAGCCAGGTTTCTACAAGACCCAACACTCATTCCCGACACACTCTTTCCAGAAGTTTCTTTCAGTCCTTTTCAGTCCACACGCTCAACCTGATTGCTCATGTTTCCATCCCCACCTGCCTGCAGTCCACTCACAACATCTACATATTAAAAATGAACAGATGTATTAATTTCTTAACATTGTGGCTTTTTGTTTAAATAGAAAAACTAATCATCAGAGCAGGTAAACAACTTGCCAAAATCTATGCAATTAGAAAATGGTGAATACAGCTGTTTGCTTTATAGTTGACATATCCTCTCATTTCAGAGTGTATTTTTACACATTAGAGAACTCAACAATGTCCTGAAAGAGCAAAGATATACCAAAATACTCTAATTCTTTCAGAATTTTGTTATATCATTTGATGGAGTAGGATAAAGCAAAATGTTTGAATAAGAAAACCATCATTTATTAACTCTAAACTTTTAGAATGGAAAAGAGAACACTGAAAATTTTATGTTTGAGGTTGTATAATATTTCTGAAATGTGGTGATACTTCATTTGCTCTCTCACAAATAAAGCTTGCCTGGAGGTAACAGTGTGGAGCTAGTCACTAGAGGCCAGACAGTGGTGGCACACACCTTTAATCCCATCACTTGGAATCTCATGCCTTTGAACCCAGTACTTAGGAGGCACACACCTTTAATCCCAGCATTTGGGAGGAAGAAACAGAATGTGATGTGGCTGGGTGGAGAGAGGAGGTGATAAGAGGCAGGGTAGAGACAGAAGCTTGGGTCTTTCAGTCTGAGTATTTGGTAGAGGTAAGAAGTCTTTCTAGTGGCCGGCTGCTCTGCTTCTCAGATCTTTCAGCTTTCACCCTGACATCTGATTCTGGGTTTTTATTATTAAGACCAATTAGAATTTGTGCTACACTCAAAAGCAAATGTAAAGGCTCCAATTAATTAATAATATTCAGTAATATAACAATGTTGAAATATTAACAGCTCTGTTTTTCACAATTAGGGAAGATTGTGGATTGCTTTTTTCCCTTGGGAGCATTTTTAGAATCTTCTAGCACTATGAAAGCTGGAAAATAGGAATAATCCTTCCACCTGAGTTTGTTTCTTCATATCACATGATGAAGTAGCTGGCATACTCAGCAATCAGATCTTATCAACTTGTGGAAAGTAACCAAGCATAGGGCCAATAACCTATAATGTTTGTGGAGTTACCCTAATGACCAATACCTTGGGAAGAGGTTTCCCATATGTGTAACTGGATTTGTTTCTCTGAAAATATATCATATTTTGGAGAGGCACGTTCTCTCTGTTACAGAGAAAGTCCACTTAAACTTTCTTTACATATGCATATGTAAATATTTTAGGAAGCTTATAAAATGAAGGATTCCATATGGTGTTTCAAAGGTGTTTGCTCTCAGTCACTTCCTCCCCATGATCCTCTTTCTACCTTGTCAGACACATCCTAATTTAATCTTTTTGTAGCAGGACTTTAGAAAACAGAATTCTCTATTTTCAATGTTCATGTGATGTGCTATATTGAAGGACTTGGTTTAGAAATGGCAATTGAAATTTCTTCTAGCTCAAAAAATTGTGATTTTCTTTGTCATTTTAAATAAATAGAGGCTATTTCACCATAAAAAGCTGAACTCCTGGGTTTGGGTTATAACTAAATGGTGTGAACTAATAATTACAATTTTGATTTAAATATAGTTCTAATACAAACTGTAACTGTAATTTATAAGTAAAATGTTAGAAAGTGTCTCAAACTCCAGTCTTATATTTAAAATTATAAATCTACAGTATTTTAATGGAATCTAGTTGGAATGAACAAAGCTGTGCAATAGTCCTGATTAATATTCTTTACTTTCTGATTAAAGCTCATCTTTCAAAATCACTTTTACATGGATAATAATTCTTATTTATTTTATATTATTAAATACATATTCTATTTCCTTTTACTTTTTTTTTGTGTGTGTGTGTGTGTGTGTGTGTGTGTGTGTGTGTGTGTGTGTGTGTGTGTGTTGCACAAATATGCAAGTGCAACCTGCTAAGTCTGTTTCATTGTTTGTGTATATTTGATTTCAGGGATGACCACTATGCATGTACAACCAATGAGAAAGCTCATCCCTGGGACAGGCTGAGTCTCTTCCCAGCAGTCATTAGTTGCGTATAATTCTTTGTTTAAGGATGGTACCCTGCTATATTTTCTCTCTTCCTTGCTAGTATACTCATTGATATTGTCATTATTCTTATTTGGTTTATGCAGCCATTTTTGGGAGAGAATTTTACTGCAGACTTCCTGGTTTTCTGGCTGTTTTAATATTTCCACTTTCTTCTTCACAATGATCCTGGTCTCATAACCATTTCTCACACACTATGTAAGAAAACAGTAAACATTGTACATTTATCTGTAAGGAGAACAACCTGGAAACAAATTATGCCTTTGCCATTTACTTCTCATGGTCCAATATTTGTCACTTGCCTTTAATGAGCTCTTAAGATATCTCAAAAAAATATTATCTATACTAGCAGTGAGGGGAGCACACAGGAGGGCTGAATGTGAAGAACAATTCACTAGACTATCTGGTGGTCATACGCTCCATTCTATCCACCAAGAACAGTTCCTGCTAGTTATGAGTAATGTTATTGTTTCAGGTCCAGGCAACACATTCCCATGACCTGGGATTTTGCCAACTTATTCCACAGGATTGCTATGCCATATAGCTTTGGTTTGTTTGATTTTCTTAATTTCACCAAGTTGGAAATTTGAATGAACACACATTGTTACTGGATAATAGCAATTCTCATATCATTGCTGATGACACTTTCAAATGAGACTTATTGAGCCATCTGGAATTACACAATAAAATTGGACATGAACATAACTAACAAGTAATTCTATTCCTAGCTATGCATTTAAAATTGGTCTGTATGTTAGACTTAAAGAACATATTCAGAAATATTCACAACAACTTAGCTTTTTGTATAAAATAGGAGAAACTTCCTAAAAAAAAAAACCTAGATTCAGCTGAGATGTACTCTGTTAGAGTTCTTTGGAGCCAAATCAATAGAATGAACATATATTACAGAGGGAATTTATTAGAGAGGATTACATTATATGTTTTGAGTTTCTAACATTGATTGCTTGTGGATTAGAGTGACCCAGGTGCTCAGTCTGTGAGGTTTGAAGCCTCAGCAATCCCGATATGGTTCTGAAGACCTAGCAGATTACTGGAGACTTCCTTGTTGTTATCCTCATTGGAAAGTCAAATATGGCAAGCTCTGATGTCACAGAAAGATTTTAGCAGCAGTGGTAGAAACAGGGTAAAAGCACCCACAAGCAAATTTCAAAACATACAAGAAAAAAAAAACAAAAACCAACCAACCAAACAAAAAAGACCACTTCTTTTCTCTCAGATTTCTTTATGTTGGGAAGCTATTGGAAGGTTCTGCTTCCTCTGGGGATGAGTCATACTCCCTCTATTAATCCTACAAGGAAATACCTTCATGTCTTTCTCAGAGGCATGTCTCTTAGTTTCCAGATCCGTTTGAGTTGACAGCCAACATTAACTGTCACATGCATGTTAAATAAATGTGTCTGCTTTATTTAAAGCTGAAATTAATTTGGAATAATTACAGTGATATGCTCAATCACTTGTTTCTGTGGAATTCTAAAAAGTAAATGTGTTGATTAGTTTTCTAGGAATTGTACATCCATGATACAGAAGTCAAATTAATTGTGGTATAGCCTTCGAAATTGATGAAAGTCATTTCTTTTGTAATCAGAGACACCATAATCACCTATGGGTGTGCATGTATATATGTATATATGTAAAAAATCAGGACACGCTTAAATGAATTCGGGGAGCTGTAGGCAATCAATGACTTGTAAGTGAGGAAAAGCTTCTCCAGGGAAGCATTTCTGGATAAGTTCTGTTCCCAAGTGGCTAGTTTTAAACATCTATTCATACAAGCAAAACTAAAAGGAGTTGGGAGACTATATATATATATATATATATATATATATATATATATAAAATTCATAATGTTAATAATAAAGTATAATAAAAGAATAGTAATGTATAATAATAGTGATAGAGAGAGGGAGGGTTAAAAATCATGTAATACAGCATTTGTGTATTAGATAACATGGATAAGCAGTATTTGTTCAAACTCAGCCTTAAAACGGAGGGCTCCAGCAAACCCCTCCCCTTGGGGCTCAGAGGACTGTGTGGAAGAGGAGACAGAAAGATTGTCAGAGCCAGGGGAGATGGAGGTCATGAAGCAGTCAAAGCTTTCTGGATACCACAGCATCCGTGTTCATATGAACTCATGGAGCTGGAGGAGCAAGCACAGGGCCTGCATGGGTCTGCACCAATTGAAGTTTGATAGCTGAAAGAAGAGACATGCCCCATCCTTAACCACGAAGCTAGCTCCTGTTGATAGTCACTTGAAAATGAAAATTGGGGTAACAAACCACTCTTTAGGGTAGGCCCATGCCCAGCAGTAGATGGTCAACACAAAATAAACTCAGGATGTCTTGGGAGGTTTTGTGTCTCATAATGATAAGCCAGGGCATTTTTTTTAAGTCTTGCCTGTCCTTTGAGTATATATTACATCTTCCAGTTTTGTGCTTTAAGGGATCCCTGTGTGTGTGGATCTATACGCATTTTTTATGTGTATGCTTTTTGTTTAGCTCTTTTTCTTCTTTGTTTCTTTTATCTTATCCCAATTTGTTTGTTTTTCGTTTTATTTTATTTTATCATTGCCCTTTAGGAGCATGTTTATTTTCTAGTGAGAGACAGAAAGGGTTGGTCCCACATAGAGGGGAAGGTAAGGAGGAGCTAGAAAGGATGTGGGGAGCAGAAGCTGTAATCAGAATGAATTGTATGGAAAAAATATATTTTAAATTAAAGAAAAGTGGGGTACTTGTTCAATTGCCCAAGTTGTCATGTTAGACTTCTAATCAAGAATACTTATTTTATTGTCACTTGATAGCAATTTATATATTTATTAGTGAATATTTAATATGTGAGATTCTATAAAAAATTGAAAGTAAGATAGATCCTGGCCAAAATTAATGAATAAATTATATGTCATGTTTCACATTATCCTGAAAGCTTGAATAAATGCCTCAGTTTATCAGTTTTCAACATAATTCATGAAAAGAGTGTCAGCTGAAAAGTGTGCTTTAGTGTAATGTTGCCAAATTAATTTAGAATTAAGCTTTCTTCTCATCTCTAGTGCAATTTGTCTATAATAGATAGACCATAAACCACAATTTTAAATTGCATCATCTAAAACATCAAATAAATCATTGAAATACCATGTATACACATACATGTATACTTATATCAACAATTATTGTAGTATTCATACAGTTATGACTTCTCTATTATTCAGAATAGGTGAACATCCCAGGATGAAAACATATTTTGTGATTATGGTCTATTTCTATTTATTTTATAAGGCTGCCCTCATTTTAATCAATACAGTTTTGATTTTTAAAATTCTATGATCTTTAAGTGTATAACATATGTTGATGCATGTGTAATGTAAAAGCAAATGTGGAACTTTATTTATGGTTATAATACTATAATTTGGAGAAGGAAAGTATGTACAGTGTCTAAGTTCATTTTATTAGTGTAAGTATGAGTGCCATCTGAGTATTTCAAGTCTCATGGAAGCTACACAGGTATATTTTCCTTATCATACCTCTGTCAAAGTTCAAAAACTGTTATTTCAAGAATCTTTTATCAATTATTGATTTATAATGTCCAAATCAACATAATGTAACTTTAGTTTATTTGAAATTAAATGGAAAGAGAATCAATATTGTGAGTTGCATAGAATGTTGAAAATAGTTATCTTGGAGTTGAAATTGGATATATAAAAATTGTTTTTTTAGCTAAAAATATTCCAGCATGTACTCTAGATTATATGTAATATTTTAGTTTGAGCTGTAAATATATATGTGTGTATATAACAGCAATTAAATAAAAAATTAATAAAAAAACAAATTTGAAAAAAGCAAGAAGGAGTATATGGGGTTGATTATATGGAGAAAAAGGAAGGGAGAATAATTTTTTTAAAAATATGTGGAAACAGAACACAGATCTTTTTCATGCGGTAGAACACAATATGGAAATCATAAAGAGCAAACGTCCACTGCAGTTGATAATGGAAACACACATTCTCTCTCTCAGAAACACACACACACACACACACACACACACACACACACACACACACACACACACACATACACACAGTGATATATTGTGTCCCCCAATATATTGTGCACCCTAAGAAACTTATCTGGGCATCAGAGAACAGAACAGTCACTAGAGAGACATAGAGGCCAGGCAGAGGAGACACACACCTTTAATCCTACCACTCGGGAATCAGAGATCCGTCTGGATCTTTGTGAGTTCAAGGCCACACTGGAAACAGAGCCAGGCATGGTGGCACACACCTTTAATCCCAGCACTTGAGATCTCATGTCTTGCTTGGGAAGAACATATACCTTTAATCCCAGGAAGTGATGGCAGGAAGCAGAAAGGTATATAAGGCATGAGGACCAGAAACTAGAGGCTTTTAAGCTTTTAGGCTTTTTAGCAGCAGTTCAGCTGAGATCCCTTCCAGGTGAGGACTCAGAGGCTTTCAGTCTGAGGAAACAGGATCAGCTGAAGAGCTGGCAAGGTGAGGTTGGCTGTGGCTTGTTCTGTCTCTCTGATCTTTCAGCATTTACCCCAATATCTGGCACTGGGTATATTTTATTTAATAAGACCATTTATCAATTCATCTTACACACACACACACACACACACACACACACACACACACACACACACACACATACACACACTGTTGATGATACTGTAAACTGGGACAACACCTTGGATACCTTTAGAACTACTGTTAAAAATTGAACCTGATATGGTGTCTCATGCTTATAACCCCAAAACAGAAAAAGCAGATATACAAGGATTAGGAGGTTAGGTCACCCTTGCTACAAAGTCATTCCAAGCCAATCCTTGGCTATAGGATGCCTTGTTTCAAAATTCAAACAAAATTAGACATGGATGTTTAGTACCCTGCAGCTACTACTTATAGTAATTACCCAACATTACAAGTGTACAGTCAGAGAATCAATTTATGAAGGAAGGTCTGAGGGATCTGTCCTGTGATAAGTGGTGTATAGTTTCACAGAAGTATAAAATCAGAATGCATTAAATTAATGTTCACAGGGAAGATATAAATTCTTCAGAGTAGCTTGTTTGGAGCTTCACATTAATGCATATTGTTCTTTTCATTTTTTTTTAATTCTTTAATTGTAGGGTAATAGTTCCTGGTGTATATTTAATTATCCTTTGCTACCTTTATGTCTCTAAAATTAAGTTTTATAAATAAAAACACAGTTTTATTGATCAAATATTATGAATTTATAAATATGTTATCTCTCAACTGAGCATCTTGTTTATTATATTTTAGTTATCCTTCCAAAGGGAGTACCACGAGTTCTTTTTTATATCTACTATGGGATTCTTAATTGGAATCAAGATACTCCCTTCTAAGTTTCCAATGAATTGATTCCCACTGACCTCAGAATCCAAAGTGCTCTGGGCTGTTAGCATTCACCCTGGTACTTCTCTCTCCTGTGGTACTTGTACCTTATGCATCTTGTTTTTCACCTCTGTGAATTCACCTACTGCTGTGATTGCAACAGGGTGCAGAGGGACATGAATTATGGAGAAGCACAAAGTGTTTCAGTGCTCATCTGAATTCCCTTCATGTCAGCTGGGCCTCTGCTGATGTAGAAGGGAAAAGACTAGAAACCAGAGCAAATCTGAGAACCTCAGTCATGACTAAATTGCAAACTGAATTAAAAGGTAGGTGACTGTACTAGAAGTTAAGAACAGAAAACAATTTATGCCCTACTAATTAAGAATGAAAGGTCTTTAAAACAATAAAGGGATATATGACACTGGTGAGTGACCTGTTTATTTGCCTAATTAAAAAATAAGAAAACAGAGGGAATGTAAAGAAAACAAACTATAGAATTGTTTCTAACATGTTCTCAATTTTAACACCATTCACAGAGATCTCCAGATTCCAAAGAAATACAGTTCTTTCCCATGCCAACTGTATCATCAACTATGATGAATTTGACTTGCTAACATAAATTTTCTATCTTCCTCCTCTTCCTTCTATTGCTCCTCCTCCTCCTCATTTTATCACTACTAGTATCTTTTTTTTTTCTTATAATTACTATTTGCTTTATCTGGTCCACTTTAATCAAAGCTAATTGGGGAATATTTTAAAAATCACTCCTTAATGCTGTAAGCTGCAATAAAGTATATTCAGCCTCTCATTTTTATGACAGTAATTATATGTATCAACTGATTTAAATAATAATCTTTTCTCTTTCAACAATGATAAAAGTTGTTTACTCAGTCCAGGCAGATCCAGTCCCCTCCTCCCAGGCTGAGCCAAGCATCCCTGTATAAGCCCCAGGTTTCAAACAGCCAACTCATGCACTGAGCACATAATCTCTGTCCTTGGGTGAGTCTTTGCCCTGGAGGAGATGGGAATGGAAGGTGGGCTGGGGGAAGGGGAGGGGGGGCGGGAGGGGGGAGAACAAGGGAATCCATGGTTGATATGTAGAATTAAATTATATTGTAAAATAAAATAAAATAATATAAAAAAAGTTGTTTACTTCTTTCATGAAATTTAACAGTAGACTTTTGTCATTTGGAAATTTATAATGGCTAGAAATTGTCAACTTCAGTGAGCCTTAGTTGATTTATATGTTTATTTTTAATATATATGTGAGAATACAAATATATTTGAAAAGAATGAGATGACATAACTGCACAGATATTAGGTGCTTGTAGTTTTCAAAGCTATTATATGTTATTGAAAAAGGGATTTTCATCCAGAGAGAGCAATAATGATATCTTAGACATGATGTCCTAGACCTTTTACACTGATATTTTCTAACATTAATGGTAGAAAAAAAGAACAAGAAGTGAGAAATGAATTTGGAGTAAGCCAGAATGCATCAACATTTTATTAGAATGAGGAGTCATCTTTAGTTGTTTCTGGCTATGAATTTCTTTTACATTTAAAGAGGGAATTACATATTAATATCAGAATCAAATTTTGGCAAGCACTTTTTTATTTGTTATAATCTTGAACTCATTCTTTGACTGCTACCTGCTTAGTTGTATTTTCTCATTTTGATGTATAATAAACGTTTAAAGGATTTGAGCAATGCCTGCTACTGTTTTCCATATTCAAAATCAAAATTCTTTATCTAATTTCTTACAAGACTCTTTCAATTGCTTTATTGGTGAAATTATTAAGGCCACTCCATGTAGTTAAAAGGAGATTTATTTAATGGCATAACTTACAAATTAAGGGATAGGTAGGTCGCGGGGTCTGGGGAAGGTGTATCGCAGTCCAGCGGTGTTTGTTCTCTGGAGCTCTGCTTGGCCCACCTCCACCGTCCAGGGTCCCAGAACCGAGTTAGGGCGCAGCCCATCCAGATCTCAGGTCTCCAGGCGCCTCCCTTGGCCCCTCCTTGTAGGCATGACAGTTGCCAAAGTCTCAATGGGGGTTGGAACTTCCAGATCAAAGCTGGAATGGCTACCTACTACATTGCTTTCTACATGTTTATTGATTTTTGAGAACAGCATTGTCAGCTGACCATATTGATAACAAAATTATGTAGACTAGACCACATGTTATATTTTATAATTTCACTTTAGGTTCATCAGTTCTCCTCAGGGTTAACTATAAACTGCACTCTGTCATTGGAGGTCAAGCAACATGCACCTACTGCCTTGAAGACCTGAATTTTCCCATATTCCTGTCCCAAGGTGCTCCCTTTATGCTTCTTTCCCTTTAATACTGTTTGAGTACACTCATCTGTGTTATACATCATCTTATATATTATCTCTCCAAAGAACCTCCCCCACATTATTACTACATTAAATGCCCCTACTAAATGTTACCATACTAACTAAGCACAGCCAAATCACAACACATCAAATATACATAACATTGTAATTGCTTATGTGATTAGGCTTGCTCTAATTAAATACTAGATATCTAGAAATAAAAATTATAACTTTCATTCAACACATCCTTGAAAGGTAGACAGTATGTGAGCTATAAATACAAGCTCATATGAGGTAAGTTGGTAGAAATTAAAACTGAATTCACAAATAATTGGGAGACATTTCACTCAAAAACATCTACTGTATAATGTGATAAATGTATGGATTTTAAATAAAGGTGCTCAAATGTACTGCACAATTTAGAAATCTTTTGTACATTAAGGACTTTTTTATAATCCCCATTTTAATTTATTTTAGGTATGCACACGTGTGTCTGGTGTGGGTGGATGTACACGCTTTCATGGTGAGAACAACTTGCGAGTTTCACTTCACTCTTTCTACCATTTGGCCTCAAAAACTCTCAGGTTGTCACTGAGCCAACTCACCAGACCCTATTCTTCAGCTTGACAGCCACAAATTATACCAATATTTTTAACCATTTATTATCATCTCTGAGCTAGTAACCCTAATCTCATTTTAGATACTTAGATGCGTTAACAATTGGCTTGTGACTCTACACAAGCTGAATCTCTTTTTGGATTAACTTCTCCCATAAACTTTCTTCAAAAATTATGAAAATGTGTTCATTGGCGTCCATTTCCTCAGCAATCCCACTACAGAGTTAAAGAGGCTGCAGAGTTGTACCACAAATGTTTGTTCAAATTCCCCCAAGTGTTAAAAAAATGTATTTTTATGTATGATAGGACTCATTACCCAAAAATAGTTTCACAAAGGAACTTAGCAATTTTCTACGACTGTAGAACTGGGTTTTTGCTCCCACATCCCTCCACAGACTTGATAGTGAAGTCCTACTCTCATTCCTGGGAAAAATCTGAGGTCCAGTCATTGTGAATGCTGTAAAGCTGTTTCACTTGCATTCACCCCATTACTCAGAACCTTTCAGTGGAGGTGGTGAGGAAGACGTCAGCATATGTGGCATCTCTTCCTTATGCTCCCTGGTTGCTGTCAGTATCATGACATCATTGAATTTGAGTTGGACTGCTACGTTTTTCTTTTAACTACTTGCCAGTGTCAATAGATTCTGTACCACTAATAGAAAGTGGGGTGAGAATCAGTAGTCCTTTGTTTCATGTCCTGTCTGTCCATTTTGTCAGCAGTTGATTCGAGGATACTTTGTTGTCCAGTGGCTAACTTTTGCCACAATGAAAGTTAACTCCATACGCAGTTTCTTCAATGCCCATATTTTCTCTGAAGTAGATTGGTACTGCCAGGAGCCAACATGTCTCAAAAAAGAAAAATTTTCTAAGTTATTAAAACATTTTAAATGCCATATTCTGTAGATCTCTGAAGGGTTTGAAGATGACCTGTCTAAAATATATCTGCTCAATTTTGAAAACATATCTAATATGACTACAAGTTCTATTGTAATGTCTAACTACTAACCTTCATTTCTTTATATCCTAATAGTTGGTAATAATAACATTCAAGGATCAGAAAATTGCATTACATTGTTAAATGAACGGTACAATTAGAAATATACATAAAGCATTTTCTAACAATATCAATTTCAATATATATAATTTGTATACAATATAAAACAATCCAATCCAATGTAAAGTATTTAAAACTAGTAATTGTCTTTTTCTTCTTTCTTTCTCTCTCTCTTTTTTTTTTATTCTATTTTTTTTAATTTATTTTAATTTATTTTGCAATACAATTCAGTTCTACATATCGGTCACGGATTCCCTTGTTCTCCCCCCCTCCCGTCCCCCTCACCTTCCCCCCAACGCCCCCCCCCCCATTCCCATCTCCTCCAGGGCAAAGCCTTCCCCACAGACTGAGGTCAACCTGGTAGACTCAGTCCAGGTAGGTCTAGTCCCCTCCTCCCAGGCCAAGCCAAACAATCCTGCATAGGCTTTATCAAAAGGCATCTTCTGAGGCCAGGACAATATGGCACCATCCCTGAAGTGGCCTTCGCAATTCGGAAAAGGTACAGTGCCCTTTTCTTCGAAGGCAGCTGAACAGGCAGTGGGCCAATGGCCTCTGATGTGCAATGGAACAGCAGCTGAAACAGTTATTCTTGAAGAGTAACTAAGCTCATGCCTCTCAATAGTAGACTGGCATTTGATAGAGGGATGTGGAGAAGAACGAGATGCTGAGATGAAGCCATATATACACAGCCAAGAAGAATGGACAGCTGAATTAAAAAACCATCAACAATTTCCAGAATTTAAAATCCTGAATCATGACATGACACTAGTGGAATTCAGGTGTTTCTGGTACATGGACTGCTCTCACCCAATGTGAGGTTGAACTATTGACCTTGTGTACATCCTACTTCACAAATGAGTCTGTCAAACACGCTAAGCCTATAGGCCGAAGATGATGCCCCAACACTGTGGAGGAACCTCAGATGATTGTCCAGGCAGCTGGCTGTTTCTGTCAACTCACAATTTTTTGGAAGTTGCTTGCATATACTTCCCATTTTTATTTTTTTGTTAGCTAATATTATTTCCTTCTTGGGTCTCTGAGGGAGCTGAAGATTAGTTAGTTATAGTTAAAGATTAATTAGGATAGAAAGTGAATTAGATACAATAGAATAGATAATGGAATTATTTTCTCTGAATTTGTCAAATACAAATGAACTTATATTGTAAAAAAAAAAAAAAAAAGAAAGTGGGGTGATCGCAGACGTCTATGTACTGGGTGTGATATTCCAATAATGCTATGTGCTCCACATTTCTTATTTTGACATGTGGTTCTCTACATTTTTCTTTGTTATTCTCTTTTTATCAGAACTTTTATATTCACCTGAGCATTAGAAGCATAACAATTTCATTCTAGAGTATTCTTCTCCAAATTCTCTTAGGATAAGAGCGTATCACTTAAAATTTTCATAATACATTGTAGCAAAATTATTCACCAGGTATAACTAGTGTGAAAGAACAAAAAAAGTTACTAATTCATACCTTGAGATGCCAGTATAGTATATTGAAATACATGTGCATTGGTTTGGATAATCTAGTCCTGGGCTGGGACCTTTCTTCCATCTTATTTTTATATACTTTAAATTAAAATATAATTACATCATTTTCCCCATTCCCTTTCCTCTAGGCCCTCCCAAACTTCTCTACCTCCAACTACTTCTATCTCTCACCCTTACTCTCAAATTGATAGCCCAGTTTTCTTTGATTACTATTATTACACACTGTGGTAGCTTGAATGAGAACGGCTCCATAGACTCATATATTTGCATGCTTAGTCCGTAGTTAGTGAACTGTTTGGGAAGGATGAGGAGAAGTGGTCCTGTTGTAGGCATGGCTGATTGGAATAGGTTTGTCATTGAGTGTGGACTCTAACATTCTAAAGACCCGAACAAGCCACTGGCTCTCCCTGCCTGCCAGCCTATCTGTGAATCAAGATGTAGGGTTTTCAGCCTCATGACTGTCTCTGCCATGCTTTCTGCCATGATGGTAATGTGTAGATGTAACCAACTGTTTTATTAAATAAGAAACACAGAACCAATGCAAAGAAGAAAGCCAAGAGGTCAAAGCTAAGAGCTAAAACCATACCCTTCCTTCTGCGGTGGTCCTACCTCTCCAAAAAAGAGCTACTTCCTGTGTTAAAGTCTTTATATAGACTTTCTGTTCTGCCTTCTCATTGGTTGTAAACCCAACCACATGACTGCCTCATCACTGCCTGTCTGTATAGACCTACAGGTCTTCTATGGTTGGTATTGAGATTACAGGCGTGTGTATCCAATGCTGGCTGTATCCCTGAACACACAGAAACTTACCTAGCTCTGCCTACCAAGTGCTGGGATTACAAGCGTATGCCACCGCCTGACTTTCCTATGGCTTGCTAATACTTCTGACCCCCGGGCAACTTTATTTATTAACATACAAATAACATTTTAATACAAATAAAATATCACCATAGTAATAGACTAATCTTCTAAAAAAAAAAAAGCAAGCTCTCAATTAAATTCTTTCTTTATAAGAATTGCCTTGGTCACACTGTCTCTTCACAGCAACAGGATACTAACTAAGATGGTTTGGTATAGGTTCATATGTTTGATGGAACTGTTTGGGAAGGATTAGGAGGTGTGGCCTTGTATGCAGGAGTTGTTTCCTTGAGAGTAGGCTTTGAGTTTACAATGGTCATGTGTAGCTTGAGTTTTCCTGCCTGGCCCACAGTCAGGATAAATCTCTCTCACCTGCCAGTCCCACAGCCGTCAGACCCAACCAAGTAAACACAGAGACTTATATTGGTTACAAACTGTATGGCCATGGCAGGCTTCTTGCTAACTGTTCTTACAGCTTAAATTAATCCATTTCTATAAATCTATACCTTGCCACATGGCTCGTGGCTTACCGGCATCTTCACATGCTGTTTCTCATCGTGGTGGCTGGCAGTGTCTCTCTGACTCAGCCTTCTACTTCCCAGCTTTATTCTCCTCCTTGTCCCACCTACACTACCTGCCTAGCCAATGGCCAATCAGTGTTTTATTTATTGACTAATCAGCAACACATTTGCCATACAGAACATCCCACAGCAGTCATGACATTCTCAATTAGCTCTCTCTCTTTCTGCCTGATGCTTGTTCTCTCAACACAAAAGTTCTCAGCTATTGGTCCAGGGCCATACCTGCCTATCTACCTCCGTGCTTCCTGCCAAGATAGTCATGGATTCACCCTCTGAAATATCCCTGTTTTCTTCCATCAGTTTTTATGGTCAAGCTATCCCCTTCACAGCAATAGAAAAGTAACTAAGACACACATAGATATATTTGTATATATGAATATGAATGCCCAAATATATAAATACTAACAGATGAATATTAAATTGAGATAATAATGCTTAACAGCTTTTGACTTCTATTTCCAGCTCATAAATTTTAGTGTGTCTTTTTTAATAAATAACTTTTTTCTTTGAAATTTTCATATATCTATATATACATATACATATATATATACATACATATAATGAATTATAACTATTCTTTTCCTAAACCCTCTCTTGTCTTCCTTTTGACATTTTTTCAGATACTAACATTTTCTTATAAACTTCTTCCCATATTCATAACTTTTTGTTTTATTTGATGACACACCCAATTTTTAAACCCCTTTTTCCTCATCTTTGGAGTCCTATACCTTTACTCAATTATTCACTTACTTATTTGCTTATATTTGAATACTCTGTACATTCAATCCATTGTATCATACAGTAGATAAAAACTCCATCCTTAAGCTACAGACCTAGAACTCTATAGTTTCCTTGATGAAGAAGTTTTTATAAGCTTTGTAAATGGCTT
Organism: Peromyscus californicus insignis; assembly: GCF_007827085.1. Taxonomy (NCBI): domain Eukaryota; kingdom Metazoa; phylum Chordata; class Mammalia; order Rodentia; family Cricetidae; genus Peromyscus; species Peromyscus californicus. Next base: position 17,843,369 of record NW_026294413.1, on the reverse strand, counting down.
ATCAAAATTGATAACAATATACATACTATTACTTATATCACCATATATTATATATGTTTTCCACAATCTAAAAGTATTTTTTGCTAGCTTAAAAAATAAACAAAAATAATGTTGAAAGCTATAGCCTTATTTTTAATATAAAAGTATATTTTCTTTCTCTTAATTTGAAAGATTGACTGAAAATAAATATTGTTGACTTGTTGATAATTAGCTAAGCTTATATTTTCTCAATTCTTTAGAAATTTTGACTTATTTCTAATAATATTTTTACTTTACAGTTCTTGATATTCTGATATAAGAAAACAAGAGGATTTGTCAGAATCTATTTATTTATGCAATCACATCAGCCACTAGGTTGCAATAATGATTGACCATCACCAGGATAATGTATATTGCTGGGAAATATGAGCAACTAATCTTATGACTCAACATATTATTTTATATAGTATGAACATATAATTATTAGTGTTTGATTTATGTGAGGTACATACATATCTATGTTGACATTCTACAAATGGATAACCTTGAGTTTCCTTGATATTCTAAAGGCCACACATAGTCAGTGGAATGGTGCAAAAGGGAATCTTGAATTGCTTCTGAAGGCAAACTGAAATTTACTAGGCAAGATTTCATAGTGTAATCTGTTATCAACAGGGTTCAAAATTGGATGCAGTAAATCTCATTTTTAAGTACAACTTTTGTTAGAAAACGTCTTACACATCGCCTTCATTGAGTAGAATGATTTTTCATTTAAAATCCTCTGTCTTTAAGACAAATTGACCTTAATGAAAGTACTCTACATAGTATGGCCAATGTAGAGGTCAAAAGTGCCATAAAAGAAGAAAATAACACCATAATAATAGCTGATGGTTCAATGGCCTCTCTGCTCAGCATGTAACACACAGCAGGATGGAGGAGGAGGTGATAAGTGTTCAATGGACCATGTAGCTTATGTGGAATAAATAATTTTCTCAGGGTTATTTGAAGGGTAGTGAGGAATGCACCGTCCCTGCTGGGGTCATTAATTATATTCTGTATTTATATATGATGGAGGTTTCTATCCTTTGAAATTGTAGTCTACATTACTGCTGAATATGACTGTGTTCTCTATACATATTTACAGAGTAAATGCATGGAAAGTAAATAATATTATAAATTAATTATGAAAACTAGTATAAAAGAAGCAATAATCTTTCTTCTTATAGACACAAAGAAGATTTTTAAAAATGTGAGTTTTCTCAGCACTTTTGAATACCACAATATTTTAATATGATTTTTATTTGACAAACATTATAAATGCATTTGGATGTTATTCAATTTAAATAAATAGATTATTTACTTAGGTGGGTATGACTAGACTTGATCTTAGCCAAAAGGCAGAGAAGCAATGATAAATACTACTTATTAACATAAACAATTAAAAATTATAAAGTTAACATATTTGAACAAATATAAATCTAGAATAAAGGTAATATTAGAATAAATAGTAGTTTTCTGCCTAATTAGTAGTTCCATATCAATTGTCTCACAATCATAGAAACTAGACTAGCTACTCAATTTTGCAAGGAAAGTGAATCTACCAATAACATGCACCTTCTTGCTTACACTTCATACTCTTTGAGACTGAGTCTAAGTGTACTTTATCTCTTGCAGATGCCATGATCAATTTTTTCTCTTATATTTTACATTGTCAACACCTCATTACAGAACTGTCATTTTCTGTTTTGAAGCTTTTATCAACTGACTTCTTTAGGCCATGTTTGATTCATATGACTTAACTTTCCAGTATCCAGTAGTTTATATATGTAACCTCCCCACCCCGTATTTCCAAGTGTTTAATATTCTTTACTCAAAAAGACCTTAGGATAATAATTGCAAAGTTTTACTTTGTCAGTTCGATTTTTTTAACTTAATGCATTATAACTCATACATACTTTAAAACAATGAATTACTGATTAAATAAATAAATGTGAATCATTAACTGTCATGTAATATGATGGAAGCAGAAATAAAAATAAATGTTATCTGACACAATCATGTTATTAATCATGACTTCCTCTTATCATATTTAAGACTTTGGAATTTAACTCTAAAATCTTCAATGAAACTAATATCAGATTTTTAAAATTGTGTTAAAATGTGTTTTAAAATAGTTTTTGAGATAGAATGCAACAAATTCTATATTCAATCAAAATATGCCAAAAATAATGGGACAAATATTTGTACTCTTTGTTGATTTCATTATGTCTTTCATTAAATCATCTTGATAATGCTTTATATCAGAAACGTGGACTGTGTATTGAAATAGATACAGGTTATTTAACATATCTGTTAAGAACAGAACAGGCAAGCTCTTCTTGCTTGACCTTATGAGCTGTATCAAATTCTGTTAAGATTTTTTCAATATCAGGCCATTTTCTTGCCTTAGAATGTGGATCATAAAGTGAACCAAGAATAGCAGAATGTAAGGATTTCATAATATATAAGGGTTATACAAACCACAGGTACCTACCTTGTGCCCCACAATTTTTACAGTTTTGAAAAACCTCATCCTCCTTTGAGTGGCCTACAAATTGGTGAAGGAAAATGAAATCTGCATTAAAATTTCTGGTGCCAAACTTGAGGTAGCTCATGACTTCCTATCACATCCATTATATATTTATATATTTCAGCTGATGCTGAAGACAGAATCATAGTCTCCAGCCTCTGCTTAGAAGTTTCAGGTCTGGCTGTGAATCTTTGTTCCCAGGCCCAGCTTGGAAGATGATAGAGTATTGGTGAAAGGCAGAATGGAGGTAGGCTCTCCTGCTCACAGTTTGTTCACAAGCTGTGTCCTGTTTTACTGCTGTTTGTGTTAGAATAAGTCCAGGAGACTGAAGTAGACATTCATTAACGAAATGCTTCAATTTTTGACTCAATCTCAAGTACAGCAGTTTCATCAGATGTTTGTCATTTTACTGTGAGAATCTCAATTTTGATAGCAAATAAGCTTGAGATCGTCCATCCTATCACATTTAAGAAATCCATCAGCTTACAATTTTCTGTCTTTGATTCTGTTTGATTGTTTATAACTTTGATTTCTGTTAGAAGTTTATGACTAAGTTTTAGAAAATATAGCACTAAATACTTTCTAAAATATGAATGTATTTCTATGTTGACTTTATGTTTAGTTAATGTTACCCATTTGTCCTCACCATTTAAAAATAGTTTTTTTAATGAAAAAAAGTTTATGTGTGTCGTTAATTATATTTGAGGCATTATGTTTTATATCTAGTTCATCTTTCAATTTTTCATTCAAATTTAATACAGATTACCTTTCAGCATATTTATACTTACTTAGGTTTTTATATATAGTATTAATAGATGTTATTTGGCTTTCTTTCTTTATATTTGCATTAATTTCACAAATTATAATTATCATGATAAATCTATGATCAAGAGGAATTTTACTCTGTGTTCCTGGAATATTTGCTTGTGTGTGTGAGAACATCAGTGACATATCCTAGAAAATCTTTTTCACAAGAAAAGTCTTAATCCCTACTGCCAATTTCTCTGAATATTCGTAACCAACTCTTTCATTAAAACTGACAATATTCAATTGCAATATTTTACAGAATTTTTCTTGTTCATGGAACCACAAATAATGACTTAATTTTTAGAGACATTTCTTAAAATGAATTTCACCCTTCTTTGCTTCCTTACCTTCTTGGATTCCTTGTCACTAACCAAATAAAGAAAAATGGTGTGTATGATACTCTGACTACTTTCTTGCCAGTTTATAAAGATCACTTTGAATTTCAAAATCTCAGCTCACACAAAACCCATGTGGCTTTTCAAGAATTTTACATAAAATAAAATAAGGATATTGAAGGTGACATCTAGTACTGTTATAAATCTTTTCCTTCCTCTTTTTCCTTTCATACACACACAAAAAAACCCACACTTTTCATATATACACACATACACACAAAGAGCTATTCATAATTTGCTGTAAAATTATTCCTCGCAGGAAAACTGATGTCTGATTATATTTATTTATAGTTCTTGATTAATATAAAATTTAAAGCATAATACGTAACCCATATAAATATTGTTTTAAATGAGTTGGAAAGATCATAATTGAATTTCTAGATGTCAGAAAGTTTCTCTAATAATGATATCAGTTGTTCATACTCAACAGTTTTTTATATAGAATCCTCTTTCCCTCGTAATACATTTATTAACATATAATTAAAGTGATTTACATAAGATGGGTTGATTAGCAGTGACTTCATAAAGTTTGATTCATTTGGAAAATGAGAAATATATATTATGTGGATAGAGTAAAAAAATTAAGACTAAATGAATCATGTCAAACATAAGCCACATATTATGTTTTATTGATTCACCAACTTAATCAAATGATTATTTGTAAACTACTCAGAGTGTTGTAATTTAAAATATAAATCTTTAGAAAAAGGACATTTAAATCTTATGTACATCAGAAAACAAGTTGCTAGACTGTTATAAATCTAGACGGCAACATGTGATTTAGCATTCCCATCACACATTGGTTTCTTTTGTATTGTTTTCCAAATAAAATCGAGATGGAATTGAATAAAACCTCATATTCCCTTTCAATTGTAAAGATCCCACAAATCAAATTCTTCAAAACATGTACCCATGGTTTGTGACTACATTCTTCTTGCTGCAGAATAAATGTATAAATAAATTCAATGGATTCATTTATTTACACTGCATGCCCACAATGGATTCATTTGGTTATACTGCAGGCCTAGAGGTGAATACATGTGTATGGCAATGAAGGAAAAGTCTTTTATTTTCTGAAAGGCAAAATTGCCAGTAATTTCCTAGGAGAAAAACATTAGCATTACTATTTTATTATGTTTTCCCTTAAAAATCAATTTGTCCTTACATTTGTTTACTGTATTGAAACTTATTGGTAACATATCCAGATTTGAATTTGTCATTACTTATGATAGAATCAAAATTTTTGCTACTGAACAAGACTGCTCAAACCTACAAAGCACTACATAGAAAAGTAAAAGCAGGACTTATAAAAGTGACTACACTACAGAGCATAAACTGTCTCATTTTCAGAGACTACATTCAGATAGCAGATGATTACCTCATGAACATTCATTGGGTGCATAGTTACCATCTCTAGGGTGAGGAAAACTCACTTGATAAAGAGCTTTGCCAAATGGAACTTTAAAACACACAACAAAAAAAAGGCATTTTATAGTCTACCAGTCTTCAAATAGAAAAATATTAAGAATAATGTATAACTTACAATCATGCAAAAGATACACAGACTGAGAAACAGAAAGAAAAGTAGAAAAAGACAGGAAAATGTAAAAGAATGAAAAATAATTAAGACGATATGTTTATCATGCTCTGGTAATTCACCAAACGAAAGCCTCACAATGTTCTCACAAAAATCCTGTAGGGTTTGTCGGAGTTGGCAACTCTTAATATGGTTTGGAATATTATAAGAAAAAGCACCCTATTAGATTTTTGTAATAATTTGTTTTTTTCATGAAGCTTAAAGCTATCTGTACTTAATAATTTAAAATATAATTCATTTTAATATTCATTCACAAAAAATATTTTTGAGAAAATAACATTTTCATCATAAAAATGAAGATGATAAAAATCAAAGATATAATAATTGAAAGAACTATTGCCTTGATTTATTGCTCAATATGTAGACATGGAAAATTCTTTTTTTTTGAAGATTTGCTTATTAGTGTCCTGTCTGCGTGTACGCCTGCAGGCCAGAAGAGGGCACCAGATCTCATCATGAATAGTTGTGAGCCACTATGTGGTTGATGGGAATTGAACTCAAGACCTCTGGAAGAGCAGCTAATGCTCTTAACCACTGAGCCATCTCTCCAGACCTGGAAAATTCTTATTGTGCATATTAAAACATGTTATAAATTACTGTTAAAATACATAACAGATGTTGATCATTTGATTTTAAAAGTAATTTCAGTAATAAAATGATTCTAAAATAATATAAAAGAAAAATTGTGAAATGACAATAGTAATTAAAATCCAAAACATGTTCTTATGAGTAATAGCTTAATAATACCAAGCATAAATTTGTGACACCATGGGTTCAAATGAACACAGGAATTTCTGATTTATATGTTTTTTTCATTATTTGAAACAATCACATGAAGAAAAGATGTTTGCATTTTGATGATCAAAATCTTCCTCTCAACTCCTGTTGTAAATCTTATTTAAATGTGTGTATACACACACACAGACAGAGATACACAGACACACAGGCACACACACACACATGCACACATCAGGCACACACACACACTACACATACAAAATCTGTCTGACAAGAAATAATTACATTATTTATAATTATTTTCAACTGCATGATTTGTAGTTTCTTGCAAGTGTTGAGGGCTTTATATTATATATACTTTTTCATTAACTTAATTTAAAGTAACAGATCCCTTCCCAATAATGAATGAGAAATAGAGACACAATTAAAAATCACAGAAAAATATTTTCAATTATCTACAAAAATACCAGGTAAATTTCTAGGTGAATTTGGTGGAGTGATCTTTGCTCTAGAGAAACACAAAGTAAATGCATTTAAGAATTAAAGAGAAGTGAGGCAAAGCTTAAGCTCTTCAAAACAAAGAGAATGGGAAATGAGTGCACATAGCTCAGAAATTCAGAAAATTTCATCACACACAGACAGGGCTTTGGATTTAGTAGAAAAACAAACACTATGGATTGCATCACTAGTGTGAAATAATAACTGAATGTGTGTGTGTGTGTGTGAGAGAGAGAGAAATAGTAACTTTATATATGTGAGTGTAAGAAATATCTGACTATATATGTGTGTGTGAAATAACTGAATATATATGTATATATATGTATATATATATATATATATATATATATATATATATATATATGCATGTGTGTGTTTCTTAAACCTCTTAAAGGATCACACTTTGAAAATACAGCTCCCAGAAACATAAGAATTAAGTTGAGAACAATAAAGGATTTAAAAAAAAACAAAGTTTTTTTCAATGATTTAAAGATTTTTCAATGTATATATGCATATCTTTCAAATTGTTCTCTCCTAAGAGGATAAACATTGTTCTTAGGGGAAATTCCCTTGAGTCATTTATGATTTGAGATCAATAAGAATACCCAGACACTGGCACTCAAGATATGGTATGGAGCTAGAAAGGTGGGTTAAATGACTGTCTAAGTGTTAGAACCCGATTCCCTTTGTGCTGTCTCCTCATTGCGTTGACTGGAGACACTCAACATAGCTATTGATGACAGCGAGCTGATAGAAATCAGTACACAGGAAGCTGTGCTTTTAAGTGTGTGATTTTCTAGTTTCAAATTTTTTCCTGTGGTTGACCATTTCTAGATAACAAAACTCAAGTGAGGGAAGATATCAATGTATTGGTTGCCAAACAGAAGGACAAAATGATTCCACACTGTATTTTAAGAAGAGAAGATTGTTGTCTCAAAATATATGAAATCCAAAATTGTATTTTTTCACTGTGCTCAAAATATCACTATTTGAGAATAACCACAATTTCACAATCAGCTTTAGAAACTAACCTCATTTGACTTCTTCAAGCAATTTATTTGAGCAATGCTGATTAAGCCCGATGAGTTTGTTGAATGGCAATGGAAGATACTGACATAATAGGGTTCCAATTGACATTTTAGGTGGTTTCATAATTAGAATAAAAGAGTGATAGTCCATATCTAGATTTTAATGAAAAATCAACTCTAATTCTTTAAGAGTAGTCTGACATATATTCTAGTTTTCAGGGGACCAAAGCATTGTGAGATGCTTTTACATTTGACATTTTCTTATTGGCTTACCTTGTTTCAATGAGAAGCTTAGTAAGTAGTTTGGAGTTCAGTATTTAGCACTCTGAAGTAGTAAATAATGTGTTTCCCCACCCCAGCCATGTATTCATTTCTAGAAGATGTGAGTATTATCTTAAACAGGGACAAATACAACTTTTTATATATGATTTAATCAAGAATATGGAGAAACATATTTTATCTTGATTCATCATCGAGGTAGCCCTAATGCAGGAAAGTCCTTATGGGAAATTACAGATGAGTAGAGAAGCCAGTGAGACTACAGAGAAGAGGATTGTCATCATATAGAAGTGGAAAAGGTACTAAAAAAGGCATAAACAGGCCAGTTGGCGGTGGTGCGCACCTTTAATCCTAGCACTTGGGAGGCAGAGCTGGGTGGATCTCTGTGAGTTCAAGGCCAGCCTGGTCTACAGAGTGAGATCCAGGACAGGCACCAAAACTACACAGAGAAACCCCGTCTCCAAGGCAAATGGCATAAGCAGGCTCTCCCAAGGAATCAGACTAACTCTTAAGGTACCAATTAATTTTGGCTAAAAAAGGTAATTTCATACACCTAGCTTCCAGAACTGTAAGGGGTGGAAAAATTCCATTGATTTAAGCCACTATCATTTTAGTTCATAATTTGGCACAGTATCCATAAGAAATTACAATGGTTATGTTACCCCATGATCTCAACTGCGTGATCTCTTTACTGTCTCATATGCTATATTCCTGCATTTTCTGAATAGAATACAGCACAAATTTTACCAGGAATGATATTTGCAGCAGCATACTAAATAATAAGGAAAATTTAAAATCTGCTTAGAAAATGAATACTTTTAACAGTAAATTCAATGTGCAATATATTTGATTAGAAACTGAAGTCCTTCCATTGGGATGAGTGTTTACAGTGTATGTAAATGAGGTTTTAATGACAACCTGAATTTAAGGTAGCATTAGCATGAGTTGGTTGTTACTATTCCAAGCTTCTCCCTCTCATGTAATTTCCATGATGTCTATTCTGTTCATATAGTAAGTCTGAAACTTATTTTGATTCTTCAAATATTTCTCCTGAAAATAGTATTAAAGTACATGCATTTCTTGCAATTAAGGAATTGTATAGATAAAAATTAATACCTGTTATAAAATAGTTATTAACTTTTTATTTTTCACAATATTTTAGCTTTTTAGATAGTGGGTACAATATTTATTTCCCAGTAAACTCTTACTGCTTTTGAGTTATTTACACTCAACTTTTCCCTATCAGTGATTTTTAAGTAATGCCATATAAATCAAAGTTGGCCTTTTCTTTCTATTTATGTAGATTTGTTCAGGTTGATTATAAAATTTCAGATGAACATATTGATAATAATGATGAATGTGTTTATCACAATAAAAAGTTGGTGAACATTATAATTATACCCCAAAACGTTTTAAATATGTCAATATTCAAGACTTAGTTATGAGAACTGAAGAGTTGGCTTTGTGATTAAGAGTACTTGGGAGCCGGGCGGTGGTGGCGCACGCCTTTAATCCCAGCACTCGGGAGGCAGAGCCAGGCGGATCTCTGTGAGTTCGAGGCCAGCCTGGTCTCCAAAGCGAGTTCCAGGGGCGCAAAGCTACACAGAGAAACCCTGTCTCGAAAAACCAAAAAAAAAAAAAAAAAAAAAAGAGTACTTGGTACTCCTTCAGAAGACCACAGTTAGTTTTCAGTACCTACATTACAGGGCTCATAACCACTTTTAATGTCAGGGGAACCAATGTCCTCTTCTGCCCTCTGCAGGTGCTGTCATTACATTCACAACCCATATGTAGAAACAATACATATACATGAATAAAAACAAAATTTTGAAAAAGAAGACATTACCTAGCAGTTTGTATATGGTATTACTTTTATTCACTAGGGAAAATAAAATCATGCTGATAATCATAGCCCTTATCTTGTTCTGTAGAATTGGAAATTGCTGGTAAGAGGATCCACATTCAAAACTACATCCAGTTGCTTGTAGGAAATAAAATGGAGAAGCTCAAGTGTGTGTATATAATAGATAATTGTTGAAGAAACTTTCTAAAGATAAGATGTCATCCTTTCAAATGTGTGCTTGCAATGCCACTGTCTTAAAGGTATGGTCTTTACTTGCTCATATCTGTTTTTGAACACCATGGCTAAAATATGATATGAGATTTCTCCTGAAATAATTCCCCTTTTAAACTTGTGATCTCTGGACATCCATCGCATGTGACTGGCCATGTGAGAAATTATAAACAAAATTTATTTCCATCTTTGTCTGCTGTGGTTTAAATGAAAAATGTCCCCCAATATACTCACATATTTTAAAACTTAGCCCCTAGTATGTGGAGCTGTATGAAGAGGTTGTGGAACTTTAAGGAGGCTTTTACATGATAAAGTGCATGACCAGAAATGTGTTTTCATAGTTCATAATCTCACCCCACTTCCAATTAGCCTTCTTCTTCCTTTGTATAGTTAAGATTTGATCGCCAAGCATCTTGCTTCTACCACACAGCTTCATTGTCATGGTGGACTCTAGCGCTCTTGAACCATAAGGCAAAATAAACTTGTCCTTAAGTTGTCTTTCATCATATGTTTTAGGGTTTCTATTGCTGTGAAGAGTTACCATTGTCATAACAACTCTTATAAAGGAAAACATTTAATTGGGGTGGCTCACTTATAGTTTGGAGTTTCAGTCCATTATCATCATAGTGGGACATTGTGGTATGCTGGCACACTTGGTGCTTGAGGTAGCTGAGAGTTCTACATCTTACAGGCAACAGGAAATGAACTGAGACACTGGGTGTGGCTTGAGCATACATGAGACTTCACAGACTGCTTCCACAGTGACATTTCCTTCAACAAGGCCACACCCACTCCATAAAGTCACATCTCCTAATAGTGCTACTCCCATTGGGGACCATTTCCTTTCAAACTGTCACATGTGTAGATGTAACCAACCGTCTTATTAAATAAGAAACACAGAGCCAATGCAAAAACGAAAGCCAAGAGATCAGAGCTAAGAGCCTTACCTGCCTGCTGCAGTGAGCCTCTTCAGTCAAGAGACCTCTCTGAAAGAGACCTACTTCCTGTCTGTTTGTCTTTATATAGACTTTCTGTTCTGCCTTCTCATTGGTTGTAAAACCAACCGCATGACTGCCTCATCACTGCCTGTCTGTACAGACCTCCAGGTCTTCTATGGTATTGAGATTAAAGGCGTGTGTCTCCAATGCTGACTGTATCTTTGAACACACAGAGATCTACCTAGCTCTGCCTACCAAGTGCTGGGATTAAAGGCGTGCACCACCAACACCCAGCTTTTGCTATGTCTCTAATAGCTCTGACCCCGGGCAACTTTATTTATTAACATACAATTAAAATCACATTTCAGTACAAATAAAATACCACCATACACATGCTGCTTTTTTTTTATCACAGCAACAGAAGGTTAACTGATATACTTTCACATTCTTTTCTAAAATTAGTGTTATTTTCTCCTGTGATGTTTGTCTCATTAGAACAGTCAGTTTTGATTACATATATGTTTTAAGTACAAACATTCTACAAATATATTTGTATATTAGTTATTAGAATGTTTAATCAAGTCCATGAATGTTAATTGCTATTGATCAGTGTCATTATAATACCTTTATGTTTTACATGCTTGAATTACATGCTCAGAATTTTAGCACAGATATGCCACACAGAAGTTGGAAGGTTATGGTAAAGAATTTGTCAAAATGATAAACACACTTAAACACACTAATTACATTAAAAAAGGATCTCACTCAAAATGCTGAATGGAGCATTCAGATTACTATCCAATATTAATTTTCTTGTTTAAAATAAGCCAAATGGGAAAAATTAGGATAGGCGTATTTTGATAGAATTTTAACTTTAATTTTCTCTTAGTGAAAAGCAAGAGCTGACCAATCACCTTGGATTTGTGCACACTTTTTAAGTGAAATAATCTAGATAATCATAGGCATGTGGTTAATTTTTGATGAGCAATGACAAACTGGGATTGGCTTAAATTAGCTTATAAGTTGTATAAATTAAATTTCATTATGAAACTATGATAAGTAATGCTGATTGGAAAACAATTGAAACTATCTGTGTGGAGATGAGACAGAGAGGAAGGATGCCTTCTTGTTTGTGATTACTGTAGCTCTAGGGTAAATTTAATTAAGCAGCTACTCTTTTGTAACTCAATTAAGAAGCTCTTTAGGGCAGAATCTAAGAAGGATGAAGTGTCTTTCTTAATCTTGGGGTACAGAATAGCATATTTCAGACAATGATGTAGAAGAAAGAAAAGTTGACTAATTACAGTAAGTCTATAGAAATAAATAACTGAATACTCACTTGATTGTTTTAGTCCCTTTCAGAAGTAAGACCATTTACCCATGTAACCACAGGCCACACATCTGTACTGCGCTGTTCTTCTCTTACCCCTCTATGCCAAATTTGTGTAAATTAATCAAAAGAAGGTTTTATTGCATCAGGAACTGGAAGCATTTCTTTTCTTGCAGTGTGATTTCTGAAAATATTTTCCTTGGCTCTTTCTTTTTGTACCTCTCTCTGCCATTCTCTTTCTCACTATGTCTTTTGTCGGAGACCTGCTCTGATGGGGTTCGGGCCCCAAAGAGGATGTATGGAGCTGGAGGGGGCGCTGTCTGAGGGTGAACTGGGAATGCTGCCTATGAGTTTATTAAAAACAGAATACACCTTTACTACTATAGTTGCACATAGGATGAAGGGGGAGAGAGGGGGCATGTGAACTGGGGCGTGGCTTGTGATCAAGGGTTGAGGAAACTAGCATTGACCATGACAAGTTAATAGGCACCAGTCATATGTTGATGATCGGGCCACAAGTTCCTCTTGCCAGAGATAAGTATGTCTCAATTTTTAGCAAACAGTAACTTCCTTCAAGCCTCTGAGAGAATGGGTTTTTTGTCTAAATGCCTGACCTTGAGAAAAGGGCTTTCTTGCAACATCACACATTCCATGATAGAGTATTGCAGTTCTTTGCATGCCTTTGTTTATCCAAATAGCTAAAGCTTAAAGTGAGCAAAGACTAAGCTAGACAAATATTACTGTGAACCTAAGAAGACACCAGGAATTTGGAAATCTTGATTATCAAATATACCTTATTTATCAAACAAATCTTATTTATCAAATGTACCTATTTTTCTAACATATGTTACTTGTTTAAATTTTCTAGGAGCTTGGTGTTAATTTGTAGGAGAGTAGGCAGAGTTATCATGTTATATGGTTTCATGGTGGTAGGAGTTTTTTCAAAAGGTTTTGTTTTGTTTTAAGAGGCTGCCATTGTATACATTTTCACTCTTTAAAGCCCATACAAAACTTTCCAAAAGGAAAGGTGTAACAGTGAGAATCATTAAAAATGAAAGTGAAAGGGCGCTGGGGAATTGTGATGTTCTGTGTCAAAATGCTGGAACTTTGTCAACCTGCAATGGTCAGTGATAGCTACAGTGTTGTTTTTCTGTTGGTTTAGCAGCTGCACCTGAGTTCCCTGATATTTTAACTATGATCTGCACCCCCTCCAGCTCTGCAGCCCTGCAGTTAGCACCCTGCCACTCAGAGCAACAGCCTGCTGGGATTTCTGGCTGAGGCTGCCAAACACAGGTTTTAACTAAGTCTCTATCATTCTCTTCACCAATAAAGACTCAGGAGTCAGAGGATGGGCTGAAAACCTGCTAGATCTGAGAATGTGAGCAGCTGCTGGCTGACCTTCCTTTTTGACCAGAGGCTCCGCAAGAGATCATCTCCACTCATTCCAAACAAGCAAGCAAACAAACAATCAAAAACAAAAAGGCAAATCTCTGAGTCCCTCCCTTCTCTTTCCTGTGCATCTCTTTATCTGTATTCCTGGCTCCTCTGTCCTTTCTATGGCTAATTCCTGTCAATTAGTCACAGGCTCTGTCCTCTGATCCAAGGTCAATTTTATTAACACAGTCTTGAAGTTTCACAAGGCTATCAAATATCCCACAACAGCCATGTGGTCCATGCCAGTCTTCTTTGCTTCTTTTGCTCTTATCCTGTCAGTCTCTGGTGATTTCTTTATTGTATTTTTCTTCAGATGGTAGAATAATCTGGGTCTATTTTTGATTACTCTGGTGCATAGTATAGAAACTTTCAGTCAGTGCTTAGGTTTTACTTACATAATTTCTAAACAAATTTTTATCTGTAATTCCATTTTGTATATATATGCAAGCAAAAAAAATGACTACATTCTATTGATATAAGTAAACAGCCACCATCTGCCAGCATTCCAGGAGGCACAAACTGATAATTGATTTATGTTAATACCTTTGAATATGCCAAATCATATTTAACATACCAGACACAAGCACTTAGCATTACATCACAGGCAATCAGCTCATCTGGGAATAAAAAGGAAGTGGTACACCAGGAACATGTGGAAGCACACTTAGCATATAGCTTCTCGTTTGTCGTGAGTCTCATTGGACAATTGACACAGGGGAGCATTACCACTTCTGTGTTCGGCTACAACTTGCATATAGTTTCTCCTGCCCATGCTACTCAGCTCACTGTAACTGGCACAGATTTATTATCATGTGAAGTGTAATTATGAAGTGAGAGATAATATAAGTGATTAAGACCTAAGTAGAACATCCCTTCTATCTATGGCCTTACAATAAAATGGAATCAGAAATATTTCACAAATTAAAGCTTTGGAAACTGGCCTTCACTACACGGTTATTAAATCACATATGATAATTGACACAAACATGTCTATATTCACAGCGTAGCAGGTTCCTGATATTATGACATTATATGAACATGGAAAATCAAAACCAACCATTAACCTGTTACAACAACACTGGTTGTGATGGTTAGTGAAAAGTTTCTGTACCCCAATATTAAGCCTCTCTGCCGACACACTAATCCAAATCACACAGAATCAAACTGAATTAAGAAAAAGCTCAGGTTTAATGAGTAAAATGCTCCCAGATGACTTTTTGGCTCCCAGAGAGGACATGGGGAACAGAGACTGAAAAACCACCTGTCTGTTCTCTGGGGGGCAGTTTAAATACCCTGTGGGAGTGGCCTTAAGCATTTTTGGGGTAGAGGCCATGTTTGGCAGGCTTTCTGAGTTGGGGCAGGGTTTGGAGAGAGAGAGATATGTGGGAGGGGGCTGAGGTGGAACCTTCACCAGAACAGTTAGCTTTAATTATCACTTTGCACAATTTAAAATCATCTGAGAAGAAAGTGTCAGTGAATGACTGACATGTGTTATGATTTATCAAGTGGGGAGGAGAGGTGGGGGTGTATCCCGAGTGTCTCTTGAGTGTGCAGGGAACCACGAAGGCTGGGCAGATGAAGCAGCAGGCTGGTGGGCAACCCACTCCATGCAGGCATGATGGTGGGGTGATGGCGGGTAGACATTCACAACCCAGATGCTGCATCTGTGGGGAAATGGTTTATTATGAGGGATAAAGAGAAAGATAGGAAAAGATAGAAAGGAGAGAGATTTAGGGATAGGAAGGGGTGCTTTTCTTGAGGTAGTCGACATTCCAAGGTAGCTGATTGTCTTTCCCTGTTTTGGGCCCTGTGGAATTGTCCATGGCTGCTTGGATCTGACCAGGTGCTGGCGAGGCAGAAGAGGAAGTCTAGGAAAAGTTTTACCAAGGAAGGGGTCCCCAAAGGGTCCCAGGATCAGGGAGGGGGTTCTTGGGACAAGAAAAGCTTGAATGATACTTATCTGAAGCAGATCTGAACTGTCCAGGTGGTTCTAAGCTGGCACTGGAGCTCAGAAGAATTTTTAAGTTTATGAACGAGACAAATGTTAAACATTAAGACAAATGTTAAATATTAAGAAGCAACCAAAGGGAGTTTAAAATGAGCTGGTAGCCATGATATTATAATGTTTAGTACTCTGCTATCAGATTTTATTGGTTAGAGTTGAGAGAGAGAGAGAGAGAAAGAGAGAGAGAGAGAGAGAGAGAGAGAGAGAGAGAGAGAGAGAGAGAGAGAGAGAGAGAGAGAGAGAGAGAGAGAGAGAGAAAGAATCTGGAACATGCCTTTGTTTATTATTATCAATTGGGGTTTTATCTTCACCTGAGACAAACCTTAAGGCACCAGTTTCCTTTATTATTTCAGAATCCAGGAGACACAGGTGATCAATTGCTGAGGGCATATAACAGTAATATATTGTTATACTAATGTCTGATTTTGCAGAGTCCAGACCCTTTTGAGTGTGAATACCTCTGAAGTGTTACTGTTTCTTACCACTTGGGTATTTTTGATGGTCCTTGCACCTCCAGCTCTATGGCTGATGGTGGTCCGATAACAATTCTGGTCCCGCCCCTTGGGGCCACCCTGAATCCTGACATAGAAGTCTCTTCTTAAGGAAAAACTCCGATCCTTTTTCTCTCCCCCCCCACTCCCAAGAGGTGTGCATCCCTCTACACCCCTCTCTCTCTCTTTCTCTCTTCTTTCCTATCTTCTCTTCACCTGTTATAATAAACCATTTCCATGCAGATGCAGCCTCTGGGTTGTGAATATCCACCTGCAGCCCCGCCACCATGCCCGTATGGAGTGGGTCACCCACTAGCCCGCCACTGCATCTGATCCGCTTGCCAGCATGGTTCCCTGCACACTTGGGATACCCTCAGGTTCCCCTGCATAATAAATCACAACAGCATGGACCACATGGAGACCATTGATATTTACTAAAGTTCCATCATGTTGACATTGCAGACCCCAATTCTCTAGCACCATTTAACTTTCATTTTTAATGATTCTTACTATGTGTTATGGGAGTTTCCTTATGATTTTACCTTTGGGAAATTTTGTGCAGACTTTGAAGGATAAAAATGTATAAAATGGCAGCCACTTTAAACAAAATAATTCTTGGGGAAAAAAATTCCAGTCACTGCAGAACCACGAATCCCATTGTGTTCTCCTAATTACAGCAAGAAGTGGAAAGTTAGAGATTTATTAGACATACCTGCGCCTGAGGATGAAAAGCATAAAATGCAGATTCAGAGCCTGAAGTCATTAAGGGCAAAAGTTCAGTTGATAAGTATAGACTGAAAAGTTTCTGCACCCCGATAAGCCTCTCTGCTGATGCAGCAATCCAAATCAGACCAAATCATTCTGAATTAGAAAATGCCCCATTTTAATGGATAAAGCATTCCTGGATGATTCTCTGATCCCCCAGAGAGGAGACAGGGAAGTGAGCCTGAAAAACTACATGTCTGTTTTCTGGGGTGCAGTTTAAATACTCTGAGAAGTGGTCTTTATCATCTCTGTGGGGAGGAGCCATGTTTGACAGGACTTTCTGAGGGCCAGGGTATGGACAGAGAGGTGGGGCTCCCACTGGAACATAAAGAAATCAGAATGGTTATGTGTAATGCAAAAAGAGGATCTTCTTTTTTGGGAGCATATGAGAGGAAGAGGCCCATGTAGTAAAAGGGACACAATTAGGGAACAGCTCAGTGGGTAGGACTGAACTGTTCTTAAATTGTAGTGGAGTGTCTGGTCCACAGAAGTCCTTTCCCTAAGGTTAGGCATTTGGAAAAGGGTCTCCATTCCCTAGGGGCTTGAGGAAAGTTTCTGCATACTAAAGCAGTCATTCTCCTAAACTGTGGCGGGAGGCACCTGTGGCCCATCCTTGATGCAAGAGGACTCCTGGTAGAGTTACTGAACCTTTGAGAACAATAGGCATTTAGATACTTGCTAAACATATGTTTTCATCTCAGGAAAAATGCTAGAATGAAGGTAATGGCTGCTTTCCAACCCTGAATCTTTGAGTCTGCTTTCAAACTTGCCTATGGCTAAACTCTTGAGTAGAAAACTGTATTCCTCTTGCAGTAAACCCTCAGATCCTGTCTGTCTCTCCTTCTTCCCCTGCTGACTCCACAGTTCCTCTTTGCACCTGGAGTTGTTCGTGTAGGTTGCAGGCTTCATGGGCTTTTCTCTGTCCAGTTTGGCATATTCATTGGTGTCATATTTGTTCAGTACATGTTGAAACAGTGAGAGTTTTTATGCATAGCTTCTAATTTTACTAAGACACAATTTCACAGGATCTTCCAGCTCCTCCAGTCTTTCTGCACCCTTTCCTCAATATTCCCTAGCCTTAGGTGTAGGAGTGCTTCATAGAGATGTATATTTATTCTCTTTCTTAGGTCATGGTCTCTGTGAATTACCACATTTCTTTTTCATGTTTATTGCATTAGAAGAGCCTGGAGCTGTCTCTAGCAAGGAATTGTTCAACCAATGGTCTATACTCAATAATAAACAAGATATACTCCACATTAAAGTAGTCCACTGAAAAGGATTTTCCGAAATAGTGAAAAGAAAGTAAATGAAAGAATCAAGTTGTCTCTATGAGCTTATCTTATAGTCTTGTAGAAGAATAAAGAAAAATTTTCACCTTGCCTGGATTAAAACATTCCTTAGCCAATGTCTATATCACCTCAGTCCTGAACAAATATGAAGAACAAGAATGAGAAGTGCCACCTCAGAGAGGATATTCTCCAGCATTTATTTACAAAGGCAATAAATAATCAATAAGATTCCAGTGAGATGAGGCCCTAAAATAATATCTACTAATATTTCTAACTTTTGAAACTTTTACTTTAAGTGATTATCTACATGATGTCCAGATTTCAAACATAAAATTATTTTTTTACAATGGCAAAATAATGTAATAACTGCAGGAGATATAAATTATATAGCTTAATGGTTCACTACGTGTTGCTTATATCATGTCTGCAAATTGCATAATCTTTAATCAGATTAAATATAGTTATTGCCTCAAAGATCTGTAACTTCTTCATTTATAAAACTTTTAAAACTGTATGTATAAAGAATGCATTTATGTAAATATTAATCATTATTTAAGATATTTAACTATATGAGATAATATTAGAATTAATCTGCATTTATCAAGTATTAACAGTTATTTTGTTGAAATATGTAGATTCTAGATTATAAAGAATGCATTCATGTAAATATTAATCATATTACTTAAAGTACTTAAGTATAAGAGATGTTATTAGAATTTAGTCTGCCTTTGCAAGTTATTAACAAGTTACTTTGTTGAAATATGCAGATTCTAGTTATTTTTATATTTTTCTCATAAGAAGTATCTCTTAGTGTTTATTGAAGTTTGCTTTTCTTTTCAATATTTGTTTGCTGAGAAATACAATTTTATTTTTCTAAAAAATTCAAGTAGAACTCTAAGGAAGTACTTGAGGCAGAAAATGAATCTGAACCTGGGTACCTATGCTATTACTGTTCTATTTGGCAGCCTGAACATGGGAGAGTGGAGCCTAAAAATGGGGCAGACTAAAGTCTCATGCAATAGCCAACTTTATTCAGGGCACTAGAAAATTTATTTTCTGAGGGCATTCTGAGAGTTCAGTGAGGTTATGTGAACAAGGTTCACTTGAGTTCAAGATGTGTATAGTCACAAAGGCAAGGTCACATGATTTTATGCTTCTATAGTCAATAGGGAAAGGTCACATTAGTTCAAGGTTATAAAATCATGAGGGCAACTCATGGTTGAAAACATCATTCTGAATAATCATGGGTAAGATGATGAATAATCTACGTTAAAACTGACTCCTATTTACTGCACCTGGGAGAGGCATGAAAGCACATTCCAAGAACAAATCCATTTTATGGAGTGTGGAAAGAAAATGACCCCCCAAGGGAGTGGCATTATTAGGTGTGGCCTTGTTGGAGTAGGTGTGAGTCACTGTTGTGTCACTGTGGGTGACACACTGTTGGGGTGGGCTTAGTCACACCAGGACCTTATGTCCTACGTAATCTATATGCACATGTAGCGTGGGCATGTAATCTATACGTAAGTCCCTATAAGCATGTGCTGAGCTACCTTTAAAAGTGTACCTGTCCGTCCCATGCCTTCTTTCTGCCAGATTTCTTCCAGGCAGGCCTGCGTGTCCCCCTGTTCTCCCTTTCCTCCCACTCTCTACCAATAAAACTCTTCAAATGGGAGTCATTGTGTATCTTGTAGTCCATTCTCTTGCCTGGTAAATAACATTGGTGCCGAGGTTAAATAAGGTTAAATAACCATAGATTCCCCTCTCATCCCTCTTCCCGCTCCTTCCCAATCTCCCCCTCTCCACCGAAACCCCACTCATCACCTCCTCCAAAAGAGTAAAGCCTCCCATGAGGTCAGCAAAGCCTGGTACATTCAGTTGAAGCAGGACCAAGCCTCTCACCCACTGCCCCAAGGGTGAGTAAGGCCTCCAACCATAGGTAACAGATTCCAGAAAGCCAGCTCATGCCCCAGGGGTGGATCCTGATCCCACTGCCAGGGGCCCCTCGAACAGACCAAGCTACACAGCTGTCTCCTATATGCACAGGGCATAGTCCAGTCCTATGTCAGTTCCACAACTGTCAGTCTAAAGTTCATGAGTTCCTACGAGCTTGGTTCTATCTTGCTAGAGGGTGACATTATGCAGTAAGGGAGAAACTTGTTGCAAGGGAAATTCCCAGGAATCCACAAGGAAGACCCAAGATTAGACTACTAGCAATAATGGAGAGGATGCCTGAACTGGCCTACCCTAGTAATCACATTGATGACTACACTAATTTTCATCATAGAGCCTTCATCCAGTAACTGATGGAAACAGATGCAGAAATCCATAGCCAAGCACCAGGCCGAGCTCCAGGAGTCCACTTGAAGAGAGGGAAGAGGGATTCTGTGAGCAAGGGGAGTGAAGATCATGATGGGGAAACCTACAGAGACAACTGAACTAGTAAAACTTTTAAAATGGATTTTGTTGTATAGCTTGTCATCCATTCTTGTACCCGGTAAATAACAGCAGAGATCACTCTAGTTAAGAGTTTGTAGTCTCCTGGTTCTTGTCTTTTTGCCTCCTCTTCTGCAATGATCCTGAGATTTTTTTCTACTGTAATTTAATCTGTTGGAAGTAGGATATATACCTTTGTAGTTTAATTGGTTGTGTTTTATTATAAATAGTCTCCATCTTTTGCAAAGAGAAGTTTTCTTGACGAGGCATGAAGACTATACTTATCCACTGGTATAAAGACAAATATTTAGGATGTAGTTAGGGGTTGTGCTGGTTTAGTAAAGAGATGAGTGTAAGTTTTTTGTGACTCTCAACTTCACTAGACCAGGGAAAGTAACTAGGTTTCTGTTATCTGGCATGATTTCCCTCTAATTGAATAGGTTTTAAGTTCAACTAAAGAGCTATTGGTTACTACCAAGTTATTGTTAATCCCAGTGATCAAGAATAAGACCATGAGAGCTTGTTTGGAGGTTCTAGTAGGGGAGCATAGCTACTCGTATACCCTGGACTGAAGACCAGTCCTCCTCTATTCGGGGAAGGTCATCCTCTTCGACTGAGCACACAACTTTGGGAGGGCGAGGAGTGTGGAATGAGAATGTGGGGAGATGGGAGGGTCAAGCTGGAATGGGGACAGTGTGGGAGGGCAGGGAGGAAGATACCATGATGGATGAGGAAGAGGCAGGGTGCTGGGGAGGCTCTCAGGAATCCACAAGGTTGATCCCACCTTGGTCTGCTGGCAGTGGTCCAGAGGGTGCCTGGACCGGTCTACTCTGGTGACCAGCCTAACAAATAACCTAGTTGTCATCATAGAGCCTTTGTCCAGTGACTGACGGAGGCAGACATAGAGATCCATGGCCAGGCACCAGGCTGAGTTCCGGGAATCCAATTGATGAGAGAGAGGAGAGATACTGCAGGTGAGGGACATCGAGATCATGATGGGCGGACATGCAGAGATGACGGACCATACTGGTAGAAACCCATGAACTGTGGACTGGTGGCTGTGGAGGCCCCATGGGACTGGACTAGGCCCTCTAGATACGGAAGATGGTTGTTTGGCTTGAACTGTTTGGGGGGCACCCAGGCAGGGGGATCGGGATCTGTCCCTGGTGCATGGGCAGGCTTCTAGGAGTCCGGTGCCTGTGGTGTGACACCTTGCACAGCCTTGGTGCAGTAGGAGGAGGATTGGACCTGCCTGGGCTCAGTGAGCTGGGTTCTGCTGACTCCTCATGGGAGATCTCAATTTGGGGAATGTGGGGATGCAGGAGGCTTGGGAGGGACGACTGGGGGGAGGATGGAGGAGGGGGGTCTGTGCATGGCGTGGATAATGAGTAGAGAATTTCTTAGTAAAGAAAAATAAAATTAAAAAAAGGAGAAAAGAAGAAGACCACTACCACAGTTTAAAGCCAAATGTGAAGCAAACTTTAATTAAATAGTGGGCAAGTCCATGGGCTCTGGCCAGCTCCAAAACCAGCTTCCCAGAAAATGGCCCAGGATCAAGTATGGTAAAGGCTTAAGAAGGAAAACCCATAATTCATTGTATTTCCCATCAGGTCCAATCAGGTCCAAGCATATATTCTGACATATTTCCTGCTTATGTACCTCCCACCCACATGTTATCAATGACATCAAGTGCAGATGAGTCAAGCAAACTTGTTTAGGGGAGAGAAAGACCTGTGGCTTATTATTTCCCACAAAAAAATTATCCTCTAGCAATTAAGGAACTCTCTGTCCTTGGACAAGGGGCTTGCAGATCAGAGGCATTTTTGTTTCATGGATCTCTGATGGGTAATGTCTTTCTGTATGCTGTGAATATGTGCTGCTCTGATTGGTTGATAAATAAAGCTGTTTGGCCAATGGTGAGGCATTTTAACTAGAGAGGGAGGAAGTCAGAGAGTAGAGGAGATGCTACCAGCCACTACCATGAGAAGAAAGATGTAAAGATACCAATAAGCTACGAGCTGCATGCCAAAGTATAGATTTATAGAAATGGGTTAATTTAAGAGCTAGTCAGTAATAATCCTGAGCTAATGGACAAGTAGTTATAATTAATATAAGCCTCTGTGTGTTTACTTTGCGGACGTGAGTGGGAGAGATTTGTCCTGACCGCCAGCCTGCTGAGGCACAGGAAAACTTCTGACTACAGCTCTCTAAGGCATAGTAATTAAAATTTAAAATTTAAAGTGTAACTTTTGCTCTCACATTATATATGCCAATATTGCACATTATTGCATCTTTGGGGTATCATAGTATATTGGTTGGTGTTTTAGTTCAGAGTGTTATAGGCAGGTAGGACTTTTTGCTGCTTCCCTCCGTTGTTAGCGTGTATGACACCTTCTGGTACCATAATAGCTAGTCCTCATAGAGGAGACTTTTAGCTCAATTCCAGCTCAGTGGCCTCTGGGTCTTATATCTAAAATTTATGTTGTCTTCATCAATAGGAATTTACCTATCATCTCCTGTGGGATGGGGGAGGTGTGCAAATGAAGGCAATAACAATGGCAATAGTGATATTGTGTCGAATAGCTGGGAACGTCAGAAGTTACATTTATAAATTTTCACCAACATAAGTGTCTAAACATAAACTGAACAAGGATAACAACAGTACATATCCTAATTTGGACAGGGATATTCCAGAAGACCTCACCCTTACAAAAAGAACTATAGGCCACAAAAAAATGTATAAAGAGAGGAAAATATTCTTCCCAGGGATGTACACACCACTTGGTTATATAATACGAAATGATCAGCTCTGAAAATATACAAGTAGTATTATACAGACCAAGCAACTTTTGCATTTAGGAGGGTGTGTGTGTGTGTGTGTGTGTGTGTGTGTGTGTGTGTGTGTGTAGTAACAACCAATGAAATAAGAGGCCTAGAAGTTTAAAAAGAGTAGCATGGGTATATGGCTGCACCTGTAGGTAGGAAGGGAAAGGGGAAACAATTTGATTCTATTATAATCTCAAAAAACCCAAATAATTAAAAAATAATTGAGTCCATTCATGTAATCATTTTCAAATTAATGAGTCAACACATTAATCAGGTTATCAAAACTTAAAGACCACTGATTTAACAGATTCATGTATGTTTTGAAAAATATTGTTTAGGTTAAAATATCCTTTAACTAAATTGCCATTATTCACATCACAGAACCATTGGAAATTTTTACATTTTTGTAAAGTTTTTGAGATAGGGTTTTGTGTAGTCTAGGCTAGTCCCAAACTTTTAAATTATCTTGCTGGGGTACAAAAGCTAGAATGTAAGACCATGTGCAGGTTTTCACATATTAAAAAATAAAAAATACTGAATCAAAATGTACATTTTTTCTTATTTCAAGTACATTTCTAAAAAATATCATATTAGGATTTTGTGAGTAGGAATTCTAACCAAAGTAGTTTTCGTGAGGTTTTCATTATTTCCAGTCAGAGACATTCAGTTATTGATTTGCTGTTTGTTTGTTGTGGGATGTGAGAGAAAAGTGGGAAACAGTAATGGAGGAATTAAATTCCTGCTTCACTTTTTAATTTCCCATCTTTTAAGTTTACTCTTGACCTTTATAACTACCTGAATATTGCTTTCATGGTTTAATCATAAATAATTTGGCCATTCAAAGGCAATAATATCATATATGATGCACTTTTCCTAAGCAATAAAATGCATATGAAGACACTAAGTTTGAGCAAAGGTTAATAAAGGTTTGGGCTTCATTGCTACTGCATGACAGTCTGGTAAATGAAAGCTTTGCTTGCTGATTGGTTTCAGCAAAAGGTCAGTTTGGAATGTTTCATTCTATTTTATTAGATTCTTCTTGTCAAGACTTTATTCTTTGAAATGTTTTATTTCATCTGCTGCCCCCTGTTCTTCCACCACCTCAACTTATACAGTTTTAAAATAAACTAACTCAAAAAATAGTAAGGAAAGGGGAAGATTTCACACTTGAGAACTTTAAAACAGAATAGATCCATGAAGTTATAGTTATTTTGAGGTTGATATTTGTTCTAAATAACAAGTAAAAGAGAAGCATATAACTTGGCTGGGTATCTTTACAGCAAAAGAATACAAAGCCAGTTGAAATAAATAAATAAATAAAAATAACTCCCTTAGCTCTTTTTTAAATCCTGTTAATGGCTTATATTTTGCTATTCTTTAAAAAATTTGTTTGACATTTTCTAATATCTCATTGTACTTCTTCAAAAATGATTAGACAATTTTGTTTTATTTGTGAAGCTCAGAGCTCCTGTGTTGAATACCATCATTGTTAAAGCAGCTACTTATCTAACATCCTGTGGCAGAAATTGTCCTATGCATTTTATGTGGACTACTTCTATACATCCATGTGCCTCGAGAAAATAATTAGCACAAAAATCCATTTTCAGTTTCATTACAGGCACAAAGAGAATTTATGTATACTCAACCTGGAGGGACTCCATGTTGGCATTCATTTTATAACAAATGGCCACAATAGAATGTTATACTTTGCAATTCAGGATCATAGTATATTACCTCATTTATTTAAGTCATGTTTGATTTCTTTCAATAATGTTTTGTAATGTTCAGTGGTTTCATTTTTAGTTTTTAATTAAATTTATTATAATAAATATGAGTCTTTCTTCTTCCAGGATCAATATTAATTTTAGTTTAATTTTCTCATGTCTTAGAACAATATAAAGTTAATTTTATTATTTGATATTTTATTGAGTGACTTTTCTATATTCATACATTAATTTAAATTAATTTATACTTACATATTTTTATATCTTTCCTTTTTTCCAAAATATGAGTTATGTTTTACTTATGTATATTATATTGCAGTAACTTTTACCTTGTAACACTTTGAACATCATTTTTAGTTCTCTCTCTTTAAATTTGCTTTACTCTTTTTATGCAATCTTTAAAGAAGTAAATGAATGCTTTGACTGTTGGCTTTTTTTTCTTACCAATGGCTTATCTATGATTTTAAATCATTTGTCCCTGTTTCTGTTAATTGTGTATATTTGAATTGAGTCAATTCCAAAAGATAAATAATTACTTTTTATCACCAATAGTAATGGTTAACATATAGTACTATCTTAGTGATTCACTGCTTTGAATTTATATCTTTTAAAATATTTCAATTATTTTTTGAAATTTTTATACATGTAATCTGAAAAAAACTACATATATTAATATAATGAATTTGATACTATGAACCTCTTAAATCCTAGTCCTATTCTGCCCAGGATACTCTCCTGTTGTGGAATATTATTTTAAGGTGTGTTACATTTGTTTATGCTGTTCAACATTTATTTAATAATGCAAAGATGTGTTGCATTCTTTTATGTTGCGTTTGTTTAACTCTGTGAAGGTGTGTTACTGTGCCTGTCTAAAACACCTATGGTCTAATTAAGAGTTGAATGGCCAAAAGCAAGACAGGCGAAAAGACAGAAAAGACTGGCAGGCAGAGAGAAAAAAAAAAGAGAAATCTGGGAGAAGAAGGAAGAAAGGAAGAAGGAGCAAGAGAACAAGGAGAAGAGGAAACCAGGGGCCAGCAACCCAGCCACCCAGCCAGGCAAGGAGTAGGAGTGAAAGTAAGATTACAGAAGTAAAAGAAAGGTAAAAGCCCAGAGGCAAAAGGTAGACAGAATAATGAAAGGAAAGCTGTATATCAAGAAGCCAAGCTAAGTCTGGACATTTATAATTTATAATACATCTCCATGTGTGACTTATTTGAGAGCTCTGTGGCATGTCTCCCAAATCGTAAAAAAGAGTAAAGAATAAAAAACAACCAACAATACTCTCCCAAAAGAACTACCTCCCTAGTAAAAGGTGTTTTTAAAACTTTAATTATTATAATTATTTTTATTGTTTTTCACCTATTAAATCTAATTAGTGTTGCCAGTTGCTCAGGGATGCAAGATCCATGAGTTCTATGAGAGTATGAACCTCCAACCATGCGCCCCTCTCCTAAGAATGTTTACTCAACCTGCCCTAGGAGTCAACAATCACTGATAGATTCCTAACTAGTGGTTCAGCCTCAGTATCTTCTCCTTGGTCCATGATGGTATTGTTTTGTTTGATAATTTCATACATACTGGAGTATGTTTTGATCAAATTTATCCATCATTCTGTCTACTCCAATTCCTTCCTTACCACTCCCTGTTTCCTTTCCACCTTCATATAATCTCTTTGATACTCACTGAGTTACTTCTTGCTGGTATATGTGCATGGATGTAGGGCCAATGTGTATGAGTGGTCTATCAGGGACCACAACCCTGAAGAAAACCAACTTTCCCTCACATAGCACTTATCAAATGCCAATCGTCTCCAATCAGTGATAAAAACTTGTAAGTTCTTCCCTGATCCATGTTGGCATTTTTTTCTGGCTTGATCTTATATGACTTGTATGCATACAGTCAAAACTGCTGGAAGTTCATCTGAGCAGCAGCCTTGTTATGTTCACGAAAGCATTGTTTTTAAATAGTTATCCTCTACTACTTTCTCTATAATCATCATGACCAATATACATGACAAAGATCCCTGATCCTTAGAACGGAACACTTCACAGTCTTATTCTATGCACAGGGACCCATTTGTGAGTCTCTGTATTAACACTCATATCCTTCTAGAAGAAGATTCTCTGATGAGGGCTGAGAGATGTACTAACCTATGGGTATAGAGATAAATACTTAGACATACTTACCATTAATCAATTGTAGATGAGCTTCTAAATGGTCTTATTAAATAAAAATCTGAAGCCAGATATAGGATTGAAAACCTGAGAGATCAGAATAGGGAAAGCCACAGCTAACCTCACCTCACTGACAGCTCAGCTTCCCAAAGGAGCTACTTCCTGTATATCCATGCCTATATGCTTTTCTGTTCTTCTATATCATTTGTTTTCATTGTCCAGCTATATCATTTCCTCTTCCTGCCCACCTCTGTCACTTCCTGTCTGTCTGTATAGACTTCCAGATCTCTATGGTTAATTAGTATTGGAATTTAAGGCGTGTACCAGCATGCCTGGCTCTATTCCCAGTGTGGCCTTGAACTCACAAAGATCAGACATATCCCTGCCTCCCGAATGATAGGATTAAAGGCATGTGCTATTATTGCCTGACTTCTATGTTTATTTATAGGGACTGGCTTTTTTCCTCTGATAAATTTTATTGGGGGGACACAGTATTTTGGGGGACACACCACATCACCACAATCAACAAACTGGAAAGAAGCGATTCAAAGCTGTCAGGCTTTTTATTTGACAACCTTTGAAATCTAAATCAATTACTGTTTGTTTAAACCAGATTTTCATAGTGTGTAATTTTAAGAAGCTTCTACCATAATATGTTTCTATATGGCTTTCTTAATGGCCTTTAGTATTAGTTTTTCTTCCCCAATCCTCCTTTACCCATTCTACCAGCTCCTACTACATTTAACCCTTTCTGTTCCATTATTCCCTTTCCTCCTTCACACCATTTGCAGTCAATCTCCCTTCCCTTGAAATCCCAACCACAGTCCCTTGTTACTTCCCTGACTTCTATTGTTAATACAATTTAAGCACTCGTATCTTATGTTTTAAATCTAGGATACACATATGAAAAAGAACATGTGGAAGTTTCCTCCCTGAGTATGGGTTTTCGTGCTCAAGATCATTATTTCAGGTCTATCCATTTGTCTACATATTTCATTTTTCTTTATAACTAAATAAAATTTGATCATGTCCCACATTTATTTCATGTTTCTACCCTATACTCTTTTTTGTAACAAAATATGTTTACTTAAGCATAAAGCATAGTGGTTTTTTTTTTTTTAATTAAAGCCTCAGGTTCTTAGGTAGAATTAGGACATAGGTCACTTTAAAAAATAGTGTATGAGAACTGTATTAGCATAGCATCAAAAATGCTGAGATAGCATGACTGCACGACTGGTCATGGTTCCTTTTGGGTATACTACTTATGTCCTATTTTTTAAACCTCAGTCTACTTAGATGGCATGGGGTAAGATGACAAGTGAAAACTTGTCATGAACATAAACCTCCTGAGAGATATTCTTAGTAATGTCTTAAAAAATGAAAATCATGAAAACCCTTCCCAGGGCCATAACAGCTATTTGCATACCCTTTCAACATGGCAACATCTGTCATCACCAGTGATGGCTTACAGTTTCTTCAGATCCTCCTCCCTTCTACAGAAGAAGCCAATCACAGAACTGTATAGCTTGGGACTACAAATGGAACAAACTCTCCCCAGTAGTCATAATGCAGTCAATCCTCTGATTATTTCACTTAGATCCTGTACTTTATCTTAGAGTCCTGAAATTCTGTTTTCTATTTGATTCATTCTACTTATAAAGCCTCACCTCAAGTTTTCTAACAGGGATATTGTGTTCTTCAAATTTCATCTTTGACTTAGCTTGTGGTATTTCACTCAGCAATGAACTTGTATTTCTTAGACATCATTTGAGTGTTTATTATCCTCTTGGAATTCATTGAAGTGTTTGCTCATGTATTCTTTAATTTTCTTGAATTCTTTGATAAAGTTTATGGTTTTTGTTTTAACTTCTGTGTTCTGGGTTTCAAGGCAGTTCTCATTAGAGAACGTTTGTCTAGGTCTAGGGTTTGATGGGAGAAAAAGAGACATTTGCATTAATAGCAATGAACAATTCTCTATGACTAAAGCCACAATGCACATTACAGATCCAGAAAACCAAGAATACAGAAACCAAAAATATTCAGGCTGGGCAGTGGTGGTGCATGCCTTTAATTCCAGTACTCAGGAGGCAGAGGCAGGCAGATCTCTTGTGAGTTCGAGGCCAGCCTGGTCTACAGAGCGAGATCCAGGAAAGGCACAAAGCTACACAGAGAAACCCTGTAGCTGGAGAATTTCTCTCCAGCTCCTGCCAAGTCCTGCCAGTCCCGGAGCCCACTTATAAAATAAACACAGACTCTTACATTATTTAAACTGCTTGGTCATTAGCTCAGGCCTATCATTGTCTAGCTCTTACTCTTATATTTAGCCCATTTTTATTAATCTATACTTTGCCACGTGGCTCGTGGCTTATCGGTACCTTATATCTCCCTTGTCCTGGCAGTGGCTCCAAGGCAATCTCTCCCTTCCCTTCCTGTTTCCTCAATTCTCCTCTCTGTTAGTCTCACCTATACTTCCTGTCTGGCTATTGGCCAATCAGTGTTTATTTATAGAGAGCAATATCCACAGCACCTTTGCCTTCTGAGGTATCTCTCCAGTCATGTACAGGATTTAATCATGGCACCTTTGGTGAATTGTTTTATACCTCAGGATTCAGTCACAGCAAAACCCTGTCTCAAAAAACAAAAACAAAAACAAAATATTCAATAAATTAAAATATTTAAAATTTTCTATGCTTAAGTACATTAAAAAAAGATGTATAAGAGACAGAGAAAGTTGGAAGACAACAATAAAGGAGAACTTTGCCAGAGAAACAGAAAAAACAAATATGACTTTGGATCAAAACCCAAATGTAGTGAGTTGACATAAAACAGGAAGAATTAAATGAATTATGTTTCTTCACATTCTTTCAGTTTTATTCTGAACTATTTACACTAACTTCTTAATGTTTCTCGTTGTCAAAATTCTTAGCAATACTTTTACCTGCTAATTATAAAGAAAAAAAATTTAAATGTGTTAGCCGTTATGACATTTGTACATATTTATGGGGTGAAAGATAATAATCCATCATATGTGCAGATATATAATGATAAAGTTACAATATATAATATTTATCCTCATTTTATTATTGTTATTATTTTAATTTAAATTTTTGTTTTTTTCTCTTATTGAAAATAGATTTTTCATAGGATATATTCAATACAGTTTTTCCTCCCCCAATTCCTCCAAAATATTCCCTACCTAACCTCCCCATTTGGATTCAACTCATTTGTAGCTATACTTAGAAAACAAACAAACATTTAAATAATAATAATAATAGTAATAATAATAATAAAAAAACAAATCAAGATAGAACAAAATTAACAGAAGAAAAAGAAAAAAAAGCAGAAGAAACACTTAGAGATGTAGAGACATACTTTCACATGCAGAGGAATCCCATAAAACACAAAACCAGAAACTATAACAAATACCCAAAGAATCTGTAAAGTCAACAAAAGGAAAGAAAGCAAGGAAGGAAGGGATGGAGAAAGAAAGCAAGGAAGAAGACAAAAAGCCCTGAAAAAGCATTATAAGGAGTATTGGCATTAAGACTTCGTTGAAAGTCTGGTGGAAAATGTGCTATAACCATCTTGTCCTTGGCTTTTGTGGTTGGGGAATTTTTAATTATTGCTTCTATTTCACTGGGGTTATAGATCTGTTTGAATTGCTTATCTGATCTTAATTTAACTTTGGTAGGCGCTATATACAAAGAAGATTATCCATTTCGTTCAGATTTTCCAATTAGTTAAGTATAGGAATTTTATGTATGCCCTTATAATTCTCTGATTTCCTCTGTACCTTTTGTTGTTTCTAAACTTTGGTTTCTTATTTTGTTTATTTAGATATACTCTCTCCTCCTTTTAGCTAATTTTCAAAATGGTTTGCCAGTCTTATTGATTTTTCTTAAAGATCCAACTTTTTCTTTCATTAATTCTTTGTATTTCATTTGTTTGATTCTATTTTATTGATTTCATCCATTTTTATTACTTCTCTGTATACTCCTTTTAGGTGTTTTTTTTTCATTTTTTTCTAGAGTTTTCATGTGTGTCAGTTAGTTATTAGTATGAGATATCTCTATTTTTTATGTAGACACATATATGAACTTGTCTCTTAGCAACACCTTTATTGAATCCCATAAGATTGATTGCATTTTGTTTTTATTTTCATTCATTTCTACATAGTTTTTAACTTCTTTCTTAATTTCTGTCTTGACTCAATTTTTATTCAGTAGTATGTTGTTCAGTTTTCATGAGTCTGCAAACTGTCTGTTGTTTCTGTTATTGCTGTTATCCAGTTTAATCTGTGGTGGGCAGATAGGATGCAGGACTTTATATAATATTTCTTATATCTGTTTAGACTTTCTTTGTGTCTGAGTATGTAGTCAGTTTTGGAGAAAGTTCCAAAAGTTGTGGAAAAGAATGTATATTCTTTTGTGTTTGGGTAAAATGTTCTATAAATATCTGTTAGGTCTATTTGATTTATATAGTCATCTAGCCCCAGAATTTCTCTGTTTACTTGTTGTCTAGATGACATGACTATTGTGAGAGAGAGGTATTGGAGTCACACACTATTATTGTGTGAAGGTCAGTATATGATATAAACTGTAGTAACATTTCTTTTATGAACTTGGATGCCCTTCTATTTTGTGCATAAATGCTAAGGATTGAAATGTCATCTTAGTGTTTTTTTTTTCCTTTGATGAGTAAGCAGTTTCCTTCCTTGTTTCTTTTGATTAGTTTTGGGTTGAAATCTATTTTGTCAGATATTAAAATGGCTTCACCAGCTTGGTTCTTATGTTCATTTTCTTGGAATATATTTTTTATTCTTTTACCCTGAGATGATGTCTATCCTTGATATTAAGGTGTGTTTCTAAGATGCAGCAGATACTGTTTTTGAATCCGTTCTGTTAGTTTCTGTCATTTGGGGAAACTGAGGCCATTGATGCTGCAAGTTATTAATAGACAATATTTGTTGATTCCCATTACATTGTTGCTATTGTTGTTGTGTGTGTGTCTGTTTTGTGTTTTATCCTCTTTTGATTTGGTGGTCTGAGATTATTTATTTCTTGTGTTTCTTGGGTGTAGTTAAACCCTTCAACTGAGGTTTTCCTGCTAGCAACTTCTGCAGAGCTTGATTTGTAGATAGATTCTATTTAAAGTTTGGTTTTTGCTTTTGTTTTTGTTTTATCCAGAGTGTTTTTCTCCAGTTATTGAGATTGAAAGAATTTTTTTCTGAATATAGTTGTTTGTACTGGATTCTGTAGTTTCTAAATGTAGAACATCTGTATAGGATCTTGTAGATTTTGAGTCCACATTGAAAAGTTGGGTATTATTCTAATAGGACTACATTTACATGTTATTTGATGCTTTTCCTTGCATCTTTTAATATTCTTTTTTGTTCTTTAAAATTAATGTTTTTGATTATTATGTGTCATTGGACAGTACTTTTATGGTCCATTCTATTTAGTGTTCTGCATGTTTTTTGTACCTTGATAGGCTCCTCCTTCAACAGAGAAGTTTTCTTCTATGATTCTATTGAAAATATTTTCTGTGCCTTTGGTCTAGATTTCTTTTCCTTTCTCTATTCCTATTATTTTCAGATTTTTTTCCTTTTCATACTGCCCTAGGTTTACTGGATGTTTTGGCCAGTCATATTTTAGATTTAACATTTTCTTTGACATAGGTATCCATTTCTTTTCTGTGTCTCTAATCCCTGAGATTCTCTTTTCCATATCTTATATTGTGTTGCTGAGGCTTACCTCTGAGTTTCCTATTCCAGTTCCCATGCTCTTCATTTCCATTTTCCACTCTGTTTGGGTTTTCTTTGTTGATAACATTTCCATATCTTGAACAGAACAGTGTAACTAGAGTTTTCCTGCCTGGCCAACAGTCAGGACAAATCTCTCTCACCTGCCAGTCCCACAGCCGCTCAGACCCGACCAAGTAAACACAGAGACTTATATTGGTTACAAACTGTATGGCCGTGGCAGGATTCTTGCTAACTGTTCTTACAGCTTAAATTAATCCATTTCTATAAATCTATACCTTGCCACATGGCTCGTGGCTTACCGGCATCTTTACATGCTGTTTCTCATCGTGGCAGCTGGCAGTGTCTTTCTGACTCAGTCTTCCACTTCCCAGCTTTATTCTCCTCCTTGTCCCGCCTACACTTCCTGCCTAGCCAATGGCCAATCAGTGTTTTATTTATTGACTAATCAGCAACACATTTGCCATACAGAACATCCCACAGCAGAACAGTTTTCCCCATTTCATGCCACTGTTTGTTTGTATTTTCATAGATTTCATTCATAGATTTATTAATATCTTCTTTAAGGACCTTGACCATATTCATAATAGCTAATTTGAAGTCATTGCCTTATACTTCAGTTCTGCTGCATCACTAATGACCTACTGTATCAAAGCTGTTAGGTTCTAGTACAGATTTTCCTGGAGATTGTTGGTTGTGTTTGCATGGTTTTTTTTTTTTTTTTTTTTTTTGCCCTCTTTGACTCCTAGGAGAGTGTCATGGCTATGAATTTTCTGGAAGGGGTTGTTTCTGTGATCCTGCCACTTGTGGCCCTGGAAGGTCATGGGTAGAACTTTTTCTAAGTATTTGGACCTGACACCAAGGAATGGGGTTGGACCAAAGTGGAGGACTAAGAGATTGTACAGGAAGAAGTAAAGCTGTTAGTGTGACCGGGATCTGATAGACTTCTGGGAATGGAGGGCCAGAGGAAGGAAAGGACATGGCAGGTGGTCTTCTTCAAAGCTGAAGATAAGACAGGGGGATTGGAAATGTGGAACGGGCAGGAGAGAGAAGAAGGCACCCTAGTCTTTGGCAGGCTTAGACAGTAGCTTTTTGAATTAAAGATTTAAATGGTTGAAAAAAGTTCACATTTAGAGTTTTAGTTCCTGGAAATAAACTATTTGAAGTTAGAGAACAATAAACACATTCCCAGACAAAGAAAAATAATGTGATTTATCAGCAGAAGACCTGTCTTACAAGAAAAGAAATAAGCTGCTTAGGTCACAGTAAAATGATTTTGATGAGTACTTCAGAACGACACAAAAAGGATGTTATGCAATGGAAGAATAAGTGGATAAAAAATAACAGATTTTTATTTATAATTTGTGAAATACTTAACTGTATGATGTAAAAATGTTTTGGAGAGCTACAGTGCATGATAAGTGAATTCAGGGCAGAAGCATTATAAGAAAAAAAGGAATTTACAGCATACCATGCCCAACATTGCTGTGGGATTTCTTTCTGTATGCTGTGACTTTGTGTTACTATGACTTGTTAATAAAGAAGCTGCTCTGGCCTGTGCTGAGTCAGGTTATAGCCAGGTTAAGAGAGAGACAGGAAGAAGAAAGGCAGAGGCGGGAGAGATGCCAGCCTGCCGCCCAAGGAGCAACATGCCAGCAGACTGGTAATGCCACAGCCATGTGGCAAAACATAGTTTAATAGAAATGGGTTAATTTAAGATATAAGAGCTAGCTTGCAAGAGGCCTGCTGTAGGCCACACACCTTGTAAATAATATTAAGCTTTTGAGTGATTATTTTATAAGCTACTGTGGAATTGCAGGGCTGGATGGGACTAGAGAAAACTTAACCGCTTCATTTCGAGACTAAGTTGGATTTACATTGGGATACGAAAAATATTAAATTCTTGTAACAATGTAAACCATAAAATCTTTTATTCATTACTGATAAATGTTCAAAAGGAATAGTTACTTTAGAAGAAAGTATGACATTTTCAACTAAATTGAAAGTCTGTTAACAAAGAAAATATGTAGATCCTTATTATTTAGGCATTGATTTTTGAAAATAATACCCATAAAAATGTGAATATGTCAAAGTCTAGGATAGTAATTATACCACTTAAAACATAAATGACATAGAGAAAAATGATTATTTAAAATACTCAGTTAAACCAAAGAAAGAAGGAACTACAGTGAGATGTAATCGAATTCATTGTATAAATGCATGGACTTCTCAAAGAACTATAAATTATAAATAATTTTATAAAAAGCAAAGTAGGAAGTCATCAAAAACAAGGCTAACAAACAGAATTGTTACACACATGGCTGATTTTTACTCAAGTAGAAAATTAATATTTTTAAATTTGAATACTCAAAATGAATTTTTGAAAAAGAGATCATGTGAATTTAGTAATGAAGTTTTACATGAACAAGAACAAAAAATACTTAGTTTGCATGCATTAAAATAACTTCACTATTGACAAATGGGGGCTGGGGTGATAGCTCAGTCAGGAAATAGTATTCTGCATATTCATGAGTACCTGAAATTGCATCCCTGTCACCCATGTAAAAGCCTGGTCCAGCTCACATCTGTAATCTCAATGATTACAAAGTCAGTAGTTAACAGAGAAAGAAAGAGATGGGGTTGGGGTTGAGAGGAAGAAGGAGAGTGAGAAGCACAGAGAGCATTTGAAGTTGGGAAGGGAAGTGAGGACAGAGTGGAGGAATTAGATGTGAGACAGTGGGAGTAGACTGATCAAAACACATCATATGCAGTATGAATATTACATAAATATTATGGACAAGAGGAAGACCAAAAGAGTAAGACTAGGAAGAAAAGAAGTGAAACTGGCTCTATTGCAGATGACATGATTATTTTCAAAGACTCTATTAAGTCAACTAGAAAACTCTTGCATCTAATAACCAGCTATATTTAATTTGCAGGAGGCAAAAAG
This sequence comes from Peromyscus californicus insignis, assembly GCF_007827085.1. Lineage (NCBI taxonomy): Eukaryota > Metazoa > Chordata > Mammalia > Rodentia > Cricetidae > Peromyscus > Peromyscus californicus. The sequence continues at coordinate 17,807,282 of NW_026294413.1, read as the reverse complement.
CTATTGAAAAATATAATTTATTCTGGCAGTCTTTGAAAAAAATGAGAAAAATATGTCATTCAAAGTAACTACCCTTATTAAGTATTTAGGAACACATCTATTCAAACAACTGAATGACCTCTACCACAAAAGCAGTTGTAAAATATTGAAAAAAGAAACAATAGAAGATACTAAACTATAAAAAAAGCCTTCATGTTCCTGGATAGGTAAAATAATATCACAAAAAATGTTCATATAAAAATTAATCTATAGAATTAATGTAATATGTATCAATATCCCCATGTGATATTACATAGGTTTAGAACAAAACAAATAAGTAATAAATAGCCAAAGCAATCCTAAAAAGTAAAAGCAATGATAGAAGTATTACAGCATCTGACCCAAATCATTCTACATAGCCATATAAATAAAGACAGCCTGATACTGGAATAAAAATATGTAAACCAAAGGAATAGAGTAGAAGACACAGAAATAAAATAGCAAAACTCTGCCCACTGAATTTTTTAGAAAGGAGTCAAAACATACTTTGAAAAAAAGATAGCCTGTTCAACCATTTGTGCTGGCTAAACAGGATTTCTACCTGCAGAAGAATGAAATTAGATTTATATCTTTCACCTTGCAGAAAAATCAATACAAAATAGATCAAAGACCTTTACTTAAAACCTGAAACACTGGAACTTTCAAATGAAAGCATAGGAGACAACCTTCAAGACATTGGGCAGGCAAGAACTTTTAAAACAGGACAACAGAAGCCCAGAAAATAACCCCAGGAATCAGCAGATGGAACTATATACAATTAAAATGTTTCTGTATAGCAAATGAAGATAGTGTTAGCAGAAATGAAACAGTGTTAGCTATGGTGATATTTTATTTGTATTAAAATGTTATTTGTATGTTAATAAATAAAGTTGCCCGGGGGTCAGAGCTATTAGCAAGCCATAGGAAACCAGGGCAGTGGTAGCGCATGCTTGTAATTCCAGCACTTGGTAGGCAGAGCTGGGTAAGTCTCTGTGTGTTCAGGGATACAGCCATTATTGGATACACATGCCTTTAATCTTAATACCAATCATGGAAAACCTGGAGGCCTATACAGACAGGCTGTGAGGAGGCGGTCATGTGGTTGGGTTTACAACCAATGAGAAGGCAGGACAGGAACTCTATATAAAGACTTTAATACAGGGGTAGCTCTGGTTCAGAGAGGTAGGACCACCGCAGGAGGAAGGGTAAGGTTTTAGCTCTTAGCTCTGACCTCTTGGCTTTCTTCTTTGCATTGGTTCTGTGTTTCTTATTTAATAAGAAGGTTGGATACATCTACATTTGGCGCCCAACGTGACAAGAATTCATTAAAAACCACTTGGCTTGGCTTGGCGGCAGGTCCGGTTTCCAGCCTGGGCAGCCCGGCTGCCTAGCTTGGGCCCAGGCCTGACTGACCCGCAGCTGGAGCTACTTGCAACTGCTACAAACAACTCAGACCTGCCCTGCTGAACAGGGCCCCTGCCTGTAAAGCCAAGGCTTGACTCGGCTCAAGCGGCTATGCTTTCTCTCTCTCTCTCTCTCTCTCTCTCTCTCTCTCTCTCTCTCTCTCTCTCTGGCTGGATTCACACCTAGAACACCAGGTGGCTGTGAAATTCCCTGGGATTCTACTGTTCTACCCAGACTTGTAAGTCAATTAACATATCTATTTAAAAGAGAATTTTTTTCTACATTAAAAAAAATGGGCTTTATGTGTACATTGGAAGAAAATTGGGCTTTGTTTGAAATTTTAGGCACTCTGACAATGGAACAACTATATGAAAAGATTAATATTGAACGAATTATTCAGTTTATTACTTTTCTTATCCTCATTTTACTATTTAAAAAGATCGTCAACTTAAGTGCCAGGATAACAGTCTTAGAAAAACTTGTTAAACCGGTAAAAATGAATTATAGAGAAATTCAAATTCAGACAGAAGAAATAAATAGTGAAGTTGTTTCAAAATTGGATCATAAGGTTACAGAAAGAAAGCCAGTTTTCACACAATCACCCTTAATTTATCCAGTAGCCGTACAGCAGCTACCTGATGAAGAGAATGAACAAAATACTTGGATTCCAGTTGAAATGTTAGACTTACGAAGATTTAAGGAGGCAATAGCATCTTATGGCATGCACTCTCCATATGTAAAGCAAATGTTAAACACCTGGTCAACTTGTAATAGGATTCTACCAAAGGACTGGTGGGAATTGCCACAGGCTGTTCTTGAACCCGGACAAAATCTCCAGTGGAAAATGTGGTTCAGTAATGAGGCTAAAAATATAGAAAGACAATGGAGGGATAGCGGAATACAAGTCTGCCAGGATCAGCTTATTGGCGAAGGCCAATATGCTTCAGTACAAACACAATGTTCCTATGATGTCCAAACCCTACTTCTATGTAAAACGGCAGCTTTGAATGCATGGGACACATGGGACAGAGTTGAAGAACCAGGAAAAAAAACTGAGTCATTTACAAAGGTTATACAGGGCCACAAAGAATCTTTCACAGATTTCTTACAAAGATTGACTTCAGCAGTACAAAAAATGGTCCTGAATTCAGAGGCTAGTCAGATAATAATTGAATCTTTAGCCTTTGAGAATGCAAATGCAGCGTGCAAAAGAATAATCAGGCCGTTAAAGGCAAGATCTGCACCTTTGGAAGATTGGATTAGAGATACAGTTAATGTAGAGGCTTATGACCATGATGATATGTGGGTAGGAAAAGCAATTTCAAAAGGTTTGAGCAATGTTAGATGTTTTGGATGTGGAAAGCAAGGACATTTGAAAAGGGATTGTAAACAGGTCATTCCTAGAAATAATGTTTCTACAAGGAACACTGGCAACAGAATGCCCCTTCCTTCTGGAGTATGCAGAAGGTGTGGTAAGGGAAAACACTGGACAAACGAATGTAGATCAACAAGAGACAGACAGGGTAACCCTCTGCCTTGAGCTTCGGGAAACTCCCAGAGGGGCCTCAGGCAGGCCCCCACAGTAAATCCAGTTCAAACCTTTCCTGCAGTTGTAGAGGAAACCCCTACTCAAAGCAACTAAATAACCAAATGTCTATTGGAATAAATCATGTTAGTCGAGATGATGAAGCAGAGAAAACAGGAAATTCAGGAAAAAACATAAAGAAAATTTTTTGGCAAACTTCTATTAATGAACAAAGACCAAAACTAACAATAAAAATAAATGGTGTTTTGTTGTCTGGTCTGGTAGACACAGGTTCTGACATTACCATAATTGCACCAGAATTTTGGCATCCAACTTGGCCTCTTCAGGAGGTGAACGTTCAACTCTTAGGAATTGGGACATTATCTAGAGTGAAACAAAGTGCAAGATGGCTTGAATGTATAGGTCCAGAAGGACAGAAAGGAAAATTAAAACCATATATGGTTAACATAGCTATGAACCTGTGGGGTCGAGACTTGTTACAACAATGCAATACTCAGATTAATATCCCTCCAATCTCAGAAACAAATCATAAATTAGTACATGTTTCTGAGAGAAATATTAAAAGATATTATTCTAATGAGTGCTCACCAGCCATCCATGTCATACAAGAACAGGGCACAACAACTGATAATCTTCCAAAAACACTAACAGCTCTACCTTTAAAATGGTCAACAGATAAGCCTGTATGGGTTCAGCAATGGCCTTTAACAACAGAGAAACTCCAGGCTTTACAAGAGCTGGTGGAAGAACAGTTAAATGCTCATCATATTGAAGAATCAACCAGCCCTTTGAATTCTCCTGTATTTGTTATATAAAAAAATCTGGTAAATGGAGAATGGTAACAGACCTTAGAGCAATTAACAAAGTAATTCAGCCAATGGGCTCTTTACAATCTGGAATTCCTTTGCCTACTCTGTTACCAAAAGGCTGGCCTCTCATAGTTATTGATTTAAAAGACTGTTTCTTTTCAATACCCTTACAAGAAAAAGACAGAGAAAGATTTGCTTTCACAGTGCCTACTTATAATAATTCTCAGATTAATATCCCTCCAATCTCAGAAACAAATCATAAATTAGTACATGTTTCTGAGAGAAATATTAAAAGATATTATTCTAATGAGTGCTCACCAGCCATCCATGTCATACAAGAACAGGGCACAACAGCTGATAATCTTCCAAAAAGATTTCAATGGAGGGTTCTCCCACAGGGAATGTTGAATAGCCCAACTTTGTGCCAATATTTTGTAAAACAGCCATTAGAAGTGGTACGTAAAAAATTTCCTAAATCTATAATTTATCATTATATGGATGATATTTTATTACCTGATTCAATTGCAGATACTTTAGAAAGAATGTTTGAAAAAGTAAAGAAAATTTTGCCTTGCTGGGGATTACAAATTGCTTCAGAAAAGGTACAAAGAGGAGATTCTATTAATTATTTAGGATATAAAATAGAACTTCAAAAAATTAGACCTCAAAAAGTACAAATTAGGAGAGATCGACTACAGACTCTTAACGACTTTCAAAGATTATTTGGAGACATTTCTCATCTAAGAACTATTGTTGGGGTAAAAAATGATGAACTGAATAATTTGTTTAAAACCTTAGAAGGTGATAAGGACTTAAATAGTCCAAGAGAATTATCACCTGAAGCTGAGAAAGAATTGGCCTTGGTAGAAAAGAAAGTACACGAAGGGCACGTAGATCGTATTGATCCAAAGCTGGATTGCATTTTGGTTATTTTACCTTCTAGGCATTCCCCAACAGGAATATTAATGCAAAGGGAAGATATTATATTGGAATGGATATTTTTACCAAATAAACCAAATAAAAAATTAAAAACTTATGTGGATAAAATCTCTGACTTGATTTGGAAAGGAAAATTGAGACTTCGTCAATTAGCAGGAATAGACCCAGCAGAAATTGTCGTACCTTTAACTAAGGAGGACATTGAAAAATTATGGATAGAAAATGAAGCTTGGCAAAAAGCTTGTAGTAATTTTTTGGGAGAAATTAACAGCAAATATCCCAAAAGCAATAGAATTGATCTTATAAAGAGAGCTGATTGGATCTTGCCTCGAATTGTGAGGAAAAAACCCATATCTGGAGTTCGTACATTTTATACAGATGCCAACAAACAAGGAAAGGCAGGTTACAAATCAGAAAATTTAAGTAAAGTGGTTCAAAGTCCTTATAATTCAGTTCAAAAATCAGAATTGTATGCTATTCTGTTGGTATTAATGGATTTTTCAGAACCTCTCAATATAGTAACTGACTCTCAGTATGCTGAAAGAGTAGTATTACATATTGAGACTGCAGAATTTATCCACGATGCTTCAGAATTAACTTCATTATTTATTCAATTACAAGATACAATCAGAAAAAGGAGTCATCCTTTATATATAACTCACATCGGATCCCATACTGGTCTGCCAGGCCCTCTAGCACAAGGCAATGATGAGATTGATAAATTATTGATAGGAAATGTGCTGGAGGCCTCAGAATTTCATAAAAAACATCAAGTAAATAGTAAAGGTTTAAAAAAGGATTTTTCCATAACCTGGCAACAAGCCAAAGAAATAGTAAAGAAATGTCCTACTTGTTCCTTCTACAATCAAACACCATTACCAGCAGGATGTAACCCAAAGGGTACTCAGAGGAATGAAATCTGGCAGATGGACGTGTTTCACTTTGCAGAATTTGGAAAACTGAAATATGTACACCACACTATCGATACTTATTCAGGATTTCAATGGGCAACTGCTTTGAGTTCTGAAAAAGTTGATTCTGTAATCACTCATTTGCTAGAAGTTATGGCCATTATGGGTATACCTGCACAAATCAAAACTGATAATGCTCCATCATATGTCTCTGTTAAAATGAAACAGTTTTTTGCTTATTATAATATAAACCATGTTACAGGTATACCACATAATCCTACAGGTCAAGCAGCTATAGAAAGATCAAACAGAACTCTAAAGGATATGCTAAATAAACAAAAAGGAGTAACAAAAACCCCCAGAAATAGACTACATAATGCTCTATTAACTTTGAATTTTCTCAATGCCAATGAGAAAGGAACAACAGCTGCAGAGAGACATTGGATAGTAGAAAAAAACTACAGAATTAAATCAACCTATATACATTAGGATGTGCTGACCTCAGAATGGAAACCAAGATATGTGTTACAATGGGGACGAGGTTTTGCTTTTATTTCTACAGGAGAAGATAAGCTGTGGGTACTATCAAAATTGATAAAGGTTCGATTTGAACAAGAGAAACCTCTTAATTAGAGGAGGTGATAATTCATCAACTATCGTAAACATCCAATTTAAACTAACTTACACCAGTAACACATGCCTTTTCATTTAATCAGATAACTTGTCAAAAAGGAACATCCCCAAAAAACCTTGGGGAAAGGTTTTTGTTTTTGTCTTTTAGGAGAATGAAGGTTAAGGAATTTGAAGAACACTGGACAAATGAGACAACTGAAGAAAAGGGACAAATCATCTATCCTAAGAAACAGAGTGAAATGGCGTATGGGTATGTTATCTAAAAAAAAATTTTATGTCTTCCTAAATGTTTGTTTCTGCTTTTCTTTAAAGATTTAACACTATTTAATTTCTAATAGTCCCAGTTCAATTAAAATTTAAAGCTGACTTTGGAGTTGGAGAATGGCTCTCTCCTTCTTTAAACTCAAGCATGTTGTTAAAAGGAAAATGCAAACTCCCTGTATCATGCCAGAAGAAAAGAGCCATCTTCTGCTATGGGACAGGAGAAAAGTCAAATTAATTAAGGGACTATTCTATTACGAATCTCAACTCTTTGATTCTATTCTGATTCTTTAAACTTTTCTTAAAGTATGAATTTTATATCAAAATTTACAAGATCAATATATATAGATATATATACATTTTAAACTTTGTTAAGATATAAATGGTCATATAGAGTACTAACTAATTCTAAAAAGTCGCATATATAGTCTTTGTGTTCGAGTCTCTTATCAGTTTTTTGCAGGAAATCACGGTTAGGCCTAAAATCAACTGAAGTCTCCAGGAAGAAGATGGGGCCCCACAACAACAACAATTCCACGTGGACAATAATAATATCACTAAGCTGACAAACATCATCTACAGTTCAGCTTTGAACTACAAAGTGCTCAGAGAAATTTTGAGAGAGCTAGCTGAGATGATCCAGTCTCAAAGACTACTTGAATAAGGATTTGAGATAAACCCTGAATTTTGGCATTATACACAGACTGGCTAACGAAGGATATATTTACCTTTCCTAGAATTTGACAATTAACCTAAAATTTTTCTTTCAGGATAAAGATACCTTCGCCCATACCCAGCAGGACGCAATTTCAAGAATACGACGCCCACATTCCCAAAGAGGTGGTGTGGGGCGATTGGTTTTTTTTTTTGGTCTTTTAATGGGTTTTGGGTCTGGGATAATTTTCATTGATTAGGGGGGTTGGTTACAAGTTGTTGTCAAGGGTTAGGAAAAAGGCTAAGCAAAGGAGATTAGATTTAAGGTTCTTATTAAAAAAAGAAAGAAAGAAAGAAAAGAAAAATGTAAATACTTTACATTGGATTGGATTGTTTTATATTGTATACAAATTATATATATTGAAATTGATATTGTTAGAAAATGTTATATATATTTTTTAATTGTACTGTTCATCTAACAATGTAATGCAATTTTCTGATCCTTGAATGTTATTACCAACTATTAGGATATAAAGAAATGAAAGTTAGTAGTTAGACATTATAATAGAACTTGTAGTTATATTAGGTATGTTTTCAAGATTGAGTAGATATATTTTAGATAGACAGGTTATCTTCAAACCCTTCAGAGATCTACAGAATATGGCATTTAAAATGTTTTAATAACTTAGAAAATTTTTCTTTTTTGTTATGACTATGAGACATGTCGGCTCCTGGCAGTACCAATCTACTTCAGAGAAAATATGGGCATTGAAGAAACTGCATATGGAGTTAACTTTCATTGTGGCAAAAGTTAGCCACTGGACAACAAAGTATCCTTGAATCAACTGCTGACAAAATGGACAGACAGGACATGAAACAAAGGACCACTGATTCTTGCCAAAACAAGTGTGGTTATGGCTTTATCAAAAGGCATCTTCTGAGGCCAGGACAACATGGCACCATCCCTGAAGTGGCCTTCGCAATTCGGGAAAGATACAGTGCCCTTTTCTTCGAAGGCAGCTGAACAGGCAATGGGCTGATGGCCTCTGATGTGCAATGGAACAGCAGCTGAAACAGTTATTCTTGAAGAGTAACTAAGCTCACGCCTCTCAATAGTAGACTGGCATTTGATAGAGGGATATGGAGAAGAATGGGCTGCTGAGATGAAGCCATATATACACAGCCAAGAAGAATGGACAGCTGAATTAAAAAACCATCAACAATTTCCAGAATTTAAAATCCTGAATCATGACATGACACTAGTGGAATTCAGGTGTTTCTGGTACATGGACTACTCTCACTCAATGTGAGGTTGAACTGTTGACCTTGTGTACATCCTACTTCACAAATGAGTCTGTCAGATATGCTAAGCCTATAGGCTGAAGATGATGCCCCAGCACTTTGGAGAAACCTCAGGTGACTGTGCAGACAGCTGGCTGTTTCTGTCAACTCACAAATTTTTTGGAAGTTGCTTGCCTGCACTTCCTGTTTTTATTTTTGTTAGCTAATATTATTTCCTTCTTGGGTCTCTGAGGGAGTTGAAGATTAGTTAGTTATAGTTGAAGGTTAGTTAGTTATAGTTGAAGATTAATTAGGATACATTTTGGACTTACCAAAATAGGATAGATAATGAAATTATTTTCTCTGAATTTGTCAAATACAAACGGACTAGACATTGTTTAGGTATTTATTACTTGTATATATTGTATATAGTTATTGTACTTTTGTATATAGTTTTTCTTATATTAGTTATAAGCTTTTTCTTTTTTTTCCTTTTTACTAAAATAGAAAAGGGGAAATATGGTGATATTTTATTTGTATTAAAATGTTATTTTTATGTTAATAAATAATGTTGCCCGGGGGTCAGAGCTATTAGCAAGCCATAGGAAAGCAGGACAGTGGTAGTGTACGCTTGTAATTCCAGCACTTAGTAGGCAGAGCTGGGTAAGTCTCTGTGTGTTCAGGGATACAGTCATTATTGGATACACATGCCTTTAATCTTAATACCAATCATGGAAAACCTGGAGGCCTATACAGACAGGCCGTGAGGAGGCGGTCATGTGGTTGGGTTTACAACCAATGAGAAGGCAGGACAGGAACTCTATATAAAGACTTTAACACAGGGGTAGCTCTGGTTCAGAGAGGTAGGACCACCGCAGGAGGAAGGGTAAGGTTTTAGCTCCTAGCTCTGACCTCTTGGCTTTCTTCTTTGCATTGGTTCTGTGTTTCTTATTTAATAAGAAGGTTGGATACATCTACAGCATAACATGGCTGTTTCACAATAATCTCACAGAAATTGTGCTTACATTTACAAAATCAAGCAGTTGCATTATGTGGAGAGAGTCTAAATTGGAGACCCCCATCAAATCCTTCCCTCAAGCTCAAGGATCCCACAGAAGAGAAGGGAGAAAGATTGTAAGCGTCGAAGGGGACTGAGAACACCTGGGGAACAGAGCCCTCTGAATCAACCAACAAAGCACAAAAGAGCTCACAGACACTGAAGCATCCAGCAGAGAGCCTTTTCACAGTAAATGCCAATTAATATATATATATATATATATTATATAACATATATTAATATATACATATACATATATATACATATATATATATGTGTATATATATATATATATATATATATATATATATATATATATATATATATATATATGTTTACATTTTGGAACTCCTAACCATGAGAAAGAGTGAGTCTCTGACTCTTTTGCCTGCTCGAAGGACTCTTTTCCTACAGTTGGTTTGCCCTGTCCAGCTTTGATATGATAGTTTTTGCTCCATCTTGTTATATTTAATTCTGTCATGTTCGATTGTTGTCTCTTGGAAGCCTGTTCTTTTCTAATGAGAGACAGAAGTGAGGTGGATCTGAAGAAGAGCAGAAGTGGGAGGAACTGGGAGGAGTAGAGGGAGAGGAAATTATAACGAGGATATACTGTAAGAGAAAAGAATCTATTTTTAATAAAAAATAAAATAAAATTTTAGCATGCAGTAGGGAGCAGATCCTTAGGCCCCAATCCCTAACTGAGGAGCTATTGATGAGTGATGGAAGCCGGGGAAGGGCAACCTTTTATTTCTGATATGTGTGACCACTGATAAGTTTTCTACTGAAAACTCCTTATTACATACAAACTTAAGGACAGAACTAATTGGATTCAGGCGGGTTAAAGTAAAAACAAAATAAAGACACAGGTTTGTGAAGAAGGAAATATGTTTGTGGGACCAAATGTTTTTGGAGGGAAGCTGTAGAGGTGGATAAGATCATCATGTAAACACACATGAAAATTTTAAAGTGTAAAAAAACAACAACTTGACAAAATATATTTATGTATTAAAGTTTGTATTTATAAATCAAGCAGCATAGTTCTATGAATTTATAAAATACTGCATAAAATTGTGTTGATGGATTTTTCAAAAGCATTTGAATTTAATAATTTCTAATGTAAATAGAGACATTAAAAATTAATCTTTAAATATGTAAATTCAGTTTGAATTATCAAAAAATAGTTTCATTTAGATAATATTTAGTAAAACTGCACTATAATAGTAGCGTGTAAAGGAAATTATATGTAGCATTTAAAATTTAAACTAATTAAACTTAAAAATTATCTTTAATATTTGAAATTTATATATATATATATATATATATATATATATATATACACTTGTATATGTGTGTACATTGTGAGATTTATAATTAGTCCTGGCATTCCACACCTCTCTGCAAATAAATGTATCATTTACATAAAGCAAAAATATGATGTCAATATTGTGAAGATTCAGATAATACTACATTGGACATAAAGGTGTTAAATTATTTGAGTATCTTAGTTCATTCTTTTAAAAATAAATGATCAAAATGTTGACATGATGAAAGAATTAAAAGATTGTTTTCAAATATTCTATTTTTAATGCACTGATGTATTCAAGAAATAGAAACATCACATAATTCTGTATAATCAAATGTCAGGTACATGTTGTAAATTAGATAATTAAACAGTGGAGAAGATTAGAGAATAATTATTCTGGATTTGCATAGCATGATTTGCATAATGAAATGAGTTGAGAATATGTAAAATTTTAATAAATACAATATCATAACAGCAAATTATTTATCCTACTGTAAAATTTATCTATTTAGAAATTTCTTTTGTATTAAAATTAGCATTAATGTATTTAGATATACTAATTTACTTTCCAGCACAGCCAAAATCACTAGCCAAAGGACAACAAAACTGTGTAAGTTCAGTATTGTAGGGGCTCATTCTGGAGCTTTATAACTCAAGGCTCAAGGCCGAGTGAGACTACATAGAGAGTCCCTGCTTCAAATAAATGAAGCAAGCAACAATGTACAAACAATAAAATTATAGAAAAAAAAAACCTGTCATCTTGACCAATTATATCAGGATCTACTTAAAAGCTCCCATCCGAGGAATCACAAGGCAATGGGTGGCATTCAATAAGGCACTTCTACAAGATTTCCTCTCAAGGCTTTGCTGATATGCTGCATGGGAAAAAGTCTAAAAGATCTAATATAAAAGTAAATAGTGTCTGGGTCTATCAAAGACTTTAGAGATTTAGAGTAGTAGAGAGAAGAAAATTGCTTTCCGAGGCAGACAACGCAGTAGAGCATGAAGGGATAAATTCCCCAGAGAAACGAACATGACATTTGACAACACTTTTTCTGGGATACATGTTTCAAATGCCTAAAGGGGAAGAACAGAAATCAACAGCTTAGAAAATGGTGATGGATTCAAAGTACATTTCAGAATCCAGTCTTGTGAGGAGATAAGAATTATAAATTTAAAAGTTTGAGGAGGTGGGAAATGAGTCAACATTACTGCTCTCAGGTGAATCTTGGAAGGGCAAAGGAGTAATAATGTCAAGTCTACTGAGACTAAGTCTACAGATGCCTAAACACTAACAATTGTCCCAATATACACCAAAATGAATATAGTTATTGGATGGTGAAATAAAATATTCTTTGAGGAAAATTAAAAAAAAATCTCTTGGATTCTACAAAATTTTGTATACTCATTTAAATGTTTATCAAAGCAGTTAATAAGTATAAGTATAGCTAAGTATAGAACATTAAATTAACAGGTAACAATTGAAATTCTCATAATTTTGTATTTATTATATATATTATGAAGTGATCAAACATGAAATAAAATTTTAAGCAGAATTAACAAATTTAAAAATAGATATTAAGTTGTAGAATTTTACTTGTAAAGTGAAGAATCATAAAAACAGTATTATAAGAGTTCAATTATTGGTACAAAATATAAATGACATTTATTCCAATAGAAAACTAATTTTGACATAGTTCTTGGTCTCACTAGGTCATGAAAACTTTTCCAGTCAGAAAAGCAATCAAATCTATACAAATTTCATTGAAAAGTGTTGAAAATATAGAAAAGAATATATGTTTCTTATTTGTCTATCTATCTATCTATCTATCTATCTATCTATCTATCTATCTATCTATCTTCATCATTATCATCATCTATCATCATTTATCTATCTATCTATCTTCATCATTATCATCATCTATCATCATTTATCTATCTATCTATCATCTATCTAATGTATGTATAGATAGATACTCTCTCTATATGTATATATTATATTATATTTAACAGTTAGAAAGGAAAGAGCAAATGAGAAAGAAGCAATTTCTGAGAATCCTCACCAGACATTTTCTGTATCCTTCTGGTTGCTCATGACAAGGATACAGATTTTGTATCAAAGATTTTCCTCTTACTCATGATTCCAATTGTAGGAAAATTCCAAAACATATTAAATAATGAACTATGTGATCAGTCACCTAAATTTCAAATGATGTTGGAAAGATTGTCTCCCCTATACAATATACCTGATTTTTCTTGCATTCTGCTCTTCAAATATTTTGTTTTTCTATTTAGCTTGAATTTTTATATGAGTTTGCATTATGTCTGTTACCTTAAGAATCTATCTGTTGTTACTTTAATATATAGAATAGTTAGCCAGTGAAAATCAAAATCATATTTCAAACTCATGAACATTTTGGAGGATGTATTTTGACAGATACTATGGGAACTTTTTGGGATTGAGAAGAAAATAAACAGACCTCCTATCTTGAAAATAATTATGTGCTAGGGAAGTTTTCACAACATAACTTTAGAGATTATCCTGTAACACTAAAAAGAATTGGTTAATACAGAAATGTGTAACACAACAAAAATTACTTCAAGTTTTCAACTTCCTTATGGCCTCATAAGCAGGGTACATTTTTCTGATGGAAACAGTACTATAAAAAAATATCTAAGCAGGTAATAAATTTGCATTTTGTCATTTTTCCTTCTGTATTAAATATAAAAGACACATGGATTATCATATTGTAAAACTAATGTCAAAAGAAAAAATGGAATATATTAATTGTCTCAGTAACTAACTAAATAGTTTTAAGTTGAAAGTTAGTGATATTAAAGGTATAAAAATATGAGAAGGGAGTAAAGTAATAGTGAAGACAGAAAAACAGGGGATAGTATTATTTAAACAATTGGGAATGATTTTCTTTATAAGGAATCATTGATGGAAAAGGAATGCTTTTGTTACAAACAATTCTGAAGGTTTAAATGACCAGTAGAGAGAAGCAAAACTAACAATTACCATGTCTACTGACTCTGTAGGATTACGGTGCCAGTTTGTTATTTAAGTATTTTATTGCAGGACCGCAGGAGAGAAAATGAAGATAGTAGTAAGGTACCACATTTTGAGTGCTGTAAAGGAAGTATATTACACACAGCAGTGAGTGATACACACATCCACAGCAGTAGAGGAGGTCCCTGGTGAGCTGTCTTGGGGAGCAGCAGAACCGAGAGAAAGGAAGCAGATTGTCACACCACAGGAAGAAGAGCGCCTCCCTTTTCGTGTATCGTCTTTCAAATTCTCTTGTAGACATTTGTAAACCCAATGCTTTGGTTTGTATCGTGAGACCTTTTCAGCTTATTCCATCAAATAAAGTGATAATACATGGATACAAAGTATAACTCATTAAATGGTTAGCCTATTTGTTATAATAGTTGACATTTGATTTGAGTATGAGAATGATAAAATTTAAAACACAAAAGTAGCTCATGTAGTATTTGACTGGAATTGAACTTTTCTACAAAGGCCGAGAGCCAAAAAGTGTGTAGAAAAATATGCAATATGTGCAGGAGGGAGAAAAATTAATGATGCAAGTCTTGGAATTATGCAATATATAGCTTAAAGGAATGCTAATTAGGTAACTTGAGAAAGGACTGCTGGCAGGTGACCTAATATCATGTATTCTGCATAAAACGATCATTACACTTTCAAAAAATGAATGCCTACTGAACTGAAAGCCAAAGTAGCTGTATTTAATTAGAGTAAGATAGATTTAAGTTTCACTGAATGAAGCAATTCTAGTGCTTGGAATAATTATTACTGGGCTGGGTCTACTGAAAATCTCTTTTCTCCAATGAAGATTTAGTTTGATTTGGGATGATTGATGAAGTCAACATTTAGAATGTTGATGTAGCTAGATAGAAAAAATTAAAAATACATGATTTTGGAAATGGTTATTCTCAATTTAATACTAAAATTAACAAAAATAACCAGTTTGTTTCATATACAAACAGTATTTACAAGGTGTGGTAAATAATATAATAGTCATTTATTTATAATATAGTATAATGATACAAAACACATTCACTATTTTTTTTAATTTAATGAATTTTAGCATAAACAAAGAGACACTCTTTTGCTCTATCAATTCCACTGAAGAGAACTTTACAACATATAAATATTTGTGGTAGGTTAATTGGAATTTTTTAAGAGTTAGACAACTTTATATCAAGTGAACAAATTTTGATTGAACTCCTTTCTTTGGCTTCACATGTTTTCTCTTATTAAATTATTTTTATTTACACATCTTGTGCTTTGCCCATGCATGGTGC
This sequence comes from Peromyscus californicus insignis, assembly GCF_007827085.1. Lineage (NCBI taxonomy): Eukaryota > Metazoa > Chordata > Mammalia > Rodentia > Cricetidae > Peromyscus > Peromyscus californicus. Next base: position 17,792,134 of record NW_026294413.1, on the reverse strand, counting down.
ATTGTGACAGAATCACCAGGTCAAGGATATGGCTTACTAAATGGTGTCAGAAGCAGAGCGGGTGGTCTGGCTCTGGAGCCAGAACTGGAAATGCTCCATCTTACTCAGTTGACCTCTTTAAATGTCCCATGACTTCTAGTACAGCAAGCTGAGAAAGAGAAACACTTAAACCTGAGTCAGAGATCTGTATTATTGATACAAATTATAGCACTTGTAGAATATGTGTGTGTTGCATCTTTCACATGACATCCCAAAGCCCTGAAAATGACCACTTTAACTAAAGCTGCCTCCCAAATCAATCCATGCTGTTATTCATTTATTTACTTTGCCAGAATGGTATCAGAATTCAATCTGTATTCTTAAAAATCTTCCTTATGATTACCCATTTCACTTGTTCTTCACAGAAAATAGCATAAAACCCTCAATTTTCCAATTTTAACCTGTAGTGTAATGTGCTACACAATTATTATTATTATCTCTACAGCACATCTTAAAGGCAGGGCCCTATCTTCCTTGAAGAGTTTAGTCTATTGGAAGAATCTATTGCATGTATTGATTTTTACCTAGTCCTGTTATTATCAAAACATAAACACAAGCCTGCCCTTGGAAACTTGTCTTTTCTTACCCATTTATGCCCTTCATTCAAGTGCTTTGCCTACCTGCTGTGACTGCAATCACTGTTTCATATTTTTTATTGTCCTCTTAACTACATGTGTCACTACATTACTTGAGAATAAATAAAACAATATAGTATATGATAACATCCTTTTTCTCCACTACTAAAATTATCTTAGAAATGGAGTCTACAATGGAAACATTTTGATATTTTTCTCCCATAATGTTTTGCTATATAGCACACACTATCCTTAATTCTCCTGCCTCAGTCTCTCTAGAAATTAGCATTATAGACATATACAGTAATTTCTGGCTCTTACAAAGGAAATTTCTATACACAAATCATTTCTGAGCACAAGAAATCTGTCCCTACAAGACATTTACTAAAGAGAATGGGGAGCCACTGTTTTGCCAAATGAGAGTCCTACTACATAGAAATTTTGATTCTTGGGCTCAGGCAACTCTATTTTTCTCTTATTTCAGAAATAACCATTGTCTTCTGGACTGTTTTCCCTGTTGTCACTTGTGCTGATAGCCATAGACAGCGTATCTCATGTAAAAGTATCAAAGCCTTTTTCCCCAAAAAATAAATCTAAACTTTGACAAGGAAATAAAACTCAGGATCTGAAAGTCAACAATATATAAGTACCGCATAGTCTTTGTTTCCTTGTTTCCTGTAATACACTATTCATAAGACTACACTTACGTCTTCCTGTGCCCACAATCTTAACCCTTAAAATTTCAATTTAAGTATGACCTCCTCTGGGTAGGCTTTTCTTCTCGCTCTAAAAGGAAATGGCACCCAAAGATTTCAATTGATTCTTTTCTGATATGTCAAGATCAAAGGCTATTTTATTATACTAGTAAGATTCTTGAGAAATGTCATCCTCTCTTATCTCTTTAACTCACTAATTTGCATACCATGTTTCCACATAGTGAAAATAGAATGGCTTAATAGTTAAGAACACAGTCTGAGTCTCGGCTGGTTGGCTCCTTTCTGGTATTTAACAATGATCTGACATTGGGCAACTTGCTTTCTGTGTCTGACTCTTATTTGCAAATGAGTTTGTGCTGTTACATATGACAGGATGAAGGTGCTGTAGCATCTGTGGTCACAGACACATTCTCTGAATCTTTCTCCTAACTTCTCAGGCATCTGTAACCTCTAACTTGCAATGGCTACATTTTAAGGCCTTTAGTACCCTAAGTTCCAGGAATTTTATGCAGAAGAATGTTCTTGAATTGTATTTCCTGTTAAAACAATCTCTCTCAAAGGGAGAATCATAAACTGGTAAATCACCAGCAGACATTTTTACATTCCTGTTTTCCATAGCTTCTAAGCTGCTTATTCTTTACAATGATATTTTACATCTCACATCAATAAGCAATTTTTGAAAAAAATCACAGAATAATTATTATGCTGGGTCTAAAGATCTAAAAATGTTTAAAATAGAATTATCCATCCTCAGAGAACTACTTTAGAATACTATTTCCTTCAAATCTCATCTAAAGTAGAAAAAGGAAGGTGCTCAGTGGAGAGACATTTTATCTAGGGTCAACTTTCCTGATGACAGTTCTGTGAAGTACAGTAAGTTTTCAACAGTTTGATCAATGCCTTGCAGAGTTTGACATAAAGTATTCTAATGTAACTACTGTCTTCAGTAAAACCTTGTGCTTTACTTCAACAGTAACCCATGTGAGTGATTGTCACAGTACACCACAGCCTCAGTGACAATGCACAGTTCTGATTAAAAGCAATAATGCTGGAAAAGGACATGAAGGCATGTATAAAGGCTCTGCAGCCCTACTTAAGGTGCAGAGGTGTCCCAGAATTGTCTTGCTGAATAATTGCAACATGGTATTTAAAAATGCAAATATTCAAGCTACACCTGGTGTCACAATTGCTTCCTGTTGCCTGCAGATCAAGACATAGAATTCTCAGCTCCATCTCCAGCACAATGTCTGCCTGCATGCTGCCATGCTTCTTGCTATGATGATAAAAAATAAACCTTTGAAACTGTAAGCCAGCCCCAATTAAATGTTTGCCTTTATAAGAGTTGCTGTGGTCATGCTGTCTCTTCACAGCAACAGAAACCCTAATTAAGGCACTATGTGTTTATTAATAAGTGAATATTAGCTGTTAAATAAATGACAATGAAGCTACAACCACAGACCCAGAGAGGTTAGGTAAAGAGAAGGACTGTATGGGAAACTCATGGATCTCTTTTTGAAGGGGAAATATGATTTATTTTTTTAGGTGCACTGGGGGAGGCTGGGAGCAGGAGCAGGAGAATCAGGTGAGGCAGATGCAGAGAGAGAGTGTTGGGAGAGACAGCTGTAATTAGGAGGCATTTGGGGGGCAGTGTGGAAATCTACTGCAATGGAAAACTTCCTAAAGTCTATGAGGGTGACCCTAGATAGGACTCCTAGTAATGGAGAATAAGGAGTCTGAATTAGACATCTTTTATAGCCAGGCAAGGTTTCCTGTGGTGGGACTGGGTTACATCCCTTTCAGTTGTTGGCCAAAGGGGTCCACATGGATATCCCTAAACAACCCAGGCTAATGCTAGGGCAGAGAGTCTCTGTGAAAATTGACTGCTGTGCACATGAGTGGCAGAAGTAGGCATTTCTCTGAGTTTCAGGCCAGCCTGGTCTACAGAGTGAGTTCTAGGACAGCCAAGCCTACACAGAAAATCTCTATCTTAAAAAACAAAAAAAAAAAGAAAAGAAACTTTAAAAATGCAAACAATAATGAAAAATGTCACTGATGCTTCTATATAGCAAATATTTTGCTTTGTAGAGTGTTACAAGACTTTATAATTTTTCCCAGAATACCCAGAATAATCATCATTTCATTCCTATTGCCTTATCCCTGTCTTTTCAAAGTGTATACCCAGTTGACACCAGCCAGAGAAAGCAGGCACTAAGAATACTATGAGATGAATTTTCTACACAACATGGGTTTCAGAGCAATGCTGAAACCAAGAAAGAAATAGAAGTTTCATTTCTCTGGAACAAGAGGTTCATTGCAACTCAGTTTCAAATTCTCCCCTAAAGATTATGAAGCAATGTCCTGTATCACAGCTCTTTTGAGCACACATGCAGAGCTCAGAGGATGACACAGAGATCTAGAGTTATGTCACTCCACACCTTGTTCCCTTGACATTGTATCTGTCATTGTCCCCAAAGCTAAACCAGATGATCCAGCTAAATCCCGAATGATCCTCTTGTTTTGCCTCCCCTACCCACAGTGTACCTCTATAGGTATAATTAGTTGTCATAATGACTCACTTTTACATGGCTTCTGGGAATTTGAACTATGTTATCCATGTCTCTGCAGTAAGTCCTCTGACTCAGATCTATCTCCCTAGTCCCTAATTTGAATTTATGAACTTACACACTCAACAGATTCATTTAATCTTTATTTCTTATTCACAGTGCCTCAGTGTGAGTACTACACCATCAAATATCAGCATGGATTGTATCCCCCATTTACATACTTACAGGTCTTTAAAACCAAATATTGCAAATCTCTTATTTTAATGGATCTAGATGGTAAGTCCCCAAAACTATTAGTTCAGAGTTTTGCAGAAATTATACATCTATACCATGTGGCATAAAGGCTACCATAGAAAATATGTAAATAATCAAACTCATTTGTGCTTTTTTAGAACTTTACTTTTAAAAACCATAGAAGTTTTCATACATAGTTTGAAATATGTGCAATATATCCTTTAGTCTTTAACATGGAAACCATGGCCATAGAAATATTCTTAATGCAATGCACCATTTCTATTTTTCAGGCATGTAAGGAGTTCTCTACAATAGACTTCCATGGCTATCTCTATGAATAGAATAGAACTAGAGCATCCATCTTGCCATTGGAGATGACTATAGTCTTTTTCACACAGTGACAAGATGAAATGCATAGAAGGGGTCTAAGCATACACCAAAGAATAACTGGGAAAGGCACAATGCTTGGATATTGTCCTACATGTAAATCTGGAGGAGAGAAAATCATTTGCTGTGGGGTATCTTTCTGTAGTCTATGAATATGTGTTGCTCTGATTCGCTGATAAATAAAGCTGCATTGGCCTATGGCAAGGCAGCTTAGAGACAGGTAGGAAATCCAAGAAGATATATAGAGAGAAGAAAGGAGTTGAGAGAGATGCCAGCTGCCTCACCCAAGGATCAACAAGATGCCATCAGACCAGTAACACCATGCCCATGTGGCAACATATGGGTTAATACAAATGGGTTAATTTAAGTTGTAAGAGCTAGCTAGTGAGAAGCCTGTAGCTCAAGTTTTTCTGGTCCTGCCTGGCCCATAGTCAGGACAAATCTCTCTCACCCACCAGTCCGGTAGCCACTCAGACATAACTAAGTAAAGACACACAGACTTATATTGCTTATAAACTGTATGGCCGTGACAGGCTTCATGTTATTTAGTTTTTATATCTTAAATTAACCCATTTCTATTAATCTGTAGTTTGTCATGTGGCTCGTGGCTTACCAGTATCTTAACATCTTCTCATGGCAGTAGCTGGCAGTGTCTCTCTACCTCAGCCTTCCACTTCCCAGAATTCTCTTCTCTCCTTGTCCTGCCTATACTTCCTGCCTGGCTACTGGCCAATCAGTATTTTATTTATTAACCAATCAGAGCAACACATTTAATATACAGAACATCCCACAGCAGAAGCCTGAGCCAATAGGCCATAGAATTTGTAATTAATATAAGCCTCTATGTAATTATTTTATAAGTGGCAGCAGGACTGGGCAGGACACAGGAAAACTTCCGAATACGATCATTTCATCCTCTATCTTAAATAGTCACAGACTCTTCAGATCCTCACTTTGTATTACATACCAGTCTCAAAAAAGACACTCACTTTATAGCTGATATTTTCCCTTTGCTTAATTTCCCTTGATTTGAAACCCTTAGCTACTTTTTACTTTTTCATAAGAAATGATCTTAAATTTTTCCCTATATGTCAATATCACCTCCAAATTTAATATAATATGAGAAGTATAATCTGGCTTTGCATTCAAATAGTTCACCATCAGGAAACATTAATATGTGTTTATCTTCTTTTCTAAGCCTTCTAAAAAGTTTATTCTCAAAACTAGAGCATGTGGCCTATAATAACAGTTAAGACTGGCAGCCTTTATGCAGTAGTAGTTACTAGGAAGAAGCATGATGTGGATTAGTTTACACAATTTTTTAATTCGTTAGAGTTCTTTGTTGTTGGACTCTAATGCCATATATTAGAACAAAAATGAACGTTTGAGAGTTGAAATAATTTACTTCAATTTTCAGTTTTGTATATTAACACTCAGGTTCCATGATACAAAACCCAATGTGCTTTGTTACTGTGCCTTGCTGGCAGAATGTAAATACTGGTGAAGTCAGTGGATTAGAGTAACTTATTTCTATGAAAATGTCTGATGTTATGGTCAAGATTGTTTATTTTTTTCAAAATTCGGATGGCAGAAGTTCTATAATAAATATTATTTGGTTTACATTGTCTTATGCTATGCAAATATATGTTAGCTATCTTGATTATGCTTTTATGATCAGAATAAATCAATAAAGTAGTGAATATAATGAAATATGTGTCTTTACCTAAATGCAGACTCGATGGGTAAATGGGAAAGTCAGGACAACTTTTATATTAGCAAAAGCACACCAGGTAGCTTTATGTATATTTTTAGAAATTGTAGGTGCGTGCTATCATAGGCATATGGAGGTAAGAGGACAACTTGCAGAAGTTGCTTCTTTCCTTTCACTATGTTTTTCATGGGATTCAACTCAGTTAATTAGCCTTGGTGTCCAGACTCCTTACCTACTGAGCCATCTTGATATCTGAAATACTTTGAGTACTAAAAAAATTTAAGGAGAACTGCCTGAAAAATGTCTATTGTATTAAATTTAAGACAAGTAAGACTGATATTTACTTTTGTAGACAAAGTGTCTCTCATATGCTCATGTGTTTGAATACTTAGTCCAAATTTGATGCTGCTATTCTGGGAGTCTGTAGAACCTCTTGGATGTATGGCTTACATCAGAATCCTGGGTCACTAGAGAGATGTTTGAGCAATAATTTGATTATAATTTATTTCCAGATTTATCTTTTCTTCCTGGTTGTTCCCTGAAATTTAAGCAATGTCTTCCATGTTATAACAGATTGTCTTCTCAAAAAAGAGCCAAAATACAGTTTTCTATCTTAAGTATTTTCCCCTCTTGCTTAATTTTAATAAAACATTATCTTCTAATAATGAAGTTATTAGAGAGAGAGAAAAGAGAAAGCCAGAGTCTGGGGAGACACCATCCTGCCACCCAAGGAGCAACATGCCAGTAGACCAGTAAAGCCACGGAACATGTGGCAATGCATAGATGAATAGTTATGGGTTGAGTTAAACTATAATAATGAAAAGAAAATCAATTAATAAAATGGTTAAGTTAAAGTGTACCACAAACCAAAATTGTGTAATATAGATAGTATAGAGCAGTTATCTTAGCAATTTAAACATTAATCTGTTCACCAAACAAATTGGTGGATTTTATGTGGCATGTAAGAACTACATTTATCTATCAAGGAAAACTTTAGTGATGGAAAATATTTAATGTTCTATCTGTATGTCTGATACTTTATTCTAAGAAAGCTCAAAGTTTGGGAGTCTTGTATCAAGACAGATAATAGAGTAAGACAGAAGCCAATCCAGAACCTATCCAGGGGTGCATGAGGAGAAGGACCGGGTTATCTGTTATGTGCTGGCTGATCAGAATAAGACTCTCACTCACTTAGCTCCTTGCAGACACCTGTCTTTGTTAGTTAGCTTTCCTGTCTTTGTGGCAGAATGCATGACAGAAACCATTTAAAAGGAGGAAAGATTTACTTAGCTCAACAAACCCAGGAGTTTGCCTTACAGTCCTTGGTTCATTTGCTTCTGCATCTGCAGTGGGACAAAAGATCATTGCAGTGGAGGAATGGGACAGGGACTACACTCCACATGAAGCAAGATTAAGAAAGAATATGGAGATTGAGGATTATGTATTGACTTGAACAGCATGACTCAAGTGACCCACTCTCTCCAGACAGATTGTAAATCTTTCTATCACTTCCTCCAATTTGCTGCCAGGTAGGAAGTTAAGTTTTCTACATGTAAACATATGGAGGGCATTGAATAACTAATATACACCATTCTATCTCTGTTCCACAAAGGCATGGTTTAATATCATAGTGCATTTAGTCCATCTATCTCCAAAGTCCCAAAGTCTTAATAGTTTTACCACTGTTTAGAAGTTCAAGAACCATGCCTCTTTAGAGATGCAAGCCAAATATTAAATCTGAGCCCTTGCAAAATAAAAAAAACAAGTTGCATATTTCCAAAATGTAATTCTAAGACAGATTGAAAGAGAATAAATTTTACCATTCTAAAAAGAAGTATAGATTAATAATAAATTAGAATTTGATCAAAGCAGGACTGGAATCAGCTGGACAAACAGTAAATCCCCTAGCTCTATGTTATGTGTTGATCTGAAATCTCAAGATACTGATTATAATTGCCCCTAAGACTATTTTATTTTTAACTCACATTACCTCTCTCTGTGTCTAGCTCAACTCAATTCCTTTGATTGTCTAGGTAACCATACTGTGTTTCTGGTATAAACAGTATCCTTGCTTCTCCACTGAAGTTTTATATTCAGCCTAACAGCTTCATGCACTATCATATGTCAGGCTGCCTCATAGTAACTCCAACTCTGTAATACATTACCTGTCTGACAATGTTTCATTTCCTTTGAAATACTGGTAGAAGCCTTGGTGATGCAACAACTCTTGCATTCTGTATGGGTACAAAATGAATATCCTTTTCCAGTTTGACTAGTAACCAGACTGACATGTGCTAGGGGATGTCTATCTGTACGCTGTGAATATATGTTGTTCCCATTGGTTAATGAATAAGCTACTTCAGCCTATGACAAGGCGGCTTAGAGGCAGGTGGGAAATCCAAGGAGTGAGACAGAAAAGAGAAAGATAGAGTCTGGGGAGACACAAGCCTACTGCCCAAGGAGCAACATTCCAGCAGACTGGTAAAACCACAGGACATGTGGAAATACATATTAATAGTTATGGGTTGAGTTAAACTGTAAAAGCTAGCTAGCAAGAGGTATGCCACAGGTCATACAATTGATAATTAATATTAAGCTTCTGAATGATTATTTTATAAGCAGCTGAGGGACTGTGGGGCCAGGTGGGACCTGAGACACCTTCCTGAGAAACTTTTGACTACCCAACATGTTGGTTCAAGTTTCCACCTAAAGCCTGAGAGAACTTAATAAGAGATTCTAAAACAGAGCCCAAAATAGCTTCCTACTTGATGTCTCATGCAGACTAGTATAGAGCGACTTGGGTGCAGCATGGCAGATTCTCATCTTGTTGGTCCAAGCTGCATGCTGCTTGGCAGACTTAGCTTTTGCTAGTACAGACAAAAAAAAAAGTTTCCAGGCTATACACTGCTTGTTTGTGACACAGAACCATAGAACCACTGCTTCCTGGAGTTGGCGGTAGTCATATATCTACTATGTTGGGAAGCTGAGGTGGTCAGAGTCAGCATCCAAGGCTGCATGTTGGTCCTAGCCGCATAGTTTAGCAGTTTAAAAATCTCTCCTGGTCAGAGAAGAATTATAGATTCACAAAGAGACAGATTCAGATGTAATAAAATCCTAAGCAGTTTACAATTTGTGTAAAAAGATATGTAGGCTTGAGATATAGAAGAGAAATGACATAGTCATAAAAATAAAGTCTTAAATGATAATATATAAAAAATATAATAAGCCACATAAAGATGGAAATTACACAGAGAGTCTGGATTATGTTGTCTTTCAGATTTTTACCTGGACAGAGATATTTGACTGTAAAGGCTGCTGAGTCAAACCAATATATATATATTTAAAGGTATCATTTTGATTTCAAAATTTATGTCTAAGGATATGTTGCTTTGGAAAAGAGGTTCTGATTTTATTTCCACAGAAGATGAGAAGCTGTGGATTCCTTCCAGGTTAATATGGTTCAATCAACAAAGACCCCCTGAGAGTCTCCAGATGATCCAACATCCAAATCAGCTTCAAGGCAACTGGCTCAGAGAATACAGCCTCACAGACTACTCCAGTTAGGACTTGACCATATTCCTAAAATTATCTTTGTGTCCCCATAAGACTACTGGTGCCCCAAATCAGCAGGAAGTAGCATAGAAAACTATGCTCACATTCCCCCAAAAAATGGATTATGGATGTTTGCCTTTGTTTAGGGGTTGGTTCCAAATTGTTATTGGTCATAGTCAATTTCTGTCTAAAACAAAAAGGGGGGATATGATATAGATATGAGAGGATGAAAGGATAGTTTATTGAATCTACTTTTAAAGGCTAGGCTTACAACCAAAACTATAAGAGTTCAGTTCCCAGCACCCACGGCTGTCTCTCCAGCCACAAAAAAAAAAAAAAAAATGAAAGAAATCCATGTGTTCAAAGATACAGCCAAGCATGGTGACTCATGCCTTTAATCCCAGAAAGCGAGCCTTTAATCCCTGGGAATGGTAGTAGAAAGCAGAAAGGTATATAAGGCGTGAGGACCAGAAACTAGAAGCATTTGGCCTGATTAAGCATTTGGCTGGTTAAGCTTTTAGGTTTTGAGCAGCACAGTTCAGCTGAGAGCCATTCAGCTATGAGGACACAGAAGCTTCCAGTCTGAGGAAACAAGATCAGCTGAGAAGTTGGCCAGGTGATGTTAGCTGTGGCTTGTTCTGTCTCTCTGCTCTTCTGGTGTTTACTCCAATAACTGGCCTCAGGTTTGATTTTATTAATAAGAACTTTTAAGATTCCTGCTATAGGGATATGATATAGATATGATAGGATGAAAGGGTAGTTTATTGAATCTACTTTTAAAGAGCAACAACTTGTTTGAAATGTTCTGTAGCTGAAGTTTTTCTGGTCCTGCCTTCCCCACAGTCAGGACAAATCTCTACAGAGATGCTTATATTATTTAAACTGTTTGGCATAAAGGCTCAGACGTCTTGCTATCTAGTTTTTATCTCTCTCTTTTTTTTTTTTTTTTTTTTTTTGGTTTTTTGAGACAGGGTTTCTCTGTGTAGCTTTGCGCCTCTCCTGGAACTCACTTGTTAGTCCAGGCTGGCCTCGAACTCACAGAGATCTGCCTGGCTCTGCCTCCCGAGTGCTGGGATTAAAGGTGTGCGCCACCACCGCCCGGCTAGTTTTTATCTCTTAAATTAACCCATTCCTATTTATCTATAAGTTGCCACATAGCTTGTGGCTTACCAGTACTTTACATCTCGCTTCTCAAGGTGGTGACGGCTGGCAATGTCTCCCCACTCAGCCTTCCTCTTCCCAGAATTCTCTTCTCTACTTGTCTCGCCTATACTTCCTGCCTGGCTACTGGCCAATCAGCACTTTATTTATCAGTCAATCAGAGCAACACATTCATAACATCCCCAGCAATGTTCTAGATTGCTATGGATTTTAGTTTATTGATACAAATTTAAAGTTAATTTTGTTATACTGTGTGTGAATTTTTACTCTTGCTTAAGGTATTATGTTTATACAACTCATTTAAAAATATAATGTGTAGTTAAGAAATCCAAATTAATATTCAAATTTAGTCATGTTAGTTAAGAAGTTATGTCTTTTAGGTATATAAATAGATAGATAGATAGATAGATAGATAGATAGATAGATAGATAGATAGATTTCAATTAGGTAGGTAATCTTCAAGCAGTTCAAAGGTCTACAGACTATGGCATTTAAAATGTTTTAAAAACTTAGACTTTCTGGACAATGAGACTTGTCTGCTCCTGGCAGCACAGATTTGTTTCAAAGAGGAAAATAGGTATCAAAGACACTCTATATAGAGTTCATCTTCTTCACACAAAATGGCCTGCTGGGTAAAGAACTGCTTTTGCCTGGACTGCTTGACAGTATGTTGCACAGACTGGACATGCAAGACCCATGGAAAAATGACCACTACATTTTCCCAAAACAAGGCAAGATGGTCCTTCAGGTTTCTGCTTCACAGAGGAGACTGCCAGACATTCTGCATGACACAGAGAGAAGTGACTAAAAATCTCTAGGCCTATAGGCTGAAGATAGATGCCCCAACATTACAGAAGAACATTGGGTGACTGTCCAGTCAGCCAGATGTCTCTGTCATTCTAGATTTTTGGAAGTTGTTTACAAAGCACTTCCTGTTTACTTATGTAATATTATATCCTTCTGAGGTCTTTTATGTAGTTGAAGACTAAATAGTTAGAATTAGAATTTTCCTTAGTCATGATAAAAGATGAATTAGATATAAAACTTTAGACTCACAAATAGAGGATAGATGGTAGAATGTTTTCTAATTTTGTCAAATAAACTAGATATTGTAACTGTAATTCTTTCTTGATAACTGTTTTATTACATGTAATTTTACTATGTTAAAGTTAAAACCTTCCTTTTTGATTAAATAGAAAAGAGGAAGTGCTGTGGGATGTCCTTCTGTATGCTGTGAATATGTTTTGCTCCCATTGGTAATAAATAAAGCAGTTTTGGCCTATGGCAAGGTAGCTTAGGGGCAGGCAGGAAATCCAAGCAGAAATTTCTGGAGAAGAAAGGAGAGTAGAGAGAGACAGCCTGCTGCCCAAGGAGCAACATGTAATAGGATGCAGGTAAAGCCACAGATCATGAGGTGATATATAGATTAATAGTTATGGGTTGAGTTAAACTATAAGAGCTAGCTAGCAAGAAGACTGCCATAGGCCATACAGTTTGTAAATAATATTAACCCTCTGAGTGATTATTTTATAAGCAGCTCTGGGACCACAGGGCTGGGTGCGACCAGAGTAACAGAGACTGTAGGGCTATGTGGGACTAGAGAAACTCCAGCTATAGACATGAAACACAAATATTGTCTGGATTTAATGTGGAGAAACAGTTTCTGACATAAACAACTTAAAGAGTCTATAATACTTGATTCCATTTTCTTCTACACTTCTGTTGAGGCAAAACATTAAGGTGGGTCAATGCTGCTACTGCTTTTATGGTGGACACAAAACAGAAAGAATGGCCTGGGGCAAGCATAGCCTCTAAAAGCATGTCTCCAGTAACATATTCTTGCCTGTTAGGCATTACACCATAGGGTGTTCTGAAATTCTCCAGTGTAATAGGTTATTTGAGAAATGAGAATCTGCAAGTCAGTTTTTACTTAAACCATAACACATGGGACTGTGTATATAAGTCTATGAGACAATCTTCCAGTTGGCTGATGTCAGGCATAAGTGATTCTATGGCCTGTGCTATGGAACTGAATGTTTTATCAGATTAACACTGAAGAGATGAGTAAAATTGCTGTGGCTCGTCGACAGTGTGAAAATGTGAAGGAAGCTTCTAAGGTGACTGTTCTCAAAGGATTGTTTGATCTCTCATTCAGAGGATCACGCAATACATTGGCATCAGGTTTCATCTTCTCTGAATTGAAGACACATCAGAGACCACTGTAAGTAAGACTACACACTGAGTTTCAGCCTAATTTGACTAAGTGTTGGAATATCAGAAAAAGTCAGTTAGAGTAACAGTGAGACATGGGCATATGGAATATTGTATGCTTCCTATATTAGTTTGTAAATTGCAATCCTTCTGTTTACTGGAATTGCTTTAAAATCCTGTCATTTAATGATGTATGCACAGTCATATAATTCTAGTGTGTACACATTCTATCCAGTTTTCTAGAATAAAAAGTGAAACTTCATGTAGCAATACTACTATCTTCATAATATAGTTAATGTTAATAATGATATTATATAATCTCATTCAATATTGGTTGATAATGTTCTATTTCCTAAAATATTGACTATCTGCCATATGGCATATACTACTTTAGGAGCTGGAGTGTATATGTGAACTATCAATCAAAAAAATGAATTTGCTTACTTTTAAGGAACAAAATGAAATAATGTAACAGATTATGGGGCTGGAGCAAAAGCTCAGTGGGTTCAAAGGCCTTGTTTCACACATGAGGTTTTTCATTTAGTTCCTGACACCCATATAAAAAGCCTGGCATGGCCACATGGCACCTATAACAACCAGTTATGCGCAGGGAGAAGGTAGGAGTTATTCTTGGAGCTTGTAATATCCTAGCCAAGCTCCTGGTTAAATGAAGAAATTGGAAGGTGACAAATCCTGACACCCTATGTCAACTTCTGGCCTCTTCCGAAGTGTGATTACATAAATGCACACACACACACAAATGAACACATACGTATACACACACAGCCACACATATCCATCCATAACCACATACACACACACACACACACACACACACACACACACACACACACACACACACTCACCACAAACTTATACACTCCTTCACAAACATAAACCCACATACTTTTAAACACACACAAATAAATAAATGAATTAGAATAATATAGGAGATTTTATAAGCTAAATGAGTGAAGATCTGACAAACATGATTTTACACCAAAATGTTATCATGTGGTAAGATGGGGAGGTAGGGGACACTTACAGAATAAAATTGAAGGTACTAGAATAAAAATGAACATGCAGGCTTTATAGAATCAGCTTGTAAATTCAAGCTACTCAGGAGCCTAGAGCAGGAGTATCTCTTTTTTTCAGTTTTAGTTTTTAGTTAACTCATTTTATATTCTTTTATTTAATGTATTTTTCATGAAATATATTTCTATGAGGGTTTACCTTCCCACATCTACTTCTGGTTCCTCACCGTTCATCACTGATAGAACTTCACAGTTCTTTCTCTCTCCCTCTTTAAAAAATAAACAGCCAATTTAAAGAAGAAAGAAAGAAAAAGCATGAGAAACCTGCATACAAACTTTAAAGAATGAGTGGGGTCATAATATATAAGTACGATAGGTGAGTTAAAAGATGACCAAATGAAGCATTATAAGATGAAAAATACCACTCATTTTATGTTGACTTCATGAGTTCCTTTTATTTGAACTGTCTACTGCTAGGCATGGGCCTTGACCTTAAGTTTGGCTTATATATGGCTGAGATACCTTTGGAGAAAAACTAAGTTTTTTCTTTGTGGATTGTCAAGAGGAGAGAGCTTCTTGGTTTGGGATGTGAACCTGTGTCTACTTCCCCTCTCAGTGCTGGGACCACAGTTGGCATAGACCTGTGTAGGCAGAGTCCATATTGCCTCTGTGAGTCTTTGTGAGTCATATGTGCATCAGTGACTGCTTCCTTGGTGACTTCCATCCCCTCCGGTTCTCACAATCTTTCTACATTCTCTCCTGCATATTAAGAAGCTTCTACTGTAGTAGGTTTCTTCTGTATGTCCCCATAATTCCTCTTTGTGTTTGTTCTCCATATTCCTTCCCATACCCCCACTTCCCTTCCACTGTCCATTTAATTATGTCATTACGGTCTCCCCACTGTATGTGCATAACTATATATTCTATTTTGCCTCCCTTGGGAGATACCTTCCTTCACCACCAGTCCCTTACTCTATGCTTTACCTCTGTGGTATAGGATTGTAATATGCCTGTTGAAGGCATAAAAACTCATATCTACATATAAGAAAATGCCTAAAATATTTACCTTAGGACATCTGGTTTACCTCACACAAAGTGATTTTTTTCTACCTCCATCCATGTTCCTAAGAATTTAAAGACTTTTTTAAATAGCGGGATAATATTTTATTGTATAAATATATTACATTTTTCTTATCTATTTATCTGTTGATGGACATCTATGTTATTTCCAACTTCTAGTTATTATGAATAGTACACTAAAAAACATGGATGAGCAAATATTTCTCCAATAGGCTATAGAGTCCTTTGGGGGTATGCCCAAGACTGGTATATCTGATCTTGAGGTTGATCCCTAGTGTTCAATTCCTTTTCCTTACTTATGTAGTCCAGAATCCCAGACAGGGAATGACAATACTCACAATGGGCACATAGTGGCACTTCAGTTAACACAATCAAGATAATCCCTGTAAACACTCCCAGGGGCTCATTTCTCAGTTGATTCTAGATTCTGTTATGTTGCCCGTTATCATGAACTCTCAGTATGATAGTGACTTAAAGGGAAGTATTGGTTGTGGAAAGAGTGAACTAAAAGAGATATGCTGAAGAGACAGTTTATGAAATATGTGAAGCTGCAGACAGACTGGAGCATTTCAAGAATATATACATTAGTTTTTTAGAGTCATTTGACTCCCCTTTATGCTGATCAACTTTTTATACATCTTTGGTAGACACGAGTGAACAGACCAAGTCAAGATCTATATCCTGAGTGGTGTATAATTTCTAGGAAAACAAAGACAAATGTATTAAACATAATAGATAGAAATGAATAGAAATGAATAAAATATTTTAAATTAAAAAGCAAAAAATAAATAAAAACAATGAAGAGAGTAATGTTAGCTTCAAATGGTCCTAGGATGAGAGAAACAAAACAAAACAAACCAAACCAACAAACAAAAAAAAAACTCTTTCAAAGGAATGTAGACAACTCCTTCAAAATTGCCACTTGGAGAACTGTAGTGGAATGATGCCTTGTAAAAATGCAGTCTGGAGAAAGCCTTTTTAGTAAGAACGAGCAAGAGCATGGCACTTTTGTGGTGAAAGAAATGATAAAGTGGATAATAAAAAAATTAAGATGTTGGAGAGCAAAAGGGAAAAGTGTTGAAACAAAGTGACAGAGGATGATGAATAGCACAGCAGTCAAATAAATCCAGACCTTCAGACTTAATCAACCAGATTTATCATTGTGCTGCTCGCGGAGCCTAGTGGCAGAAGAGGAAGAGCGGTTTTAAAGGGGAAGAGAATGACGTCACCATTGTAGGAGGGGCGACCCTATGACTCAAGTGTGTACTTGTTAAGCATTTCAGTCCCAATATAACTTAATGATATTTAAAACTTGCAAACCAAAGTGATAGATAAAGTAACTATATGTATTCTACTCTCCCACTTTGGTCACAATAGTTTTGCGAACATAAAATGTAACCAATGTAACCAAAACGTAGAAAATGTGAAAATAAATAAATTCAAATATTATTAGCAATCTTTATTGGCCTTTGATGGATAGCCAATTTTGTATGAGACATTGTATATTTAGCCTTAAGTGTATAAGGTTATTAATATAGTAAATTATAGTTAATTTATACTTTTTCCTATTGTGTTTGCAAAAATTATAATACCCCAATTTTTTTAATACTTCATCAGATAAAATATTAAAATTGAGTAATTATATTGAATTACATTTTAAAGAGTTAAAAATATTTGCATGTAATTAAAATTTAAATTAATAAATAATACATTTTTCATATTTGGAAAATAAATTCAACATCCCCAAATTAACAGCCATAAACAACCATTGATTGAGAAATTTTCTTTAACTATTTTTAATAAATTTTATAACAAATTGTGTTTATAATAATAATTATTATTTTCATTTTTATGGTTTCTCAAGACAGGATTTCTCTTTGTTACACTACTGGTTGTCCTCAAACTCACTCTGTAGACCAGGCTAGCATTGAACTCACAAAAATCCACCTGCCTCTGTCTCCTTGGTGCTGGGATTAAAGGTGACTACTACCACTGACTGGCATATTTATAATATCTTAAATTAATATTTATATTGTAGAATATCACTTAGGTTAATATTCCATAACAATTTAATAACTATTACTAAAACAGCAACAAATAATTCATCATTTTTATATTTTAAAATGTTTAATTTATTCAAGATTTTGCCCATTGGGATGATATATTGTATATACCAATGAACTTATCTGGGGATCAGAGAACAGAGCCAGCCATCAAATTAGACATAGAGATCAGACAGTGGTGGCATACACCCTTAATCCTATCACTTAGGAAACAGAGATCTGTCTTTGCTTGGGAAGGACACATGCTTTAATTCCAGGAAGTAATATGGCAGGACACAGAAAGGTATAAAAGGCTTGTGTCCTTCTCAAGCAAAGACATGAGATTTCAAGTGCTGGGATTAAAAGTGTGTGCCAGCATGCCCAGCTCTGTTACCAGTGTGGCCTTGAACTCACAGAGATCCAGACAGATCTCTGCCTCCTTGAGTGATAGGATTAAGGGTGTGTACCACCACTGTCTGATCTCTATGTCTAATTTGGTGGTTGGTTCTGTCCTCTGATACCCAGATAAGTTTGTTAGGGTACACAATATAACACCACAGCCCACTGACAAATAACTTAATATCTAGTGATCAGACTAGTCCCTAGATCGTTACATTATATACTATTATTTTATTTATTCATTTCAATACTTTCCACCTTTTGATTCAGTTCCTCTCACTGCATCAGAAGCTCACAGGTCAGGCTGGACTGAATAGCTAGCAAGACCCCAGGATGCAGCTGTCTCCACCTCCCAATACTTGATTACAAGTGTGCAGTCATGCCTGGCCTTTCTGTGAGTGCTGGGGATTAAACTCAGGACCTCATGATTGTGGCATTTTACTCTACTAACTGAGCTGTCTCCCTAGCCAATTGAATTATACTTAAACAGTGTTTGCTATGAAGTTAACCTCAGGTTAGATTTAGATATCATGCAACAATGAAGATATTAAGACTCATAACAGGTCTATAAAATGACATATGTAATCTTTACATTTACGTAGACCATGGATTTCCCAATAAACCATATACTGAAGAGTCACTTTTTTCTTTTCTTTTTCTCTTTCTTTTCTTCCTTCCTTTCTTTGTTGTTATTTGGGACTCTGTTTGCCTTGCTTTTCAATGAGAGCGTGTTGAAACAGTAGCATGTTTGGAATACCAAGTTGAAACCTGTCTCCACAGACTTCTCTCTCTGTTTAACCCTAAGATAGTTCTAAATAGTTTTCACATAACAGGTTCCTGGCAGCTCTTAGTATTTTCAAATGTTAAATTGTTAAATAGATACAAATAATTCCTGTGTATATGGATAGAATATATATATATATATATATATATATATATATATATATATATATATATATATATTCTACACAGCGTTTCTTTTTGTAGCATGGCTGTACTGGAGCTCTCTTGGGAAATCAGGCTGACCTCAAACTCAGAGATCTGCTGAGGCGGGTAAAGCCCAAAGCACTGGGCCACACCTTAAACAAACCAAGAGCTGTGGCATGCACAGAGAGCACTCTGACCAGCAGAAACCTGACCCATAAACTCCAAACTGGATGGTGATGACATGCAGCCCCGGAGCCAACCAAGAAATTTCACAGTAGCTAGGAGCAGAGCCTGCCAAAAAACGACATATATAAATCTCAGCCCTTTGTTTAATAAATGAGAGCTTGCTTGCAACCTCCCAGAGTCTGTATCTAACCACCCCCTGCCCCCAGGATCAGAGACATTGAGACCCCAGTTGCAGAGCCAGCAACATTTTTGTGCCCAAGGTGGATGGATCCCTACCTGGCCCTTGCACTCTGGGTCCTTTTGAACTTCCTCTTTTGGGTAGTCCTTTTTCTTTTTTGCTGGCCAGCTCTCTGTTGATTCCACAGTTGACACAGCTTGTTAAGAATCCCCCTGTGGCTGCTTATTGGTTAGTAGATCCCTCTTCTCTGTTTTCTATTTTCCTACCCCAAGCAGTGAGTATTGGGGTCTTTTTCTCTCCCTATCTTTTCACTTCTGAAGCTCATGGCCAGGCCTTTGTTTTTTTCCAGAGACTGTAAATCCCCTGAAACCTCCCCAAGGGGCCAGGAACATTTGCTCAGCAGATTACTGGCTCTTTTAGTTTGTTTGTCCTTGATTGTTGTTTCTCTTGCTATGGGAAACTTTCCTTCTGCTGCCAGACACCCCCAACTCAGAGCTCTTAAAGCTTTGCTTCAGACCAGGGAAATAGATATTAAAATTTCCCATCTGGAAAAGTTTTGGAATGAGGCTTCTGTTATCATACCCTGGATATCACCTGAAAACATCTGGAATCCATCAGTATGGATGCTAGTCTTTTTTTTTTTTAACTAGGAAAAGGAAAGTGCAGGAATGGAAAAACTCGCTATGTGGCCTTTATCCCAATTACTTTGGGAATCATAGCTTGTATAAAATCAGACTCTACAGAGGAAATCATCCAATCCTTTAATGACCATTGTGAGTAACAAAAAATCCTCCTTGCTCTCCCTCACCTCCCCACTGCCTTACAAGGACCATATCTCAGATAGGGAAGAGAACATTCCACAGACAGACCCATACAGCTCCAAGAAACTACCCAGGAAATCCTTCCTTAGGGATGATGAAATATGATGTACTGTTTATCCCTGGGGAGACTTACAGGATACCTCCTCACCTTCTGTTCTCCATTTTCCCCTCAGAGATAACTGAGACCACCACGAAGGATACTCTTTAGATTAAATTCTCTGGTTTCACCAAAATAATCCTTTTGCATTTCCAGTTAACATTGGGGCCAATGCAGCTGCTCAACCATGGGTTCCTACGCCTTTAGCTGAATTTTCCCTGTTCCGTAGGGCTGCCAACAAGTCAGGCCCTGACTACCCATATGTGAGCAAGTGCTGCGACCGTGGACAAATGCATTTACAAACCTGTTATGATTGTTCCCATATAATGAAAGCAGTACCCAACCCTGCTGCTTTTCTTAATTGGCAGATGGCCTATGAAGATCAAGCTGAGGGCCAGGCATGCCTAAATATTCAATATAATATTGCTATTTCTCTAGACACAGTGACTGGCAGGTACCAATATGTTGATCCTGTGACCCAAGCCTAAACTGGCCTGCATGCCTATTTTCAGCAGGTCTCTGAACTTGCATTTAAAGCCTTGAAATCCTGCACTCCTCAGGATCTGACTGCATACTTTCATAATGTGATACAGCAGTCCAGGGAAATGTTTACTGACTTCTTAGCCTGAGTCAATGAGGCAGAGGAGAAATGAATGGATCCTGGCCCGACCAGGGAGATGCTCATTAAGCAATTAACATGGGAAGGGCTTAATGCCCCTATTCACAATGCAGTTGCAGCAGTGATAATGAGGACATCCATAAATGGGTGATGGCTACTCATGATCTCTTCCTCCAGGCAGGACCCATAGCTGCCCTTACTGCCCCTCTCAATGCACTATTAGCTTCCAAAGACAATGATCCTGGACAGTCCTCTCCCCACCCACCTGACCATTCTTGTTGGGGCTGTGGTCAGTCAGGTCACCTTCATAGAGACTGTCCTAAAGCTCAACCCAAGAACAGACGCCCCAAATGCCAAAAAGGTTTTTCATTGGGAATGTGATTGTAGAAGCTCTCCCCAGTTGCACCCCTCAGCCCAGGAAATAAGAGAGGGTCCCTCCAAACTCAGACTCTTCTGGACCCTTCCCATATTCCCCCATTCTCCCGTGATGACCATCTACCTGGATGGCAGACCCACCAAGGGACTGGTTCACCCAGGGGCAGAAACCACTATAGTATCTCTTAATGATGCTCAAGCCATTTCACACTGAAAACTTAAAGATGGTCCAAACATTACCGGGGTAGGAGGGGATAAGTCTTCTAAAACAACCCTTTACCTGATTAACTAGAAGGACCTTAATGTCAATCAGGGCCGATTCCTCCCTATTATAGCTATACTCTTTGGGGTGGTGATTTATTAGAGGAAATGGGGGCTATGCTTACCACAGATGATAAGGCCTTTTATGAGGATGTAGTAACACACTAGATGACAGGTGAATCTGGTAGAAATTCTAGCCTTCACCCCCAATTCTAAGGACCACTGCCCCCTGCACGAATATAAATGTTCCAAGGCCCATACCATTAAGCTGGATATTGCAGAAGCCTATGTGAGTGGACCAGTGGCCTATTATAGAATCCAAACTATCAGAATTGAGAAAGTTAGTTGAAGAGCAATTGTCATTGGGCCATGTTATACCTTCTCACATTAGATTTAACAACCCATCTGTGTAAAGATCCCCTTTTTCTTTATATTTACCAATTCTTCACAGCCTGAGTTGAATTGCACCAAGACAATAAATATGCTTGTTTTTTTTTGCCTACTGGAATGCAAATGAGGCCCTTCAAACAGTTTTGGTACATATTCATGCTTTCATTTGGATACCACTAAATAATGTGACATATAGTCCTAGAGTGGAATTGATGGAGCAGACTAGAATAAAAAGAGACTTTGGAATAACATCAGCCATAACGGCCACTATTCTGCTGGCTGTGGTGGGTGGGGCAGTGGCCACAGCCTCCCTGGTTCAAATGGGAGCCACCACCTCTACACTTGATATGGCCATAGAAGAATCAGCCTGAGCATTAAGCACTTAACAGCTGATTAATTCACATTTCCAGTCAGCTATACTCAATTTACAGCAAAAACTAGATTTATTTAGATGAACAAGTCCAGACATTAAGATGGCTGGTAAGAGGCAACTGTGATCCCCAATTCTCCTCCTTTTGTTTAACCCCTTACCCAGTCTCAAATATAACACAAGCCAGGAGTCAGTTAATGGAAATCATGTTGAGACCATGAAGTAAAGAGTTCTTAAACCTTAATGTACAACTCTCTAATGAAATCTTAAGGCTGAACTCCACACATGTGAAACCACTGGAGGTATCTACAAAATTCTTTGCTCAAATTTGGGATCACATAAAATCGATCTTTCACCCTTCAAAAATTATAGCATGGGGAATAATAGGGGGAATGATACTCATAATAATTCTGTTGTTTTAGTGTTTTCTACAGCATGTTTCCCTGCAGCACCATGTCAACAAAATGAACCTACAACAGTTAATGGCTATGGAATGCCCTGATCATCATCCCCCTAGGGAAGTAATAAGAACCTCGTTCATAGAAATTTGTGATGCTTTTGTCTAACACTCTTGCTCCCTAGGCACTTTCCAGGGGAAGCATCCTCCAAGGGCTGGTAACCAGAGTTGGTTAAGAGCCTATTAGGCAGGCCAACTTAAGACAGGCATAGTCACCATGTTGGGGAATCCCTGAGGTGGAGACAATTAGATTAGAACAAAGGACTCTAATTCCCAGTAGCAGCCATAAAATAACTTAAAAAGGGTGATATGAGGCGGTTAAGACAGAAAGTACTGTGACACACCTTAAGCAAACAAAGAGCTATGACATGCACAGAGAGCACTCTGGCCCAAGGAAACCTGGCCCATAAACTCCAAACTGGATAGTGATGATGTGCAGCCCCAGAGCCAACCAAGAAACACCACAGTAGCTAGGAGTACAGCCCTCCAAAAATCCACATATATAAACCTCAGCCCTTCATTTAATAAATGAGAGCTTTCTTGCAACCTCCTGGAGTCTGTGTCATTGACTCTGCATCTACCCATCCTCTGTCCCCGGCATCAGAGACAGCAAGACCCCAGCTGTAGAGCCAGCAACAATCTGCCTGTGCTGCCTTCTGAGCATTGGTATTAAAGACATGAGCCAACACATCTGTATATTCATTTTTAGTAATATAATATAATATAATTAGAAAAAGCACAAAATAACACATAAGAGTCAGACAAAACAAACTAATAGAAGTTAAACAGTCCAATAAAAGGCAAAAATTCAGTGACCTACTCTTTAGCATATTCAGGAATTTCATAAAAACAGTAAACTGGAAGCAATAACATGTACTCAGAGCGGTTGGTGCAGACTAGTACTGGCTCTGAACTTGATGCCTCATTCTCTGGGAGTTCATATGAGCTTTGAATATATTGATTTAGAGAGCCTTGTTTTCCTGATTTCCTCATCCACTTTAACTCTTATACATTCTGTCTCCTTTTCCTTGGGGTTCTCTGAGCCTTGACAAGAAAGATTTAATGGAAACATCTCAATTAAGGATGACTGTTCAAAGACCTCTCAAGTTGGTGGAGTTTTCCTGTCCCACACCTGCTTTCAAATAAACACATGAAGGCTTATATAAATTGTAAATGCTTGGCCAATAGCTTAGGCTTATTACTAACTAGCTCTTACATTTCAAATTAACCCGTATTCCTTATTCATGCTCTGCCACATGGTGATTCCTTTATTAACATTAAGCATTCATCTTCTGCTCACTCCTCCAACTCTGCCCTTCCTCATCCCAGCATTCTCCTAGTTTAGCTCTTCTGCCTAAATTTATCCTGGTCAGGATTGGTCAATTAGCTTCTTTATTAAACCAATCACAGTGGCAGATCTTCACGGTGTACAAAAAGATTATTCCACAACACTCTCATTCCCTGCATGATGTCTAGCTGTGTGTCTTTGAAATTCTCTGATAATAGTTGAGAAAGCTACTAATCTATGATCATAAAACAATATCATTAGGAATCATTTTATTGTTTCCTTTTTCTTTTGCTTTTCCTTCCTTCTTCCTTCCTTCCTTTCTTTCTTTTTTTTTTTTTTTTTGAACAACAATCTTTGTTTTTACCCTAGTCCCTGAGCTATCTAGTCTCAGGTTCTGTGTCCTTAAGCAATGTTGGCTATTGTTTCCACATTATGAGTGGGTCTTAACTCAAATCAGACATTTGTTGAATACAGCAGCAAGCATTGTACCTCCACTGTAGTAGCATATTTCAAAGGCAGTAATACATTGTAGATCAATGCATTAATGTCTGAAAAGGTATTTATGTTTCTCATTTTCTAGCCTTGCATCAGAGAGGCTAGGCCATAGGGGTGAAGGCTCTATTTAGGCACCAGCTTTCATTTCTTAATGATAAATGAGTTCTGTAGATATTGTCCTTAACAATGGGATTATCTGTCAATTTGTGAAGAACAATTTATAGTCTTGGCAACAGCCAGGATGGTTTGGATTGAACCATAGAACTTTTTTGGCCAACAACACTGTAGTAGGTAGCCATTACAGCTTTGGTCTGAAAGTTCCAACCCCCAATGAGGCTTTGGTAACTATCACGCCTACAAGGTGAGGCCAAGAGAGGGCCCTGAAGACCTGAGATCCAGATGCACCACCTTCTCTTGGTTCCCGGACCCTGGACGCTAGAGGTAGACTGAACAGGGTTCTCCATAGAACATTGCCGGACTGCGCTATGTCTTCCCCAGACCCTATAGCCTATCCCTTCCTTTGTAAGTTACCCCACAAAATAAACCTCCCTTTTAACTATGTGGAGTGGCCTGAATAATTTCACTAATAAACATAATTAGATGTAACTCAATACTGGAACTGGATAATTCGCTTGGTGACAAAAGGTGGCCAGGTGGGGCTTTGTCTCCCTAATTATTTGACAATATCATTTAAATTGCTTTCATATATGTATCTATTTTAAGAAGCTTCTATTATATTATATTTCCATACTACCCCTTAAATGGTCCTTAATTTTAGCTTTTTCTCCACATATTGGTTCCTTCTTCTCCATCAACCCTTCCCGTTCCTTCCCTGCTTGACCATTCTGTTCCAATTGCTCATTCACCCATAACTATTCTATTTTCTTTTCTAAGAAGATCTGTCTGCCCTATTCCCAGTCTCTTACTCTCTAGTTAATCCCTGCAGTTCTATGGAATTGTAGCTTGGATATTTTTGGCTTAGCAGCTACCATCCTTACAAGCAAATACATACCATAGTTATACTACTGGGTCTAGGATGTTACTGACTAGGGCTTTTCATAGTTACATCAATTTACCTATTGAAAATTCTCTTTTAATTATTATCTTTCTTTTTTTTTAAGATTTAATTTATTTATTTATTTTTTATTTGTATTTTTATTTTGCAATACAATTCAGTTCCACATATCAGCCATGGATTCCCTTGTTCTCCCCCCTATGGCCCCCCTCACCTTCCCCCCAGTCCACCCCCCATTCCCACCTCCTCCAGGGCAAAGCCTCCCCCGCGGACTGAGATCAACCCGGTAGACTCAGTCCAGGTAGGTCCAGTCCCCTCCTCCCAGGCTGAGCCAAGCGATCCTGCATAGGCCCCAGGTTTCAAACAGCCAACTCATGAAATAAGCACAGGACCTGGTCCCACTGCCTGGATGCCTCCCAAACAGGTCAAGCCAATCAACTGTCTCACCCATTCAGAGGGCCTGATCCAGTTGGGGACCCCTCAGCCATTGGTTCATAGTTCATGTGTTTCTATTTGTTTGACTATTTAATTGTCGTGCTAGAAACCCCATCCAACTACTGAGGTATCTGGATGCAGAGATCCATGGCTAGGCCCCGGGTGGATCTCTGGGAGTCCAATTAGCGAGAAAAAGGAGGGTTTATATGAGCAAGAATTGTTGAGACCAAGGTTGGATTATATCTTTCTAATAGATGATCTTTTACCTTCCTAAACTCCACCAAGATTTTAGTAATTTGTTTAAAACATGTCAAGGTATTATGACATATTATTGAACATAAGATTTTTCAGAATCTTAGCATGTAACATAATTAGTTACAAAGCTGTTTGTTTTGGTTATAACTGTGACACATGGGAACCAAGAAGCAGAACATATAAATAAAAAAAAAGAAGTTTGGAAACTACAGAAAGATACTTTTTTATGTAGGAACTGTTAGTTCATTTATCTTGAGAAATGTTTTAGAAAGATGAATAAAGTTTTTCCTTTCCCCTACCAATTAAATCTCCCTAATATTGGCAAACTTACAAATTATCCTTATTGAAATTTTCTTAAACAACTAATATTTGCTTTCAACATTAAAGGGGATGATTCAGAGAACTATTTTGTATTTTCTTTAGTATTTACAAACATTCTTCCTGTATGTATGACTATATGTATTATAATGAATCTTTCTCTGTCCAAGCCAGCTCCCAAATAACAACACAGAGACTTATATTAATTATGAAATCTCAGCCTATAGCATAGGCTTATTCCTAACTAGCTCTTATAACTTAAATTAACCCATATTTTTATTAATCTATATTCTACCACATGGGTTTTACCTCTATTTCATTCTGTGTGTCCAACTCATTCCATATCTGGCTGGCTGCTTTGCCTCTTTTCTTTCCAGAGTCTTTTCTGTGTCTAGAAATTCCACCTATACCTCTTGCCTAGCTATTGGCCATTTATCTCTTTATTAAACCAATCAGAAGATGCCTTGGCAAAGACACATCTTCACAGTGTACAAAAAGTTTATTCAACAATAGTAAATACATGTCTGTGAGTGCTCATATTGATATACATACATGGTAATATGATCTTCATATTAGAATTCTTTATATTGGAATACACATCAGATTATGTTTGAGATTTCAACCTAAGAATATTGGGAATATAGAAGTCTTTTTCTTTTCTTTTCTTTTTTTTTTTTTTTTTTTGGTTCTTTTGTTTTGTTTTGTTTTTCAAGACAGGGTCTCTCTGTGTAGCTTTGTGCCTTTCCTGGAACTCACTCTGTAGACCAGGCTGGCCTCGAACTCACAGAGATCAAACTGCCTCTGCCTCCCGAGTGCTGGGATTAAAGGAATGCGCCACCACCACCCAGCAGAAGCCTTTTCCTTTACTATGCTGTAATTGACATCATAACCCAGATTTGGCCAAAGTGTTACAGGGGAATACACTGTAGACTACACTTACTCTTCTTGAAATAGAATTTGTACTGCAACTTTATGTGACCATTTCCAGACCAGCATATTCTATTTTTGGAGCAGTGAAGGCAAAATTTCAGTAAGACAAACAAGTCAAAGATTTACAGATTCCCCATCTGATTCTGAAATGACTTCAATTGTAGTAAAAGCCTTCTCTGCTTCTACACTTATTAAATTTGTATTAAAGGTCTAGGTTGTAGACAGGAGTAAAAAAAATTATTCTTTAATTTCTGGATTTATTTTATATTTTTTAATTATCATTTCAGTCATACAATATATTTAATTTTATATTCTCTCCCTTAACTCCTCTCAGATCAACTCCCTGCCCACTGAAGTTCATGTTCTTTCTCACTTTCTGAGAAATTCTCCTCAAAAATGCAAAGCAAATCATGAAAACCAAAACAAGTGAATGAACAAAACAATAAGATAAAAATAGGAAATAGTAACAAAACAAAAAGCACTAGAAAAAATGATTCTCTTTTGTGTTCACCAAATACTACTGAGCCTGGGACCTGCCCTGGAGTATGATTGGTATATCCACTGTCACTTTGTAGAAAACTGATTTTCCTTTTCCAGGCAGGTATAAATTGCAAATAGTTTTATTGTGTAATATTTAAAAGACAATTTATGAGACCTTTTGTGGTAAGAAAGACTTAGACTGCAGTCTGATTTTCTCTTAGAAACCTGAGCAATTATTTAATTTCATTAAGCATGTTTCCTTCTTCATATATGTCCCATTGAGTTGGTAGAAAAATTAAAAAGCACAGTTAGTGATAGTTCATATTTGAAGGTATTTGAAAAGAAATAGTTCATGTTGCTTCTGAATTTCATGTTCCATTTCTTTGACATGGAATAATTTTATGGTTATTGATTGGTACAGGCTGACTCTAAGTTAAGCTGAGAAAGTATACATATCTGTTCATAATGAGAATAGGACACCTTTATTATATATAAACAATAAACCATTAAGATCACTGGAAATATAAGCACTTATCATGGTAGAATGTATAAAAATCTTCAAGATAAATTAAGCCACAGAGAGCACATTTATTTATCAGAACTATAAATTATTTAATGGTTAATTTATTTTATTAGGAGTGTTATGATAAAATGTTTTAAAGAGAGAAGTTTTTAAGCTCTTCCTGATGTCAGCTTGTTTACTCTATTAGTCATATGTAGATGCATACACTTCACAAAAAGGAAAAACTTATATAGTTACCAACATTTAAAAATGCCATTTTCATTAATTGAAAATGTAGTTTTAAAAACTCAAGGAAGAAATAAAAAATTCTAGATAAATGCATAAATATATGCATTTTTACTCATGCAATATTATCTCAAATCATCCAGCAAATGATCCTGACTTAATTAGAGATGGGCTGAAAAACAAATTCATTAAGGAGACGTTTCCTGACAACTAGCACACAAAGCACTTAACATCATAACAAGTCTCAAAACATCATTAGGGAAATTTCCAACTCATAGAAGAAAATGAAACTCAATAAGAAATAACAATTAACCAAAGATTTAACATCTAATGAATGGTGACTATAAATCTACTTATGTCTTATTTTGCTTCAACAAAGTTTAAGTTTAAATATTATCATGTTAGATTTTGTGTAATATGTTCCATAACTAGAAACATGCTAGTTATGGAAAGCTGGAGGAAATGTAATGCTTATTATAAAATGAGAGAACTTCCTGAATGACCAATAAATGTACACATACACATGTGGCATATTCCAATGTCCTCTACTGCCTGGGATACCCTTTAATGTTTAGAGGACTCCAAAAGGGGGTGTTGTACCAATATAATTCTTTATTCTTGTCACCCAACCAGAAGCAGCTCACTTGGAACATGGAAAAAGAGTCTCAGAAAGTCCCAGTTATGGTTCTAGCAGGGAAAACCCATGGCCCAAAAGTATAGGGTGTTCTTTATCATTTGTTTTCTAATTATCGGTATTTACTTTTACTTTCTCCAAAATCTTCAATTTATTTTCTCAAAGCCTGTTGAAAATATAGGAAGGTCAATGGTGGAAGAATTTTAGAAGTATTGACAAATGAATCTTGCATCAGCATCACACTCAATATTCTAGTGTACCAGATACATAGGTCCTATACTTTTGAATAAGTTACAGTTGGGAAGAAAGTGAGGGAATTTCCTATAAATAGACTCTGGTGCTTGTTTGAAATAGTCACAATAGGACTACATTTAGTAAAGAATCTGGCATAATTTTAATGATTAAGTATTGTAGAAAAAATTACTTATGTGTTCTTTCTTATTAAGATGCCGAGTAAAAGAGAAGATGAAAGGTAAATGCATTTTAATATAAAAACAACTGTCTGGTCTATGACTATTGCATTTATTAGCTTTTCATTTAGTAACAAATTACATAATTATTGTTATGACAAGTATGCAATAAGGGGCTTGGTTAACATATTGGCTCACTTAAGAAAATAGAATCTTGTACCTATGCCTTTAGTATTTTGTGAAATTAGCACTTAATGTTGGGAGAACTCATTTCTGGACATATCACATACTTAGGGAATTTAATCTTACAGAATGAACTTTCCTCATCAATACTTTTTTGTGCCTTGATTGCAAAGCACATCTATGTCATAAATTGTTTCTAAAATAATCATCATCTTATATGTAGAAATCATATTATTTGATTTATACAGGCTAACAGTTCAGAGACTGGTGTCTCAGAAGAAACTTCAGATTTTGAACATTTAAGCAATGTCAGAAGTGTAATAGCATTTGGCTTTTTATTTTGAATTACATAAAGTTTACATTATGGGACTGTCAAGAGCTCATGAGGATGAAAGGTGGAAGAGTGTGGTTTAGAAATAAACTACTCCAACAGGCTCATGGGGTGGAACACTTGGTTCCACCTAATAGTGTTGATGTGAAGGCTAGGGGATTGTGGAGAATTTAGGAAGTGGGTATACCTGGAATAAAGGAAGTTGCCAAGGGGAGGGCTTGAGGATTACACCATCACCCTGATTTTGGACTGATCAAAGTTTTCTGATTACACTGAGATCAAAGCAGTCAGATCAAACTTGTACCATTATGGAGTCAAATTAATATGCCTTCAACAATGTACTGGGCTATAGCCCCATAAGCCCACATGACAAAGTCAATCTCTCATGTCTTAAGACTTTGTTTTCAATAATATTTTCACAGTTTTGAGAAAAGCATCCATTCAACAGTAGGACCTTTGTTAAACCAAACTTGGCTTTGTGGTTCATAACCTTTTCAACTTTGTTGGAGAAATATGTAAGAGTTTGAATCTGTTTCCTAGGGAAGCCCTCAAGCCTCATGCAAACTTTAATATTCTATTCTGGCATGAGTGTGGGAGATTAACATGGAAACTGAAGTGTGAGTAGAGAAGTTGAGGATCGTGGGGTTTCAGTGTGAATCAAAAGCTCTTTGGATTTGTGGTAGGAATCATTTGTGTTATATTTGGGTATAGACTCTGGCTATATTTTATAAATGTTTTGAAATTTTGAGTGAATCTGAATTCAAATATAAAACAATAATTTATTTGGTGGGGTACCATCCAGTCTCTGGCTTGGTTCCTGATTACGTATTTTAGCCAGGATTGCAGAGGAAAAGCAGAAAATAGAGAAAAAATGTGAGGCAGTAGAAAGCTGTGGAGAAAGTATGCAAAGAAAATACTGGAGAGGGATTATGACAGTCAAAATGAATAGCACAGTTAAAGTGAAACATTTTGGTTTGCATTGGAATAGTAAGAAATACTCTGAACATCAGACTCTAGCCGTGTAAGTCTCTGGGGTAAAAAAACGCAAATTTATATGAAAGAAAGGAACTTGAAAACAGAGTTCTCAAAAAGATAAAGACTAATACACTTTGATGACAGACTACTGTTTAGGGAAATGATCCACCTAGTTCAGCTATGCAGACACAGAGGTAAGAAGGAACAAAAGGGTTACTACAGCTGTGACTCAATGATGCCATGACACATCTCCAGCTGCCAGAAAAACTTGGCATCCTCTATGTGGTAATAATTTCAAAGGCCTAAAATGTGTATGCGTTAGTAGGTCATGGAAGTTCATAATAATGATCCAAAAAGTGTCTAGAGCCTTGCTGTGAAAGAGGTTTAGATACACTGTCTATAGCCCCAGAATGGACGGTGCATGGTGCATTGATGGTAATGCCAAAGTACATGTGAGCAAGCACATCATAGATCTCACTAATGATAGTCACAGAAAAGAGCAACAAGCACTAAATACAGCGGGCCCAATATCAAGTTTTCAGATGACAAGGATGCAGGGCTGGGCTTCTGAAATCTGCTGGAGCCCATATTATGCTTTGGATGTTGTGAATAGAGCTGAAGGCTTCTTTATCTGCCATGCTGTATTTTGCTGTATTTTGTAATATCCTTGTCCTAATATCACCCTGTTAGGCTTTTCCCTTCCTCACCTTTGAAATAGAAAAGCCACTGTAGTTTGGAAATATATAACCTGTTTTATTACATAGTTGTGTACAGTTGAGAGCATGCCTTTTATCTCAGAGGAATGTATGGAGTTTAAAATTTTATACACTGCCAGATAAAGAGACTTTCAGTGTTGATGTGAATGAATTTTGTATTACAAAATGCCCATGTTCACACAGAGACCAAGGCTTAGACAATAAAGCTTAACTATAATTTGTCACTTGTTAATCATCTACTTCAACACTTGCTACCTGGCTTATGCTATTGTTCTGGTGGTTGTGGAACCTTTAGTTTGGATCCCTAACGTTATGAATGGATTACCAAGGGGTTGAGTTTGGAGGTTTGTAGACGGCTCCTGGTTCCAACATGATCTCTCTTCTCTAATCCTTTGGAGATGAAACAAAATTTGCCCTAATATTTCCAAATGCAACCATACCCTCCCATCGATGATAGTTTAAACTGTAAGCAATTCCTTAAATATAAGGCAAAATAAGCCATGTCTTACATAAGTTGTTTTTGTCAGGGAAATAATGCCAAAGGAAGTAAATAGTGCAGGAATCAAGACAGATTTTAAATTAAATCGATGATAAATATATGCTGACCTCAAAATTTAAATTGCTATTTAGATAGGGTCTTTCTTGGTATAAGTAATGGTTTGCATTAGAATGGTTCCCATAGCCTCATGCATTTGAGTGCTTAGACATCTTGGTAGTGGAACTGTTTGAGAAGGATTAGGAGCTATGACCTCCTTAGTTTAATTGTGGCCTATTGGAGGAAGTTTGTCACTGAATGTGGGGTTTGAGACTTCAAAATCCCACTCCAGGTCCAATTTCTCCTTTCTGTCTCTCTCTCTTCCCACATGTCTGTCTGTCTGTCTATCTATCTATCTATCTATCTATCTATCTATCTATCTATCTATAATGGGTTGGCAAGAGTTTCCACCTAAAACATGAGAAAAAAGATTCTAAAACGGAGCTAAAAACAGTTCCTAGTTGATTCTCTCAAGTTTGCAGCAACCTGCGTGTTTGACCTACTGTCTACTATGGCGAGCTCCTTTCGTGCATGCCCGACCTGCAGTATGGCAGGAATGAGGACTCTGCAAGTGGCACATTAAGCTGCGTGGTGGATTTAGCCTTTGCTAGTACAAAAAAAAAAAAAAAAAGAGGTTTCTGGGCCACACGCTGCTTTGATAGAAAGATAGACCCACTATTTCTGAGAGTTGATGGCTCCCAGAACTGGTGGAAAATGTACCACCACCATGTTGGGAAGCTGAAGTGGGCGGAGCCAGCAGCCACAGCGCCATTTCAGTCTTAGAATGCTGCAGTTTAAAGCAATAGGTTCAAGGTAATATAAAAAATAAGCCATGTAAAGATGGCTATCACACAGAAAATCTGGATTATGTTGTCTTTGATATTCTTACCTGCAAAAAAAAAACCAAACTATTTGATCATAAAAGCTGTTGAGTTAAACAAATATGTATATTTTAAAGGTACCTTGACTTCAAAATTTGGCTGTAAGGATATGTTGCTTTGGAAAGGAGGCTTTGCTTTTGTTTTCACAGAAAGCCAGAGGCTATTGATTTGTTCCAGATTAAGATACATCAGGTTTGACCAGCCAAGACCCCCTGAAAAATCTCCAATGACACCAAGGCCCAGATGATCCAACATCCAGCACCGTTTCAAGGCAACTGGCTCAGACAATACACCCTCATGGACTACTCCATAATCTTAAAATTTTCTTTGTGTTCCCATAAGATACAGTGCCCCACCCCCCCCTCCAGCAGGAAGTAGTAAAGAGAAGCTACACCCAAATTCCCAAATATACCAAGCTGGCTTTGGAGATGTGTAAAAGTTAAAACCTCCTTTTTTAAAGAAAAAAAAAAGAAAAGGGGAAGTGCTGTGGGATGGACTGTATGTCAAATGTGTTGCTCTGATTGGTCAATAAATAAAAAAAACTGGTTGGCCAGTAGCCAGGCAGGAAGTATAGGTGGGACTAACAGAGAGGAGAATGGAGAGAACAGGAAGGTGGAGGGAGACACTGCCAGCCACCACCATGACAAGCAGCATGTGAAGATGGCAGTAAGCCACGAGCCACGTGGCAAAGTATAGATTTATAGAAATGGATTAATTTAAGATGTAAGAACTAGAAAGCTAGCAGCCTGAGCCGTTAGGCCAAAGAGTTTAAATAATATAAGCGTCTGTGTGTTTATTTTATAAGTGGGCTATAGGACTGCTGGGGGCTTGTTGCGACCCGGAGAGAAAACTCTCTCTCTCTCTCTCTCTCTCTCTCTCTCTCTCTCTCTCTCTCTATCTATCTATCTATCTATCTATCTATCTATCATCTATTTGTCTCTCTATCTCTATCTCTCTGTCTACGTAATCACAATATAAAGCTCTCAGCTATTGTCCCAATGCCATATCTCTCTGTTCTCCGACATGTTAATCATGGAATAGTCTTCTAATACTATAAGTGTATCTCCAATTTCTCCAATTAAATACTTTCTTTTATAAGAGTTGTCTTGGTTATGGTATACCTAAACAGCAATAGAATAGTAACTTAAACATTGGATCCTAGCCACATAGCAAATCATCAATGATATTTTAAGAAATGTGAATTTACCAAAGGATATGGATTATTTACAGTGTGAGTTTCACTGATGCCAATCTGAATTCTAAATTCACCTTGTGAGTGTGATCAGAGATTGCTGACCTTCAAAATGACCCAGAATTTTTTCATGAATACATTGTGCACATGAAAACATCATTGAGGGTCTCCATGAGTATATCTACTTTAGCTAACCAAGCAGCTCATTTAGTTACATGGATGGTTGCTCTTTGCTGTTCCTAGTAAGTTATGATAAATGATTCATTTATCTGCCTTTCTCTAAATGATGATTTTTACTGCAATCATTCTTTCTTCTGTCTAAGATTATATATGTTTTATATTTGGTGCACATTACTTAGTCATAGCAGCATAATAACATAATATATCTGGAACTGACAGAAAGGAATGATGTTTTTTAGTAATCAGAAATTTTGGGCTGCTTCCCTTTGGGCAAGGATGGATAGTTTTTATTTAGAGGATAATGTTGTTACAAATGAATGCATGAGAAGTACAAGCACAAATATAAGCCCATCTAAGAATGACTTTCTTTTAATCCCTACCTATTGTCTTCCCTACATACATTTTCCTTTGTATAGTATCTATAATATCAGGTTAACTCATCCCAGGGGCTTATTAAACAGGATGTCAGCTTATAAAAGTTACATTTTATTTTAGTAAAATTTGTATTATACTAAAGATATCACAAAGAATTTCTGATGTTGCAAGTGCAAAATAACAAAAACCAGTTCCATCTGAATCAAACTGTGTCTTCAGAATGGCAAACATCCAGAGAGACAGACAGAAACGGGGGGAAGAAAGTGAAAGAAAGACTACAAAGAAAGGAAAGGGAAGAGAAGGAATTGACAAAAAGGTATTCTGCTCTACAGTTTGTTGGATCTAATCTGCAAAGACAATGAAAGCTGTGTATGTATTTCTCAGTCTCTGTTGTGTTATTGTTGTCCAAAATTTAGAATAGTAATGAAGCAATTACAGGAGATGAAAGATGTAGATAAATTTCTAAATGGTCTTAGCAATTAAAATACACAGAGCCAGATACAGGGGTGAAAGCCTGAGAGAGATTAGGGAAATAGGGAAAGCCACAGCTAACCTTACCTCACCAACTTGGCAGTTTCCAAATGACAGTTACTTCCTGTCTACCTATGCCTACATGCTTTGCTGTTCTGCCATCTGATTTGCTGTCTCTGTCTAGCTACATCACTTCTTCTTCCTGCCCAGCTCTGTCACTTAATGTCTGTTTTTACAGACCTCCAAACCTTCATGGTTAACTAGTGTTGGAATTTAAGTCATGTGCCACCACACCTGGCTGTTTCCGGTATGGCCTTGAACTCACAGAGATCCAGACAGATTCCTGTCTGCCAAGTAATAGGAATAAAGACATGTGCTAACATTGCCTGACCTCTCTGTTTACTTATAATGGCTATTCCTATTCCTCTGATCTCCAGGCATGCTTTATTTATTAAAGTACAAATAAAATGCCACCACATTTCAGCACAAATTAAATATCACCACAGAAAAAGATAATGTCTGCTGTCAACTTTCTGAATAAAAGCCATGCTTGATATTTAGATATTTTCTATTGGCCAAAAGAAGACTGACAGAGATAAAGATCTTATGTATTTGTAATGCTTTCTCATTATTTTCATATTTTTTAAATCATAGTACCTGATATGTATGTAACTTGATAAATGGAAACATTATTGGTAATTTCTTTCACATAAGATACCAATTGCTATTTGCTTTATGGTTGTTGTATTCCTGAGATTTCAGACAGTAGTAATCCATTCCTTCACATGCTGTTGTATATCAGATCCTTCTGAGCTGAAACTTTCCATCCAGGGGAAATGGGTAGAGGTTCCCGAGACTCCAGAAATTAAGTGTCTCAAGTCTGGGAAAACTGAAACTTGAAAGATTATAAAAGCATTTCTTCAGTTTTATATAAACAGCAAATAACTGTTGGGGAGGAGATGTTGACCAGCCAAACTCAGAGGGATACCTCACACATACTGAGCTTCTTTCAGGTTGTTCAGTGATCTCCAGAAATGCAGCTTTAATGAGCAATCACCCATATTGAAGCATACTTTTTGGTGGTACAACTACTTTTCAGTAATGAAGTTGGACTTCAGCTTAATAATTACTTTGACTTGGCATGAGTTCTTTTTCTGAAGTGAATCTAGGTGTATATTGATTCTTCCCAGGGAAGGTCTGTCACACAGTAGTTGCATATTTCTCAACTGTAAGGGTGGCAAACTAAACTATGGCCAATATTCACCTTACTATTTATTTCAATGAACCACATCTAATTACAGTAACTTGCACACTTAATGGCAATGATTTTTGCAAATATAATCATTGTTAATATAATGAGATATCTACATAACATTGAGTAGGTTTCAATAAAATATCTGTTCTTATGGATCATGGAAGTGCTTCTAGGAGATATAAATTATAATAAGTTTTATATTCACAGGAATAACCAAGTTTGCTTCATCTATTATAGATAGTCTACAATGAAGAATACTTAACAAAGTGGCATAATGCATCTTGTCATAACCATCATATTCCTTGTTACCATAAGCCAACCAGAAAACAATTGAACATGGAGAGAGCAATGATGACCTATAAACAACAGCAATCTCTCTGATTAAAATAAAATTTAATCAGAAATAGAATTGGAGTCTATCATTCACTATCATTTTGACAGAGAAAGATTTTTTCATACTGTCTTGTATGTGCACTTATATATGTGACTGTATTTATACTACCAAATGTGACCAAGACATGAAATT
Source organism: Peromyscus californicus insignis (assembly GCF_007827085.1). Classification (NCBI taxonomy): domain Eukaryota; kingdom Metazoa; phylum Chordata; class Mammalia; order Rodentia; family Cricetidae; genus Peromyscus; species Peromyscus californicus. Next base: position 17,755,120 of record NW_026294413.1, on the reverse strand, counting down.
ACAGTACAAAATACACTTAGAATAAAATGAAGGAAACAAAACTAGGATTCATCTCAGCATGTTTATCAAACTTCTCACTTGCCATTTTAAGCATATGCTTTTTTGGAAAATAAGTAATAAGATAAAATTATTATATTTATGATCATTAAAGCTACTCATAATTCTATAATATCAACATTTGTATCATATATAAATGGAAGGATGGATGGGTTGAAAAAGAGAAGGACAATTAGGACAAGGAATAGGGAAGGAATTGATCTATTGTGAGATGTGTGATGTGCTGTCAACATTCCAATATTTTCTGTGCTGCATTTTGTGTAGCCTTTTACTATATACTTTGCATTTTTCTATAATTACAGATTTGGAGGAAACAAATAAAATAAAACAGCTAAATAATTTTGTTCTATGCAGAATGAAAAAAAAAATCTGTTTAGGCTACAGCTATCCTGTAAATTTCAGGGCCATTAGACTAAGAATTGTTGACTGCAGGCAAAATGAGTTGCAGAAAAAGCCAGAGGAGAGCAAGACAGCAAGAGGTGGATGAGAAGGGAGGGAAAGGCTATAAGACTGTGAAAAAAATGCCTTATAGAAACTTTGACCTTTGCGTGATAGGTGATACCAGCTGCTGATGTCCTCACAGGGAGTTAGCTGAAGAAGAAGTAGCTGACATTCTTTCCCCCTCTTCAGAATCTCTAATGCAAAAGTCCCTTCAAGTCAGGTCACAGGGCACAGAGCAAGGCAATGAAGGATGAAGAGCCCTCTGAAGAGGAAAGCCCATGATATTTAGCCCAGAAAGAGCTGGAGAAAACCTGCTAATCATTTCCTTTTATATATCTAGTTGAAGCAAGAGCTGTTTTTACTCTCACAGTTACATCAACCAAACTTTCAGCATAGAGCCTACTTAATTGAAGAAGTACAATGCATATTTTAATGAATGCATGTATGAATATGGAACAGTTGCAACTATTCTTAAATTATTTACAAGTGGAATATGGAGTACTCTTGTGCTACTTTGCTCTGGAGAATTAAATTTATGACTAGAGAATTATACATACAAAGCTAAACAAAAGAAGCACATTTCCAACACTGGGAATTGTCTGCTAAATAATGAAATACCCTATTAGTGCTGAGCCACTGCCACTGGACTCATTCATGCAGAGATATAGCCTTTTTGAAAAGATGGAGGAGAGTGAATGAAGGCCCCGAGTAGATACTAGGTCTGTATGCACACTAATATCTCTAGGTCTTCTAAGTTCCTTCAATTATGGGGCACATCAGAGACATTTATTTCAATGCAAGTATCAGAAGAGCTCTGCTTCTCTTGAGGAAATGTTGCTTTTTTGTTGTTGTTGTTTTTGTTAGCCCCTTGGGGACTGTCTAAATTTCTGTATCGAGTTTTACTTTGACAGTTGGAGATATTAGGCTTAAATTTGTGGTCTGGTTTAGGAAATGTGTACAACACTTTAAGGCTTTTAGATTTTCATATTAATACTACCTCTAGCTTTATGTTCTTTTTCTTTTATGCACTACAAATATATTCTTTTTTTAACAATATTAGGGAATTTTTTTTATTTGTTCATATGCCCTGGAAAAGAGGCAGGAAATAAATTTTCTATTTTTGTGTTTTTTAAAAATCGCTAATAGAACCAAAGACTAGTATAAAGTAGTCCAAATTATATGCAAAATATCTGGTAAAACACATGTAACCAGAATCTTCATTCATTGTAAATTTTACTTACACTGATACATCTAAATTCATGTCATGAAGCATATTAAAGTAAACACACACACACACACACACACACAATACTTGTAGTTATTTTCTCCCATATGACTTAGCATTATTAATGTGTCTCAGATATTTGAAATAGTCTAAGCAAATATCTGAGTACAGCAAAAATGCCAAGTAATTCTGTAGAGTATTGCATTCTGTAGCTGAAAGTTTTTCTGGGTCCTGCCCAGTCCATAGACACTCAGACCCAAGTAAATACACAGAGGCTTATATTAATTAAAACTGCTCAGCCATTGGCTCAGGCTAACCACTAACTAGCACTTACATTTAAACTCACCCAATTTCTGATGATCTATATGTTGCCACATGTTCCGTGGCTTTACCTGTGTGCCATTACATGCTGCTTCCTGGATGGCAGGCTAGAATCTACTGACTCAGCCTTCCTCTTCCCGGAATTCTCCTTGTCTGTTTACCCCACCTATACTTCCTTCCTGGCTACTGGCCAATCATTATTTTATTAAACCAGTGTACAAAAGCATTATTCCACAGCAGGATTCAGACAGAGAGAAGCTTTGAAATCCATATTCAATCCTTTCCAATTTTTGTGTTTGAGTTTTGGCCATGATTGCTGACATAGTGAGAATTCATTAGGATAATGCCTAATAAAACCCATTAAAATGATTAAAATTATTCCATAATTAACAGTTAAATCTTTACAAAATAGGACCAATTATCTTCTAAAAGTGTTAGAGATACTCTACTTTCTAATCTTTCCTTCAATTATTAGTAATTAATAATAGAAAGTAATATTTTAAAACTTTTAATAAGCTTTAAATTAATAATTTGTTAATAAAGAGAATATTTAAATTCTTTGTTGTTGCTGTTTTTTTTCTTCAGTTGCTTGTTTTTTCTTTGCATGGTGATCTTGAAGTGTATGAATGATTGGCCTGGAACTCAGTATTTTAGCTCAGGTTGGCAATTTTTCTGCCTCAGCCTAGAGGGCACTTGATATGACAGCTTCTACCTTGTCTTAGTTAGGGTTTCTACTGCTGTGAAGAGACACTGAGACCAAGGCAACTCTTTTAAAGGAAAAAACATTTATTTGGGATAGTTCACATTTTCAGAGGTTTAGTCCATCTTCATCATGGTGCAATGTGGAGATAAAGATGTCATGCAGGTAAACATGGTGCTGGAGAAGGAGCTGAGAGTCCTGCATGTTCACCAGTAGGCAACAGGAAGTGGTCTGAGACACTGGGTGTACCTTGAGCATGTATTAGACCTCAAAGTCTACCCCCATAGTGACACACTTCACATTTTCTACAACAAAGCCATACCTCCAAATAGTCAACTAGAAATGAGTTTATGAAAGCAAATTACATTCAAAATACCACATTCCAGGTCCTCACAAGCTTGTAATAATATTACAATGCAAAATGCATTTAGTCCAATTTCAAAAGTCCCCATAGTCTATCACAGTCTCCACAATGTTTAAAAGTTCTAAATTCAAGGTCTCTTTTGAGATTCATGCAGTCTCTCAACTATAATCCCCTATAAAATCAAACTAAAAAATACATCACATTCTTCCAACAAATAATGGCACAGGACATAATAATGGTACATTACCATTCCAAAACATAGGGAAGGGAGCATAGTGAGGAAAAACTGGACCAAAGAAAGATAACAAAAAACAGTTGGAAAAACTCTAAGCTCTGCATTTCCATGTCTGATGTCAAAATGCTTCTCAGATCTCCAATTACTTTCAGCTTTGTTGACCTCAGCATACTTCTTTCTATCAGGTTGCTTCTGTTCCCTGTTAGCTGCTTTCCTCAACAGGTATTTCACAACTCTGGCATCTCTAATATCTTGGGGTTTCCAAGGCAACCCAGGATTCAATTTCATAACTTCATGCAATAGTCTCTTTAGTCTTCAATTCAGGGACACCCCTATACCTATCTGGCTTCAACAGCTTTCCTTAGACATGGAGGCAAATTTCCTAGCCTCTTTTTTCTATCCTTAACTCTGCTGCTCACTAGGACTGAATCACTCCACCCTCATTCAATTACATCTTTACCAACTTTCTATTTTCAATGGTTTCCTCTATTGCCTAGGTTTGTCTGTCCTGAAACTGTATCTGTAGACTAGGCTGACCTCAAGCTCAGAGATCTGCATTCCAAGTGTTGAGATAAAAGACATGCACCACTACACTCTGCTTTAAGATTTTCTTTAATTCCTTTTCACAAGTTGGAAACTTAGCTGGGTGGGATCCTGCCCGGAGGTCGCCACTATGTTTATTCCATTGCCTAATCTGTTTATCTCATTGAATATAGGACTTAGCATGATTCCACTTCCTGGTGCTCTTTTTCTCCTCAAATTGTACATTTTGTATTTTTCTTCACTTATCCTCCTTCTTTTCATTACAAATCTTTATAAGCATGAACAGTAGTAACCAACCACATGACAGAGTCTATATTAGGCTCTTTTGAGATTTCATCTGCCAACAGAATTAATCCAAATCTCTTCACTTTCACCTTAGGCAGACTCTTCAGACAAGGGCAAAAGCCTCCATATTCTTCACCAAGCTATCACAAGAATGATCTCTAGGTGAAACATTGATGCTCTTCTCCTCTGAAACCTCTTAATCCAGGCCCCCATAGTTCAATGAATTACAGTTAGCACCACTATCTTTCATGCTCCTCCTAGTATGACCCATTACGCAGCACTTAAAATGTTCAACTGCTTTTGTAGCATATAGTCTCAAGTTCTATATTCATTCAAACAATAGCATGGCCAAGCCTATCACAGTAATACCCCAATCCCTTGTATCGAATTCTGTCTTAGTTAGGGGTTCTATTGCTATGAAGAGTCACCAGGACCATGACAACTCTTATGAAGAAAGAAAACTTTTAACTGGAGTGGCTTACATTTTCAGAGTTTTCATCAATTATCATCATAATAAGACATGGTTGTGTGCACATAGACATGGTGCTGGAGAAGGAGTTGAGAGTCCTTGACCAGTAGGCGACAGTAAAATGTCTGAGACACTGAGTGCGGCTTGAGCATATAGGAGACCTCAAAGCCTATCCCCATAGAGACACACTTCTTCCAACAAGACTGCACCTACTCCAACAAATCCACACCTTCTAACAGTGTCACTCTCTATGAGCTTTTGGGGATCAATTACATTCAAACTACCACATACCATTTTCTCTGATTGAATACAGTTCTCAGATAGATCACTCACTGATTATGTCCAGTCTACCACTACCCATCCTGCTTCAGCAATGTAAACCTTGGCCTTTGGGAAGCTAATAATGCTTTCAAAATCTTCAACAGCAACCAACTTCTTTAGCTAAATTGTTTCCACTGATGTAGAGAGAACTTTTTTTATTTTATAATCATGCTATTTATAGCTCAAAACCACTTGTTGTGATTTATTTAAAAAACTTAAGTAACTATGTACTTTTTGAAAGAAATCCATGTAAATAAATGCACAACTAAGTATATTTTATTTTCTAAACATAGATTATTATTCCAATGCCTTTCATTACAGCTAAGTGTTTAAAATTAAGATTGTTTTTTAGTCAGGGCATCTTTTAAGCCACTGTTCCAATCTGAGGTTTTTATTTGCACTTTCTTGAATGAAAGAATAGAGTTCAGCAGTGCATTTAATTGGAATTTAGATCCTCTAACAGTCTGTCTCCCATCAGAGTGGTTTGAATTCCTGACAAATGGCCTGTTGTATTAAAGTAGTCATTGATACAGGAAGTGCTAGGTTAAAAGAAAAAAATACAGACAGTGAAGAATCACAAACTACTGAGAAACTATTCACACTTTAGTTTTCCATACCTTTGAGATTTTAAAAATTGCTACTCTAGAAGAGGCATCCTGCACCCTGCACCTATTTTGAAGCAGATTACAACAAAGAGATGCCTAAATTTCTCACTGAGGCAGTTGTCAAGTCCATGTGCTTATTAGAGTCCCAAAAAGGTAATTATGATTTTTAAGAGACTAATATAAACATTTAAATGTATTAGATTTATTAAATTACTGAGAAAAATCTCCAAGGTTTAATAGTTTATAAATAAAAGTATAAATATTTTAATGAGTACTAGTGAAGACCAACATACATGCATATGATGTCTATTTTATTTTGTTTCTTAATGTTGTTCCATTTTTATGAAAAAAGAGAATCTTTAAATATCAATGCTACAGGATGCCTATATGCTAAGTTCAACTTAAAGGAGGGAGGGAAACACACAGACACACACACACACACACACACACACACACACACACACACACACACACAGCTAGAAAATGTTTGTAGTTCTTAGAGAAAGAAATTATTGTTGATTACACCACTTGAAAGTTCATAGTTATATGAAACATAAATTCAGTGTAATAAAGAAATGAAAGAATGAAGTGTGACTGGAAGTATGATAGTGGAATGTCTCCTGATATTTTGATAAAGGAGCTCTTTAACTGTGTGACTTTGAAATTCCTGATTCTAAATCCTAGTTTTATTGTCATTCTATTGGTGTGAACAGAAGAAAGTATTCATTTCTCCATAAGAAAAAAGGGGGGAGGAAATCACTTCTATTTAACAGGATTATTGTTTGATTGAAATGTATTTGTATCTGAAAAAATCTTGGAAAGATACCTGCGACGCAATAACACTGCAACAAATGTTACACATTTGTATCATTATCTAAAAGTGCTTCACTGGAACAAAATTGATACTGACTCAAAAGTTTATTCATTTTCTTAAAATTATAAAGTGTGTTATTTTTAGGTATAACATAAGGCCAAGGCAGATATAGATTGAAAGAGTTTATAATTTCTTTTGTGCAGAATCTCAATATGCCAATGAAAACAAAACTAAACAATAACATAACCTAGATGATTTGGCCACTCCCAGTGATTTGCTCACTTCCAGTGATTTGCCCACTTCTGGTCTAACCTCAATCACCACAAACACCCCACATAACTGATTATTACTCAGAGCAGATCAAAGAGTTAGTTCTATTTAGAACATTTTTTTAGTCTGCTCTTTGTTCTACAAGTCCATTAACTATAGAAAAACAAATAAATGCATACATAGAGTGTTCAAATCTTCTTTTAAATCATACCATCACTAAACACTGGCATTATTCAATCAACCAATTGGGTTTTTTTTGCAATATGAGAAAGCAAAATTCCTTCTTTGGGCTATTAAAAACAAATCCAATAGTGTTTCTTTAATGAAGTTTTGTCCATTCCATTGAAATATCATAATATTATTTCAAGGAATTATGAAAACTTGATTGTATGAATTAAATCTGGTCATGATATTTTACATCTAAATTAAACAGGTTTCAGTTTTGACTCAAATATATATCTATTCAACCATAAGACTGTAAATAACTTAAAAATATTATAAGAAATATATCATCTAACTTGATGTACTTTATGAACAATAGAGTTTAATTTCTTTTACTGAACAATAATTCTGAAAAATGGACCATAACTGTATACATTTTAATTAAAGAATATATGTAGAACATTCAATACAAAAAAATGGTGATTTAGTTTAAACTCTGATTTCAATTGCTTTCTTTCTGTCATGGCTTAGGTGTAAAATAAGATGCAACTGTAATATTCAGTGGGCTGTAGAGGCTCTATGCTCATTAAATATGGAAAATGGTTACTTTTCAAACTATGAGTAGGGCCCCAGGTGGCAGCATCATACTGATAAGTGTGCAAGTTTTTTATTGTTTTATTCCAAAGTGCATGAATCTTGAGTATAATTTATTCATGCTCTTTAAAATTTGCATAAGAAGTAACACTCTGTACATAATTTTTTCACAACTTAGAAGATGTTTAAAATACATCCAAATTTTACTGTATACAAAAGCAACCTCTCTTTGTCTTACATTATATTTTCATTTGGTTTAATAAGAAGTTTGCCAGAATTTGTAAAATATACAGCACTCCTAGGGAATGGACACCATGTTGCTAGAATTTAGAACCTTATGTCAGTTGAGCAGATGTTAAGTGTCTCACTTTCACTAGTTCCGTGACATATATTTCAATTTGGGATGACTCTTGAGTTAATTCTTGAGCTCTTAGTGATTGTGGGTAGAATCAGAAGAAACAAGTGAAAACACATGAATCACACTTCCTCCATTCTATGTGCTTTCATTAAATAACAATTCCTCCCACAATCTTTAAAAAAATACATTTAAATTAGTTAAGTAAAAAAAGTCAACAGATGGGCATCAGCATACTGAAAGGACTTGAGATTCAGAAGTAGACATGATTTCAAACACTGACTCTGTAATGTAGCAATTCTACAACATAGTGCAAACCCAGGATCAGAAATTGTTTTTTTTTTTTCATTTGTGCAATTAAATTAGTGAAAATTTTGATCTGTAGATATTAAAACACTGTTAATCATCAGCTATGTAGCAGCAAGGCTTCTCAGCAATAGACAGACATTCTTGAACAAAATAAGGGACTTATTTAAAAATAATAAATTTTTGGGTTATTTGTACAATGAGACAAAATAAAATAAATAAATGAAAATATGATATTAGAACTTACACTCTTGTCAATAATAAAAAAACTTCTAAACAGTATGCAAACTTAGAATCCTGACTTGGCTACATGTTATGTTGTACTTAGGGCAAACCAAACCAAAAGGGTATCAATGAAATACTATGTGAAACAAGGCTAATCATTAAAAGTCCATCTAGTTATGATCCGCATAAGGAAGTCTTATGAATATAAACTCTCTCTTGCTGTTTATGACTCCCAAAGTATGCTTTGGATTTTCCTATTTCAAACCTGGAAACATTGGGTAACATTTCCTTATCTGTTTTCTCAAACCCGGGTCCTGAATTCCAAATGCTACCTCTGAAAGAAAGGCTTTCTTTATTTTCTGTCTTTTTATTTTATGATTCTCACTTATGCTCATATTCTTCAATACTATATGTTTTTCTATATTTCCTAATTATTCCTACAATGCTACTTTTTGTCTCCTTTAGTGCTCAGAAAAACCTGTTTGTAATAATAATTAAGCCCATCTTTAATAATAAGACAAGCATCTATTTTTTTTTCTAAATGGCTTACAGTCATCCAGTGGTAAAGCCACAATTTCTTTTTAATTCCCTCTCAGTCTCCTCCTATCTTACTCTGCATTAGGGCAAAAGAGTGCATCTTACTCATATTTTTACAGTGTACAGTTCCTAGTATGAGGAGTCTAAAGTAGGGTCAGAGTTCATTAAACCCTTGTTGAATATAATTGACTCAGCTCTTTTCTAATCCATCCCTACCTCAAGCTGAAAGAAGAATTGCATTTTCCAACTGCCATATTGACCCTCCTACAAAAAGTGGCAGTTTTTGCCATTGCTTGAGGAAGACATGAATAATGACTTCAATTTTATGACCATCAATACTGGAACACTAGAGACTAAGAAGCTAACACAGAGCAGAAACCAGAGAGTTTGCATCTGAGACAGATGTTCCTCTCCGTCATCCATGTTAACACATTCTCTGAAACATAAAGGAGAAATGGTTTTCTTAGTGGTACCAGTAAGAGCCTGATGTACTGTCAATCACTGTCTTGATTTGCAAAAATCATCTAAGTGAAAATACTTAAGACGTCAGAACATTCAATAAAATGTCAGCTATGTTATTATTAATACTGTTACTACTAATGCATTAATGTAACACAGTGAATCATTTGCCAGAGGGGGAAAAGTAGCAAAGAGGAAACAGCTTAAAAGTGTAGCCGTAGATACTTATTGAAGCCATGAATTCAAATCAGCAAATGCTGATAACTGCAAGAAATGACATTCCTTTGAACATGTAACTTAACTAGCTTTATGACATACTATTTAGCATAGACTCTCACAAAGAAATAAGAAATAAATCTTTAATTCTCAATAAAACAAATATTGTTCTTGTGCATTTCATGCTATGTATATTTAAAATTATTTTACTTATTACCATTAAGTAAAAAATTGGCCTTGCTTGTACTAAAGTGCTGAAGACCCCCACTATCTATTATGAAAATTGATTTATGTCTCTTCTCTAATCAGACCTTATATAACTTAAGTTGGAATATATGTGATCCAAACCCAAACTATTTACATACTAACAATACAGATTTTCCCATAAAACATAACAGAGAAAATAAAACAGAATATCCTATGGTATTTTCCACAGGACAATAAAGTAAAATCACTGTGCAAAGAATCTTTCTATTTTATAGGATGGACCTTATTTACAACATAAAATATAACTTTTATGAGTTACCAAAGACAAAGTTAGAGTTTTGTTGAAAATAAATTGCAAAAATTTTTTCATTCACAAATAAGTTATTGTTATAAGTCCATTTAGCATGCTATTTCCTTTATTTCCATTGCTTTCTAATTAAAAACTTCATTATAAAAATAAGCAAAGTTTTCTTAGATACATACTGGAACCAGAATTAGCCACATGGGAAGTATTTCATGAATTCTTCCGCATTCAAGACAGACAGAAACTTGGGTAGAATATGTGCCAGGATATATGAGATGTTTTGTCATGAACCTATATTTTTAAATTTTTCTCCATAACTCTGCCTGTGTCTCTGTCTCTGTCTCTCCCCCTCTGTTTGTGTGTGTGTGTGTGTGTGTGTGTGTGTGTGTGTGTGTGTGTGTGTGTGTATGTGTGTGTGTGTGTGTGTGTGTGTGTGTGTGTGTGTGTGTGTGTATATGTGTGTGTGTGTATGCTGGGGACAGAACATACATTCTCTGGAAGGGCAACAAGTGCTCTTCACTGTTTCTTCCCCTCTCCTCTCTCATGAAACAGCTTTTAAAAGGACAATTTCAGTCCAATCAACGAGAATGAGGAGGGTTTATATGAGCGAGAATTGTTGAGACCAAGGTTGGATAAAGCACAGGGACAAATAGCCAAATGAATGGAAACACATGAACTATGAACCAATGGCTGAGGGGTCCCCACTGGATCAGGCCCTCCGAATGGGTGAGACAGTTGATTGGCTTGATCTGTTTGGGAGGCATCCAGGCAGTGGGACCAGATCTTGTGCTCATTGCATGAGTTGGCTGTTTGAAACCTGGGGCCTATGCAGGATTGTTTGGCTTGGCCTGGGAGGAGGGGACTAGACCTACCTGGACTGAGTCTACCAGGTTGACCTCAGTCTGTGGGGAAGGCTTTGCCCTGGGGGAGATGGGAATGGGGGGGGCGTTGGGGGGAAGGTGAGGGGGACGGGAGGGGGGAGAACAAGGGAATCCGTGACCGATATGTAGAACTGAATTGTATTGCAAAATAAATTAAAATAAATTAAAAAAAATAGAATAAAAAAAAAAGAGAGAGAGAAAGAAAGAAGAAAAAGACAATTACTAGTTTTAAATACTTTACATTGGATTGGATTGTTTTATATTGTATACAAATTATATATATTGAAATTGATATTGTTAGAAAATGCTTTATGTATATTTCTAATTGTACCGTTCATTTAACAATGTAATGCAATTTTCTGATCCTTGAATGTTATTATTACCAACTATTAGGATATAAAGAAATGAAGGTTAGTAGTTAGACATTACAATAGAACTTGTAGTCATATTAGATATGTTTTCAAAATTGAGCAGATATATTTTAGACAGGTCATCTTCAAACCCTTCAGAGATCTACAGAATATGGCATTTAAAATGTTTTAATAACTTAGAAAATTTTTCTTTTTTTGAGACATGTTGGCTCCTGGCAGTACCAATCTACTTCAGAGAAAATATGGGCATTGAAGAAACTGCGTATGGAGTTAACTTTCATTGTGGCAAAAGTTAGCCACTGGACAACAAAGTATCCTCGAATCAACTGCTGACAAAATGGACAGACAGGACATGAAACAAAGGACTACTGATTCTTGCCAAAACAAGTGTGGCTAGGCCAGGACAATATGGCACCATCCCTGAAGTGGCCTTCGCAATTCGGAAAAGGTACAGTGCCCTTTTCTTCGAAGGCAGCTGAACAGGCAGTGGGCCAATGGCCTCTGATGTGCAATGGAACAGCAGCTGAAACAGTTATTCTTGAAGAGTAACTAAGCTCATGCCTCTCAATAGTAGACTGGCATTTGATAGAGGGATGTGGAGAAGAACGAGATGCTGAGATGAAGCCATATATACACAGCCAAGAAGAATGGACAGCTGAATTAAAAAACCATCAACAATTTCCAGAATTTAAAATCCTGAATCATGACATGACACTAGTGGAATTCAGGTGTTTCTGGTACATGGACTGCTCTCACCCAATGTGAGGTTGAACTATTGACCTTGTGTACATCCTACTTCACAAATGAGTCTGTCAAACACGCTAAGCCTATAGGCCGAAGATGATGCCCCAACACTGTGGAGGAACCTCAGATGATTGTCCAGGCAGCTGGCTGTTTCTGTCAACTCACAATTTTTTGGAAGTTGCTTGCATATACTTCCCGTTTTTATTTTTTTGTTAGCTAATATTATTTCCTTCTTGGGTCTCTGAGGGAGCTGAAGATTAGTTAGTTATAGTTAAAGATTAATTAGGATAGAAAGTGAATTAGATACAATAGAATAGATAATGGAATTATTTTCTCTGAATTTGTCAAATACAAATGAACTTATATTGTAAAAAAAAAAAAAAAAGAGTCTCCATAAATGGCACTGGGAAAGTATAATTGTGTGGAAGCTAGGATTGATATGTTAAGTCCCTTAATAAAAGCTTTCTCTTTTTTTATTTTTTAAAAAAAAAAAGGACAATTTCATAAGAACATGTCATACTAAAGGGCAGAATATAGGAAATGTCTGTCATCTTTATTATGAAATTTAATAAATTTAGTAAGATTATATCAAGTGACTAAATTTTTTTTGAATTTTAAAAATTGATTATTTCTTTGTATTATAGAAAATAACACTGATTTTGAAAACATTATGTATTAAGAATCAAAGAATTCTTTATGACAATTAAAATGTATCTTTAATACTTCCTATGAATGACTACAGAGACAAAAAAGAGAGATTATGCATGGCTTATTGTTATTAAAACATGGCTTTAATATAGTAAAGAAATATGGGAAAACTCATTAAAGAGAAGTCTGTGGGACCAAAATATATAGTGACTGTGTTAGGGTGTGAGAACTGTAGATCCTATCTGATTATTTGTTGCCATAAATAAACCAAATTCTAAGCACTCCAATTTTAAATACTACAATATTTTGTGTCTTTAAAATCCCATTAAGGACTGGTAGGATGATACTAGATGTGGAACACGGATGACTGGACTGCTACTCACAACTCCAGGGAGGCTACCTGGAAAACAGGACCCCAAGAAAGACATGGGGATCGCCCAATGATGGAGAAATAGCTGAGATCTATATGAACAGCCTGGACGTGGGTGGGGGTAATGAAGGGTGAGGTTCGAGGTAAAGAGAGCTTGGGGGAGCGGGAGATCACAGCTGGACCAAGAACAGAGAGGGAGAACAAGGAATAGGAGACCATGGTAAATGAAGACCACATGAGAATAGAAAGAAGCAAAGTGCTAGAGAGGCCCACAGAAATCCACAAAGATGCCCCCACAATAGACTGCTGGCAATGGTTGAGAGACAGCCCAAAGTGACCTACTCTGGTGATGGGATGGCCAAACACCCTAATTGTCATGCTAGAAACCCCATCCAATGACTGAGGGAACTGGATGCAGAGATCCATGGCTAGGCCCCGGGTGGAGCTCCGGGAGTCCAATTGGTGAGAAAGAGGAGGGTTTATATGAGCGAGAATTGTTGAGACCAAGGTTGGATAAAGCACAGGGACAAATAGCCAAATGAATGGAAACACATGAACTATGAACCAATGGCTGAGGGGCCCCCAACTGGATCAGGTCCTCTGAATAGGTGAGACAGTTGATTGGCTTGATCTGTTTGGGAGGCATCCAGGCAGTGGAACCGGGTCCTGTGCTCATTGCATGAGTTGGCTTATGCAGGGACGCTTGGCCCAGCCTGGGAGGAGGGGACTGGATCTGCCTGGACTGAGTCTACCAGGTTGATCTCAATCCTTGGGGGAGGCTTTGCCCTGGAGGACATGGGAATGGGGGGTTGGCTGGGGGGGAGGGTAGGGGCGCAGGGAGGGAGAACAAGGGAATCCGTGGTTGATATGTAGAATTAAATTATATTGTAAAATAAAGTAAAATAAAAACCCCATTAAGAGGAATATAGAGTAGGCATGAGGACTGCTGCAAGCCACAAAAATATACAAAGTAGGATTTCAGCTGATTATGACAAAGCTAATACCTAGAAGTAGCCAAGGGCCTTGCAGAGGTCAAGCTGAGGCTCAAGGAGCCATGGTGATATTTGGCTTTTGATTATCAGCCATTCCCTGCTACGAGTTTCTTGTGTGCTATTGTAGCTTTTCCATCATTTATTGGGCACCATTTCCCCTCTACTAATCGAATATTTAGATAACCTTCTGTGCTGACAGCCATACACAGCCAGAACCCCAGTGCAAGCCTTCCTGTGATTATCGCCATTGGCAGCATCCAGCCAGGTCCAACCCAGAACGGAGGAAAGTACCTTATCAGAGATACCTCTGTACTCTCTAACAACAGACTTAAGTGTCCAGACTACCTGTTTGAGAAGGCCTGGCGGATGTGCCAATTAAGCTTAACTTCCTCCTTTCCCAAATCTTACCTCTAGTTCCAGATCTCCCTTTAACTATCATCAGAGGTATCTAGCTGTGCACAGGTTGCCTAGCAACCGAGCACACTTTCCCCCACCCTGCAGAAAAAATGGCAGATAGCTTGGATAGATAGGAGCCACAGGAAAAAAGAAGGTAGTTTTATTTTCTCCCATTGACCTAGCAACTTATCGATTCTTAACATTTTCTACCAATCACATTTAAGACTATAGTTGAGCACATAAGATCCCTCTTCTTAGATATTATCCAAATTTAGTCTTTAGTTAATTCATTTCCCCATTGGTCACTTCTCTTTGGGGTTGCAAATGATAATTAACGGTTACTGCCCCTCTATATGATTCTTATCACTCCTCCGTTTGACTCTGGAAGCCTGGTGGTCACTGCCTGGGAAAAATTCTTACCTGCCTTTATGACTCTGTAGAATTCAAGCCTGGTGACCTTGCTCAACCAGGGGCTTGCTATTGCTTGAGTTTATAACTGGATTCCTGGGAGACTTAGGAGGAATGTAGAGAATGGGGAGACGGAGAACAGAGAGGAATAAGGAGAGTATGTGTGGACGAGATGGAAGATGAGGAAGAGTCAGATGGGGAAGTACTAGCTGGGTAAGAACAAGATGAAAATGACCTATATGAGGCAGAATTAAGATGAGAGAATTAAGATAGAACTTAGAGGGAACGGTAGATAAATATAGAGAGAATCAGGCAAGAAAGGAGCTAGGCATGAGAACAGAACTGAAGCTGTGTATATAGGATGTTTTGCCAGAGGAATTAAAGCAAGTGGACTATAGAGCTCAGTGTGCTGAGATTCTATTTCCTGAAAATAGTCCTCGCCGTTAGTAGTTCTCTATCCTGAGCCCCTGGGATGTATAATATTAAGGCTGGTCCCTCTAATATTATACAAGAGAGGACTAACTTACTCTAAACAGTCACTCAAAATATAAACTCTAGATTCACTTGTGATCCAAATCCTGGCCATATACCTTAATATTTGTGTGATTTTTGCCCATAGGAAAACATCTAATTGACCTTGAATTGTCACGGTAGTTACAGGAGCTTGTCTTTTCAAGCTAGGTAAAGCAGTGTTGGTCTTGAACATTCAGTAACTATTAACCTCTTTCACAAATATTTTATTCAAATCTAGGAAGCTCCAAAGGCATAATATTGCTTAATAATTTGCATAATATTGCTACTGAATGACATTCTATATACTGGCAAGACTCTTTTATCTATGTTTTTCTCTTATTTTATTACACATTGCATCATTACAAGATATGAAATGCTGAATTTCTTAGGTGAACAAAAATTAACTAAAAGCCAAAAGCTGTGCTTCTGTGCCACTGGAAACCCATAAAATCTAAATGTTGCCACCCATGTGGCTTGAATGCCATAACCTTGGTTAGGAATGTTAAGGGGATGAAGGCACAGAGAAGCATTCAGTGAAGCTTGAATAGGGTAGAGTTCACTTACCGCTTCTGCTATAACCACAGCATGGAACTTCAGTGTGTTTATTAGAAACAAACCATGGGAAGGAGTCAGTTTGCCTCCACATATAACTATAAGAAGGAGGAAGCCACAGATGCTAGTCATTGCACACACATATCAATTATTCATAAACAGTCATACAAATAAAGCAAAAGTTCATGAAAGAAAAGATTAATCCAGTAATGAGGGTGGAGAGTTATCACCATAAGACTCTGTGATGTGAAGCACACTGGGGTTAGAGACCATTGCAGAGCAGTAGTCGTGGCCAATGGAAATCCAAAACCATTACTGACAAAGAGACTGCTAGAACCAGAGATGGCTCCAAAGTTTAGCAGGTCAGGGTCCAGCCTTTGAGAATAACCGTGTCCTAGCATTGCAACCCTACCCATGAAGATAGGGAGATAGTAGACAGTGGACTATGAAAGCAGTAAAACTCCAAGACAAAGAGACCAGGGGCTCATAGAAGAGTTGTCGATTATGAAAAGCTAAATGGCATAATTCTTCTTACATATGTTTCTGTATCTAACAGTTTTGTTTTCTCTTATTGGAAATAGATTCTTTTCTCAAGGAATTTTCCTGATTATACTTTTTCTTCCCTCTACTCTTCCCAGTTACTCCCCACATCTCCTCCCCTCTGGATACCTTCTCTTTCAGTCTCTCCTAAGGTTCCTAAGAGATAAAAAACACATATTACAAATAAATATTAAGATGAAGCAAAAACTGTCATATTGGATATGTCAACCTAAAGGAGGGAAAAAAAGTACCAAGAGCAGAAAAAAAGGAGTAATAAAACCAGTCATTCTTGGAGCTATTAGTTATAATATATACACAGAGGAACTGAGGCAGACCCCTATAGGCCTTGTGGTTGATGCTTCAGTCTCTGTGATCTCATATGCTCCTTGCTTAGCTGATTCAAAGGGTCTAGTTCTTCTGCTGTCCTCCATCCCTTCCAGCCCTTACACTCTTTTTCATCTCCATGTACTGGGGATTCCCTGAGCTCTGACTGGAGGAATTTAATGGAGACCATCAATTTAGATTCTCTCTCTGCATAATGTCTGGCTGTTGGTCTCTGCATCTGTTCCCATCTGCTGCCAGAGGAAGCCTCTCTAATGATGACTGGATAAGAAACTGATCTATGAGTATAGCATAGGAATCATTTATTGATTTTGTTTTAGAACAATAGTGTTAGTTTTATATCCTAGATCCCTAGGCTATCTACTTTCTGGTTCATGATTATCCAAACAGTGTCAGGTGTGTGTTCCTTCTCATGGAGTAGATCTTTAATCAAATCAGATATTGGTTGACAACTTCCACAAGTTTTGTGCCATCATAGAACTATCATATTTTGCAGGCAAGACAGATACTAGTTTGAAGGTTTTATAGATGGGTTGTTGTCCATGTTTCTATTTGTAGCCTGCAGAGTACCTTTCTCTTCAGATTAGAATATAGGTAAAAGCTGCAAGCAGACACAACCTCAACTTCTTATTCAATGAGTTGTGCACATATTGTTTTTGACAATGGGTCCCCACTGTCACTTTTTAGAGAGCTGGCTTTTGTCTTAGCAACAACATAGGTTACTTGGGAACTTCCATAGGATCTCCTTGGACAATAATTCAATTGATGCATCCTCATTCCACCATAAGAAGGCTTGCCTAGCTAGAAGACATGGCAAGTTGAGACTCTGTATCGCCCATTACTAGGAATCCTCATTAAAATCACCATCATAGATTACAAGAAGTTTCCACTCTACTGTTTCTGCACCAATCCTTAAATGCCCAACACATTCCCACCTTCTCTTTTTAAACTCCCTTTCTCCACAACATATCCCAAAACCTGACCTCTTCTGCTCACTCCCATCCTCATTTGCTCCAAGTCTGCCCATAAAATATATTCTATTTCCCCTCTCAGAGTGTTAGGTTACCCACCCACCCCCAACATTCCTCATTGCCTAACCTCTCTCCTGGTCTATGGATTGTAGCTTTGTTATCATTTACTTAGCTGCAAATATCCCCTTTTAAAAGAATGTATATGATATTTGTATTTCTAGAGGCCTAGGTGTCCTCAATCAGTGGGTCTAGGTAACCTCACTCAGAATTTTTTTTCTAATTCCATCCATTTGCCTGAAAGTTTTAAGGTATCAGTTTTGTTAATAGCTGAGTAATTGTGTAAATTATTACATTTTCTTTATTCATTCTTCTGGTGAGACACATCTAGGTGGATTCCAATTTCTGGCTACTACGAATAAAACTTCAATGAACATGTTTGAGCAAGTGTCCTTGTGGTAGGATGTAGCATCCTTTTGGTATATTCCCAAGATTGGTATAACTAGCTTATGAGGTTAATCCATTCCCAGTTTTCTGAGGAACCATCACACTGATTTCCAAAGTGGCTGTACATATTTGCACTCCCACCAGCAGTGGAGGAGTGTTTCCCTTGCTCCACATTCTCTCCAGCATGAGCTGTCACTTGTCTTATTCATGTTAGTCACTCTGATAGATATAAAATAGAATCGCAAAATAGTTTTGATCTACATTTTCTTGATGGCTAACAATACTGAACATTTCTTTGTTTCTCAGCCATTTGAGATTTCCCTATTAAGAATTCCCTGGTTACTTGGATTATTTGCCTTTTTTAATATCTAGTTTCTTGAGTTCTTTATGTATTTTGGATATTTATGTATTTTGGATATGGAGTTGGTCAAGATTGCTTTCCATTCTGTAGCTTCTTTGTTCTCTTATCAACAGTGTTCTTTGCCTACAGAAGCTTTTCAGTTTCATGAGTTTCCATTTATTAAATATTGTTCTTATCACTCTTCTATTTAGAAAGTTTTCTCCTGTGCCACTTGTTAGTAGTGGTTGCTTCTTGGAGTTGGTTGAGATAAAGCAACAAGTAGTTTAGGTTAGGATGGGATGGTCTGTGGGATCCACAGAAGATATGGGGATGGTGAGGGAAGGCTGGTGTTCTATTGTAGTGTTAGGAATGGGACTGTGAGATTAGGTCTGGGGGACAAAGAGTGAGGAAAGAAGTTGCAGGTAATCTACTTGGTTTTTCTGGAAGGTATAGCCTGTGGTTTAGCTGGGGTATCTGCTGGAGTTGGGGTCTGAGATTCATTGTTGACTAGTGGAAAGGAGGTTAGGAAGGAATGGCATGTAGAATCCACAGGTGATGTAGTGAGTTGTGAGGTTGCACCTGGTATTCTGTTGCAGTGTTTGGGATGAGACCGGGATATTAGTCTGGGTCCAGGACAGCAACAGGAGAGGTTCTGTAGGCCGCCTACCTGGCTTTCTAGCAGGTTTGGTCTGCTGCTGTGGGATGTCTTTCTGTACAATATGATACATGTTGCTATGATTGGTTAATAAAAAAGCTGCTCTGGCCTGTGGAGAGTCAGGTTATAGCCAGGCAAAAAATCCAAGAGAGAGAGACAGGAAGAAAAAAGGCAGAGTCGAGAAGAGATACCAGTCTGCCACCCAAGAAGCAAGATGCCAGCACACCAATAATGTTATGGCCATGTAACAACATATAGATGAATAGGAATGGGTTAATTTAAGATGAAGGATCTAGCTAGCCAAAATTCTTAGCTATAAGCCAACTGCTTGTAAATAATATAAGCCCTCTGTGTGTTTACTTGGGACCAAGTGGCTGTAGGGCACAGGTGAGGGATATTCTTCCCAAACACAGGGCCAAGCAGGACCAGAGAAACTTCTATCAATAGCCCACTAACACTGTTTTTGTGGTGAAACAATTGGTAGAAATTTTGGAATCTTCCAACATGGTAGGCTTCTTTGTCATTCTCCAGACCAAGACAAATCCTGGCAACTTAAATAAAAGGCCCAATGTGTTTTTTCTTCTGCCAGCAGCAATCTTGTTGATGGAATGATTCAGGAATTTTAAGGCCCAGTTAGGACATATTTACACAACAGTTGTTGGCCATCCTATCTTCCCTCAAATTGACCACCCCTAAATTAGGGAAAGGAGACTCTTTGAAGTCTTCAAAAACTCTGCCCTTTAAAGAGAGCCTGGGCTTTGACTTCCTGCTTTCTGCTCTGCGCCTTGAAAATGGACTTGACCTCTGCTTGCTTACTGAAAGTATTTCTTTCCTCATCCCTAGTAAAAGACTCAACTGCTGATTCTGTCTGCTCCTGTTTGCTCTGTTCGCACTTTGCTGCCTGTCATGGTCAAGATTTTTCTTACTTTTGCCTTTTAACTCTTTAAGTAGAAGAGAAAGCAAGCCCAACCAGGAACCTTAGAGAACATCAAGTAGCAAAGAGCTCCCAATGGAATGGAAAATGACACTCCCACTAAACATAGGATGATTGGGTGAAAGACCACAGTACAGGAAGTAGGCTATATTTCTGGGAGCTGCTGTCCAAGGAGGCTTTCACGGCTTCGAAGGTTATAAATACTACTGATTCAGTTGTTGGTTGCATACTTAAAAATATGGTAAGTCATTATTATCATAGGCTTTTGCTATGGTACTTGAAGAAAGCATTCTGAGACTGAGCTGGAAGTACTTTACCTTTAGAGTGGCTTTCAAAATGCCATAATGGGTTATCTATCTAGGTTCTTGATCAACACTCATACTTGGTTATGGTCCCTATAGGCAACAAAATACCACACTAGTCAAGATGTTCCATTAACATATATTGACAGAACTTTTAGGTATACAACAAACTGACTTTCACAAGAGAAAACTCCTATCTGCTAAGGTAAGCCAAGGAAGATGTCTCAGGGTAGGGAGGTAATAGGCTTCAACAGGGAAGTCACTGATATTGATTTGTTAAATGGATGTTGTTTGCTTATTAGACTGCTTCTACGTATTTGTGTTAATGAACACAGAGTACTACTGCTCATAGATTGTTATTACTATCAGTTCCAATTGGTCATAGAAGGAAACTTTGCATGCAAGAGAATTTTCAATTGGAGGTGTATTGCTGAGATTTATAATGAATCAAGCTTCTGAGACTGAAAGTTTCTATCACATTGTTCCCTAACACTCAGGCACAGAGAAAATAAATACGTACATATATGTGTGTGGGTATATTCATATACATATACATATACAAACACATGTCTAAAGCTCAATATATATGTCAAAAAAACAAGTGGGAAGAATATAAGAGGAACTAGTGGAATGTGCAGCAATTTTCTCCTTATGGGCATTTTTCTTCTGGAGGAAGAAGGATTCTACTAATTCTCAGGAAGGAAACAAAACTTCACTGTTCACAACATGCCTGTCCAAAGTCACATAAGAACCAACAGTTGCTAGGAGGAGAAGATTCAGAAGAAAGGACAGTTGTACTACAACTCCTGAAATGCTACAATGCTGCTTCCTATGTTTGCTCATTATTCCTCACAAGAACCCATTCTATGTGCTTTAGCTTGCAAGCAATGAATCCCTACTGCATTTAAGAAGGTCATTATAAGTAAGTGTTTGTTCCTCTAATTCTTAGTTTATTCTTGTATAGCTATAAACTCATTCATCAAACCCTTTGTTTCTGTGAGGTGTTTTGTGGTCTTTTTTGGAGAGAACAGAAAATATCTTAATGGATTTTCAAATTACCTTAATAGACATCTTTGATGGAGAAAAATATTTTTGAATATACTTTTATTTATATCTAGTGTCAAGGCTAGTTAACAGAGCACCCTATCCTGTTATTTTTTTTATTTTTACTTTTCAATTTTATTAAGAATTTCATATACAAATATGTTATTTACATTATTTCCATCCTTCTCTTTTTCATTTTTCATATATATTGGGGTCACCATGTCCCCAATTCAAATTCAATCTTTTCTACTTTAATTATAATGTTACATATATATATGTATACATACACACACCACACACACACACACACACACACACACACACACACATATATATATATATATATACACACACACACACACACACACACACACACACATGCATACTAAAGCTCAATCAGTGATATATGTGTTTGTATCTTTGCGTTGGGGATGATCCCAATGTTTATACTAAGAAAATATATATGACAAATGTCAGTAATTTTTAAACATTGATTTCAATTTTATTTCTTTTATCTGTTTACTATTTTCTGCTTTATGGGGAAAGGAATTTCTAAATTTTACAATACAACAAGTTAAATGCCTTTCTGTTTTACATATTTTTTCTGTAATTGCAATAATTCTCCTCTTGGTGTAATTGTTTTTTGTACTGTTAAATGTGACACTGTTTTTCAGAGTTTCTACTTTTTAACATACATCAACAACTTAATCAATAGATGCATGTTTAATAAAAAAACAAGCTAATAATTTGCATGCACAATCATGTCCATTAAACTCTAACAAGCAAAGCTACTTTTTTATTCTATGAAATGCAAAAATGTGTTACAAAAATTATTAAAATGTATAGTATAATATGAGTAGGTGCAATTATCAGTGCTGATTTTTCCCCCTTTGGAATTATAGTATGTCATAACTATTTTAGAAGTTATACCTTTGCCAAAGACTGGTCAACTTGAACTGCATAGCTTCTAGCTCATACTACCCCTCACAGTCTACCAGATTTGACATACTTATTCCTGATCATCATATGCTCTGTAAACCCATACTCAATTCTCAGTTATGTACAGTTTTACAGAAAGAAGGGATTCTCCCTGTAGGGTAGGTATTGCCATTGATTTGTTCCCCAATCACTATTATTAATTATTTCAGTGTTGAGTAAAATGCTTCTTTTGCAATTTGAGATAGAGAAAAGGACACTTTACTGTTAATCAAACATAGTGTGTACTATCAGTGTTTGAGTAAATAAAGTGTGACTCTCAGCATTAACCAGTATAGTCCTCATCACTCTATGGAGGAAAGGCGGGGGCAGAGTACAACACACAAAAAAGTTCAAGACTTTTTGCATCTTCAGTTCTTTCTGCCTGATTTGGTGCTTATAAGTCTTTTTAGAGAAAAAAACAAAGTGATATATTTGTTCTTCTTTATAGAAAGCAGCCATGACAATGAATAGATGCAAGCTGTAACATCTTCTTGTACACATTCTGTTGAGCTGATCAATAATGGAAATAATGGATCTTTTACAGCAATTTAAATTTCATTTACACTTGAAATGGCTGGGAAATGAAAATAACTCTCAAGTTTACAGGGACCTCCTGACCTAGTAGGTGTTTTATTTTGAGTGATTGATCCTTCCCAAGTTGTGTCAGCTAAGCAGAGAGATCTTTCAGAAATTCATTGTAAAGTGATATTAGATTAAGTCCATCTTAGGCTTCCACATTACTCACTGAAAGAAAATATATAGAGAAATATAGAGAAAATAATGGGTAAATACTAACAAAGGTGATTATTTATATAATATATATAGTCAAAATGAAAACTCATTTGTTATATAAAAATAGTTATAGGAGTCCTTGGTTCTTTTCTTCTACAAAGAAATAATTAAGCCAAGAGAGAAAAACCTTAATCCAGTGTTTATTTAGTGCAGCACAAACTTCAAAGAAAGATTTGACTGTCATTGTCCATAAAAGGCAGAGAGTATTCTGTGAATCTTAAAGAAGCTACTACAGAGCGAGATTTAGGACAGGCACCAAACAACACAGAGAAACACTCTCTCAAAAAAAAAAGAAGTTACAATGAACATTTTAACGGATATTTTTGAGATTGATGTCCTATTATGGGGCAGAGTAAATTTTTTTCCTTCAAAAATATGATAGATCAAAATACCCTTTGAGGATATTTTTTCCTATTATGCTTTGAGAGAGAGAGAGAGAGAGAGAGAGAGAGAGAGAGAGAGAGAGAGAGAGAGAGAGAGAGGTACTCATATAACCACATATAAAAGTGATAATACAATGAAATCAGGGTCCAGATTTCACATGTGTGGGAATGGCAAAAGTGCCATTGTGCTGTGTACTCGAAACTGCTTGTCTAAAAAGGGCATTTTGACCATCAGTGGACACATTTACCAAATTTTATAACTCCTTCCTGGTAGGTATTAGCACAATATATGTTGAGGTAAACATCTGAAGAATTATGTTAGAAAATATCTGATATTGGTCTTGTTTTCAGTTTTAATTTTCATGTTCCCTGTGACCTGGAGTGCCATGGATTTCTCTCCCCAGGCAGTGGTTCGGGGGGTGGGTAATGGCAGGACACTGTAGATACAGAAGAGTCACAGAGTTGACCTCGACCCATTTCAACAGTGCTCTTCAGCAGCTCACCCAAACTTCTCATTTTGGAAAATTAAAGTGCAATAATAAATCAGTGGAAGTGACTGAGCAACCACGGCTTTCACGGTAGTGTAATTTTGATCATGCCAACTGGTCTTTGAAAAGTTATTTTGATGTTATAAGAATAAGTAAAATTTATGCATTCTTTTGCATTGTATAAATAAAAGAAATGAATTACCTTTTGAATGATTCTTAATTTTATTAAATAATATATTATAGAATTTCTTTGAATTTACTTCCCAATTCTTATCAGTTTGTTTTTGTAGCATTAAAATATTATGTAAATGTACCATACCATTGATATTATTCAGGATTTCAGTGGGCAACTGCTCTGAGTTCCAAAAAGGCTGATTCTATAATCACACATTTGCTAGAAGCTATGGCCATCACCAACACACCTGTACAAATATAAACTAACAATGCTTCAGCATATGTCTCTGATAAAATGGAACAGTTTTTTGCTTACTACAATATAAAGCATACTACATGTACACTATACAATCCTGCAGGTCAAACAGTCATAGAAAGAGCAAATCAAACTCTAAAGGAAATGATAAATAAACAGAAAGGGGTAGCAATCCTCCAGAAATAGATTACATAATGCTTTATTAACTTTGAATTTACTCAATGATAATGAGAAAGGAACAACAGCTGCAAAGAGACACTGGATAATAGAAAAAAACCTACAGAATTAAATCAGCCTATGTATTTTAAAGATGTGCTGATCTCAAAATGGAAACCAGGATATGTGTTACATTGGGGATGAGATTTTGCTTTTGTTTCCACAGGAGAAGAAAAGCTATGGATACCATCAAAGTTGATAAAGGTTCAATTTGAACAAGAGAGACTTCTTAATTAGAAGAGTTGATAGTTCATCAACCAACATGACCATTCAATATAAAGTAACTTATACCACTAACAATTTCCTTTCATTTGATCAGATATAACCTGCCAAAAGGGAACCTCCCCAAAGTTAGTCTTGGGGAAAGGTTTTTGTCTTTGTCTTTTAGGAGAATGAAGGATAAGGAATCTGAAGAACACTGGACAAATGAGACATCTGAAGAAAGAAGGACAAATCATCCAGAAAAAAGTGTCCCAACAAAAAGAGTAAATTTACTTATTGGTAGATCATATACCTAACACGACAAAATTTCATAAGTCTTTCTAAATGTTTATTTCTGGTGTTCTCTACAGACACATAATGCAAATGATCTTTATGTAGTCCCAGTTTACTTAAAAATTAAAGCTGGCTTTGGAGTTGGAGTGTGGCTTTCTCCTTCTCTAAACCCAAGCTTGTTGATTAAAAGAAAATGCAAAATCTCTGTATCATGTCAGAAGAGCCACCTGATATGAGACAGAAATAAAAACAAAATTAAGGGACTATTCTATTGTTATTAATCTCATAGTACTTTGGTTTTATTTTTACTCATTATAACTTTTCTTAAGATATGAATTTTATATCAAAATTTTAAAGATACACACACACACACACACACACACACACACACACACACATATATATTAAACTTTGGTCAAGACATTAATGGTTATACAGAGTACTAGCTAATTCTAGAAAAAAGGTTGTCTAGCTTCCTGTACATGATTTTGGGCTTGAGTCTCTATCAGTTTTTTCAGTGAAACATGATCATGCCTAACAGTGACTTTGAAGTCTCCAAAAGAGCTAAACAGAGAATTCTCAACAGAGGAAGCTCAAATGTCTGAAAGACATTTAATGAACTGCTCAACATCCCTAATCATCAGGGAAATGCAAATCAAAATGATTCTGAGATACCACCTTACACCCCTCAGAATGGCTAAGATCAAAAACACTGATGACAGCTTATGCTGGAGAGGATGTGGAGTCAGGGGAACTCTCCTCCAATGTTGGTGGGAATGCAAGCTTGTACAGCCACTTTGGAAATCAATATGGTGCTTTCTTAGAAAATTGGGAATCAATCTCCCCCAAGAGCCAGCTATACCACTCTTGGGCATATACCCAAGGAATGCTCAATCATACCACAAGGGCACATGATCCGTTATGTTCATAGCAGCATTGTTTGTAATAGCCAGAACATGGAAACAACCTAGATGCCCTTCAACTGAAGAATCGATAAATAAAATGTGGTACATATACACAATGGAATACTACTCAGCAGAGAAAAACAATGAAATCATGAGGCTTGCAGGCAAAAGGATGGATCTAGAAAAAAATCATCCTGAGTGAGGTAACCCAGACTCAGAAAGACAAACATGGTATGTGAGTGAGTACTCATAGGTGGATACTAGATGTAAAAAAAAGGATAACTAGACTGCTACTCACAACTCCAGGGAGGCTACCTGGAAAACAGGACCCCAAGAAAGACATGGGGATCGCCCAATGACAGAGAAATGAATGAGATCTACATGAGCAAACTGGACATGAGGGGGGTGGGTAATGAAGGACAAGGTTCAGGGAAAGGGAGCTTAGGGGAGCGGGAGATCCCAGCTGGATCAAGAACAGAGAGGGAGAACAAGGAAAAAGAGACCATGATAAATGAAGACCACATGGGAATAGGAAGAAGCAAGGTGCTAAAGAGGTCCTCAGAAATCCACAAAGATACCTCCACAATAGACTACTGGCAATGGTTGAGAGACAGCCCGAACTGACCTACTCTGGTGATAGGATGGCCAAACACCCTAACTGTCGTGCTAGAAACCTCATCCAATGACTGAGGGAACCGGATGCAAAGATCCACAGCCAGGCCCCAGGTGGAACTCCAGAAATCCAATCGGCGAGAAAGAGGAGGGACTGTATGACCGAGAATTGTTGAGACCAAGCTTGGAAAAAGCACAGGGACAAACAGCCAAACTAGCGAAAACACATGAACTATGAATCAACAGCTGAGGAGTCCCCAACTGGATCAGGCCCTCTGGATAAGTGAGACAGCTGATTAGCTTGAACTGTTTGGGAGGCACCCAGGCAGTGGGACCGGGACCTGTCCTCAGTGCATGAGCTGACTGTTTGAAACCTGTGGCCTATGCAGGGACACTTTGCTCAGCCTGGGAGGAGGGGACTGGACCTGCCTGGACTGAATCTACCGGGTTGAATTGAATCCCCAGGTGAGTCCTTGCCCTGGAGGAGATGGGAATGTGGGGTGGGCTGGGGGGACGGTGGGGGGTGGGATGAAAGAAGACAGGGGAATGCGTGGCTGATATGTAAAATTATTAAAATTAAAAATAAAAAAGGTGATGGGACCCCACAATGAAGATTCCACCAGGAGTATGATAATGCCACCAAGCTGACAAACACTACCCAAAGATCAGCTTTGGACTACAAACTGCTCAGGCATTTACCCCAATATCTGGCACTGGAATGTTTATTAAAAGACCTATTAGAATTCCTGTTACAGTTTATTGTGGTATTTCATTACTTCCATATAAGTAAATTGCTGGGGAAAATTAGACATGATAGACATTGATAAATTATATACATCTAAGCAAATAACTTCATTTACAAGAAATTAAATCAATAATTTACTTAATTTCAACATTTGATTATTCTAAAAGAAAGCTGATGAAGTAAGAATCTAAGTTCTTAAAATAACTTTACCTAAATAATCAGAAGAAGCAGTTACTCTGTCAGGTTTTTGTACATTCAAATTCTAAGAGGCCCTAATTTTCAGTTACCTGCTTCTGGGATTTCTGTGCACTTCTGGACTAGAGTGACTTCAGTAGACACTGCCTTGGGCCCCATGTACGGCTTTTGTGTTCTCACCTCCTGGTTCTTAGCCCTCTATGACTCTAATATGTCATGGCACCAAACACTTTAGAGTGTATTTTAGGAGAAAAAATCCTTCAGTTGATTCCATGTATTTTCCCCCTGCAGAAACAGCATAACTGTAAAAGCAGCCATGACCTTTAATGCATGAAAATTGGTTCTCCTGTGTGATTCTCTCTGAGAAGTGCTTAGTGCTTAGCAGTATAAAAACACTTAACCAAGTTTCTTGTCTTAAATTACCCTCTTTCAATCTTTTCATGGATTTAAAATAATCAAGGCTGTGTGCTTTTCGAGGTCAAGAGGCAAGCAGAAAGGAACTATTCTCAAATAATGTGCACACATGTACAGCTAGATATACATATTTAATATATAATCTCATAAAGTAAAGTAACTTCCCTTTGTCAGGCTATTGTTTTAAAAACAGATTGATTTGGAGTTATTTTGCGATGCTTATTTTTAAAAATGCTGTCACTGAGTATAAATTAACTAAAAGCTTCAGACCCAGTTATGCTGTTTTAGAGCATTTTCAGTACAAACATGTTACTGCTGTGCCAGAAAGACATCATATTCTATCAATGGATTATGACTAAAAGAAATGCAAATATTAGCCCCATTTTGAGATACTGGTAGGGACTCCTTGTAAATAAAGAAGCTGAGAAACGAAGGTCATTTACCTTCTAATATCCACAGCTTCAGAAAATTTGCTTATGACCTATTTAATTCAATTCCACTGGTCAAATGCATCATTTCTAGCCTTTAGTAAAGTTTTCATTCATGAGTATAAAAGCAAGAGGAGGTGGACTACAAGGAAACTATCTTCTGGACACAGAGGGAGGCTCTATGTGTGGATCACAGGAATTATAACAGCATGTATAAAACCTGTGCAAGTCCCAAACAGACCAATGCCGACAGGGTGAGGCGAGTGTCTGTGAAGTTCCACACCGAACTCAGGAGCTATTGGCAACTGTTGGCTGCTGAGAGAAGAAAGGTAGTTCCCGAGAAGTCAACTGAGCCAATCACACGCCACACATCCTAGAATATTTGGCAGCACAAAGTGGCCTAGATGAGGAAAAAAAAAGACACAAAGTTGGGTGAGGAGAGAAGGGTTGGATCTGGGAAGAGTAAGTGAAGAGAAGGTGAAGATAATCAAAACATACTGTATGAGAGTCTCAAAAACTACCAAAAATGGTGATTCCACAGAGCAATGTGAACTCACCCATCTAGTACTAGACGTTAACATAGCATGTTTTATCAATTTCGCCTATATAATATGACATACATATATACGTGTGTACATCATACATACTTAGCATGAAGGAAACCATAATGAAAGGGCTTGTGCAAATTCAGTTGCAGGCAATTTTTTCTGGTTGAGTTTGTAAAAATCTGTTTTTCGCTACATTGTCATATATTACATGCTAAAGGAAAGAAAAGTGACTGATTTGTAAAATCAACATGAAGTCTCATATATATATATATATATATATATATATGTATGTATACACACACACACACACACACACACACATATACATATACATATGCAGGGACGTTTGGCTCAGCCTGGGAGGAGGGGACTGTACCTGCCTGGACTGAGTCTACCAGTCCAGGTAGAGGCTTTGAGGCTTTGCCCTGGAGGAGGTGGGAATGGACGGTGGGCTGGGGGGAAGGGGAAGGGGGTGGGAGGGGGGAGAACAAGGGAATCCGTGGCTGATATGTAGAACTACATTATATTGTAAAATAAAATAAAATAAAATTAAAAAAAGAAAATCTCATAATATCCTAATATATGCTCACTGCAACCCAAAGGAATATGCAAGATAAATAAACGTGAGTTCGAGGCCAGCCTGGGCTACCAAGTGAGTTCCAGGAAAGGCACAAAGCTACACAGAGAAACCCTGTCTCGAAAAACCAAATAAATAAATAAATAAATAAATAAACGTTCAAAGTGATCATCACTATATATATATATATATATATGCATTCAAAATAATGATACATTAATAACAAAGTAAACTGATCAATTTCAGTGACATGCATTCTGTGAATTGTGTGTAAAAGATGAATATATAGTGTGTTGATTTGAATAAGCATGGCCCCTATAGGCTCATATATTTTAATGTTTAGTCATCAGGGAGTGGAAATTTGAAAAGATTAGAATGATTAGTAGGTGTAGCTTCATTGGAAGAAGTGTATCATTGGGGGATTGGAGGGTCTTAGAAGTTTTAAAAGCCCATGCTGTCTAAGATTTTCCCTCTTTCTTTCTTTCTTTCTCTCTCTCTCTCTCTCTCTCTCTCTCTCTCTCTCTCTCTCTCTCTCTCTCTCTCTCTCTCTCTGTCTCTGTCTCTCTCTGTCTCTCTGTCTGTCTTCCACCCTCCTCTTTCTATTTTTCTCTTCCTGTGTTGCTTCTCTTTCTCTTGGCCTATGGATCAGGAAGTAGTTATCAGGTACGACTCCAGCATCATGCATGTCACCATGTTCCCCACCATTA
Organism: Peromyscus californicus insignis; assembly: GCF_007827085.1. Lineage (NCBI taxonomy): Eukaryota > Metazoa > Chordata > Mammalia > Rodentia > Cricetidae > Peromyscus > Peromyscus californicus. Next base: position 17,724,745 of record NW_026294413.1, on the reverse strand, counting down.
TGAAAAAAATGGCCCAAACCTCTGAAACTGTAAGAAAGACTCCTATTATACGCCTTATTTTATGTGTTGCCTTGGTCATGGTCGCTTGACAGCAATGGAGGAGTGACAAAGACATAGTTTTGAAAGAGCATAAAGCTCTGTAATCTAAATTTAATTCCTTTCAGAAATAAATGATTATAATCAGACATATTTCTGACATTCCTTATAAAAAAGTAAAAATATTTTCTTATCATGACCTACATTTCAGCAATCCTTTAAAAATATATAAACCTTTGAAGATTTTAAAATCCATATGTATTATAAAACAGATTCTTTAATAAAATAACATTATTAAACTTACCAAAAGTTATATTGGATGTCTAGTATGACAAGGTTGATAAAATTAATTAGATATTGGACCTCTCAGTAATAGCATTTAAACTTTTGATTGGTGACTGCTATGGAAACACTTTGGACATCAATCTAAACACATTGAAATCAACATTAGTTCTATTAAATTGTCAAAGTCTAACCATTTCAAGATAACAATGAGCTCTAAGGGAAATGTTTTATGACTTGAGGTCAAGGGACATACAATAGTATGACAGCTGTCCAGATATATAGCACAGAACATCTGAGTATCAAATAGAATGAAAGAAAACATGAGAATAGTCAGAAATAATATGTTTAGAAGAGTTCTTTTTCATTACTTTTTATATTTTATGAGTTATCATTATTATTCTAATAGTGCTCAGAGTTGATCTCAGGGCCTCATCCATGTGGTGAAAAGTTTAAAATTCACTGGGGTATGATTTCTGCTGATGATAAAGCATTGCGCATTGTTTTTGTGTAGCTAGAGTTTTTCTGCCTGGCCCACAGTCAGGACAAATCTCTCTCACCCACCAGTCCCAAGCCGCTCAAACCTGATCAAGTAAACACAGAGACTTATATTGGTTACAAACTGTATGGCTGTGGCAGGCTTCTTGCTAACTGTTCTTACAGCTTAAATTAATCCATTTCTATTAATCTATACCTTGCCACGTGGCTTGTGGCTTACCGGTACTTTACATCTTCCTTGTCCTGATGGCGGCTGGCAGTGTCTCTCTGACTCAGCCTTCCTTCCCAGCTCTATTCTCCTCCTTGTCCCGCCTATACTTCCTGCCTAGCCAATGGCCAAACAGTGATTTATTTATTGACCAATCAGCAACACATTTGACTTCCTGCCTAGCCAATGGCCAAACAGTGATTTATTTATTGACCAATCAGCAACACATTTGACATACAGACCATCCCACAGCATTTTTGAAAGTAAAAAGATGGGGTTTTCATGTATGTGTGTGTGTGTGTGTGTGTGTGTGTGTGTGTGTGTGTGTGTGTGTGCACATCTGCTTAAGAACAGAGTCTTACTTGTAGCATATGAGACTCATACTTTTGTGTGTATATGTCTGTGTGCTATGTGTTTTCCTATGTGTGAGTGAGTGTATGCGTGTCCCAGCATATATGAGAACACAATCTTAATGAACATTTCACACCCCACATTGTTTGAGACAGCATCATTCGTATACATTGCTACCTAGAACATGAAGTTTCAGCATTTTTTTTCCTCTGATTCCAAGTTCTATTGTCTTTCTTCCCATGACTTGTGTTCTGAAATTATGAAAATCAGGATAGGTGGTCATGAATTGCTTTGATTCTGTGCTTATATTTGAAGATAGGTGTTTTATTATCAGCCACAACTTTGCAATGTTTGTAATGATCTCAGTATTTTGTGGCTTGCTTGAGTTTTAATGTGTTAAAAGTCCTAAAAATATATGACTAGTAGCATTAAATTAACTCAACAGGGTGTACTCATGTGTGTACACATATGTACACATGTAAGGGTAATAATTGAAGTTAAAGTGGAATAAAAGAGGGTTTGAAGAGTTCAAAGTTGCATCTGGGAGGCTTTGGTATCAGGAATATGTTAGCAAGTCTTTATGAACAGAATATATTGGACGAAATTCTCAAGCAAGTAATGACAGTAAATTAAAAGAAAGAACATTAATAAACCACACTAAATTTATTTCATATTTAAATAAAAACTATACCCTCTTCTGTCCCCTCCACATTTTATCCTCCCATTCCACTTCCCCCCACATCCATATCTATTTGATTTCCCTTTCCCAATGAGATCCAGTCCCTCTAGTCCATTACTCTATACATACCCTTTTTGTTTCTGTGGGTTGTAGATTCCTTATCATTGACTTCCGTGTTAATATCCACATTTAAGTGAAAACATACTATATTTGTCTGTCCAAGTCTGGGAAATCTCAAAAAGATTGATTGTTTTTCTAGTTCCCCTCCATTTGCTGGCAAAGTACATGATGTTATGTATTTTTAAGGGCTGAGTGATATTCCATTGTTTAAATATACCACATTGTCTTTATCAATTCTGTCTTGCCAGCTAGCTCCCCAAAAACAACATGGAGACTTATTATTAATTATGAAAGCTCAGTCTATATCTTAGGATAGTTTATAACAAGCTCTTATAATTTAAATTAATTCCTTTATATTAATCAACATTCCAACAGGTGGCTTATGACTGTTACCTCTCCTCCTGCACATCCTGCTTGCTCTGTGCCTCCTGGTGTCCCTGCCTTTCATCTTGCCAGAGTTCTCTCTGTTTCCAGAAATCCTGCCTAACCTCTTCCTGCCTAGCTATTGGCCACTCAGCTCTTTATTAAACCAATCAGAAGGCACCTTGCCAAAGTCACATCTTCACGGTGTAAACAAATATTCTGCCACAGTGTTATTCGTTTTCTTTTTCATTCTTTGTTTGTTTTGTTTTTTGAGACAGAGTTTCTTTGTGTACCTCTAGCTATCACAGAACTCAAAGATTTGCCTACCTCTGATTCCTGATTTCTGAGATTAAAGCTGTGCATCACCACCACCTGATTTTTTTTATATATTTTGGCAAATTTCCTCTAGCAAATGATTAGTTGGTAAAAATCTTTTTCCATCCTGTAGGCTTTTGTTTGCCCAATTGATGGTGCATTTTGCCATATAGATGATCTTCAGTTTCATGAGATCCTACTTGTTAATTTTTGAACATAGTGTCTATGCTAATAAATAGTATTCCACTGAGAAAATCTTTTCTTGTGTCAGTAAGTACAAGCTTATTCCCTTTTTCTCTGCTGTCATGTACAGTATATCTGGTTTCAGGTTGAACTATTTGATCTATTTGGTGTTGTCTTGTGTGTCGTGGTAAGTACGGATCTTTCTTTGATTATTCTACATTTAAGCACCTAGTTTGACCAGCACCAATTGTCAAAGATGCTGTCTTTTTATCCAATGTGTTTTTCAGCTTCTTTTTCAAAAAGCAGGTGTCCATGGGTGTATAGATTTATGTCTGAGTCTTTAATTCTATTCTACTAATTTCTGTTTCTGGTTTGTGTGTCTCTGTGTGCATGTGTGTGTGTGTGTGTGCGTGTGTGCATGTGTGTCTGTGTGTGCGTGCAAATACCAAGCCATTTTTATGACTGTACTCTAGTAAAACTTGAAATTGAGGATGGTGTAATCCTCCAGCTGTTATTAACCAGGATTACTTTAGATATCCTGTTTTTTCTTTGTTTCCAAATGAAGTTGAGAATTGTCCTTTCAAGATCTGTGAAGAATTGTGTTAGAATTTCATGAGAATTGCATTGAATATGTAGATTGCTTTTGGTAATAAGGCCGTTTTTACTATACTGATCTATGAGCATGGGTGATCTTTCCATCTTCTGATATGTTCTTCAATTTATTTCTTCAATGTCTTGCTGCTGGCATATTTCCAGAGAGTATTTGCTGTTTCTGGAGTTTGGGAAAATGAGATGAGTTCGGGAAAGAAAGATTGGATAATAGGACCTACAGGACCCACTGGAGATGTAGTAAGACAGGAAAGAGCGACTGAAGCAGGTGTTTTGAGGCAGAGCTGGGGGTAGGATAGAGAATTGGATTTGGGGAAGAGGAAGACTAGGAGATCTGCAGTTAGCTACCTGCTTCCCTGGATGGAACTGGATGGAGTGGTTTGCATGTTTCCTAGGAATGCCTGCTGGAGTTGTGGGGTGGCATAAAACAATGAGTGTGGTGAAGGAAGTTTGGAAGGAGATATCTGTTTGGCCCACTTGAATATGGGGCGGGAGGGTAGAGGAGTCTTCAGAAGAAGGTCTGGTATAGATATGGGAATAAGAATGAGGAACTGGATTTGGAGGAGAGGAAAGAGAGATGAAAACCTGAAATTACCCTACCTGTTTTCCTGTCTGGAGTCAAAAGCACCGTTGTTATATGTAGTGATTCTATATTTTCCAAGATAATTTTGTGGAATTTAAAGATATTAAAGTAAGCCACTGGCAGCAAAGATATACAAATAACTCTGATTAGAAATGTATTTTATGTTTCATGTTACACCACTAGTGTGTCACAAATATAGCACTATTAGAAAAACAGCAAATAGAAATATCATGTTAAGGGATATATTTTAACTAATATTTTTATAAATAAAATTTGTTCTTTGACAATTATATACATTTATATTTTGCATTACGTTTACTGTCTCTCTTGCCATCTCATTTCTCCTCAACCTCTGTCACCACCCTTTCCTGCCTATAGGTCATTTTCCTGTGGTCATGTTTGAGAATAAGGTGTGGTTAAATGCTGAGCCATAAATACGTCATTTATATCTTCCCCTCTATGTCTTAGGGAATATCCAAGAAATTTTAATTTCAAACTACTCTGGAGCTTGTAATTTATTGTCTCCTATTAATATGAGATAATTATACAGCATTGCGATATTTAAATAATTAAGTTAAAATATTTTTGTCTTTTTTTTTTTCTTTCAGGTTGCCTTTGGACTGTTTGTTTGGTATGGGCTACTGCTTAAATCCTTCTTCAGTCTTAAGTATTTACTTCTTTTTCATGAAAAGGATATCTTTTGCAAGGAGTGAAAATATATTTAATGCAATTTATTTCAACATGTTTAACCCTACAGCATTGCTATTGTCAATTTTTATTTTTAACTGTATGATTGCAGAAGAAAATATTGAACAAAAAATTACTCAGTAGATTCAAAGTTTTACTGAAAATCACATCATACATACCTAAAAACCTTCCATTACCAGATATAAAAATTAAAAGGTTGAATTTCTTATTGACATTTTTCTTGATACATGCATCTTGGGATATGTGCATTTGTGTAATATGTGCATTTCTGCATATATTAAATCAATGTGAAAAATGCACAAAGGGCACTTTCATTAAACAATTTCACTTAACTCAACATTATGAAGTAACTATATTAGGTTACTCTATTCCACAGAATATCCTCTAATATACAGATGTTAAAAAGGGAAAATTTAACTAAGCTGAGAATGCTGTGATTTATTTACCAAGTTGTCACTACTGTCTGCTTGTCCATCCTCTTACATTCTTCCACTCGCTCCTTCTTCGTCTCCTTCCTAAGTTTCCTACCCATCCTCTTCCTCCTTTTGCTTTGTCTTTTTAAATCAATATGTATCAGGCTTTCTCAGCTTTGGTTATTTAGATATTCTTGTCTGTAAAATACCTTGCTGTGCTCTGTGAAATTCTAGACATTCTGACCTCTGCTCTTTAGAAGCTGGGAGTAATTTTGTTGTGACAAACATTTGTAACTTTAGATATTGTCGATGATTTTACTGATTAATTAGTCTTACCGTTAAAATATCTTCATAGAGTATTTTACACTTCTGTAGAATACCAGCTCTTGATTTACATGTGTTAAAAATTCTTCATTGAGAGTCATTTTACTTCATGGTTAAGCTGTAGTGATGATACAAGGAAGTGTACTATAAAGAAGCAAAGAATTGAAAACTATGTTTTATAGCATAACACTGAATATCAATTCAGCTTTTATGCAGCTGCTACATGAGCAGTTCCCATTGCACGTATGGCCAGTGTCCTAATCTCTGTAATGTAGCAAAATGTGTCTTTTGAGACCCTGACATTGAGCTTATACAAATTAAATTATAGATATGTGATTCCTATATATCAGGAGGTAATGTGGACAGTCTAAATTAAAGAATGTTGGTTTTTGTCATCTTCCCTTTAAAATGGTATTTTATATACCTGTGATTCAACTTATGGTTAACTACACAGGAGACTTCACATACCCATGGGAAACACAGGAACTTTCAATAAAGGTTTACATTTTTGCAGTATTTAAATCAATTCAGATTGTTACTATTTCCTCAAAAATTTATTATCTCTTTATGAGAACCCCTTTTAAATTCTAGTCCACATAGCTTTGTAAGATATATAGCTCCCTATCCATCTTTTTTTTCGCCTTAAGCTACTTGCCCAGAACTCCATGTTCTTTTCAAAAATAACTGAATACAATTGATCAGTATTCTACCACTCCTGTCTCCTTCTTCAGTACCCAGTCCCTGTAAGCACCACACTTTCGTATGGGATCAGTCTCTTGGAATACACATACACACACACACACACACACACACACACACACACACACACACACACACACGACTATACATGTCTTTCTATACCTGGTTTATTTCGTGTAATATAAGGAAGTTGCCTAGTATCTATATTATAGCAAATGAAAATGCTTCATCCCTTTCATATAAAATAATATTCTAGCCTTCATATTTACCACAATTTCTTTTTCGTTTAATCAACCAAGTGACACTTGTTATTTTCATTTGTAGGTTACTATGAAAAGTATTTCTTTTTTATAAATATTTTTATTTTATAATTAATTTAATTTTACATATCAGCCACAGATTCTCCTGTCCTCTCTCCTCCCACCCCCCAGCCTTCCACCCCAATCCACCCCCATTCCCACATCCTCCAAGGCAAGGTCTCCCCTGGGGATTCAGCCCTGCCTGGTAGATTCAGTTGAGGCAGGTCCAGTCCCCTCCTCCCTGCACCAAGGCTGAGCAAAGTGTCTCAGCATAGGCCCTAGGTTCTAAAAAGCCAGCTCATGCACTAAGGACAGGTCCCGGAAAAGTATTTCAATGAACATAAGACTGTGCTAATTCTTAAGCACACTGATTTGAGTTGATTTGGAATATCACTTTAAAATTTTTTATTTTAGTTTCCATGGGAGTGTTTGGGTACTTTGTCATACCAGGAGAATTAGAGTGTTTTCTAATTATCCATAACAGAAAAAAAAATGAGAAATATAATTGTGCTAGCAATGTCTACCTAAAATGAAGTGAAACCTAACAGGCTGACACTGTTGTTAGATGGCTGAGCTGTGGAGATTGTAGTGATGTACAGAAAATAAAGCTCTTCTAAGACCTGTGAACTCTGTGAATCCTGGCATCCACATCCAAAAATGAATCCAGGTTCCAGTGATGCTTTCCATAGCAGAGAAAACACCTACTAAGCAGAAAGCCAAAGTGGTATAACTGCAAGAGAAAAGATCTCATGAAAGATACGTGAGAGGATTGTAAATCATTGAAGGGGTTATTCTTTTTTAAGTGAATTTAATTTTTTATAGGATAAGAACACAGAAAATGTGGTTTTTATCTTCAAAATGTTCAAAAAGAGCAATTTATTCTAAAAAAAGTAAAGTTAGCTTTCTCACAGAAGGTGAATTCTACCCACCCACCCCCAAATGTTAAATGTTGATTGGAAAGAAGATACTAATACAGAAAATTTAGAAGTATAATTTATAAGATGCAGTGATGTATAAAATCCTGCTGAAAAGTACAATTAAAATAAGTGCAGATGCAACTACAAATAACTATACATTGTAGCATGTTATGCTTATTATGACACATGTCTGTTTACATACCAGTGAACACACTGACTTACGTACAAATTCATATATACATAAAAAGTAAAACATATAAATGAACAAGAAACATGATCCATCATTTCATTATCCAATATTCACATATTTTCATGAAAAAAATTTTCATTCTTAACGTGTATGCATTTATATGCTCATAGAGAAAATAAAATGAACACATGAAAACCACTCAAACATGCATACAGATATATCAGCATAGCCAAATATATAAATATATAATCCAAATATATAAAACTAGTTGTCCATAGGCAAATATATGCATTATAAATACATGTACAAATCAAGGTGAGAAGATGCACATTTACAAAAGAATCAAGAAACAAAAATCATCTCACTAAAAAAGCACTGGACATACTGAAAGTGCAGTTCAGGAGCAGAAAAAAAAGGTCTAGAATGCACAAGATTATTAACTCTATCCCCACTCATGCAGTGTTTTAATTAAAAATATAGCTAAATATCTATAGGTTCCAGAACAAAAAACTGAATTTGCAAGATGAAATTGGATAATCTCTGATAAGATTACCTCTATTGAATGTCTGGAAATGAAAAATGGGAAAGATAAAGACAAAATTAGATTTTCTGTATTTAAAAATAACAACTTTTTAAAAAATATTTTTATTTTATAATTAACTTAATTTCACATATCAGCCACTGATTTCCTCTTCCTCCCTCCTCCCACCCCCAGCCTTCCATCCCAATCCACCCCCCATTCCCACCTCCTCCAAGGCAAGGTCTCCCCTCGGAAGTCAGCCCAGCCTGGTAGATTCAGTCGAGGCAGGTCCAGCCCCCTCCTCCCTACACCAAGGCTGAGCAAAGTGTCCCAGCATAGGCCCCAGGCTCCAAAAAAGCCAGCCCATGCACCAAGGATAGGTCCAGGCTCCACTGCCTGGGGGCCTCCCAAACAGTTCAAGCTAAGAAAGACACAGGGATCACCCAACGACAGAGAAATGGATGAGAGCTACATGAGCAAACTGGGTGTGGGGGTTTAATGGAGGATAAGGGTCAGGGGAAAGAGAGTTTAGGGGAGCAAGAGGTCCAAGCTTGATCAGGAGCAGAGTGGAGAATGGAGAGGGAGATACCATGATAAATGAAGACTCCAGGGGAATAGGAAGAAGCAGAGTGCTAGAGAGGTCCCCAGAAATCCACAAAGATACCTCCACTGTAGACTACTGGCAATGGTCGAGAGAGTGCCTGAGCTGACCTGCTCTGGTGATCTGATCGGATGGTCAAACACCCTGGCTGTCATGATAGAACTCTCATCCATTGTCTGATGGAAGCAGATGCAGAGATCCAAGGCCGATCCCTCAGGTAGAGCTCCAGGAGTTCAATCGGCGAGAGAGAGGAGGGATTGTATGAGCGAGAGATATTGAGACCATGATTGGAAAAAGCAGGGACAAATAGCCAAACTAGTGGAAATACAGGAACTGTGAACCAATGGCTGAGGAGCCCCCATGGAACTAGACCAGGGCCCTCTGGATACGTGAGACAGGTTGAAAAACTAACTTCTTAATCACCTAAAATTTCCTTCCTAACATTTCAGAGACAGTGATAGTTTCATACACATTTGGAACACTTGTAATCTCTTTATTATCCTTTAGTTTTTTCTCTTAAATTCTGTCACATCAAGCTTGAACATATTCAGTCAATTCCATTACTTTAAGAGCATAATTATTTTCTTGAATAGCGGACCCAGAATTTATACCTGTGTACAATGTTTTATATCTCACTGAATGACTTTCTAACTATCTGCTTGGGACCACAGCATTGCTCAGTTTCTATTTTCCAAACACACAGTTTCACATGTTAAAATGTAAACTCTGTGCTGATGAGAGTTTTGAAGACACGGAATTGGAAAAATTGAATTAGCCTATTCAACGCACTTAGGATTCATTCAAATATTTGACTTCAATTAATTTGAACAGTTTGTTTTCCTGACTTTAATGGGTCTATAAGAAAGGAAATATGTTACTAATAGTATTTGAGACATTATGAGGTTTCAATTAGTTTATGGCATGTTAGCATAATTCCAAATAGTGTTTGTTCTACAGAAATCTGGTTCTGAGGTGCCAGTGTAGCTGGGGACTGCTTCTTCTCAAGCAAATCCCAAAGAAATATTCTCACCGTGTCCTTATGCACTCTGAGATACATTTCCAGTTCCCTCTCTCTCATAAACATTCTTCCAGGTCACTTTTCTGGGCAAACAAGTGATTCTTACCTCTGTACTCGTGTACCATCTACACATTCTGTTATATATCTACCAATTTCCGAAATTCTTCAGACCCTTTCTTCTGCCTGATTTCCTTTGCAATCACTGTTTGCTTCTGCATCAGATGATGAGTTTCTGATTACTCAAGTATAGTCAGCTTTACCTATGGCTGACTAGGCTGGAATGCATCCTAAGGAGGACATTGTTTACTTGAAGGTGATAGGCTGGGTTACTTCCCTTTCTTTCTGCCTTCATTCCTTTGATCTTTTCTTCCTCCCTCTCTCCCTCCCTTTCTCTTTTTCTTAGTTTTTTTTCTTTCTTTCTTTCTTTCTGTTGTGTAGGACTTACTAAATTAGTGTATAGTTATTTTTTGAAAATACTTTAGGTGTGTATCTTGCTTGCTAAAAATATTATTAACATTTCAAAATAATCTGTCTCTATGATTTTTTACTCTGAGGTTATTTTATACTCAGATAGTAAACCAACATGTATATTGAAATTTTGAATATATAAGTTTTCTTTCATTTTGTTCTCCTTTACATTTGCTCTACTCACTATTTGAAATAAGTAATACCTGAAAGTCTCTCTCTGTGTGTTTAGTTTTATGCTAACTTATAATGTAACTGGGATTTAGGAATAGATTTGGAGCCTTTGACTTCTGCTTCCTTTTGCTACCTCCACATTAGAAGAATCTCACAACTAACAAATGCCTAAATATGATAAATAAATAATTAAATAAGTCAAGTCAAATTTGCAGAGATTTTGAGTAATTAACCAGACAGAACAATTATTGAGCGGCATGTATTTCTAAATTAAAAATTTGTTACATATTTGATATCTCTATTGACTTTATTTCATGTTCAATGAAATTACTTTGTTTTACATTTATAAGTATTTTTGCCTCATAGGAGATGTTGTCAATGCATATACTGTTGTTTTTTATTGCTAAAATATAGTTTGATAATACAGTTGAAAGTTATATAAACTGGCATAATTAAATACAGAATAAAAACACGTATTGTACTCTTTAGAACCCTCTTCTCCATTTATAACCCATTTCTTTGTCTCTAGTGTGAACACATGCAATGCCAGGTGTTGCTTTTGCTTTTGGAATTATATATTCCTTATTGTAGTCACACACACTGTGTGGTTCTACTGTCTAACAACTCATCAAAATTATCATCTGGTGCAGAGTTAAGGTCTAAGCTTAAACTGTGAGCAGTCAGTTTATTAATAGTTTGTATTATAATAGCCATTTTTGATCACTACAGAGACATCTGATGATACAGCTGCATTTTCTGGGTCATTGATATTTATATTAGATGTATAGGTATTTGTCAAGTATAGAACTGTGACTATGTGTAGTTAAAAGTAACAGTGTCCAATGGTGTTCTAAATTTCCCTTCAGTAATTCAAGCATTCTGTCTATGTGACTGTAATGTGACCCCAATAAAATGTCAAGTCCTTTTCTTTTTTCAGTTCCAAAAATCGATTCAGGATCAAACACGTATTGTTTTTCAATTCAGTATATATGACATGTGAATGGCATTCAACTTTATCATCAATAGGTAAATATTTTACTTTAACTTATTACCATATCTGCCTTTGAGACATTTTGAAATCCCTTATTTATGCTGTTAAAGTACACTCACTTTAAAACAGACAGAATTATGAACACGCAACCATATTGGATGTTTCTAATCCATTTCATTGCAAACACTTTAGACAACTACAATTTATGTTTTATATATAGAAAGCAATTATGAGGAAAAAGTTATTTTTCATATGATTTATGTGATAACCATAAAGACATGAACAAGTGAGTGACAACCAGCTATGTGAGGAGAGGGAACAACCTGAAGCAGAATGTAGATGGTAATGATCTTCAGGGACAACACTATCCAATAGCATGCATATACATCAAGAAATGCATACTTCTATTTATTTATAATTAACATAAGATTTTGTGTGCTATTAAAGATTTAAACATAAGAACATGTAAGTAAAACCAAAATAGAATTAATATTATTCATTAATTTGCATAAGGACAAATAATTCTTTTATCTAATCTTTTTATCATATGCTAAGAAGATATGTTTTGACAACTGAATCATAACATATGCTTATATTAAATAAAATAATTATGATAAAAGTGAACAGTTTTCCATGGTTTACGTAAGTAAATCTTATAAACAAATCACAACAGATCATTTTTAGCTCAAGAGCATAAACTTCCCACATGCAGTTGGTGTCAGGAGTTTTGTGGCACTCTCACAGTTCATGCTCTCTGAGAGTCTGTAAAATGGAGTAAATATGTCACACCTGCATCTTCTGACTGACGACATGCTGCTTCATAGGACTGCATTTCCTGCAAGGAGAGATTGTTACCCAGTTCTCACTGTCATTTTAGTCACAGGACACATATCTACATGTTGTAGAAATTTTTATTTGATAAAAGGTAATCATATTCCTTATTTTCTGTAACTTACCCTCTGTTCAATATTGTTTCTCATTCCCTAATGAGAAAATTCTTTCATGGTGTTAATAACATAGATATACCTCATTCTAGTCTTGATATATTTGGGGGTTCTTTGTTATTGAATGCTATGCATATTACAAAAAACATGTTCTACTTAAAATTATTTGTATATTATGCTGACCAATCATGATGATAGTTAATTTTGAATTTTTAATAAAAGAGACATCAATCAGTTTCTCAGAGAAATTATGAAAGTTTGCACTTACTTCTGAACTGGCAACAAATTAAAGGGGAGATCACACTGTGGGCAGATCAGAAACTGGAAGCCTCCAGCTTCTTTTTTTTTTTTTTTGGTTTTTCGAGACAGGGTTTCTCTGTGTAGCTTTGCGCCTTTCCTGGATCTCGCTTTGGAGACCAGGCTGGCCTCGAACTCACAGAGATCCGCCTGGCTCTGCCTCCCGAGTGCTGGGATTAAAGGCGTGCGCCACCACCGCCTGGCGCCTCCAGCTTCTTTAGAGTAGAAAGCTTGGTGGTTATGAAGTGGTAACAATGGGGCGTATTATTTCTACCAACCAATTGTTGATAACTCTCATATTTTAAACGATTTTCTTAGATATTACTTGTTTGGTGTCTTTTTTTTATTTCCCTCTCAGATTTTAGTGATACCTATTAGAGTATTATTTTTAATTTATATAATTTTCTAGAGTTTCATGTATAATAGACATTTTAAGCATTATTGACATGGGATATTTAAATTACAACTCAAATATGTATATAGTGGACATATGTATATATGTATAATTTATGTAGTAAATATACTAACATATGCGATATATTGTTATGTGTAACATATATTTAATATCAATGTACATCAATATAATAAAGAGGTTAAATGATATATTTTCATATTTTAGTAAAGTAACTATCATGGTTGACATTTTACAAAATTTCAATATTCAACTGTTAGTCTCAGAGGTAAGTCCAGTAAAAGATTGACCAGTGAATGTAACACATATTAATTTCCTCTCCTGTTCATATAATAAAAAACAAAAACAAAAAACTGATCTTTGTATATATTCAATCTGTCACTGGCTGAAACACATAATAGTTATTTATATTATAAAAGTATACGTGTGTGTTGTGTACTTAGTGTAGTAAATAAATCATATATATATATATATATACATATCAGAGAGATTATATCATATTCAGTTCTCTATAGACATTAAGTAAATTGACTTAAACTCATTCTCAGGTCTACAACTAATAAGTGTTATCCTCTCTAGATAAAAATAAACTGTGAAGTCACTGGAATTTAATGTCCTTATAATACACTTTTCTATATTTCAAATTATTTTATTTCTGTTTGATGTATACAGTTGTATTAACAGAAAATATATTATGCTTCAACAGTCATAGTTCAGTAATTACATGGCTATAGGTGGATGTGAAGCACCATCTGATGCCTACATAACCTACTGACTGACTTCCCTTTTGACAAAGGAGGACTAGTGAGGAGGTAAGCAGCCACATTTATTACAGTTTTACCAAGAAGATAGAGATGGGAGTGGGGTGGATGAGCCAATTTGCTGTAAATGTTAAGTGCTGACACCCAAGCACAAAATTTCCTGATACTAACATGACTGTTTTGAAGGGCCTTAGTCAAAATGTTAATTGTTGTGTTTAAATGAAAATGATTCCACTGCTGGAAATATTACCTTGTACAGGCGTGAGGAAATAGTGAATGTGGACCCCACATGGTAACTGAAGACTGAGGAGCAATGTGGTGTTTGTTCTCAATGTTATCTTACACTGAAGGAGACACATGGGGGGACTTGAAGTACATAAATAAATATCATAACTTCAAAACAATTATGGAACACTATAGGGGATTTAATGACTGTAATCCCTCGACCATAACATTTTAATTAAGGTTCTAATTTGAAAATATGGTTGGTTATTCACAAGGGGATTTACATTTACTTATTATGATTTACATTAATTAACCTAAAGTAACATTGAAGATTCCTCCAGCAAATAAGCCTAATTATTTGTAGGAGAGGAATGCTAACAATGGCATCATAGGTTAACATAAAATGATTTCAAAGCATTTGTGTATATTCTATAGTAATCAAAACAAATTATGTTAATTAATGTTGAACACCATTTTGAATAAAACTTTTATACTTATACCAAAAGAAAATAAAGAAAAAAATTGAGACTTTTCTTTTTTATATGAATATTTCCTTTCCTTAGACAGTTGTTGTCACATTGTGTGTGTAAGGGAGTGTATGTAGTATGAATGTGGTAGTTTTTCATGAGTGTGTGTATACACACATGCAGAGACCAGAGATGCTAGGTGTCTTTCTTTAATGCCATCTGCTTACTTGCCTTGTGATGTCTTTTTATTTGCCTTTGGGCTTTTCTTTGGTGCTATGATGGCTTGCCAGTGTGTTCTCAGGATACACCAGTTTCCATTCACCAATGATAAGGTTACAGAAGTCCTCAGCCACACCTGGCCTACTACTGGGGTGCAGGAATTTATGCTAAAGTTCTTGTGCTCACATAGCTAATGGGGGAATGTCTTTCTTTATTCTGTGAATATGTGTTGCTCTGGATGAAGCCAAAAGCCAAGGTTTCTACTTCAGTACTAGCCACTACAGTTTAAAACAGTAGATTCACAATAAAACAGATTCAGATAAAAATAAGACTTTAAATGGTTTACAATATATATAAAAATATACATAAACTTAAAAAAAGCATAAAGTTATATAAAAAATTTAGAAATAAAATCTTTAAAAAACAAAAATAATATAAAATAAGCCACATAAAAATAAATATTACACAAAAATTATTGTCTTTAATATTTTTAACTACAAAAGGCATTTGATTATAAAGACTGTTAAACTAAGCCAATATATATATTTTAAAGGTACCTTAACTTCAAAATTTAGATCTAAAGGTATGTTGTTTTAAAAAAGAGGTTCTACTTTTGTTTCCACAGGAAAGAAGAGACTATAGATTTGTTCCAGATTAAGATTTGACCAGCCAAGACCCCCTAAAAGGTCTCCAATAACACCATGGTCCAGATGATCCAACATCCAAAACCGTTTCAAGACAACTGGCTCAGAAAGTACAGCCTCACGGACTATTCCAGTCAGGACTTAACCATAACTCTTAATTTGCTCAAGATTCCCGTAAAAATACAAGACCTTTATCAACAACCCTAGCCTAAAAAACTACATCCACATTCCCCCAAATAGATTATAGATGTTTGTCTTTGTTTGGGTTGTTGGTTACAAATTGTTATTGGTCATAGCCAATCTCTTTCTAAAAGAAAGAAGGGAGATATGATATAAAAATGTAGGATTGAGATATGATAAGATAAATGGGTAGATTGTTAAACCTACTTTTAAAGAACAAGTTGTTTTACATTGCTATAGATTTTAGTTTATTGATACAATTTTAGAATTGATTTTGTTATACTATATATTCATTTTTACTCTTGTTTAAGGTATTATGTTTATGTAACTCATTTAAATTGTAAAAGATAATTTAAAATCCAAATTAATAATTAGTCTTCTATGATAGTCAAACTTATAGTCATGTTAAGTTTTCTAGATATACATAGATATAATTCAATTAGGTAATTCATCTTCAAACAATTCAAAGACCTACAAAATACAACATTTAAAATGTTTCAAAAACTTAGACTTTCAACAGTGAGACACATCTGCTCTTGACAAGACCAATACTTAAAAAAAAAAAAAGATGGACATTGAGGACACTCCATGTAGTTTGTCTTCTTCTTGACAAAGATAGCCATTTGGAAAAAAAAAAAAAAAAAACTGTTCTTTCCTGGACTGCTTAACAAAATTTTTATATCGATTGGACATATAGGACCCATAAAAAAATCATCACTAAACTTTACAAGATAAAATGGTTCTTAAGGTTCCTACTTCACAGAGGAAACTGCCAGGTATTCTACAGGGGACACACACACACACACACACACACACACACACACACACACACAAATAACTGAGAACTGAGAGACTAGCCCTATGGACTAAAGATGGATGCCCCAATGCTACAAAGGAACTTTGGATGACTGTCCAGGTAGACAGCTATCTCTGTCCTTTCCAGAGTTTTAAAAGTTGCTTACAATACATTTCCTGTTTACTTAGGTAATCTTGTATCCTTCTGAGGTCTTTGATATAAAGATTAGATAGTCATAATTTTCCTTGATTATAATAAAAGGTAAATTAAATATAAAACTTCAAACTCACAAATATAAGATACATATTTAACAAAATACAAATAGATTAAATATTGTAACTAATTTTTGCTTGATAGCTATTTTGTTATACATAATTTTTAATAGGTAAAAGTTAAAACCTTCCTTTTGTTTAGACAGAAAATGGGAAGTAATGGGGGAATGTCTTTCTGTATGCTGCAAATATGTGTTTCTCTGATTGGTTGATAAATAAATCCATTCAGTCTATGGCAAGACAGTGTAGAGACAGGTGGAAAATGCAAAGGGAGAGACAAAAGAAAAAAGTTAAGAAAGACGCCATCAAGCCACCCAAGGAGTAACATGTAATGGGATGCAGAACATGTGGTGATACATAGATTAATAATTAGGGGCTAATTTAAGATATAGAGCTAGCTAGCAAAAGGCTTGAGCCATGGCCATACAGTTATAACTAATATAACCCTCCGTTTGTTTACTTGGGGGCCGTGAATGGGAGAGATTTGTTCCAACTGCCGGCAGGCCAGGACACAAAAAAATTCTAGTTACACATAGCAAACACTCTTACACTCGGAGACATATAAACAGGCCATGTTACTTATTATTGTAAGTACACATTATTACTTATTGTTATAGGTATATATCCTATTGTCCATTTTGGTTGTTTGGAGAGCACAGATTTGTGAAGGGCCTGAGGTTACCCTATTGTACTCACAAATTCACATTGTTTATTAATTCATTCTTTTCTAGCTTATAGTCACTGAAAATATGGACGTAGACTTATATAAGTAACATTAAACCTAAGAGTTAACAATTCAAGTAAACTACAATTATAACATCTATTTTCTTAAATTTTAGAGACTTCAAATAGGATTTTGATGTGAGTTGAGGGTACTGGAAGTAAAATATGAGTAGACGTTAGCCGACAACTTGTAAGAAAAGAATCATATATATATTTAAAGAGAATGCCAAAAAATAAAGATTTCATGATTTTTTTCTGGAATATTTTAGGAATATCAGACACTAAAATCCTTCGCCACATAAATTAGTTCACTTATGAGGCATAATTCTAGATTCTGTTGTAAGGAAGGATGACTAGGTACCATAATAAGTTTATCAAATTAAATTTATGTTTTTAAGTGTAATATACTGTTTTTTTGCTTTAAATATAACTCTTGCCTTATTTTTAATGTGTGACAATTATTTATTGTATTTTAGCATTTCTTAGTCAACATCACATCCATTTTCATTCAAAAGCCTAAAATCAGTTGAAATTATTTTCTGAAATATTTCATTTTCAATAATGTTTATTTCTACATATGGAAAAATGTGAATTAAAACTATCAGCCCAATGTTTACTAAAATGTGTTACAAATTGAAATCTCAGAAAGGTGTAATAGGTCATGACTTCTTTATAACTGTGAAGATTCTTTTGAACAGATATTTTAGAAAGGTAAAAGTTTAAAGAAAGTGATGACAGAGAATGTTAAAAATTCACACCTATGAACCAATGGCTGAGGGGTCCCCAGCTGGATCAGGCCCTCTGAATGGGTGAGACAGTTGATTGGCTTGATCTGTTTGGGAGGCATCCAGGCAGTGGGACCGGGTCCTGTGCTCATTGCATGAGTTGGCTGTTTGAAACCTGGGGCCTATGCAGGATTGTTTGGCTCGGCCTGGGAGGAGGGGACTGGACCTGCCTGGACTGAGTCTACCAGGTTGATCTCAGTCCACGGGGGAGGCTTTGCCTTGGAGGAGGTGGGAATGGGGGGTGGACTGGGGGGAAGGTGAGGGGGGGGCGGGAGGAGGGAGAACAAGGGAATCCGTGGCTGATATGTAGAACTCAATTGTTTTGCAAAATAAAAAAAAGAAAAAGAATATGAACATAGTCACACAATAAATAAGACACAATTAAAAAAATTCACCCCTACAGTGACTGATTAATTTGCCAAAAGTGATGGGTTTATATATTTATGAGGTATCTACTAGAATATATTATGGTAAGACGTACAAACCCAACTGTCATATTGCCATGTTTAACAAGAATGAATTTGCAGAGAGCTTGTAAAGGAAGCTTATGCGGAGAAATGACGGAAGGAGAAGGACTGAGGATAATTTTTAAGCACTTTAGGAGAAGGAAATATTGGCTATTTTGACATTGCTGTTGATGCTACTTTATAGTAGCTTTTTGTGTTGTTTTAGTGCAGCGTGTATTTGTGTACTGTGAACGAACATACATGGGACAGGGGATGTGCAATTCACAAAAGATTCATTCAACATCTTCAGAGGAAGACAAAGCAGACTAGATGGGTGGAACTCTGCCTATCACACTAAAAGATTCATTTCCAAAATAAAAAAACTCAATAAACTAAAAACATAATAAAGGTAATATAATAAAAAATTGGAGGGGTTGGGGATTTAGCTCAGTGGTAGAGAACTTGCCTAGCAAGTGCAAGGCCTTGGGTTCAGTTCTCAGCTCTGAAAAAAAAAAAATAAATGGAAAAAGTCCTTCAAAAGTAAGTTCTCAAATGAATTCAAAAGATCAATAAATACATGAACCATGTCCAACAAATTAAATCATAAGTGAAATATGAATCAGAATTAGATTGAACTGTGATAACATCCTAATCAGAATGGATATCATCCAGAAAAAGAAAACATGGCTGGTGGGAATGTAGCGCTGTAAAACCACCTTGGAAATTAAGAATCAAGGTCAGCAGATGATAGCGCTATCTCTGCACCTAAGTTTATTATGTCACTCTTTGTAGTCTCATAGAATCAGCCTTGGCTTAGTTCTACTATTGAAGCGATAAGAAAGGTTATATACACGTGTCCACACAAAATGAGGCATCCACAAACCAAGCAATAACGTTTTCTGAAAAAAATGGATGAAAGTAGCCAATGTCAGAGCCGGGCGGTGGTGGCACATGCCTTTAATCCCAGCACTCGGGAGGCAGAGGCAAATGGATCTCTGTGAGTTCGAAGCCAGACTGGGCTACAGAGTGAGTTTAAAGAAGGCACAATGCTACACAGAGAAACCCTCTTGAAAAATTAAAAAAAAAAAAAAAGGAAAGAAAGAAAGTAGCCCATGTCACTGCTTTCCATAATTGACTAGACTTAGACAGACACCAAATGTTTTTCTTAATAAGAAGAAACTAGCCGGGTGGTGGTGGCACATGCCCTTAATCCCAGCACTCGGGAGGCAGAGCCATGTGGATTTTTGTGAGTTCGAGGCCAGCCAGGGCTACTGAGTGAGTTCCAGGGAAGGCACAAAGCTACACAGAGAAACCCTACCTCAAAAAACCAAGAAAAAAAAATTAATTATTTAATAATGAAATTTGTGGATGACATTTCTGGAATGGGAGGAGAGACCTGTGGGAGGGTGTAAGTAGACAAGAAAGAGGGTCGAGTGGGCATATAATTAGATTACATTGACACATATATAAAAAGACAATAAGAATGTATTATTTTTAAAAATTAGTACACATCAACCCAGGATGAGGACATAAATAACTGAACAGTATGAAATATTGGTTTTAAATATAAAATAACTTAGGAACCTTTAATAACTGTTTCCTTTTGAGATAGTTCTTTTTTAATCCACTCAGCTGAAACCTCCAAAGAATTAGGTATCAGTAAATCCCAGCGCTCATCTCCTGACACCTTTGTACCACAAGATTAAGAAATGCCTGGCTTATGCAGGGAAAGCCTGGTTCACAAGGGTGAGGATAGAAGAAAAGAAGTGCAGAAAACAGGAAGAAAGGAGGAAAGCTATATTTTTTAAGCATTATTTCATTATCCTGTACATTAATAACCATTTCTGGTTCTAGAATGACAATAATAAGAGAAAACCCCATGCTTTGGGGGGCTTAGTTCTAGTAAGGTCTGTTATGAAAAACAAATTAACTTTGAGATGAAATAGTGTCGGACTATGAGATAAGCCTACCTTTAGAACACACAGATGGACTTATGTGAATAATGTTTGGTGTGTGTGTGTGTGTGTGTGTGTGTGTGTGTGTGTGTGTGTGTGTGTGTGTCCTGAGTGTGACATTCAGAACTATGACTCCACAGCAGTAGACATAAGTATTTCCCTGGTTCTACTGCTTCATATAAAAACTCCCTGCTCTTACCATCTTAAAGAAATACTTTCTGGCTTAGCAATTAAGATCAGAGCTCTACAGAACAATATGTATTTTAGTCAACAGAAAGTTTGAGCATGATTGACCCTTTTAGAATCAAGAGACTTCCCTCAGCTTTAGGTATGCAAGGTTGATGCTTTGTAACACACACACACACACACACACACACACACACACACACACACACACACACACACACACGGAGAGAGAGAGAGAAACAAGGAGCAACAATCCACTTTGCAGAAATGATTTTGTCTTTGCAGCATCTTAAGTAAAGCATAACAAAATGCCACTTAGCACATACCTTCGGTGCTCTCAGGACATGCCAGAAACCCCAGAGAGGATACAGCGCACCACAGCAGTAGCTGAGAGCAGTCAGCAATTACAGCACAAGCGACTGAGTCTTCCCAGATCTGGATACTAGTTTCACTGACACTCAGCAGCTCTCACCTCCACATCTGCTGCTCTACTTCAGTTCCACACCAGCATTTATTTCTGTTCATATTTACTACTACTTTTGCAAAAATCAATATTTGTTATATTATATTTTATTGCATTCATAATGGAGAAACAAGAGGCACCATTTTATACAAAATAAATTAACTTTGTGTAATTGAAATTTATTTCTCATCTTGCAAAAATTACCAGACATTCTACTCTCTTAGAGCTTGCAGAACATGATTCAATAGTACTTTAGATAATATCACTGATAAAATTTGAAGGGTAGCTTCCATCATTCTTTTTCAGTCTTTGTTTTTATAGAAAGTAAAATGGTGGCATGAATTCTTCAAAGAGGAAAAACTTACTTCATTTCTGTAAAGTAAGCATGCCACAGGTAGTATTTCCTAAGGATTTTATGGGTTTGTACATTATATTTAGAATAATCGCAGGGGAAAGAAATCACTTGGATACATATGCTTGTATGTAGCTGAAGATTTTATAAATGCTTCCCTGCCTCAGAATATAGTTCATGAAAATAGCATTTGCCTACACAATAAACTGTGTTTAATTTCAAGAACCATAGAACATAAAAATATGAAAGTAAAATAAAATTCAAACAGCATAAAATTGTGTGAAGATAGCATTTGAGCTATCAGGTATACTAAAAGTATGAGACACATAATAAAGAATTATTTAATTCTGAAAGGTGTTTAGTGTAAGAATTTATATCCTGTAATTAAATGAAAATTATTAGTTAGAAATTCAAGCTCTGATATGTGACTCAAACATATTCTATTATAATTTATTAAATACTTACATTAAATGAGGCCAATGATGGTAAACAATATATGATTTATCTACCCAAAGACATGTGACTTTGTTTCTTTCCCTGCTTCTAGAATCTATCATGGTAGACTCAACCGTATACCTTCACAATTTCTGTGTCTCTTCCTGAAATATTCTTTACCCCAAAATCATCAGTGGTGCCCAATGTTCCCATCAAAGGATCATTTTTTCCAAAAAGATCTGTCATGTCCACCATATTTAAATCCAAATTCTTTCACATAGACCTTTGCCATAAGCTATTTTTATTGCAATATGTATCTTTCTCTCAGATGTGAAATACATGCATATTTCAGGTTAGCAGACATACCTGAACACACACAGAAAAAAAAAATCTTACTGGAAGGCTTCTGTTTATCTCATTACAATATTTATCCCAAGTCTTTCTTACAATATTAGGCTTATAGTAATTGTTCAGCAATCACTTAGATAGAATGAAAGCATGGGGTATGGCATCCCTTGGGGAGTTAACAAAGTCTGTCCATACCAAGTTGAGGCAGGACCAACCCCCTTACCCCCTCTGAGGAATGGATGGGGGGTTGCAGTAGAGGGAAGGTAGGGGGGTGGTTGGTATTAAAATGAAAAAAATTTTAAAAAATGAATGAAAGCATGGTAAATTATTATTTTCATTTAGGAATCATTGTTATAGTAGGTAATTGTTTAATTATCTCTGCTCTTCAGTTTATTTTCATTATTCAGTAGAACAAATGAAAATATATCATTTCTCCCAATAGTGTCTATGTTTCTTTTTTGAATCAAAATAATCCAACTGGAGGAAGTCAAATATGCAGCTTCAAGGACTAGGGTGATGGAATATGCTTTTAATCAAGCACTCTAATGTCAGAGGATCTGTGTGAGTTTGAGGTCAGCTTGGCCTACACAGTGAGTTCCAGACTAAACAGGACTGTATAGTGAGACCATGTCTCAAAACAAACAAACAAAAAAATGAAATATGACTCATGGAGTATGGGGGAGACATTTTATTCTATTCATAAAAAATGTTAATAGATCACACACACACATACACACATGTATATATATCCTTTATTTTGTAGAGATAAAAGTTTAAATATTTTTGACATCATTAATCACTTGCTCTATTTATTTATTGATTGATTGATTGACTGATTGATTGATTCATCAGCTCCAGCGAGCCTACAACTAGGTACGTAGACCTGGCTGTCCTCAAACTCAGACATCTGCCTCCTGAGTGCTGCCATTATGGTGTGGTTATACCACAGCCATTCCTCATGTGTGAGGCACTTCATCTGTCCTCTTTTTCATTATAAGAATAGTATAGGTAAATTAAAATATCTTCCTAACATCGCTAAAATAGTATAATACTATTAAGGCCATTATGATTGTAAGACACCGTTTTTCGTGTCTGAGACCAAAATGGCTTTACTGAAAGAGTTCCACAAGTCAACCTGTTTTATGGTAAAAGTCAGACTTCTCCACCAGTCACCACTTGTGTCATTCGTTCACATTAGGCCAGGAAAACCAGATAAGTGTAATTCTGCACCCAACTTTTAAAGAAAATAGCACATCCTTCTGAGAACTTCACCTTCTCAGTGGCCTGGCCCTGTGGTTTCCCTTCCTTCTGTGGATTAGCCAACGGCAGTCTCAGGTAGGGAACTCCAGAGAACAAATTGCTTTTATTTGAACCTACCAGGAAGAAAACACATTTGTGTTACTTTTCTTTAGCCTAGGAAGATCACAGTGGGTGGTTATAAAGACTCATTATGCTTATTTGATCATCAAAAATGCCTGACAATAATATGCATACATCAAGGGTGAAGTGTTATTTCAGAAAACTGGGACACTTACACTTGAAAATAAGTATTAGCATATTGAAATATTGAAATTTAGCTCTTGTGCATGCATGAACAAATTTTGCAGGTTAAAAATGTATTATCTCTCAAATTAACTTTTAATGAATCTATTATGCAACAAAACTTAGCACTCATGATATTCTGCTGAATGCTTACAGCAGTTTAAGTTTTAACCAAAGATAGCTCTTAAGAACACATCATTTAAAACATGATGTTGTTGCTGATGGGTACATGATATATACACCTATTTTTGAGAGAAAGGAAAGTGAAAGAGGGATAAGAATGGCTATTAATTCATTTTTTCTTTTATTGATTTCTCAATGTTCCTTTTGTAAGAATTTGTGTGAAGCAGCTTTTTGACATGTCCTATGTTTTGCGAAATACACCCCTCAAAGTTGTGTCCTCGTAGTCACATGTAAAAACTGAAAACTCATGTGCATTCAACCATAGAAAAGTAATACTTCAGTTCTAGGACAAGAATGCTTCTAAGTGTACTTCTGTCAAAGAAGAGAGCCTGTGGTGAAAAGGGACTCTAAAAACTTCCCAAGCTGACTGTATTTCAAGGTGCTGACTGTACATGTCTTGCTGTTTCAATCATTCTTGGCACCAATCCACGATGAGGTGGAGCCTGCCTAGAAACTATCTTGAATTTTAGAGAGAGAAGCAGAAGGAACACAGGTGGGGTCTGACTAAGCCAGAAGACATGGAAGCTTCCTGTTTTACACTTAGTGGAGCCTTGGTTCTCAAATAAGTCATGCTCTTTTGTTATGGTTTCCAGATCACAGACTACAGGGAGAGGCCAACTGAAAGAGAAAGCCTCCTAAACTCCATGAAAGGATGCCTTCCTGAGAATGAGAATTGAGCCTAACTTATAACCTTAATAATCTAGAAACATGGAAAGGAATTGGAAACATCTGTGATTTCTCTTTCCTAACGGCTATTCCACTACAAAACGTGAAGACTCAAGCTAAACCTGCACAACCAAAAGTTAGGTTCCACTTACTTTTGGCATATTACACTAAGAAATCTCTCTCTCTCTCTCTCTCTCTCTCTCTCTCTCTCTCTCTCTCTCATCTCTCTCTCTCTCTCTCTCTCTCTCTCTCTCCTTCTCTCTCTCTCTCTCTCTCTCTCTCTCTCTCTCTCTCTCTCTCTCTCTCCTTCTCTCTCTCTCTCTCTCTCTCTCTCTCTCTCTCTCTCTCTCTCTCTCTCTCTCTCTCCTCACTGTCACTGACCCACCTTTTCAATTATTTCTAGCACTTGGTTTTGCACAAGACATTGTATTTATCCATTTATTTAATTATATATACATATATAGACATACATATATACATACATATAATTAGTGTGTGTGTGTTTATGCACACATACACTTGCATGTTGTGTGTGTTTGCATGCCACATTTTTACAGGAGCTTATAGAGGCCAAAAGAGGGTATGAGATTCCCCAAAGGTGGAGTTACAAGCAGTTGTGGTCTGTCTGATATGAGGAAGGAAATTCAAGTCTCTGCAAGAGCAGCAACAGCTCTTGACCCCCAGCACAGACTTCTCTCCAGCACAGACTACTAGACTTTTAAATGTTACTACAAAGCTATTCCATTTCTCTACAAAAATAATCATTGAAATTATTGAATACATAGAAGGTGATAGACACTAAGTTTAAATTTATCAATTTACAAATTAACCATCCTTTGAAGAGGCTAGTGTTAATAAAATTCACATCGTGTCAATGTAATGGTAAATCAGAAGAGCAGTCTTGGATCAAATTGGCTGACCCAGTATTTCCTTACTGACACACCGTCATCAGGATGTCTGAAACACTCTTCTACCTCGTATCTATGCAGTCATTTTCAGTTTTCTAGACGTCCCGGCCTCTATATAATATCCTGAGTGAGATCATTAGAATCTTTGCTCAAACATTGTTCATAGTTGTAGTCAGGTTGACGTGTATCTCTCATTGTTCATCACTCTTCTAAAGTAAGAAGGGATGAGATGATTTTTTTTCCTACTACATACAACTAAGTCCTAGGTTCCATGGTATATGTTATAGAACTGTGAAAATAGTTACTAAAATAAAAAAAAATGTAATTCAAATTTCACTGTGCAGCTTGATCATGCTTTTCTGTTTCTCTTCTTTTGCTGTCACTAAATATTACTGATATATTTTTATTTCAGTGGTGTCATATACATTAACTTTTGTGTCTCAAACTGACAGATCATTTGATTACAGATAAAAAAATCCCCTTTAATGAATAAATGGCTTAGCATTATAAGCTAACACATGTTCTCTCACATGTTTGATTTTCTCTAGTGAATAATGAATTTAACTATGAATATTATTACATTGACTATATATATATATGAAAAGAAAATTTAAGTTAAATATATTAAATCAATTTTACTATAAAATGAAGATACTCCAGCTAAAGTCTATACATGCTTTTGCATGAGTCACAGTTGGCTCTAACATGATATAGAGGCTATGAAGGCTTCTGAATGCAAAGTAAAATTGGTGGTGGACTTTAAGAATGCTGAATGTAAAATTCTGAACAAGGCAACAAGCTCATTATGAAATGCATTTATTTTTCTCCATTGAAATTCATGAGTATTTATAAAAAGTAAGACTTTTAAAAGACAGAAAAATGCCTTAGGACATTTCACAACTTGTCATCTTTGAGTGTCAAATGAGTCATAATATAACTTACTTTTCAGAGGCTTTATAACTGGCACAGAGAGAAAAATGAACAGAAAGTAAAAGGAACAAAATATTACCTTGTGGAAGTAACTATAAATTTAAAAATGATTACACATCTCTGGCATTAATTGTATACTAGTACCACACATGGTGATTTTCACTGGTTTAAAATTAAAATAATTTAGAGTATACAGTGTAGTAAGAGATGTAAGTTTGTAACTAACTTTATATGTTTTTTCTCAATATTGTAAGTTGATAAAAGTATTTTCAGTGATGATATCAGCTTTCAAAACTTTTCTTTTTACAGTAAATTTGCATTCAAATGGTTTATGTGCATGTGCAGAAATGTCATGGAACATATTCTTCTGACTTTTAATAAAAAAATCTTAAGCCCGGGGGGTTTAATTATCCTCATAAGATACTGGAAATGAGCTAAATGTCATACGTGCAACCATGAAAACACTCCTCTTAGAAACCTTTCAGCACTTTGGAACAGTGCAATTATTTTAAAATATCGAGGTGCTGAATAGTATATCCCACTGAGATTACGTGGCAGCATTTATACCAAGAACTTAATAGATTGTTTTAGAATATATGAAAGCAGAAAGAATAAGCAATGGTGAAGGGGAAGGGCCTCTGTTTATTTTACTGTCCACTAGGCTATTCCAAAGACAGGTATTGTTTTTTTTGTTTGTTTGTGTTTTATTTTTTTTTCCATTTTACATACCTATCACAGTTCCCCCTCCCTCCCCTTTCCCCCCTCCCCCTCCCCCTTTCCCCCAAACCCATCAGAGAGGGTAAGGCCTCCCTTGGGGAGTCAACAAAGTCTAGCCTACCAAGTTGAGACAGGACCAAGCCCCTCCCCACTGCATCAAGTTTGAACAAGGTATCCCACTGCCAGGGATGGTATACAAGATGTCTGACATGCTGCCAGCAGAGATTGGAGAAAAGGGACCCGAGATTGTGGACCATCAACCCTCCATGAGTTCCCCTTCAGATCTTCTGTTTAGCATGACTCTAGAGGGCCAAGGCAGAAATGTCTGTGTGTCCCGAGGTCATGCTTTATGGCGTGCAAATGTCATATTCTCCTCCATACAATTATTTCTTGTAATTCTAGTCCCTTTTCTTCTATCTGATCTTCATGTTCTGTATTCCTAGATCAATGGTGCTTTGTGATACAGGAAAGGAGTGAAGTAAATTTCACAGGAAATTATACAGAGATGATCACCCAGGCTGGGGTTAGGGCAGTTATGCAGGTTATGGGAAAGAACCTGCAGCCTGGGGAAGCTTTTCAGGCTTGGATAAACTATACCAAATATGTGGTCAACTATAGCATGTGGTATGATGTGCATCAGCACCCTGGACTCAAATTGACCATGATGAATAATTCAGTTTCTGAGGATATTCCAAGGGCATTGTGTAAAAGTTGAGACCCTAGGGGGTATTGTCTAAAGACAGTGGATGGAGTAACATGTAGATGGGATGACAAACTGAAAGTATGGGAACCTAGAATAGGAGGAAAATGGTGCCCTCCACCAAGAAAGGGAGATGGCAACTTTAATCCTGATATTTTGATTCCTCCTGAAGGAGTGTGGAGACAATGTGGCAATGGAGTAATTGCTGCAAGTTTTATTGGGTTCCTAGATTGAAAAGAGCTACCAGGAAAGGTGAGCTTCCTTTCATGGAAGCTCTGAAAATTGGAACAGGTCTTCCTTGGAATTGTTGGGATAAGAAGGACAAAAGTCACTGACTTGCAGGGGCAAATTTCTTGTGTGAGGTCATTGTGGCCCACCAGTCATGGATCTTGGTGTTTGCAGAGGGCTGAGGAGGAACTTGGGTGGCTGCAGGGTTCTTAAGGTCGGAGCAGGCTGTGTGAGAAGGAAATGACTGTCTGGTACATTAACCACTGTTCTTATTTTTGCCTTTTGTTGCAAAATTGCATGTTGCTAGCCTCTGGGTCAACTGCTCAGAATATTGTATAATCATTAATAATAAAAATATTATGGTCACTTTGGTGTTAAGATTGAGATAGTTCCTGTGTTTAATTAAAGATGGTGAATAATATATCGGTGATTTCCTAAGAACAACCTTTGGAATTACTCCATATTGGGTGATTTCCCTTTTCTTTCTGTTTCCCCTTGCTCATGAAAATAAAAGACTGAGGTTACCAAGCCAAAAACAGAAGCTGTAGCAAAAGCTACTTGGCAACTGCAAAAGCCCAAAGTGACCTGTCAGCTTGCATGAGCACTGTCTCTGAGTTGTTACTATGCCTTCCAGGTATCCCGACCTTCGGACCCCCAAAAATGCTGAGGTTGGACCCTGGCATCCCACCATAAGGAATGGGCTCCAAAAAGCCAGTTCATGCACCAGGGATAAATCCTGGTCCCAGTACCAGGGGCCCTACAAACAAATCAAGCCATGCAATGGTCACCCACATTCAGAGGGCCTAGTTCTGTCTCATGCAGGTTCCCCAGCTGTCAGTCCAGAGTCTGTGAGCTCCCACTAGCTCGGGTCAGCTGTCTCTGTGGTTTTCTAATCATGATCTTGACCTCCCTTGCTCATATAATCCTCCTACCTCTCTACAACTGTACTCCAGGAGCTCGGCCCAGTGCTTAGCTGTGATCTTCTTCCATCAGTTCGCTGATGGAGGTTCTATGATGACAATTAGGGTAGTCACCAGTATGGTTACAGGGGAAGGCCAGTTCAGGTATCCTCTCTGCTATTGCTAGGAGTCTTAGTTTTGGTCATCCTCGTGGATTCCTGGGAATTTCTCCAGCACCAGATTTCTCCCTAACCCCATAATGTCTCCCTCTATCAAGATATCTCTTTCATTTCTTTCCTTCTCCATCCCTCTCCCAACTCTGCCATCTTGATCTCTGATGTTCCCATCCTCATCCCTTCCCCTTTATCCCTGCTCCTAGTTTTTGTATGATAGAAAAAAGAAAGCATCGTCAACAAATGGTTCTGGTATAACTGGATGTTGACATGTAGAAGAATGCAAATAGATCCATATCTATCACCATGCACAAACTCAAGTCCAAATGGATCAAAGACCTCAACATAAATCCAGTTATAATGCACCTGCTAGAAGAGAAAATGGGAAGTAGCCTTTAACACACTGGCACGGGAGTTCACTTCTTAAATATAACACCAGTAGCACAGATACTGAGAGAAACAATTAATAAATGAGACCACCTGATAAGACAAACTGGCAGCCCATAGAATGGGAAAAGATCTTTACTTATTCCACATCTGTTAGAGAGCTGATCTCCAAAATATATGAAGAATTCAAGAAACTAAATATCAAAATATCAAATAATCCAATTAAAAATGGGGTACAGATCTAAATAGAGAATTCTCAATAGAAGAATCTCAAATGGCTCTAAGACATTTAAGGAATTGCTCAACATCCTTAGTCATCAGGGAAATGCAAATCAAAATGACTCTGAGATACCATCTTATCCCTGTCAGAATGGCTATGATCAAAACACTGAAGACAGCTTATGTTGAAGAGAATGCAGAGCAAGGAGAACACTCCTCCACTGTTGGTGGGAGTGCAAACTTGTACAGCCACTTTGGAAATCAGTATGGCAGTTTCTCAGAACTTTGGGGATCAATCTACCTCAAGATTCAGCTATACTGCTCTTGGGCATATACCCAAGAAATGCTCAATCATACCACAATGACACTTGCTCAACTATGTTCATAGCAGCATTATTTGTAATAGCCAGAACCTGGAAACAACTTAGATGCCCCCCAACTGAAGAATGGATAAATAAAATGTGGTACATATACACAATGGATTACTACTCAGCAGTGGAAAAAAAATGACATCATGAGGTTTGCAGGCAAATGGATGGAACTAGAAAATATCATTCTGAGTGAGGTAACCAAGACTCAGAAGAACAAACACAGTATGTAGTCACTCATAAGTACATATTAGATGTAAAGCAAAAGATAACCAGACTACAGCAAACAGCTCCAGAGAAGCTAGCTAACAAGGAGAACCCTAAGAGGGATGCATAGATCACCCTGCAAAGAAGAAATAGATGAGATCTCCATGAGCAAACTGGAGGGGAGGGGGGGCAAGGGGGGGTAAGGGATGGGGGATGAGAACATAAGGGAACTAAAGATTTTTAATTTTCAATATAAAGTTGATTGTAGTTAATGCTGAATTTTTAACTATCACTTGGAATTTAGCTGTTTATATCAGCTGTTCACCATTCAATCTCTAGCCCTTTATGTAAACATTTCTCTTATAAGATGTTGTGGTATTTTGAATAGAAATGGTCCCCATAGATTCATTGATTGGAATGCTTGGTTACCAGAGAGTGGCACTATTAGGCGGTGTGGCCTTTTTCAAGTAGGTATGGCCTTTATGGAAGAAGTGTGACAATGGGGGGAGTGGTTTGAGACTTCTCGTACTCGAGCCAGGACCTGTGTTTTCCTGCTGTTTTCTGATCCAGATGTCGAACTCTCAGCTTCTTCTGCAGTGTCATGCCACCATGCTTCTTGCCATGATGACAATGGACTAAACCTCTGAAGTGTAAGCCAGCCTCAGTTAGTTGCTTTCATTTATAAGAGTTGCTGTGGTCATAGTGTCTTTTCACAGCAATAAAACTTAAAACTAAGACAGATATGTTGGAACTTGAGTTGTGTGCTATTGTTTTTCCCCTATATCCTCATCAAGATTAAGATTATAAGGATTACATTTTCCTTTTTTGATTCTGTTGTTAATGCTGTAGACATGATTACAATTTATACAAAAACAGAACCTGTTTTAATGATGTTACGCTCTTTCCCATGTCTAAATATCTTTAAGCAATACGAGTGGAGGAATCAATGGGACCAATAAAGCTGTCACTGGTTTTGATAGCACAATTAGTTATGATGCATTCCTGTTTGTCAGGCAGCAAATCATAGGACAATAAACTTGCATGAAATCAAAGCTAAGGAATCTACTTTTCCTTATTTACATGTGTATTATTGCATTTTATTTTCTTTCAGTTATTTTTATATTTTAAAACATTAATGAGAAGATATAATATGCTTAAATTGCTATGGGTAATTTTTTTATTTCTGTTTTCTTTACTCTAAAGACACTGGTACAAAAGTTACTTATTATTTACTCTCAATGAATTACACAAGAAATGTGGAAGTGTATTGCAAATGTCCAAACAGCACGTGTACTTCTAAACATAGATTATAAATTAAGCTCTAATTAATAGGTGGTTTTATTTTCTTTTACTTTTTAAACTCTGTTTCCTTGATGTTCACTCATTAAATCAAATTAGCTGAAGTTTTTGGAAGTCATTAAATGTACTTACTTCCACACTCTGATTTAGAGTTGATTTAATTTGGCCATTTGGTCAAGTTGTTGCTTGGGTTGTAAAATCACGAATATAAAATTTATAATGCTAATTTTGTTTGTTGGTCATTTTTTAAATATGCAGACACATGCCATGTTAAATCCAAATTAGAAATTTCCACCACTCACATTTTCACAGAAACAACTCACATTATGTTGAATTTTTTTTCACAGCAACTCTATCGCAATCTTTTTTTCCCAAAATAAATATCCTCTGGCTAAGCAGTTTTCTACATTCTGTCCAGCCTCTCTCAAGTATCAGTACTATAAACACTTCCAATTACCTTCCACATTAGAATGGTAACTACTTGTATACATAACATAATTGTTGTCGCACTAATCCTATATTAACATCTTTGTCTATAATGTATTAAAACTTTCTCTTTACACATAAAATCAGGTTATGATAAAACTAAAGCTGAGTACATGATTCACCAATGCTTCTCATATTAATGTCAATACTAACTTTATTACCTCTGTTTAATTGATATGCAACAGAAAAAAAACTATATACAAACACAGTAGCATTGTCGTTAGAAACAGCAAATAACCAGTGTGACACAGATACACACGACAGAAATACTTAGGCTACACTGCATATTTCAGTGAGCTTAGAAACCATTTCTGTTTAGAACTGTGCATCTCTATAGCCTTATTATCTTTTGCAGTTGTAAAAAGCACCTTGGGTATTAAATGTGTAAAAAGAATGCTTGAAATTACTGTGAAAGCCATGCAAACAATGCAGAACATAACAGAGGGTTGTTGAGAAGCTTTCCCAGAGTTCTAGAAATGCTGGGCTGCATTACAGGAAAAAGGGCAGAGGAGAGGAATAAAAGTAAATGGGCGGCTATAATGGGTTATAACAAAAAAGTTACAGAATGGCAGTCAGCTTCTTACTGATGCTAGTGAGTACATTTATTAGATGTACTTGATTTAAAGTTTGAAACAATAGAGAGCTTTCATTCGGCACACCAACACATTTCAATTCCATTTCCTAGATCTGTGATTTCACACATTGTGTCCAATGGTTTTATTTTGATTCAGAATTACTGATGTAATTAGTTTAAGAAAACTGAAGATGATAAGTTGAGGAATCATGATAAATGCTTTTGCCTGAGACTAATATTGGATAAAACCGTAACGGCTGATTTACCCTGGACTCTTTATTTCCAGAACACTTATTTAGTTTATTTATTCATTTTACAATCAAGAAACACAGATGCTTCTGTTCTCTGTGTCATTAATGTTATTAGAGGGTCCATATGTTGACCTTTATTATTTTAATATGACAATAAGTTATATTTAACTTAATTGGCATTTAGAATCTTCTTATTCTGGGTGAAAAACCAGGTAATGAGACTTATCTGGGGATGGTGCCAAATAACAATGTATTTAACTGTTAGAATATGTTTAAAGGCCTTAAAAAGACGTAAAGAGAACCTTTTTACATTAAGAAAAAAATGTAGCTATAGCCGATGGAGTACTTTACTAATTGCTCACCTGCAAGGCACATTTCCAGAACCTAGTATTTCCCTGGGAAAGCTAAAATTGGTTTTGGTTTTTGTTTTCACTTCTTTTGTTTCTGTTTTAGTCATCTTTGCCCTAAGTTGTTCCCTGCATTATCTTGGAATGTCCGTGCCATGGACAAGATGAGTCTATTTACTTCTTCATCCACTTTGTAGATCTGCAGGAACTCTGCATGTGTAGAAGGTCTACATTTGCGTGAACTCGTGATGCTAGGGAATTTACATTTCTAGTACTGTAATGCAACAGAAGGCTGTTCGAATCTCAAACAAAAGGCCAAACAGAATATTTAATTTTAGCATTTGGTGATTCTACCTTAATTTCTTAGCAATATGCATTTAAAGATGTCAAGTAAGGACTATAGTATTCTCATAGGAATATGAATCCTCTTTTTTTCTTTTAACTGTGTCTATATTCCTCTCTCTCTCTCTCTCTCTCTCTCTCTCTCTCTCTCTCTCTCTCTCTCTCTCTCTCTCTCTGTGTGTGTGTGTGTGTGTGTGTGTGTGTGCGGGCACATGCGTGTGCGTGGACACAAGGGGTGTGTTCCTATGATAATGAGTATGACTTCAACCTTTTGATGTCCTTTGGTCAAAAGATGAGCAAATTTGATACAAGCAAAGGCTTACAAGCTTGTTTCATATTTCTTCTCTGTCCCTTGGATGCTATCAATGCAATGAAGATTCTGGGTTATCCCACTGGTTAGGAATGAATACATATGATGGAGTCAAAACCTTGCAGTCAAGAACATTTTATTTCTTCAGTTCACCCAAAATTCTGAGCATTTAGAAGGAAACCAGTGATCGTCAGTTCTCATCTAAACAGACTTGAAAGAGATATTTAAGTACGTTTTTGACTTTTGAGTGTGAGAAAGACTTACTTGATAGTATTATGTGATAATCTGATAGTACATGGTCATAATGGGTATATTTTAACGTATCTGTAAGGATTCAATGCAATAAACCTTATTCAAAGTGAAAAGTTATTTTAGTACTGAAAGGAAGATGGGTCAAGAATTAAGCCAACCAGTGACATACTTCCTCCAACAAGGCCACACATCCTAATAGTGCCACTCCCTATGAGCCTATGAAGTTTATTTTACTTCAAACTACCACAGTTAATGAATGTTTATCTATAGCTTCAGTTATTTTTCTGTTGCCATTATAAAGCACATGACCAAAGGTAATTTATAGACGGGGGAATTTACATTGGCTTGTGTTTCCGAGGAAAATGTGTCTATCAAAACAGGGAAGCACAGTAGTAGTAAAACATGGCCAATAGGATAGGAGAGACTTGAAATCACGACCCACAAGCAGAAAGTAGAGAGAGCTAACTGGAAATGGTGCCTGGCTTTGAAATCTCAAAGCCTGACACCAGTGACATATTTCTTTCACTAAGCCATACCTCCCAACACCACCAGTGCTACTGATTTGGAATCAAGTACTCAAACATCTGAACCTTCAGGGACATTGTCATACAAACAATCACAATTTTCTTTATTTAGGTGGTTTTATCTTTATGATTTCATTTTTTAAAAAAAAAACATTTTGTGTTAAGTATATATATATAGTGTGTGTGTGTGTGTGTGTGTGTGTGTGTGTGTGTGTGTGTACATGTTTGATTGTACACATGTATGTGCATGTAGAGACAAGAGATTACGATGGGTTTCTTCCATCTTATCTTTTCAGATAGAGTCTGTCAATGAAGTCAGATTCACCAACTGGCTCGAATTGTTGATCTTCAATTTTTAAGCATCTTATATGTCAAACCTCACACCCTCCGATCCCTGTTACAAATGCACACAAGCATAACTCACTCACTACATGAGCACCTGGGTTGGAACTGGGGTCCTTAAGCTTGCTCTAGGGTTCTTGACCAGCTGAGCCATCTCCCCAATCTGCCAAGTAGTTTCCCAGTTACTAAAGTTAGTGAATATATGTGTAGAAGATATAAACTTTGATGGAAAATGTGAAATGAACTTAAAATAAAACATAACAGACTAGGTGCTTATAGATCTTTCTACAAATATATCTCCAAGAGGTGTCTAGGTCAAGAAAGACATTTCAAAATAAGTTATCAGCTATAATTGGAGAAGAGCTAACAATATAAAGCCATGTAATGGTAAAAGCACATAATATACAGATTCAAGAAACATAAACATTTAGCTCAAGAAAAAAATGAAAATATAACTGATGAGGACTAGAGCTAACACAATAGACATCTGTCTGTTATATAATGGTAGATTGTTTGCTAACTGCAGAAATTTGTACCCAGAGTCCTGTGCTTAGTGTACTACACAGTGTTTCCTTCGAAAGTGCCATCTGATTACAGTTTGATCACTTGTTTGTTAAACATGAAACATGTCTATCATTTCCTTTATCATGGAAAAATTGAAATAATGCATGAGTTATTTTGCATCATAACATATATACAATATGTGAGTATAATTTATTAATTATTCATTAAATAAATGACCACTGTTGCAAGCATGTATTAATTCATTATCTTGCATTTACTACTCAGCATGAGAGTCCATAGAAACCATTCAAATACCAATTGTCTGACAAAGAGCGTAATGGGAACTTAGTCACACTCATTCTGTTTGACAGAAATAGGTTACTGTTTTCTACTCTGTGTTTTCTTAAATACTTAGACACTCACTACTATAGCATAATAAAAGGGAGCCTAGTTCACTAAATGACTTTGTAAATGTTTATATGTCATTCTTTTTTATTTTTATTTTTTATTTTATTTACTTGTTTTATTTTTTTAAATTTTATTTATTATTATTTTTTTAAATTTTATTATTTATTTATTTATTTTATTTTTTATATATTTTAAACCTAATAAAAATGTCAAGACAATTAAAATGTTTATTGACAACCATTTACATTTTGATTACAATGTTAATTTCCTCCATCCTATATAGTCATATACTTAATAACTATATAATTAACTTCATCATCATTAATTTTTTTCTACAGATTTTTATCACTCATTGATTGTTGTATAAATCTGTTTTTACTCTGTTTAAAAACAGTGTAAAATTTAATATTCCCATAGTTTATATTGTACTGTTACAATAAATAATATTAGCTATTTTTAATCTTTCCTTCCTTCTACCTTCCCAGCTTATTTGGGTCCTCTTTGCTTCTCTCTCTCTCTCTCTCTCTCTCTCTCTCTCTCTCTCTCTCTCTCTCTCTCTCTCTCTGTGTGTGTGTGTGTGTGTGTGTGTGTGTGTGTGTGTGTGTGTGTGTGTGTGTGTCTTGAGACAACAGGTTCTCATGTACTTCAGGTTGGCCTCAAACTCAATATGAAGCCAAGGATAAGACTGAATTTTCTAACCTTACTGCCTGGGTTAAAGGAGTGTATCATTACATGGAGGTTTGTATGGTACTGGAGACAAATCACATAGCTCTAAGCGTCTTAGGTAAGCAATCTGCAACAGTTAAATCTCAACTCAACATCTGTCTTTTCTTGCAATATATCCTCATGTGTACCATATTAGCTGTCATTAACATATTGATACTTATTATCTGTATGGTTTCACAATACCCTTTCATTCTGTAGGCTATAATACTATATAGAAACAGTTTTTATTTGTATTTTCAATTGTCTTATATTTGTATTTGTAGATTCCCTTCAAACTAGCCCATATGTAATTTGATAGAACTTCTTCATTCCCTGCAGACTCTTATTACTTAGCATAAGAGGTTGTTGCAGTGGAGAGCAGACTCCACATCTACAAGTGCTAAAATCCAATGTCATATTTATTAGGAAGTAAAATGTAAAAGACCCAATCAATACCTGACTATGCTATTGATTGCTATTGATGCGACTGAAGTCACAATTTAACTGATAAAGTAACAAACTAGTAATGCATTTAAAAGATAATAATGTTTTTATTCATTTTCATTTATTTGCAGAGAAAGAGGAGCGCTTAGAGATGAAGCAGAGTTTTAAATACAGAAAAAAATTTACTATGTGAAAAACTTTAGAAGGAACATGCAATTTACACTGCAGTAACCTCTCTTGGTATGCTGAGGTTGCTAAGAGTTTGTATACATTTTTCAGAGACAAGGATAGTACAGTGTGGTTTTCAATGCATCTGCACTGCAGAGGCTCATATTAGGATAATTCATGTTAATTTCTTAACAATCAACAGCTAGATATGACAGTCATAAAGACCTGATGTGTATCCTCATTATAGGAACTGATTATTTTTGTTGGAGCCACAGACTTTGTCCTGGTAGCAACTTTTCCATTAGTGTGCTTCATAAATTTATTTCCAAAACATCTATACCATCTCTATAACAGCAGTACACTCAGTATGTCTTGGCTTTCTGTTCTTTTCATTTGTCTAAAAATATGTGGGAATAAGTTTCTAGAATAACTGAAATGAAATAATTCATTAAATAGATATGGGTACTAAATAATTAATATGCAAATCCAAACAGAAAACAAAAAGGAAATGAACTAATTTTATTTTGAAGATAAACCTATATGAATGGACATTTGCACTGTGACTCTTTTCTCCCTTTCATTTCCTTTGTGCCATTTGTCTTTCTTATGTGCTTAACTGAATGAAAAAAACAGTGAACATTATGCATGTGAGTTCACAGTCCAGAATGTTCTACCACTTGTTATGAAATGTACTGAACGCTGAACGATACTACTTAGTTAATGAGCTTGTAATTTGCAACAATCTTATGATGATACTTATCTGCACTTTCCTAGTAGATCAACATTATCAGGAGTTGTGAGTTATTGATCTATATCTTCTTACAATGCTACTGCTTCTTGAGAAATTATGCTGAATTCTATAGGAAAGTGCTAGAAAATTATATACTTCATAAAGTAAAATTCAAATTTGTGTGGTGCCTAGAAAAAGAGAACAGGTGAAATCACTTCACAGGTATCTGCCAAAATTCTTTCAGTAGACTTTAATTTTCCAAGAAGTAGTATATACAACGTTTAATGTATATTTTGTGATCTAAACCCAAATATGATTAACTTTCTGTATTCTCACAGTTTGTATATCTATTTCATTCTTCTTCAAATTTTTCAATTTATTCATTTTGAGCTATTCTGAGAAACTGGATGGTTTTGTCCTTTTTAATATGTGATTTAACTCTGTTAGGGCTCAGTTATAAAGATCTCCCTTAAGTCATGTCTCATGAAATATTTAATTACTGAATCATTTGCTATATGATGCTATAATGTGCTTGTAAATATACATTACAGAGTATGCATCATTGACAGGAACTTAGTCTAACATCATGCCTCTATAATTAATTACTCAGATAGATTTTAATTGATGTTACGGTATTGTTTTCTAATTATGTATAAAAATGGTCCAAATAATGAATAAATTTCTTTGTATTTTATAAAGCTTTCTCTTTTACCAAACAATGCTAGTAAATATTGAGGCTTCAAACAGTATTCTTTTTATTTAAAATGAAGTACAATTTTTAAATCTTAATTTGATGGAGCGGGGCAGTTCTAGAATGGTTTCTGCCTATGGTTTGATGTGAGACTTTGGTAGTAACTAATACCCTGTTGTGGACAAGAGATATAGAAATTGTTCATGAAACTCCTATAGCTTGGCAACCACAGAGATTATGGAGGTAACTGAAATCTGAAGATATTAAATCCACCCACACATGTCTAGGGCATCCTCTAGATGGCAGTAACCAAAAAGGAGTTTTCAAAAATCATGAAATTTCCCTTGCTTTCTCCAGCTTTTGCAAAATGGAATTTCTCTCTGAATCTGAATAAGGCCCCATTTCCATTTCATTTGCCCGTGTGTTCTTTCCAGCTGGCTTCTGATGTGTTTGAGGACAACAGTATCAACTTCCAAATATCCATCATATATTTATGAATACTGCTAGACATAATGAATATATTTTCTTAGCACTCAGAACTTTATGAAAATTATGTTAAACTCCAATAATTATCATATAGTCACTTGGTGAGTTTTCTCTCCTTTGTTTATTTGCATACATTTATGAATCTTCAAATTCAGTTGCTATCTTATTCTTTTTATTGCTGTAATAGAATATCTGAAACAAAGAGCCATGTATTGAACGATAAATTTTTATTTCATGCTCTGAATACTGGGAAGTCTAAGAGCATGAGACCAGCTTCTGTTTCACCTTCTAGTTTGGGGAATCTTACTACATTATAACCAGATGAAAGACAACACATATCAGGACAGCAGAAGTGTAGCAGCTTAGGCATTTCTCCCTAGATATAAATTTACTAACACTATCATAGGGGCACCAAATCCTGATGTCATCTAACTCTAGTTACATCCCTGAAGTCTTAACATGAAATTGTAGTAATATAAGTTTTGGATTAAGTTTTAGACATAAGGACTTTGAAGCCCATATTCAAACGATAACAATGAGGAGGAAGAAAATGATACATAATATTTACTCACATAATAATTTAGTAGCAAATCACTAATAACTATTATTTTCTTTTGTTGAAAATGACTTCTGTCTTTTGGGTATGGTTTGAGCATGTCCACTAAGGGTAGATATGTCTTGGTGGAAGATACTTATATTCCTTTGGATGCTGTCTTTCTGACACAGCCTTGTATGACCCTGATTAGTTTTCGTTAGTGTTACAATAAAGATCACTTCTCTGGCATCTAGGTACTCTTACATTAGGTGATTTCCCAGTTTTTTTTTTTTTAAAGATGGGTGTGTGTATGTGTGTGTGTGTGTGTGTGTGTGTGTGTGTGTGTGTGTGTGTGTGTGTTGTGTGTGTGTGTGATTGAACATGCATGGCATGACACATAAGTTGAAGACAGAAGATATTTTGCAGAAATAAGTTCTCCCTTTTCACCTTGTGCCTTCCTGGGATTGAAATCAATTTGTCAGGCTTGGCAGTAATTGCTTTAACCCACTGGGTCATCTCACTGGCTTGTTTCCCTGGCTTGAATGAGCCTCTACTGCTGCCATGAAATCCATATCCAGGCTACCCCCAGGCTAGAGAGCATGCTAGTACCAAGCTCTTGGACCTCCAGAGCTGGAATCTAAATAAATTTAAATATAAAAATTTACTATATGCTGCTACCTAGCCTTAAATGCTTCATTATAAAGAATGTAGTAACAAAATGACAGTATAGCACAATGACAAAACCATATGCAATACATTCATAAAAAACATTGTATCATTTTGGTAGTAATACAGCTGGACTTATTCTTATAACAATAAATTATATCAATCTTATGTCCTAATGGTTATTCATATTATGTAATTAATCTCAGGCATGGTATAATTATTGTTTTTCAAGATATTGAAAAGCCATTAAATTTATTCAGAGGTACACTTTGTTTTAATATTTTAAATGATTGAATGGGAAATTATGTAAATGTGATCACAAGTGTGTGGCATATATAGTTAACCATTTGATCAATTCAATAATGTTAAGAGAATTTTATACTAACTAAATATTCTTAAATATGTAGTCTTCCACTGGAATGTGGTCTATTTTCTAGGAGTTACACTTTTAGAAATAACTTTAGTTGTTCTTATAGAATTTAAATGAATGACACACAGTTGGATATATATTCCCGGGTAGTATGGGGTTTGAGAGAGGAATAGTAAGATACAGATGATATAAAGAGGAAAATGAAACTGGGAAGAAGGTCTTCAACTAGGAAGGGAAAAATGAGGTCAATATGGAAGGAAAAGGAGGGAGGTGGACAAATTAATCCAAGAATATTTGATAAGGTCTCAAGTAAACATATTATTTTATATTCATCTAAAATTATTTATGATAAATAGTTTTCCTTACTAGGTTATGAACTTTTGCTGAAAACGTTCCCTAACAAGGAGATAAACTAATAAAATTAATAGTCCTACCAAACTGTGATGCTGATGTACAGCAATGACCAGCACGGCAAGACATTCTTAAAGGTACAATAGAGGTAATCACATATTTCCAGTAACACACTGGTGTTTAATTGGATTTTTGGCCTAACTAAACATGAGGAAGTCATGCCTGATGCTAGAAACCCAGTCACCCCACCTATGGTTAGTGAGATCATTGATATTAGAAGAGAATCAACTATTGTGACTGTTCTACACCAGCACAATTTCTAATGCCATCTAAAACTTACCCTCATACCACAGATAACCGTAGTTCTCCATCATCCTCCAAGAAGCTTCCCTCTGAAGCCAATGGAAAATATTACACAAAACCACAGCTGCACAAAACGTAGATCACCAGTTCATTGAAAACTCAGCAGCACAGCTCCTGCATCTAGAGCTTGTGGTAGGATTTTTAACATTACTTTACCTTCTGTTTTCTTAGAGGCCATTTCAGTACAATAACCTTCCTCAGTAAAAACAATAATAATAATAAATTTAATTTCCTCATTTATTTATTAAGAATGATAACTGGTGTCCTTTGCCATGCAGAAGCTTTTCAGTTTCATGAGGTCTCAGTTATCAATCGTCAATCTTAGTTCCTACACTATTAGGTGTTCTGTTCAGGAAGTTGTCTCCTAAGTCAATGTGTTCAAGGCTAATCCCCACTTTCTTTTCTATCAGGTTAAGTGTTTCTGGTTTTATATTGAGGTTTTTGATCCACTAGGACTCGAGTTTTATTCAGGGTAATATTTATGGATCTATGTGCAACCTTCTTCATGCTAACATCCAATTAGACTAATATCATTTGTTGAAGTTTCTTTCTCTTTTCCATTATAAATTTCCAGCCTCTTCATCAAAAATCAGGTGTCCATAGGCATATATCTGGGTCTTTGACTCAATTCCACTGATCAATCTCTTTGCTAATAAATACCATGCAGATTTTTTGTTACTATTGCTCTGTAGTACAACTTTAAATCAAAGATGGTGATTCTTCCCAAAGTTCTTTTATTTTACAGGATTGTTTCAGACATCCTAAGATTTTTGGTTTTCTATATGAAAATGAGTATTGTTTGTAGTGGGTAGCCATTCCAGCTTTGATCTGGAAGTTCCAACCCCCATTGAGACTTCGGCAACTGTCACGCCTACAAGGCAGGGCGAAAGGAGGCGCCTGGGGACCCGAGATCTGGATCGGCGGGCCCTCTCTCTGTTGCGGGACCCTGGACTGGAGAGGTGGACCAAGCAGAGCTCCAGAGAACACCGCTGGACTGCGATACACCTTCCCCAGACCCCGCGACCTACCTATCCCTTAATTTGTAAGTTACGCCATTAAATAAATCTCCTTTTAACTACATGGAGTGGCCTTAATAATTACAGCACGAACCCACGACCCTGAGATTAAGAGTCTCATGCTCTACTGACTGAGCTCTTTCAAGTTCTATAAAGAAATTTGATGAGAATTGTATTTAATTTGTAGATTGCTTTTGGTAAGATGGCCACTTTTACTATGTTAATACTACCAATCCATGAGCATAGGAGATCTTTCCATCTTCTGACATTTTATCCAATATCTTTCTTCAAAGACTTGAAGTACTTGAAGTACTTGGCATATAGGTCTTTCACTTGTTTGTTTCAAGTTACACCAAGATATTTTTTTAACATTTATAGTTATTGTGGAGGATATTGTCTCCCTAATTTCTTTCTCATTGCGTTTATCATTTGTATATAGAAGGGCTTCTGATTTTTTGAGTTAATTTTTTCAGCTTTGCTGAAGCTATAGAAGTTCTTTGGGAGAATTTTTGGGGTCTCTTATGTATACTATCATATTATCTGCAAATAATGATACTTTTATTTCTTCCTTCCCAATTTGTATCCCCTTTATTGTCCTTAGTTTTCTTATTGCTCTAGCTAAAGCTTCAAATACTATATAGAATAGATATGAAGAGAGTAGACAGCCTTGTGAATTATTTTATGTTTCTGTCCATTTAATTTGATGTTGGCTATTGGCTTGCTGTATATTACATTTATTATGATTAGGTATGTCCCTGTTTCCCTGAACTCTCCAAGCAAGACTTTTATAATGAAGGGCTACTGAATTTTGTCAAGGCTTTTTCAGCATCTAATGAGATAAACATGTAGTTGATTTTACAGAATGAGAAAATATCTAGCCCAATTGTCATCAGAGAGACTTCATCCAGCAACTGATGGAAACAGATGCAGAGACAAATACCCAAGTATTAGGCGAGCCTCTTGTGACAGAAGAGGAAGAAGGATTGTGGAGCCAGAGGAGCCAAAGACACTGTAAGAAAACCCACAGAATCAACTAACTTGGCATCATAGGGACTCAGAGAAAGAATTGGCAACCAGAGAGCATGCATGAAACTGATCTAGATCCTCTGCACATATGTTATAGTTGTGCAGCTTGGTTTTCTTGTGGAGCTCCTAACAGTGGGAGGCTGGGCCTGTCTCTGACTCTGTTACTTGCTTTCAGGACACTTTACTTTCAACTGAGTTGCCTAGTTCACCCTTAATAAGAGAGGAGGTGCCTAGTCTTACTGCATCTTGATATGTCTTGGCTGACTGGTATACATGGGAGGCTTATCCTTTTCTGAAGATAAAGGAGAAGAAGTGGATTGGGTGGGGAGAAGGAATGTTAGGGGGAGGGAGGGGCTTGGAGTAGAGGAAGGAGGGAGAGCAAATTGTGATCGGGCTTGGAAAAATAATTTAAAAATTAATAAAAATATTGGTGAAATTATTAAGGCCACTCCACGTAGATAAAAGGAGATTTATTTAATGGCGTAACTTACAAATTAAGGGATAGGTAGGTCGCGGAGTCTGGGGAAGGTGTATCGCAGTCCAGCGGTGTTCTCTGGAGCTCTGCTTGGTACACCTCTCTAGTC
Organism: Peromyscus californicus insignis; assembly: GCF_007827085.1. Taxonomy (NCBI): domain Eukaryota; kingdom Metazoa; phylum Chordata; class Mammalia; order Rodentia; family Cricetidae; genus Peromyscus; species Peromyscus californicus. The sequence goes on along the minus strand of NW_026294413.1, from coordinate 17,680,388 downwards.
CAGGGTCCCGCAACAGAGAGAGCGCCAGCCGATCCAGATCTCGGGTCCCCAGGCGCCTCCTTTCGCCCCGCCTTGTAGGCGTGACAGTTGCCGAAGTCTCAATGGGGGTTGGAACTTACAGATCAAAGCTGGAATGGCTACCCACTACATCTCCCCCTTTTGTCTAAATAAGAAAGTTCTAACCTAATACAAGACTATATACAAAGGAATGGTTATCAAATATAGTCCAGGAATAATGAGGGATAATGACCTAGATAAGATGGAACTACAACCAATGCAAACAATATCAAGCAAGAAACACATACTATTATCCAGAGAAGTATAGAGCATAGGTAAATGGCATGTTACAAAGATCATTCCAAAAGGTGTCCTATCCTAAAGAACCTGAATCTAATACTTAATATGTTCTATCTACTAGGTTGTAACTATAACTGCTAGTCTTCAATCCCATCAAAGACCTGAGAAGGAATATAATGGTACCTGAGAAATGGTAGATGGATGCAAGCAACTTTCGGGAATCTTGCGAGAGTAGACGGAGACAGCTGGCAGCCTGGACAGTCACCTAATGTTTCTCAGCATTGTTGGTGCATTCAAATTGGCTACAGGCCTAAAGTATCTGACAGACCATTTTCAGAAGCAGGAATTCTGAAAGACCATCTTACCCTGTCTTGGCAGAGTACAGTGGTCGCTTTCCTTGTGTCCCGCTTGTCCAGAAAGGATAGCATTGCATTAGTACTGTCAGCCGTCAAGGCAAGGGCAGTTCTTTGCCCAGTAGGCCATTTTGTGCCAAGAAGACAAACTTCCAAATGGAAATGTCTTAGAAGCCCAACATTCTCTCGGGATCAAATTGGTGCAGCCAGGAGCAATTATGTCTCACATCAACAGAATTCTAAGTTATTTAAATGCCATATTCTCTAGGTCTATGAAGTGTTTGAAGATTACCTGTCCATCTGACCTATGTATCTGTAAATCTGGATAACCTAACTAACGTAACTATAGAGATGACAAGCATAGGTGACTATAAATCTATAAGTCTTATCTACCGAAATAACCTAAGGACTAAGGCTTCACGTAAACAAGGTAAACAGTCTATAAGCAAGTGTATGGTAAAGAACGATGACTTCAAAATTGTGACAATACACAAGATGTTATAACAGAGGTAGGAGTATATAGTGCAATATGCAATATGACAATAATCTTAAATATATATATCGATATTTATAACAGAGGTAGGAGTATGTAGTGTGATATGCAATATGACAATAATCTTAAATACATATCAATATACCGAATATCCTAAACAGAAGTAGAACCTACATAAAGTATGACAGATATAAATTTACATTTGTATCTCAGTCGGTAGAGCATGAGACTCTTAATCTCAGGGTCGTGGGTTCGTGCCCCACGTTGGGCGCCAGATATTGGTGAAATTATTAAGGCCACTCCACGTAGATAAAAGGAGATTTATTTAATGGCGTAACTTACAAATTAAGGGATAGGTAGGTCGCGGAGTCTGGGGAAGGTGTATCGCAGTCCAGCGGTGTTCTCTGGAGCTCTGCTTGGTACACCTCTCTAGTCCAGGGTCCCGCAACAGAGAGAGCGCCAGCCGATCCAGATCTCGGGTCCCCAGGCGCCTCCTTTCACCCCGCCTTGTAGGCGTGACAGTTGCCGAAGTCTCAATGGGGGTTGGAACTTACAGATCAAAGCTGGAATGGCTACCCACTACATAAAAATAAAACAGAATGATAACTATAACACACAATTCACATGTGAAGATCACATTGGGAATACTGATAAGATTTTTGTTCAATATTTCCATTTTAACAAAGATTTAGATTAAGACTTGCAGAGTTTAGAAATGATTTTTTTTCCTAGACTAACTCAGATATTTTGCTTGCTTGTTTTTGTTCTCACCAATTTCACATCTTTTTTTTTTTTTTTTTTTTTTTTTTTGGTTTTTTGAGACAGGGTTTCTCTGTGTAGCTTTGCGCCTCTCCTGAAACTCACTTGGTAGCCCAGGCTGGCCTCGAACTCACAGAGATCCGCCTGGCTCTGCCTCCCGAGTGCTGGGATTAAAGGTGTGCGCCACCACCGCCCGGCTCAATTTCACATCTTAAGGTAGAATAACATTAAATAGCTTTTTCCCCTCATATATTTTTCTGAGCAGCTATATGGTAGGTATAGGGACACATGTGTATTCAATTATGACAAGAAAAGGAGTTGTCGTTTTTTTTTTCCTCAATCACACAGGATCTTAAAGTATGCACCAATCCCCAAACCCTGCCAAAGGGTGCATTTGATATTGTATTTCACTTTAATCTTCGTTTCTGGGAACCAGAACTCAGATTCACACTAACATAGCAAGTAATTTACAACCTTAGTTATCTCCTTAGCCTACGTTTTCTTTTTCAATAGCTACTATTAAAAAAATACTATTATTTGTTTATCTTCTACTTTGCCATGATTTTATTGTTCTAGAGTCTCTCATTTTTAAGAGATTTTTAAGTGTTTTAAGATTTAAGTGTTGTTTAGGGAATTCAGGTTTTCTGACCTTCCTATCATCTGCTTCCACATATTAGTAATATCAGAATAAGTAATCTTAAAAATAACAGTACTGATATGATAAACATATCTATTGATTTCACACACAGCCTTAGACTTTTCTTAAACTCATAGAATAGGAGAAATTATGTAGATATTAATACATGGAATGTTTCCTACTCTCAGGGATTTGAGTACTTAACAAGCATAAAATCTCATGTAAAATGACAGATAAAAATGCAGTGTTCTTGATAAACAATACAAAGAGTGCTCATGTTAAATTACGTATCTGCAATTTTTTAAATGATTTATGTCAGCCTGGTAAGGAGAATTTGTGGAGCTGTGAGGCCACAAGTCAGGAAGTCTTAACAATAAACACAGACTTGTAGCTGGGCAGCCCACCATCCAGGGAGCAGCATGTAATGGCACACAGGTAAAGCCATGGAACATGTGGCAACATATAGATGAACAGAAATGGGCTGAGTTTAAGTATAAGAGCTAGTCAGTGTTAGGCCTGATCTAATGGCTGAGCAGTTTTAATTAATATAAGCCTCTGTGTGTTTACTTGGGTCTGAGTGGTTACAGGACCAGGTGGGACACAGAAATTTTATAAATGGCCGTGGGACCTTGGTGCCAAAGGAGCACAGGAAAACTTCATCTACACAGACTGACTTAAGGGGTGACATGGAGAAGGATGGCAATGAGGAGAGAAAGGATGCAGGGCAAGGTACTACAGCTAAGCAGCATTATAAAGGTCTTGAAAAAGAATGAGGTTTACTCATGAGTTTGAAACCAGTATGGGTATGAAGATTGTAAGGAATAAAATAAATTATTCCCTTTTACTTGTACAGAATGCATTTCAATACTCCTAGATGTCTACTAAATGCCTGAATTATGGAAAACACTCATTCACACACACACACACACATACACATACACACACCTATGATTAAGTCTTGTTTATATTCAGAAAAATAAAAGATTAAAGCAACAACAGATAGTAAAAAAAACCCAAAAAGATAGCATGAATATAATCCCTATGCTTGTCGCATAAAATTTAATAGTATATCATAATTCCTGCAATTATATGAGATATTGCAGAGCTTACATGATATAGTCACCTGAAATGAATGACATAGCCATTGTGTCAAAGCACTTGGCCGCCAGGTAAGGGTGACTGGAATATCAGTTCTGTGATCTATGAAAGTCTGACAACTTAATTGTTCCTTGGTGATGAATGGAGGAGTAGCTGAAAAGACAAGTGGGGAATGATGACAGGGAAGGTAATTGTGTTATGCTGTACACAGTGGAACACAACTTAAAACTTGGAAATTGCTTGCTGATGGAATTGCCCGTGTAGTATTTGCAGATGAGTGGTTGGTTGCAGGGAACTGTATCTGTGAAATGTGAAACCATGGACAAGGAGGACCACTCTGAATGCCATTAACAAAAGCCCAGTCTCCCAAGGTTCAAAGTTCTTATGCATCTCATTCCCACAGCTATTGACATCTGGATTTACCCACTAAAAACTTGATTCTAATTTCTGTCTCAGTGATTTTCTTAAATTTTCTTTTTCTTATCTTATTGTAAGCAAGATTTTAGAGTAACAAATGGGGAATTCTAGTATTAGCTAAATTTTGGCTGCATTGAAGCAAATGAGATATGAGGATATTACTGTTACAGTGACCTATGTCTGTTGCTTTTATTTGTTTCCTTTTTATTTGTCTTCACAATGTATTTAAAATGATGCAAAATAATTACAAGATTCAAGATACAGACATCTATGATGAAAACAAAAATTAATTGGTTTGGAATAGCCAGCTACCTCTTTCCAAAGTCTTCCTCCTCATTTATTAATTAGCAAACCTATTTTACACCAGTGGATCCTAATTTACATTACAAAAGAAACTGCACTAAGAGCAAAATCCTACCATGTACTTAAAATGGTCAGGGATATCTAGCTAATTCAAAAAGAGAGGACTGCCAAAAGAAGGAATCTAATCTTAGCAGCCTTTTATCTCTCTTACAATGGCTAAAAATAGGAATTGGGTAGGAGTCTCGGGAGCTTACCTGCCAGTTTGACATTTATTCTTTTTTTAGACTCTCACATGTTCTGTATTGGACCTAAATGTTACTGAATATTTGTGGGAGATTATCTCCTTGGAGTTTTCCTGAGAAAGTAATTCAGTACTTGACTTTCAAAACCTATCACTGTGCTAAGGGGAACATGATGGTTTTACTATCATGTAGCAGAGTGACCTATTTAGTGTTTTAATGTCATAGACACAAGTAAAATGAGGTTTAATCTTATCAGCTATGATCATACATGGAAATAACACTATGCAATACTTCATATTATACGAATTTGAAGATATCGTAATTGATTGCACTTTTAATTTAAGTGATTTATCAATATAAATTTTGAACATAGAAAAGAATTATTGTACAAAGCGTGGCTTATATTGTGTTTAGGAATACCGAACCAAATATGAAATAAATTACTCAGATAAGTCATGGTAACTTTGCTTGCCAATTGTTTTTTCAGTTTTGCTGAGAGATGATCTCACTTAGTGTCCCAAGTTCCACTGGAAATTACAGAACTTGCTCCTCTCAAACGCAGAGTGAGTAATCCTTCTGCCTTTGACTCCTGAGTGTTTCTGTCACCAACATAAGTTATCACACCCCTTGGCATCTTTGTTCTCAGTAATTCTGTTTTAGTGGCAGCTAATTTACTTCTTTACATTACTTCAGGGTTATTGGGTTGAAATTCTCAACTTTGTAGTCAAAGCTAAAACAAAGGAACATTGGATATTTTTTGGACTTTCTATCAATTTGATAAAGAATGTTCTTTGCACTTTGGACAATAGCATATGTAAACCTCTCTGTACACAATGTGTCAAGAACACAATTTAAGTTTAAATGCTGCTTGCTTAGAAAGATAAACGGTGAGATTATGGCTTCCAGCCCCAACAAAGAATTGTTAATATAGAATCTCTACCTTAAATCATTCTAGCACTATCCTCTAGATACACCAATTTGCCACTTTATTTTTATTCTCAGAAATATGTTCACAGAAAAAAAAAGTGTAATGTAATTGAGTATTAACAAGTAGTGTATTTCTGGGACTTATTGAGGATTTGTATGAGGAATTAAGAAGGAATTCTCTAAAACACTATTTTTTATGGCCCAGGAACAGCCAGGTTCTGGGTTGATGTTCATGGCTCGTATTGCCAATGAAGGCTGTACAAATGCCCAGGGTCTGGACAGACACCCGAGACCATGTTGGCATCCAAGAACCATGCTGCTCTGAAAGGCTTCTGCTGCCACTGGGGCCATAGTGATGTCTGGGCCAGAGCTGCTGCTGAGGGCTCCATGGTCCTGCTGTAGCTGGGGTCTGTGATGATGTCGTAGGAACCAAGGATGTTGAAATCTGAGGGCTGTGCTGAGCCAGTTCCACCCCTCATTGTCCCAGGATGGCTGGCTGGCCCTGCCCCGCCTTGAACACTGCAGCAGGAGAGCTGGCCCCTATGGCATGCACCTAGAAGGGCTGGCTCCACATCTTGCCCGAGGGAGGCGGTACCTGTGGCCTGGACTGATCAGCTACCACCAAACCTGTATCCTTGGCCTTCGACTGGCCGACACTAACATCTGTCATATGTATGACCTGCTGGGGTACATGAGGGGACTAGTCCTGTGGAACAGCGGTCACAGGGTCTTTATGACTCCGGAAGGTGGCAGGATGTCTGGGAGGAGTTTTGATGGGGGTCCAGTGATGATGGAGTGCCTGAGGACTTGAACCAGATCGATGACTCATGTCAATGAACATTTTGTGGATTGGGCTGATTGGATGCAAGGGAATATACTGCATGACACACGCCAGCATGTATGCCACTGGGATGAATGAAGAGGTGTTGGAAACATGGAGTAGTGAGGTGGTATTTTCTTTTGCTTTTAATTGATTTGGGGGGTGGTTCTTTGAAAGGGGATGCTGCAGAGGTGAGAGGGAGGATGTGGAGGTACTGGGAGGTAAGTGGGATTAGGGTGCATGGTATGAAGTTCCCGAAGAATCAATAGAGAATTATGATTAAAACACAACTTTATTTTTTTAACTACTTAAAAGTCCAGATTTCATGTTTTTTATTGAGGAATACTTCAGAGTACAAATTAGTCATTTTATATCTCATAATATTCTTAAAATAGTTTAAATTCAAAAGTATGTACATCTTAAGGTATTCAATGAAGGTATTGAATTATTGAATCTTTCAATAAAATGATAAATCTGAATTTAATTACCTAACATTTATATTCAACTTTAATATGATAAATTCAAATTTCTATGTTACATAATGATACAGATTTTGAAATGTGAAGCAAAAAGAAGATTGAAATGAATCCGTTTTTAAGAAGAACACCACTGAGACAAGTTTTGCTTCTTTCTTGGGGATGTACAGACCTCAGGCATAAGTTGGCTCTAGATATAAGAGCAGTGAGAAGGTATACAAAGGCTGGAATGCACAGATGCAGGTGTGAGTCTCATAGTAATAAGCACAGAACAAGAGTCTGTTATCACAAGGAATGAACACAGAACACAGTCTTGGAAAACAATAAATTGATATATTTAGTTCTATTCATTCAAAACAATATATTACTTTAAGAAAATGGAAAATATACATTAAAATCAGATCACAAATGAAAGAGCTGTATGTGCTATTTCCTTGTCTTTAGATTAATAAGCACAAAATATTCAATAAAGACTGGGTTATACATTATAACCCATGCATAGGTCACCTCAGGAGGAAACAGGTTTCCTTGAGAGTACTTTTTGAGGACATGAAAGTGCATTGCAGAGTGATAACAGACAACAGAACATGCAGAATCCACATGTAGGACACAGATAACATACAGGATCATTCACTTGTCACTGGATGTATCTCTAGGAGTAAAGCTTTAGTACATGTTTTGATGTGCATTTACTAGTGGCAGTAGCTGAAAGGTCAAAGTGGAAGCATGACTATGGACAGTGATAAGGTGAATGATGATTGTTGTCTACCCCTTTCCTCTGAACTGAATCATTGCCTCCTGGAGGGAGAATGGAGGTTCATAAGACTCAGGAAGAAAATTTAAAAGACTCAGGATGCCCATGAAACTTCCGTGTTCAGGAAGCCCAGGAAGTTACAGGATTCACACAGCTCTTCACCACTGTTTTATAACAGCAAGTGGTTACTGGGGGAAAGGCAGTTATCTACTGTTGATCTCATTTCATATTAAGCGGAGTCCACAGGTACAGTTTTCATGAGTGGTGACACATGCTGATGTGAATGTTTTTTCTCAGTGAAGAAGCTGCCTTTCAGTTGTTTGTAGTCCTGCAAGTAACTCCTGGGCCATTTCCCTGTAACTCCAATGAACTCATTATTTTATTATCAAGGTACAGTTGGGTGAAATTTTTTATTTGGTCTCATCTGGGACAAATAGACATTTATTCCTTCATACCTAGGAAAAAATACATAATGACAAAGTCCAAATAAAGGTTTTATTAATTCAACATGGGCATGTGACACATGCTAGGTCTATTAAAGTTACCCATTGTTAATTTTAATGGTTAAATCAGTATTCTCACATTTTTCTTTTGAGTGTGCTTTGCTCTAGTTTTAGGAGAATGTTGTTTCTACTATATAAAATCATTTGCAATTGCAATATTATTGAAGCACTTCTTCCTTCTCTTTCCTTGCTCTAAATCCTTCCACATATCCCTTCCTGCTCTCTTTCAAACATATGGCCTCTTTTCATATACACAGAAATACACATACATGAACATACTCAAATATATGTGCATATATATGTGTTTGTGTGTGTGTGTGCGTGTGTGTGTGTGTGTGTGTGTGTGTGCATTCCTAGATATAACCTGTTGAGTACATACAATGTTACTTGCATGTGTTTATGTCTTCAGGTTTGAACTTTTTGGCACTAGACAACAAAAGAGTATGCTCTTCGCTGGGGAAGATCACCTCTCCTACTCCAAATTTTCCTTTTTCCACTTCTCACACATTTTTCCAAGTCCCACAAGCAGGGGACTAGAAGTCTCCTGTTTTCAGTGTTTACACCTTGAAGGTTAGGTAAAGTGATTCTAAGACTTACTGAATTTTTTCCACACCCAGTATAGTTAAGATAATACCCCCTTTCAGGGAAAGGGTTTAGAAGGTTTTCTTTCAATTCCATTTTAAGATGAATGTATCTGAATCTTTGGACTCTTCTAACTGGAATGACTCTGCATATTAAGCAATAATATTCACAGTTCTAAGAATGATAATGCCCTTTGCTTCTGATGTAACCATCTCATCCTCTTCCACCATCTATGAAATTGGGATGGCCTACACAATGATTTTCAGATTACCAATGACTGCTGGGAGAAGAAAATTTAGCTTCTCCCAGGGATAAGCCCCCTTATTTGGTGTCCAATGCAGAAGAGTCTGACCTGAAACCATATACATACAAACAACATAACTGGACTCAACAGGATGTACTTATATATTTGTGAACACACACACATATGCAACAACATCAAATAAATAGAAGCTATCATCTTCAATGGCGGACACATAAGAGTTACTGGAGTACATATTTCTTCCATAGGCTGCATGGAGGAAAGGGATGGGGAAAACAATGTAATTTTATTCCCAGTAAAACATATTTGACAAAGTAAGATGAGTGAAACAAGTAAATTAATAAAGGCAAAGATAAACATGATATGTAATCACTTATAAGTGAGTATTAGCTGTTAAGTAAGGATAGTCATGCTATAACCCACAGTCCCAGAAAAGTTAGATAAAAAGGAGAAGTCTAGGGTGGACACATTGATCTCCATAGGAAAAAGAAACAGAATAAATTTTGTGGGTGGGGCAGGTGGGATAGGAAGAGGAGGGATCATGTTGGGGAGGAGAAATAGAGGGATAGATTGCCAGTACAGTGTAGAGACAACTAGAGTAGGTAAGCATTTAGGGAGCAATGTAGAAACCTAGTGCAATGGAAACTTCTCATGACCTATGACTACTACCATAGAAAGCACTCCTAGTAATGGAGGACACTTACCTGAACTGGCCATCATCTATAATGAAGCTAGGTTCCCAATGGTGGGACTGGAACCCCAACCCGGCCACAAACTTTTAACCTACATTCTGTTCTGCCTGGAAGATGTGCTGTTTAATGGTGGCTCAGAGCTAGTAGGAGTGACCAACCAATGAGAGATATAACTTGACTCCTAAGCCACAAGAGGAAACCCACACCCAATATTGCCTGGATGGCCAGGATCTGGTAGCTGGACAGCTCAGAAACCTAGGATAGAACCATGTACAACTGATAAGAAAATGTCAATGAAACAATTCCTAATCATATTCTGATACACTCATATATACTCATATATTAGTGCCTCGCCCAATCATCATCAGAGAGGCTTCCTTCAGTAGCTTATGGGAGCTGATACAACAATTCTCAGTGAAACATTAGGCAGAAATCAGGAAACCTGGCAGAAGAGGGGGAGGAAGGATTGTGGAAGCCAGAGGGATTGAGGATACCAGAAGAACATGGCCCACAGAATCAACTAATTAGGGCTCACAGAGGGTCACAGAAACTAAAGTGGCAATCACAGATTCTGCATGGGTCTGACTTAGTTACTCTACATATATGTTATAGTTTTGTAGCTTGCTGTTCTTGTGGGACTCCTAACTGTGGGAGTGTGTGGGGGGTGTGTCTCTGACTCTTTTGCCTGCTTGTGGGACTCTTTTCCTCCTACTGGGTTGCCTCATCCAGCCTCAATAAGAGGGTTTTTGCCTGGTCTTTTTGCATCTTGTTATGCTTTATTCTGTTGATATCATTGGGAGGGCTGATCTTTTCTGAAGGTGCAATGGATCTGGGGGAGAGCAGAGGTGTGTGGGGAGACTGGAAGAAGTAGGTGGAGTGGAGACTGTAGCCAGGATATTTTTAATGAGAGACGGACAAAGAAAAAGAAAAAAAATCTGAAATAAATGCCGTAAAAAGTCATTTACTACTTTATGTTGTTAATTCACATCTCTAGAAGGAATCAGCATTAACAGAAGGAAAGAGGTGTGGTAGACTGAAGGTGTGAAACACTAGCTTCAAAGCTACCCAAAGAGTCTGCCAAAGCAGGAAAGATTAAAAAACAAGTTTATCTTCTCTACAAGTGTAATATTACATATATACTGATAGAAAAAATAGCTTATATTTGCATGGATAGCCTGATGAAGCCTCTCAATGATTTACTTGTTTTTGTTGAGTTTCTTTCTCTTCTCATGTTCTGCAATCACCCCTCCCAACTCACTGCCCTGACCTCAGTTATTCCAAGGGCATCAAGGTGTCAGACAAGTGCACTAGCCCCCAAAGACAACTGAAAGTCATTTCACAGCACTGAGTATATTGGGGAAATGGTGCAAACAACATACTTGAATGGCCCTTTTATGCATAAGCATCGATTTTCCTGTCCAGCTCCATCCTGTGAGCTGAATAGTTACCTGTACTCAATTGGGAGGAAGTGCCTGGTGTTGATGATGTGCAAAGGGGTTTAGTGTGGCATTGTCACTTGGAAAAACAGTGCTTATAGATGGTCATTTATCTAACCTTGTGATCATATGGCTCACTTGATTTGTCTTTTAGCACCAAAAAAGTAAAAGAGACAAGTCATCACATTTTGAGGACACTCTGTCCCAATTTTGTTTCCCTTCTGTAGGAATTAATGTTATAGACTTGTATGTCATTTCCTATAAAAATTTCATGGAGAAACATCCAAGTGCAGCAAGAAACACAGGTAGTGACCAACTGTGTTAGTTAAAAATCAGACTATAGGAACTTCATTAAACATAGTACAAAATAACATAAATTTATTTTATTCTGTACTATATTTAATGTAATCCCTAGAGTCTGGGTTTTTTTTTTTTTTTTTGCTTCATTTCACATCATTGTGAAAAGATAACTGATATTGACAGGAGAAAATATTTAACCGGTTGCCTCTTGGTCCCACGCAATTGGATGGTCTTTACCCACTGCAGAAAGGAAGAAGACAGAGTGGACGGGGGGGGGGTGGGGTGGGTGGGAGGGGGTAGAGGGGTGGTAGGGGCAGGAACAAGCTATTCCTCCTTACATCCTCAGTGATGTAATGCAGCTAAAGCTGGGGTAAGATCATTTCTCATTGGGGAAAAGCTAATCTCTAGTTCCATTTGGCAAAAAGGTAAAGTTATACTAGAAAATATTTAATTTGCTATTTTTCAAAAACGACATTTTAATTTGCAATAGTAGCTTACTCTGTGTCTTTTAGGGTAATAATCTAAGTGATCTGAGAGATACTTACATTCAAGTATAGGACTTTCCCCCCTAACTGTTTCCAAGATTCTCTAAGATAATTTGTTGTGAATACTTAAAACAGTATCTGGAATTTTGTAGCTTAGACTATTCATTACCTGTTTAATTTATTTTGGAAAGCAACTTATAGGAGACAAAGTAGGCGAGAAAAACTAGGGAACAAAGGAATCTGCCCTGTCTCTGAATAGCTACGTCTCCTGACTATGAGGATGCCACTTCAGCTTCATGGTTGAATATCCTCCAAGATGCAGGTACACACACATGCACATACACATACCACAGACACACAAACAGCAACACACAAACATGAATAGCCACACATGCAAACAACCACACATACATACACGCATACAGTAACACACACAATGACACACACCAGCACATATACACACACACAAACATACACACAAAACTGCAGACACACAGTTACGTACACACAACCACAGACTTCCAACCAGTTACACACACATGACCACACACATACAACTACACACACAGAATGACATACACATACAACCATATGCACACAAGCACACGAAACCAATAAAAACACAAACTTGGAAATACATTGCATGAAATTTCTTTTCAAAAAAAGCTTCAGATAACATCTTACTCCTATATTCATCAGCCTTTTTTTTTAATTATGCAACACATGGTACAATAGACTTCTTTTGTTTAACCACCTCTCTCAGATCACATCCCTCCAATTTCTTTCTGAAATGTAAGGCTGCTTTGCTTTGCTAAGCAGACTTTTGCTTCAATGTCGATTTTATTGCTCAATTCTTACCTTCGAGAAGACAATTACTTAAAAACAGGTATTCACTTGTAACAGCCCTCCTTTTCCTTAGGCTTCATAGCTGGAGATTTCTCACTTTAGTGTTGTCTTGTTTGCCTCATTCTTCATCAACATTGTGGCCGTATATAAAGCTAATTAATGGAACAGTCACTTCTTATAGTCTTCAGAATGGGATTTGGAAGGAAAAACCTCACTGTTCCTCATGATTTTAGGTTCTCTGGCCTGGGCAAGCCAACTATCAAAGTAGGAAGAGATGTGCATCTATTTTCATGAGCAGGCATCTAGATTTTGAACTAGGAATATTTATGGTTAGACCTAAGTCTATAGCAGCTTGGTACTGGAACCTGGTTTAATTTTAGACAGTGGATCTTCTATTGCACTTGGGTTTACAATGAACAAGCTTGTTATCATGTGTGAGTAACCATAGGTACTTCCAGGTCACCAGACAAGCAGGGATTCCTCCAGGCACCCAGGAGCACAGAAGTGAATTCCATTCTTTATGTACAGTTAGGTCAGCTACAGTTGGTCCTGTCACAGGGGACTAAATAGTGGTAGCTCCTCTTCAATCCCCAGCAATCAACAGAGTGAGCTCAGTTCTTAAGACCGTGATAAGTTCTCTCTCTGTGCCGGGACTTTGGACAATGGTGAGGGCAGACCTCAAAGTAGTCTAACTCAGGTTCAGAGTTCATGATCCACACACCCACCTCCATCATGAAACATTCGTAAGATACGTTTGTCTAGAGATGGACAAGCTTGCTCTGTCGGTGAGTCAGTTTTGTGACTCTTGTTCTGTCTTAGTGAACTTGTTCCTCCTCTTGTCCTGATCATATAAAATAACATTATCTAATAGTTTCTACATCAAAAAAGAAATCACAATGCATGTTGGCATATGTCTCTAATTTTCTTACTCAGAAAGTTGATATATGAATATATTTCTATGAATAAATGTAATTCTGATTTACATATGGATTACCAGGACAGCCAAGAACACATAACAAGACTCTCTCTATAAACTGGAAAAAGGGACAACATAAATTGACCTTTTAGAAAGCTTCATTTATCTCAGAAAAAAATATGTACAAATATGGATATTTCTTTTGGTTTTTTTAAACATCTTTTTGAGAATTTCATATGTCAACACTGCATTTACATCATTTCTACTCCTCCACCACACCAATCTAACTTCTTCCCTTACCCAAGACCACAAATTTAAGAGCTCTTTCTTTAATTATTACTTTGAAGTTGTCCCTGATTCTCAGTTTCTCCACAGTCACTAATTGCCTATAGCTCTTCACATAGGAGAATGACCTTGTGAGGTTCTTCTTATCCACATTGGCATATCAGCTTTCGTTTTCATTTTCAGGTCTTTTTTGGCAACCATAATAATAAGGTTTAATGTGCACATCTTCCCTGTCATATGTAAAGACACTATCTTACAGCAGTTTTCCTGATCCTCTGACTCTTACAATCTCCCTGTCACGTCTTCCAAAAGGTCACCTACACCTTAAGTGTAGAGGCTGTATTCATGCATTAGCAATCAGAGTATTTTATATTATTTTTGGTAAAATATTTACAAGTATAAATGGATAATAATTGTTATGGGAAAATATCTAAACTATGTGTTAACATGCTACAGCACAGTTTTAGTTTTTCTTCATGATATGAGAAACAGGAAACATGTTAGCATATCAACTAAACTGTAGTTTTCTAAAGGGCTCAGGTTTTCTTTAATTTGAAATGCACATTTCTGTCTTTTGACAAGGAGTTGTTTTGATTTACTTTGATACAAGGTGCATTATGGAATTATACTTCAGTGATTGATGAATTATTGTCTTTTACTATCAAAATATTCTTTGTTTATATAACAATGGTGATTGCATTTGTGTAGGCTACTTTTCAAAGTCAGATAAAGCCCCAAACAGCAAATTTACTTCAAATTCAAAAGTAGAATAGTGACAAGAATATGATAGTTTTAAGAATAAAATTATAGTTCTGAATCCATTAATATTTTGTTTAAATTATTATCATCAGAGGCTTTTTATTTTTACATTTGAATGTTGAAAATATTTTTCTCTCTAGTGATTAATATTATTTTTGCAATTGCTTTGATAATACAGTTGAAAATTAGCCCCTGTCACCAAACAAAATTTTGCCCATGTCATATTTATTTGCTGTAAAGTAAAATGAAAATTAAAATGTTGGTTAAAAATTTCCTGAAATGCAGATGTGAAGATTATGAAAGACGTTTATGCTCTTGTTTTTCTTTTTGATTGAGATAAAATGCTTAACATGAAACTTGCCTCCTGGACATTTAAGTTTGTAGTGTGATATTATTAGAGGACCAAAGCTATAAATACTGAATAATTAAGAACTAAAAGTAAGATTTCTTTAAGTATAAAAGCATATGATTTCCACCTGTTTTTAGTAACCCACAAAAATGTTATACACAGGATGAGATCTTTTCTCCTCCACTATTTAAATTATAATTTGTTTTTCTGCATTAATCATATTAAATTGTGTAGATTTATTATGTCTCTTTACCCATTCAGTCATAATGTCATTTGTAAGCTGCTTGTCCCTAGGACATATTACATTATGAATTTAGTCATGGCAAAATATGCATGACATAAATTTTACCAGCTTGCAGACTTTAAAGGATGAACTTTAGTAAAATACTTATATTTAAATTGTTTTGTAACTCATCACTAGAACTTTTACAACTGACAAAGACGAAACTCTTCACCATGGAAACAATACTAAATTCATTTTCCATAGCCATTGACACCGTTCTTTCTCTTACTAGTTTTATAACTGTGGCTACTCCACAAGCTTCATATACATCAGCTCACACATTATTGTCTTCCTGTAACTGCTTTTTTTTTCATTTTTTTAAAATTAATTAATTAATTGATTGAGTAATTTATTTACTTTATATCCCATCCATACTTTCCCCTCCCTCCTCTCCTCCCATTCCCTCCCCCAACCTCACTTCCACCCCACCTCCAATCTGCTTCTATGTTTGTAGCTTAAGTTTTCCTGCCTGGCCCACAGTCAGAACAAATCTCTCTCACCTGCCAGTCCCACAGCCTCTCAAACCCGACCAAGTAAACACAGAGACTTATATTGGTTTCAAACTGTATGGCCGTGGCAGGCTTCTTGTTAACTGTTCTTACAGCTTAAATTAATCCATTTCCATTAATCTATACCTTGCCACATGGCTCGTGGCTTACCGGTATCTTCACATTCTGTTTCTCATCGTGGTGGCTGGCAGCGTCTCTCTGACTCAGCCTTCC
The DNA here is from genome assembly GCF_007827085.1 of Peromyscus californicus insignis. Lineage (NCBI taxonomy): Eukaryota > Metazoa > Chordata > Mammalia > Rodentia > Cricetidae > Peromyscus > Peromyscus californicus. The sequence continues at coordinate 17,664,392 of NW_026294413.1, read as the reverse complement.
ACTTCCCAGCTTTATTCTCCTCCTTGTCCCGCCTACTCTTCCTGCCTAGCCAATGGCCAATCAGTGTTTTATTTATTAACTAATTAGCAACACATTTGCCATACAGAACATCCCACAGCACTTCCCCCATTTTTTTTTTCAAAAAGGAAGGTTTTAACCTTAACAAAATAAAATTACATATAATTTGGGAATTTGGGCGTAGCTTCTCTTACTACTTCCTGCTGGAGGGGGACGCTGTATCTTATGGGGAAACAAAGAAAATTTTAGGATTATGGAATAGTCCATGAGGCTGTATCGTCTGAGCCAGTTGCCTTGAAACCATTCTGGATGTTGGATCATCTGGGCCATGGTGTCATAGGAGACCTTTCAGGGGGTCTTGGCTGGTCAAACCTGATGTATCTTAATCTTGAACAAATCCATAGCCTCTGGCTTTCTGTGGAAACAAAAGCAGAGTCTCCTTTCCAAAGTAACAAATCCTTATATCCAAATTTTGAAGTCAAGGTACCTTTAAAATATACATTTTGGCATAACTCAACAGCTTTTACAATCAAATATTTTTCTGCAGTTAAAAGTCCCAAAGACAACACAATGCAGATTCTCTGTGTAATATCCATTTTTACGTGGCTTATTTTTTATACTACCTTTACTGTCTCTTTAAAGACTTTATTTTTTAAAACTATGTATTTATTTCTATAACTCTACATATCATCTTTTTTGTCTCTTTCAAGCCTACGTATCTTTTACACACATTGTAAACTATTACATCTGAATCTGTCTTATTGTGAATTTATTGCCTTAAACTGCAGCAGCTGTGGCTGCTGGCTCCGCCCACCTCAGCTTCCCAACATGGCTACGTTTACCACCAGCTCTGGGAGCTATGTGAGTCTATGCTTTTATCCAAACAGCGTGTAGTCCAGAAACCTCCCCTTTTGCTCTGCACCAGCAAAGGCTAAATCCACCACGCAGCTCAAAGTGCCACTTGCAAAGGCCCCACTCCCGCCATATGGCAGGTTGAGCTCGCATGCAAGGAACCCACCAGTAGCTCAAACCAGCAGCTGCCGCTCATTTGAGAGAGACAATCAGGAACTGTTTTTAGCTCCGTTTTAGAATCTTTTTTCTCAGGTTTTAGGTGGAAACTCTTGCCACCACGTTGGACGCCATTTGTAGCTTAAGTTTTCCTGCCTGGCCCACAGTCAGAACAAATCTCTCTCACCTGCCAGTCCCACAGCCTCTCAAACCCGACCAAGTAAACACAGAGACTTATATTGGTTTCAAACTGTATGGCCGTGGCAGGCTTCTTGTTAACTGTTCTTACAGCTTAAATTAATCCATTTCCATTAATCTATACCTTGCCACATGGCTCGTGGCTTACCGGTATCTTCACATTCTGTTTCTCATCGTGGTGGCTGGCAGCGTCTCTCTGACTCAGCCTTCCACTTCCCAGCTTTATTCTCCTCCTTGTCCCGCCTACTCTTCCTGCCTAGCCAATGGCCAATCAGTGTTTTATTTATTAACTAATTAGCAACACATTTGCCATACAGAACATCCCACAGCATATGTTTCTGTTCATAAAGGAGCATGACTCCCATGGGTATCAATCAAGCATGAAATATCAAGTTAGAGTAAGACTAAGTACCTCCCCTTGTATTAAGGCTGGGTAAGGCAATCCAGTATGAGGAATAGGGTCCCAAAAGCCATTAAAGAGACAGAGAAGCCCCTGTTGCCACCATTAGGAGTCCCACAAGTAGACCAAGCTAAACAACTGTCACATATAGGTAGAGGGCTTAGGTTGGTCCCATGCCGGCTCCCTGGTTGTTGAATCAGACTCTGTGAGTTCCTATTCGCCAGGTTAGTTGTTTCTGTGGGTTTTCTTGTGATGTCCTTGACCTCTCTGGCTCCTACAATTCGTCCTCCCTGTCTTCATCAGGACTCCCCTAGGTCTGCCTCATGTTTGCTGTGGGTCTTTGCATCTTTTTCCATAAGTTACTGGATGAAGTTTTTTGATGAATATTATGATAGTCACCAACCTGATCACAGAAGAGGGCCAGTTCTGGCTGCCTATCCACTATTGGTAGGAGTCTTAGCTTTATGAGAGTTTCCCTTGCATCAGGTTTCTACCTGACCCCTTTCCAGGCATTCTTTCAGTGTTCTCCCTCTCCATCCACCCCCTAACCCTATGCCTCAAGTTTCCATTTCCACCTGCCCCAGTCAACCCAGGAGATCTCTTCTATTTCCCCTTCCCAGAGAGATCCATTCAACCCTGCTTGGGCCTTTTTTGTTACCTAGCCTCTCTGGGTCTGTGGATTGTATGTAGCATGATTATCCTTCACAGTTAATATCCACTCATGAGTGAGTGCATACCATGTTTTTCTATCTGGATCTGGGTTACCTCACTCAGGATGACTTTTTTCTAGTTCCATCCATTTGCCTACAAGTTGTGACTGCCTTTTTAAACTTGGCAATGTCGTAAATATTGTCCTTAATATTTTCCAAAACATTTGTTAACCTTGTAGCATATTCTGGGACCTTTTAGCTCTAGAAGGTCAGGTAATGTTTTACTGTATATGTTTTGGAAGGTCAGGTAATATTTTACTGTATAAGCATTTTGCTTCTCCTTTCATTTAATATTGAGGTTCTTATTCTGCTTCTTGGTTTGGAGAATATTGCTGCTATGACAAAGTCATACAAACGTCCTTCAAAGAGCTGCAGCAAATAATTTCAATACATTTACAAAGTGAAAAGACTTGACAAAAGGTAATTACTTTTTTTTCACAATGTAGGACATCAACATAGTATTTCAGATAGAGCTGCCTGATTGACATTTCTCCCGACGTAGAGAAAAGTTTCTAATTTCTCTCCATTATTGTTAACACTTGCTTTATTCTGGGATTTTTAATACTGTTTTTTTGTTTGTTTGTTTGTTTTGGAATAGTGGCCATCACAGTGAGTGAGAAGTCTACCACTGTGCCTTTGACTTTCATTTTCCAAATAATTAATAACATTAAGTGTATTTTAATGATTATTTGTCATTTACATATAAGAAAATTTACCACTTAAATTCTCTTTCCAGTTTTCAATACTCTTCATTACTTACTAGTGGTTGTTCTTCAAAATTGAGCTCATTCTCCTGGTATCTGATATATAATTTATATTGTATTTCATTTCATAAATATCTTTTTGTCTTTCATTCACATGCAGTTTTAACTTTGATATAAACCAATTAACCTACTTTGCTTTAGTTGCTATTTGAGCATTTAATAGTGGATTCAAGGTATTGTTTCCAATCTGAATGCCCTGAAGATTTTTTCTATGTATACTTTTAAATATCCATGCATATGTAAACCTCATGTTTTGGCCTGAATTCTGCTATGGATTAATATTTGTTTAAGCATAAGAAAAACATCATACTTCATTCTTTTGAATATTAATTTTTTCTAGTATTATTATTCGAGCATATTGTACTTTCCCATCACAAGTTTGTCAGAAAACAATCGATCACACACTCAAAGGTTTATTTTTGTATTGTATTGTCTATTTTATTAGTCTTCTGCCTGTATTTATGTTTGGCTTTTTAATCAGGACAGGTGAGACCTCTCACATTGTGAATAGTTCAGTACTGCTTGTGTTTTTTGGCATTCTCTGAGATTTCACATTATTTTAAAAATGTCATTTCTTCTTTCTTAAACAGAAGTCATTGAGATTCACATCAGTAACATTAAATCTCTTTTTACCCTAGATATTAATACCACACTATTAAACAATGTCCTTGTGGTCATATGTGTGTCCAGAATGACAGAAACAACTTTATGTGATAGCTGCCTGCCTGCCATTTTTTTCAATAATCTCATGCATTTATTTACTGCTCTGTGTCATTCATTACACATTAAAGTGAGTAGATTTTTTTATCTATTCCAATTTGTGCTTTCAGCTTATATTAATCATAGTAGTCATGACACTGTGGATATATGAAACTTTTAAAAATTTGTATCTATAACATTCAAGCATGATACATGGTATGTAATATCTTTGTTTTATAATACTATACTTAAGCCTTGGAAAAGTAACACACCAAAATGAACCAAAGGTAGGAAACACAGTATGAAACATAATACTGTGAAATTATTTCAATTATTTATTTTAATAATTTATTATTATTTAGCATGTTAAAATATCAACTAGATGACTGCACATATCAAATTAAACACTACATTAAGTATTTTAACTCAATATTTTTGTATCTATACTTGATATTAAACCAAAAAGTCCATAATACTTGTAACTCACCACAGCATTTTTAGAAATTCCTAATAAATTAAATACTGCAAATACTGCCCCTCTATAATTGGTCTGTGTGCTAACAGAATGCTTTCCATGTTTTTGTATCTTATCAAACTCTTTATTATAAATGAGGAAACACAAAAATAATTAGTTTTGTGTTTGGGAAAGTTTCATTGTGCTGTTATTTTTATGGTGGCTAACATACACATTCTTTACCAAACAAATTGAAATAAGAAAGCAGAAGATAAAATTGTCACTTAGATGAAGTGTTTGCAATGAGTTTTTGTGTGTAGTAGAAAACAGTTTTATATATGCCTGTCATAATGCTGTGTTTGCAGTTCAGTAAATATATGTCTAAAGCCAAATAGCTGTGTCAGCAGTTGATTACAGATCAATATGTTCACAGTACTGCTGAGTGTTGAATTAAAAGAACAAAAAAGTTCTGTTTCAGAGACAAATAATAATGATGACTTAAGGAAGTTGCTTCATTCAGAATGTGCTTTGAAAAATTTCAGAAAAGAGAATACTGCACATGAAGAAGCAGGTGTATTTTAAAGTTCCTGCTCATGCAAATAACTAAACATTTTTAAGTTTTATTTGATTAAACCCATGTAAAATGCATTCAAGTGTGTTTTTATTTTAATGTGCTTGATATATATATATATATATATATATATATATATATATATATATATATATATATATATATATCAAGGCTGGGGACAAACTCTGATTTGTATTAAGTGGCATGGTTCTATCACATGGATTCTTAGATGGCAGTGGGTCTTGTACTAGAGTTCCTAGCACAAGTCTTCTGGCAGGAATCTGTGCCTAGGGTCAAGCTAAAGATAAATTAAGCATCTGTCTTAGAGACAGCTTTCAGATAATGTCAGTCCTTCAGGTCCAGGGACATTCTCCACATAAGGCCAGGGAGAGGCAGAAAGGGAGTTTTCATGTTGCCAAGCTTTTGGAAAAAGCCACCAGGCCATGATGGACTGCAACTCGACCAGCCAGCATGGCCTTCCAACACTGTTTTTGCTAATGATTTTAAGCTATATTGATCCATAAGTTATTAACTGAATCATTTATTTCAGGAAGCAGGTTGGAGACTTTCAATAATGACCATATTTTGTGGATAGGAAAAATGATTCTGAAATAGTAAATGGTTTTTATAGATCTCTGATGTTAATAGAAATATTCTATTTGAGATGAGGTTTCTTGGATCTTAGATATGATATTTTCAGTGGATGTATGTGAACAAAAGTATTCGACCTTAACAGATGGGAAACTTACCCTAATGTAATGAATTATACATAAAGCAATGTCATAGGCCACTTAAAACATTGGATTCATCTCTAACATTGTAGAGAATATTCAAAGACACTTTCAAAAGTTCAGTGTAAAATATTCGCTTAGGCTTTTTATAGTGTTAATAAAAGAGTAAGGATCTCTTCAAAAAATGATTTTGGGAAAACTAGATATACATATATAGAATAATGTAGCCTGAAACATAGACGCTGGATTTTCTTTTAAGAACATGTTTTGGTTTAGAGAAGGGGAAAGCCATGCTCCAACTCCAAAGCCACCTTTAATTTTTAATTGAACTGGTACTAGAAAAAGACCATTTGCATAACATGTCTGTAGAGAACAGAAAAAAACAAACATTTGGGAAGATTTATGAAATTTTATCCTGTTGGAAATGTGATACACCAATAGGCCAGTTTACTCCTTTACTTTGCACTTTTTTTTTCTGGATGATTCAACCTTTTTCTTCAGATGTCTCACTTGTCCAATGGTCTTCAGATTCCTTAGCTGGATGCCTTCATTCTCCTGGAAAAAAAAAAAAAAACCTGCCCCAATCCTAACTTTTTGGAGTTTCTCTTTTGGCAAGTTATATCTGATCAAATGAAAAGTATTTGTTAGTCTTATAAGTTAATTTTGATTGAATGGTCCACACTGGTTGATGAACTATCACCTCTTCTAATCAAGAGATCTCTCTTATTCAAATTTAATCTTTTAGTTGCTCTAGGGAGGAGTTTCCCCATGGTAATAGGGAATGATTGAACAAAATTTGACATGAAGGCCTTAGAGAGCCCCTCCAAGGCATTTCCCAAAGGCAAAGGGTTACCCTGTCTGTCCCTTGTTGATCTGCATTCATTGGTCCAATGCCAGCCTTTGCCGCACCTTCTGCATACTCCAGAAGGCAGGAGTCTTCTGTTTGGGTTATTTCTAGGAAAAGAATTCTTTCTATGAATGACTTGTCTACAATCCCTTTTCAGGTGACCTTGTTTGCTACAATTAAAACCCCTGACATTTTGAAGTGTTTTCAAGCCTCTTGAATTACCTCTCCTATCCAAGCATTATCATGGTTCTGAGATTCAATATCGACTGTATCTCAGATTCATTCCTCTGTGGCTGCTGATCTTGCCTTTGAAGGCCTAATTACCATTTTGCATTGTGAATTAGCATTTTCAAAAGCCAAGAATTCAAGTATTATTTGTCTTGTTTCTGAATTTGATTTCATTCTATTTATAGCTGAAGTCATTCTCTGTAAAAGAAAAAAAAATCAGTGAAGGTGACTTTGGGGCTCTGTATAACTTTATAAATGATTCAGTTCTCTTTCTGACTTCTTCAGTTCTGTCCCAAGCATTCAAAGCTGCTGCATTGCATACAGTCAGGGTATGGTCATCAAATAGAGACTGTCTTTGTGCATCAGCATAATCACCCTCTTCAAGAACTTGGTCTTGGGAGGTTTTAATACCTCTAGCCCTACTTCATTGTTCAATGGTCCTGACCTCATCTTTTCACCAATTCCTCCACTGTAATTGAGGAGCAGGTTCCAATACTGTTGTATCCAAGTCTCTCCTGTCTTGAGGTACAATTCTGTTACTAGTTGACCATGAATTAATCATCTGCTTCACAAAAGATTAATGCATGCCATATGAGACTATTGATTGCTTCCTTAAATCCCCTTAAATCTAACATTTCCACATGAATCTGGTCAGCTCTTACACAGCCTTGGGATAGCTGTCATTTGACAATTGTTCCTATAAGGTAACTATATAAATTTAGGTTGTTTGTTTGAAAACCTTGGGCTATTTTTCTCTAATTTGATAATGTAATGCTGAGGTTGGTTCTTTAAATTTCTCTGTCTTGGTCTAAATATCTCTATGATCCACTTTAATAAGATTTTCTAAGGCCTGTATCTTGGCACTCATATAAGCCAATATTTTAAGAGATAAACCAAGAATTATCAAAACAATAATAAGAATTATCAAAATGATAATTAATATTATGTCAATCCCAGTTAAGTTGATTATCCCTTCATTTAACTATTCCATTTTTAAACCATGCATTGTGTAACCATACAGACACCTAACTCCCTCCATCGTCATAGCATTTCCCATTTTTAATGTGAGGAAAAAAAATCTCTCTTTCTCTTTACTTTTTAAACTAATTTCCCCAGTTAAGAATTCACAATTGTCTCTCCAAATCTGCTGCTGCTGGTGAAGATGACAGTGAAGTGTGTGGCTGATGCTCTGTAGAATAGCTGAAGCCTGAGCAGGTGTCAAGGCAGTTACCTAGTGTGGTAGCAACCCGAGGAGGGGTCCATGGAAAGCCCACTACCCAGGAGAGGGAAGCTCCTGTCTGAAAAGCACACACAGGAAAACGTGGGGGAAGAAGTAAGTGTGGCAGGAGCTGCCTGAAGGCAGAGCTGGTGGGTGGTGAGGGAATAACTCTGGCAGCATTTGGAGCCTAAGCACCTGTGGAGTTTGCTGCACAACAGAAAATTCCTGGTCTGGCTCAGAAAGCTTGGGATAAACAAGGAAAACCTAGCCAGTGGAGCTGTGAATTACATCCTGCTGGTAATGGTGTTTGATTGTAGAAGGAACAAGTAGGACATTTCTTTACTATTTCCTTGGCTTGTTGCCAGGTTATGGAAAAATCCTTTTTTAAACCTTTACTATTTACATGATGTTTTTTATGAAATTCTGAGGCCTCCAGCACATTTCCTATCAATAATTTATCAATCTCATCATTGCCTTGTGCTAGAGGGCCTGGCAGACCAGTATGGGATCGGATATGAATTATATATAAAGGATGACTCCTTTTTCTGATTGTATCTGGTAATTGAATAAATAATGAAGTTAATTCTGAAGCATCGTGGATAAATTCTGCAGTCTCAATATGTAATACTACTCTTTCAGCATACTGAGAGTCAGTTACTATATTGTGAGGTTCTGAAAAATCCATTAATACCAACAGAATAGCATACAATTCTGATTTTTGAACTGAATTATAAGGACTTTGAACCACTTTACTTAAAATTTCTGATTTGTAACATGCCTTTCCTTGTTTGTTGGCATCTATATAAAATGTACGAACTCCAGATATGGGTTTTTTCCTCACAATTCGAGGCAAGATCCAATCAGCTCTCTTTATAAGATGAATTCTATTGCTTTTGGGTTATTTGCTGTTAATTTCTCCCAAAAAATTACTACAAGCTTTATGCCAAGCTTCATTTTCTATCCATAATTTTTCAATGTCCTCCTTAGTTAAAGGTACGACAATTTCTGCTGGGTCTATTGCTGCTAATTGACGAAGTCTCAATTTTCCTTTCCAAATCAAGTCAGAGATTTTTTCCACCTAAGTTTTTAATTTTTTATTTGGTTTATTTGGTAAAAATATCCATTCCAATATAATATCTTCCCTTTGCATTAATATTCCTGTTGGGGAATGCCTAGAAGGTAAAATAACCAAAATGCAATCCAGCTTTGGATCAATACGATCTACGTGCCCTTCATGTACTTTCTTTTTTACCAAGGCCAATTCTTTCTCAGCTTCAGGTGATAATTCTCTTGGACTATTCAAGTCCTTATCACCTTCTAAGGTTTTAAACAAATTATTCAGTTCATCATTTTTTACCCCAACAATAGTTCTTAGATGAGAAATGTCTCCAAATAATCTTTGAAAGTCATTAAGAGTCTGTAGTCGATCTCTCCTAATTTGCACCTTTTGAGGTCTAATTTTTTGAAGTTCTATTTTATATCCTAAATAATTAATAGAATCTCCTCTTTGTATCTTTTCAGGAGCAATTTGTAATCCCCAGCAAGGCAAAATTTTCTTTACTTCTTCAAACATTCTTTCTAAAGTATCTGTATTTGAGTCAGCTAATAAAATATCATCCATATAATGATAAATTATAGATTTAGGAAATTTTTTACGTACCACTTCTAATGGCTGTTTTACAAAATATTGGCACAAAGTTGGGCTATTCAACATTCCCTGTGGGAGAACCCTCCATTGAAATCTTTTAACCGGTTGAGAATTATTATAAGTAGGCACTGTGAAAGCAAATCTTTCTCTGTCTTTTTCTTGTAAGGGTATTGAAAAGAAACAGTCTTTTAAATCAATAACTATGAGAGGCCATCCTTTTGGTAACAGAGTAGGCAAAGGAATTCCAGATTGTAAAGAACCCATTGGCTGAATTGCTTTGTTAATTGCTCTAAGGTTTGTTACCATTCTCCATTTACCAGATTTCTTTTTAATAACAAATACAGGAGAATTCCAAGGGCTGGTTGATTCTTCAATATGATGAGCATTTAACTGTTCTTCCACCAGCTCTTGTAAAGCCTGGAGTTTCTCTGTTGTTAAAGGCCATTGCTGAACCCATACAGTCATGTCTGTTGACCATTTTAAAGGTAGAGCTGTTGGTGTTTTTGGAAAATTATCAGTTGTTGTGCCCTGTTCTTGTATGACATGAATGGCTGGTGAGCACTCATTAGAATAGTATCTTTTAATATTTCTCTCAGAAACATGTACTAATTTATGATTTGTTACTGAGATTGGAGGTATATTAATCTGAGTATTCCATTTTTGTAACAAGTCTCGACCCCACAGGTTCATAGCTAGGTTAGCCATATATGGTTTTAATTTTCCTTTCTGTCCTTCTGGACCTATACATTCAAGCCATCTTGCACTTTGTTTTATTCGAGATAATGTCCCAATTCCTAACAGTTGAACGTTTACCTCCTGAAGAGGCCAAGTTGGATGCCAAAATTCTGGTGCAATTATGGTAATGTCAGCACCTGTGTCTACCAGACCAGACAACAAAACACCATTTATCTTTATTGTTAGTTTTGGTCTTTGTTCATTAATAGAAGTTTGCCAAAATTTTTTCTTTATGTTTTTTCCTGAATTTCCTATTTTCTCTGTTTCATCATCTCGACTAACATGATTTATTCCAATAGACATTTGGTTATTTAGTTGCTTTGAGTAGGGGTTTCCTCTACAACTGCAGGAAAGGTTTGAACTGGATTTACTGTGGGGGCCTGCCTGAGGCCCCTCTGGGAGTTTCCCGAAGCTCGAGGCAGAGGATTACCCTGTCTGTCCCTTGTTGATCTACATTCATTGGTCCAGTGTTCTCCCTTACCACACCTTCTGCATGCTCCAGAAGGAAGGGGCATCCTGTTGCCAGTGTTCCTTGAAGAAACATTATTTCTAGGAATGACCTGTTTACAATCCCTTTTCAAATGTCCTTGCTTTCCACATCCAAAACATCTAACATTGCTGAAACCTTTTGAAATTGCTTTTCCGGAGCTCCAGTGGCACAATTGTTTAGCGCGCGGCACTTATTTGAAATTGCTTTTCCTACCCACATATCATCATGGTCATAAGCCTCAACATTAACTGAATCTCTAATCCAATCTTCCAAAGGTGCAGATCTTGCCTTTAACGGCCTGATTATTCTTTTGCACGCTTCATTTGCATTCTCAAAGGCTAAAGATTCAATTATTATCTGACTAGCCTCTGAATTCAGGACCATTTTTTGTACTGCTGAAGTCAATCTTTGTAAGAAATCTGTGAAAGATTCTTTGGGGCCCTGTATAACCTTTGTAAATGACTCAGTTTTTTTTTCCTGGCTCTTCAACTCTGTCCCATGCATTCAAAGCTGCCGACTAAGGTTTGGACATCATATGAACATTGTGTTTGTACTGAAGCATATTGGCCTTCTCCAATAAGCTGATCCTGGCAGACTTGTATTCTGCTATCCCTCCATTGTTTTTCTATATTTTTAGCCTCATTATTGAACCACATTTTCCACTGGAGATTTTGTCCGGGTTCAAGAACAGCCTCTGCCAATTCCCGCCAGTCCTTTGGTAGAATCCTATTACAAGTTGTTTAACCAGGTGTTTAACATTTGCTTTACATATGGGGAGTGCATGCCATAAGATGCTATTGCCTCCTTAAATCTTCATAAGTCTAACATTTTAACTGGAACCCAAGTATTTTGTTCATTCTCTTCATCAGGTAGCTGCTGTACGGCTACTGGATAAATTAAGGATGATTGTGTGAAAACTGGCTTTCTTTCTGTAACCTTATGATCCAATTTTGAAACAACTTCACTATTTATTTCTTCTGTCTGAATTTGAATTTCTCTATAATTCATTTTTACCGGTTTAACAGGTTTTTCTAAGACTGTTATCCTGGCACTTAAGTTGACTATCTTTTTAAATAGTAAAATGAGGATAAGAAAAGTAATAAACTGAATAATTCGATCAATATTAATCTTTTCATATAGTTGTTCCATTGTCAGAGTGCCTAAAATTTCAAACAAAGCCCAATTTTCTTCCAATGTACACATAAAGCCCATTTTTTTTAATGTAGAAAAAAATTCTCTTTTAAATAGGTATGTTAATTGACTTACCAAATCTGGGTAGAATAGTAGAATTCCAGGGAATTTCAAAACAGCCACCTGGTGTTCAAGGTGTGAATCCAGAGAGAGAGAGAGAGAGAGAGAGAGAGAGAGAGAGAGAGAGAGAGTAACTGCTTGAGCCGAGTCAAGCCTTAGCTTTACAGGCAGGGGCCCTGTTCAGCAGGGCAGACCTGAGTTGTTTGTAGCAGTTGTAAGTAGCTCCAGCTGCGGGTCAGTCAGGCCTGGGCCCGAGCTAGGCAGCCGGGCCGCCCAGGCCAGAAACCGGACCTGCTGCCAAGCCTAGTCAAGCAGTTTTTAATGGATTCTTGTCACGTTGGGTGCCAAATGTAGATGTAACCAACCTTCTTATTAAATAAGAAACACAGAACCAATGCAAAGAAGAAAGCCAAGAGGTCAGAGCTAAGAGCTAAAACCTTACCCTTCCTCCTGCAGTGGTCCTACCTCTCCGAACCAGAGCTACCCCTGTGTTAAAGTCTTTATATAGAGTTCCTGTCCTGCCTTCTCATTGGTTGTAAACCCAACCACATGACCGCCTCCTCACGGCCTGTCTGTATAGGCCTCCAGGTTTTCCATGATTGGTATTGAGATTAAAGGCATGTGTGTCCAATAATGGCTGTATCCCTGAACACACAGAGACTTACCCAGCTCTGCCTACTAAGTGCTGGGATTACAAGAGTACGCCACCACTGCCCTGCTTTCCTATGGCTTGCTAATAGCTCTGACCCCCGGGCAACTTTATTTATTAACATACAAATAACATTTTAATACAAATAAAATATCACCATACCCTGTCTCAAAAATCAATATATATATATATATATTTATGTAAGAAATGATGAAAAAATATGGCAAGTCCTTCAGAAAGTTACTTTCACTGTGTCTTCAAAAAGATCCTTCCAAAAGGCCCACCGCAGCAGAACTTTAAAATGCAAATTCTTTCAGAAAGCCAAGAATAGAGAGTACCTGATTGAGAAGCTGCTTATGAGAACGCCAGACATAGCACAAAGAGCAAAGAAGGTCCTGTTTCCAGCTGCTGTTGGATGCATGATGGTCCATCGCTTACTCTGTTCAGCTCAGTATGGTGAGTTCCTGGATCAAGTAGTCATCTCCATAAAACTGAAGGTGGAGATTGGGAGTGGAGTGATGATGAAATGGATGGGAAGAGTGAGAAAGGAAAGGCATCTGCCTCCCAAGAGAAGTCTCGAAGAGTAAAAGAAGAAATTTCAGAGATCTTGGTAAATGCTGGTGGCATCCTGGAGCAAATACAGTCCCTCTCCATAGTGTAATTCTTGACTGTATATATTGCATATACTTATTGGATGTAGTTTTTCTTGTATTAGTTATAAGCTTTTTTAATTTTAGACAAAAAAGGGGAGATGTGGTTAATATATTGTGCACCCCAATAAACTTATCTGGCGGTCAGAGAACAGAACAGCCACAATATTAAACATAGAGGTTAGGCAGTGGTAGCACACACATTTAATCCAATCACATGGCAGGCAGAGTCTGTGTGTTCAAGGACATAGCCAGCTTGGAGACACACACACCTTTAATCTCAATACCAACCACAGAGACCTGGAGGTCTGTATAGACAGGCAGTGATGAGGAGGTCATGTGGTTGGGTTTACAACCAATGAGAAGGCAGAACAGAAAGTCAATAAAAAGACAGACATACAAGAAGTAGGTCTCTTTCTCAGGGGAAGGACAGTAGTGGCAGCGAGGGATAAGAAGGGGGTTTAGTGTCAGCTCTTAGCTACTGCTTTGACCTCTTGGGTTTTTAACTGTGCATTTGGTTCTGTGTTTCTTATTTAATAAAACCATTCAGAATTACATCTACAGTGACCTAAGTGTAGCCCCATGCATTTAGAGCAAAGGGCTTTTAAAGACAAAATAATACATCCTTGTATCTCATTCAGCAGCTGCCGGGGTTGGTTTCAGTAAGCTAGAAGTTTAACAGAATTAAGATAAACAGGTAATTGGAAGGCGAAGTTTTGCTTATGCAAACAATTTCACAGAAGGTAAAATAAGTTAGTATCTTGACCTAGGATACTTAGAATAGAGTTGATAGTTATTCATGGTATTCTCCATTAAGGAGACCAAATTTGACTTAATACTAGAATGTCTTTAGCAAAAATACAGGGGGAAGAACCATGACACTGTCTTGCCCTGCAACATTAGCCTAATTAGAAGGTTGTAGTTATAAAATTATGATGGTATTTTCCCCATTCAAGGAAACAGCGGTGGTGTATATGCTCAGAGGAATACTTTCTCTAAGGATGCAGCAGTGGGCCCAAGGTTGCAGAAGACTTCACTTCTGCAGAAAGAGGCTTCTGCAGAAAACTGTGATACACTGGTACTGTGATTTCATGTCTCTTCACTCTAATACTGTGAGAATGCAACCATGTTGACATACTCAATGTCTGCAGTGGTTTATGATCAAATACCTAGTCAGCTCTTGGTGATCACACATCATAGCTCAGAGGAGCAAAATTATTTCATATTATAATAACAGATACATATTAGACTTTGTCAACCTTAACAGGTTTCCTTGCATAAAAAAATCTAGATAGAATATATGAGTTAAATTAATCATGGTCATGATCAGAAAATCTTAGTATGTATGGAATATATGACGAATAATATATGAAAATGGTCTGAATGAGTGACTGAAAAATGTTGCTGACTTTGGAAATGGTTGGTATTATGCATTCAAGCCCAAGAGCTATAAACAGAGTGCACTCTAGGTAATAAACATTTCCTTTCCCTGAAGGTATGAGTTCAGTATTTTAGTAACACTGTACCTAAGCAATGAAATTAAATAATTATCTCAATGTATGGAAGCTATTAGCAACAAATCCACTACTTCATTTCAAATCTCTTCTCTCTGTGATAGTCACAAGAGACAGAAATCAGAAAGAATGGTCACATCCTCAAATGACATTTATATATAACTCCATCCATTACCATCAAAATCAACATTATTTTCAAGATCACATGAACATTTCATCAAACATATCAGGGCCTAATTAACTATTTACTAATTTTTAAAATAAAATTACACAACTAAAATTATATAGCTATAGTACTATTAAATTAGAGAACAGTAATAGAAGAAAATTGGAGACTGAACTGTAATAACAAAAGCATCAAAAAGAAGTTTTCATGTAAATTGAAAAACATTTTGATATAAATGGGTATATGATTTAAAAATGTAAGGGATGCAATGAAAAAATTCAATAGTGAAAAAACACATGATGGTTAATGTATATATGTTTAAAATATAAAATAAATTATGTGTGATTGCAACTTTGGAAAGTTATGGGATTGATTAAACAGAATAAATAAAATGGAAATTCATGCATTTAAAAATTAGAAAAAGCTAAAATGGTTAAATCGAACTCAATAGTTTTAATGTATAAAGTTCTAACTGTGCAAACCAAGAAAAAACAGAAAGGAGACACAAACGAAATGATGTAGAGTCATCATTACAGATTCTATAGACACTAGTTATGTCATGTGAAAATACTTGTCTCTTCTATTAGCGGAGCAGACTCAAAAATAATGGCACTCTAGTGAGGACAGCTTCTGTCCTTGTTTCTTGGAATTATCTCTTGAGTTTATCTTTTCTTCCATGTTTTTAATTTAAAATTCTGTTTACTTGCCAGTGTCTTGAGCATGCTCAGCATTTTCTGTTTTTCTGTCTTTGTTTCTCTGTGTTCTGTCCTCACTGGGTGAATTTAAATAACTGTCCTTGTACTTTTATTTGACTCTGATTTGTTTCAACCTTTTTTTCTGGAAGATCCTCATGTTCATTTCAAAAATATTTTCAGGTGCAAAAAGTTTATTTGCTTTTCTTTATACTTTCAGGTATTTGTCGAATTTTTCGCCGTGTTAAATTGTTCACATCTTCCACTGTAGTTTTGTAGTTCATTGAGTTTCCTTACTACTATGATGCTGAACTTTCACTTGGCTTTTTGTAGCTATTCAGATTTTTGTCATTATTTCCTTGGAATTCTCTGTGATAATTTATATTTTTTTCTTACCTTTTGGTTGCTAATAGCTCTTTATATGTGAGTGCATTCAATAACAAACACCTGCAACAATGAATATATTTTTTAAGATTTAGTCACTTTTCCCCAAATGTACTGACAAGTTAAGTCAAAGCTGTCACTTGAATAACAGTGAGGCATGTACCAGTATTGGGTGCTAAATACGGGTTCACGCTGAGGTACTGAGTGTCATATGACAGAAATGTCTCAGGCGGTTGAACTCTGCTCTGTGTGTGACAGGGCACTTATTAGTTTCAAGATAGTGGGAAGTAAGTGGGGGTGCTGAGGGTTCTCTTGTTCCTGCAGTGTCTTTGGGTTGAGTAAAAACAGACTGAGGAAGAGTGCAGTGAGGAGTAGAGCCTCCTTTCTTATAACTCTAAGTTTAAAAGGACATTTTTCTTACCTGGTCAGAGGAAGGGATGGGGGTGGGTTTGGGGGGGGGAGGCTGAGGAGGGGGGTCAGGCGAGGGAAGAGAGGAGAATCTGTGGTTGGTATATAAAATGAATAAAAAGAGTCTTAATAAAAAATTCCAAAAAAAAGGCCATTTTCTATCAAGAAGCTAGCAACAGCTTAAAAAAATCAGCTCACTCACTCTCAGTGAAAAGACCAGTGCAAGAGTCATGGACTAAGAACAACTGTGAATTTCTGTTTGCGGGGAAGGCTGCAGTCTGAGAACCTTAAAGGGTCTGCTGATAATTTATGATCTAGCAACAGGGGTTAGATCAGCCATGACTATATGTACAACTGTAGTTCTGATATGAAACTACACAGCTTTATAGTATAGACAGGCCCAGTTTGGAAAGCAAGTTTGATAATGAGACCTGGCACCCAGGTGGGTGGGGCTGTCTGCTTATACTGGTACTTACAGCCTTTCATCTTCGTACACTGTTTCTGTTTAGATACCACCACATTTGTCACCTATGTCATTAGTGAGTTACCACCATCCATAGTGTATGGTCTAGAGGTCAGCCATGTTTGTAGAATTATGCCTGGTGTCTGTGCTTCATCTTTAGGCAACATTTCCCAAAGCAACCTCAGGTGTTAGAGGCTGGACTAACCAGCACTATGCTGGGCTGACTCCCCAAGGGAGACCTTGCCTTGGAGGAGGTAAGAATGGGGGGTGGATTTATGGGGGGGAGGGCTGGGGGGGGAGGAGGGTGGACGGGGGAATCCGTGGCTGATATGTGAAATTAAGTTATTTATAAAATAAAAAAAAAAGAAAATGGATAATTAAGAGATTTTATGTGTGCAAGACACTAGGTCCACTGTATCTATGTTACCTTTTCCCTTCTGTGTGGTGATGTTATTGGAATCTATAGTGAGGATCATTTTAGCATTCCAACATGAAGTATGTAGGAATACATAGTAGCTACTTGGAACCTTCATCAAAAATGACAGCTATTCTTGAAATGCGGTTTTAGAGTTCAATGTTGACTCCTGCTGTTTGATTTACACCTGTAGTCCACACAGTTCTTTTCCTTATCTTACTTTAGGCAATTCAGCTGAGCAATTCTCTCCATGTATCAGGCTAGGTTAGGCTCAGACGGGTCATGGGAGTAAAGGCCCAAACTTCAAGACAATCTGTTTTACTCTTTGCTCTCCTTTGTACTCTGGAGTGGAGCAGTTACCTAGGGAGTTTCATCCTTGCACTGCGTGACTTTGGTTCAAAGGATAGCATGATACATGCACATTGAAGCTTTTCTCCACACAATTACTTGAATGGTCGTTTCTGTTTCCTCCACTGTACTGCTACATCTTCTTAAGTGGATGGCATACCTCTGGAGTTATTTTCATTCATGAAAAGCTGCCAAATTGTCCTTTGTGAGAGGAAACATGACTGAGATCTCACTTCCATCTTTCTGACATCACTCAACTATTTTTCTACGTTGTAGAATTACCCAGGTAAGAAGTCATTTAACATGTCACTTAATATATATCTAAGTAATTATACATTAAAATTATAGTATAATTCATTTTCCCTATATCATTGTATATAAAAGACAGTCTGCACTGTCATCTATTAATATTATATTTTTACCACACATATGTATCTATTTAATGGTTTCTTCACTGAAAGATATGTATTGATTACTTTTTTCAATTTTATAAACTCTGTATACAAAACTGCAACCATGGGGCAAAACGGGGGTGGGAGAAGACACAATTATGGAACTAAGTGCCAATTACTGTCAGCTTGAGAAATGAGTTCAAACCCTCCAAGGACAATTTTAACTTGTTTTTAGGCTGAATTTCCAAGTTTCACAGCATGCATGGGCATGTTAAAATGTATCATTTTGTATTCACATTTGATGTTTACTACACTAAAAAAAATACATTAGAAAGTACACAAGCACAGATTATTCAATTTGTTTTAAGGAATTTTTCTTAACATATAATCAAGTGAAAGATATATACCCCACAGAATACAATAAAAATGTATTTCAATGGAACAGGATTCTGACCTTCCTTCATAAATGAGCATGTCTATATTGAGATGTGTTAACAACATATGGAATTGGTAATACACTCTGATCTCTAATTACATTTCTAATTTTATGACTTAGAAAGCTGTAACCAGTAATAAATTAAATTAAACATACTTATATAGCATTTGGAAGTGTCAGGTTATGTGGACAAAAATGTGTAATAGCCTCAAAATCACTTCTAGCTGTAATCTACTGAATTGTTTTTTAAAAACTAACTATATGATTTGACAAAATGAGAGAAAATTTCCTAATTGTATAAAAAATAATGTAATAAACTAAGTATAAATATTTCTTCTAAAGTATGATCAAACTGTGGACTAAGGGATTTGAAAATTTAATAGTTATAGTTAAATCTTCAGAAATTTGTATTAGTAATTTATATAAAAATCTCAATTTTGACAAAGAATATTGACAAATTTGACAAAATTATGAGAAAACTCAAATTGACGCACATGGAATAAGTAAATGACTACAGGATACATATATATCTCATTTATGTATCAGTTATATTTCAACATAGATCATATGATTAGGATGTAAAAACTTTAAGGAGTTTAAAGTCATGTACATTTTTCTGGTTATAATGAAATTATATTAGGAATCATCAAGAGAAATGAAAATGAACAAAACACAAAGCACATATATTAGTAGATCAAATGAATAATCAAAAATTGAATTTGAAAATATTTTGAACTAAACCAACTGCATGTTTTGTTGATTAACTAGGCAATTAGTGAGATTTTTGAGACAGAAAACTTGTATGTATTTCAAGTCAGCCTTGAGCCAGTGAGTCTCTCCTGTCTCAATCTTTTTTTTTAATTTTTATTTTATAATTAATTTAATTTTACATATCAGCCCCAGATTCCCCTATCCTCCCTCCTCCCACCCCTGAGCCTTCCTCCCCAATCTACCTCCATTCCCTACCTCCTCCAAGGCAAGGCCTCCCCTGGGGATTCAGCTCAGTCTCGTAGATTCAGTTGAGGCAGGTCCAGTCCCCTCCTCCCTACACCAAGGCTGAGCCAAATGTCTCAGCATAGGCCCTAGGTTCCAAAAAGTCAGCTCATGCACTAAGGACAGGTCCTCGTCCCACTGCCTGGGGGTCCCCTAAACTGTTCAAACTAAACAACTGTCTCACTTATCCAGAGGGCCTAGTCCAGTTCCATGGGGGCTCCTCAGCCATTGGTTCACGGTTCATGTGTTTCTACTGGTTTGGCTATTTGTCCCTGTGCTTTTCCCAATCATGGTCTCAATACCTCCTGCTCATATAATCTCTCCTCTCCCTCGCCGACTAGACTCCTGGAGCCACCTGTCTCAATCTTATAAGTTTTGAATTACCACTGTACCCAGTTCTAGCCTGAAAAGCATTTCTAAAACAATAGAAAGAAATTGAAAAAAAATAGTGATAGAAAGCTGTTATAACTGACACCTAATTAAACAACAAGAAAAAACCCAAAAATATCAAAGCAAGGATAAATAAAATAAAATGAAAGTTCAAATCAACACAGTAGAACACAGAAACACAAATGAGAAATGTGGATACAACCAGAAAAAGAAAGTTGTATTGCAATAATTAACAAAATAGATCCATTCATAGTCAGACTAGTAAAACTGTAGTGGTATGTACTTGAGGAAAAGAGGATTTACAACAAGCAAATGACAGTGAGTTCCAAATTGATTAATGGAATTCACTTTATTAATGCAAACATAGTCCCATCAATTACTATGTTCTTGATATTACCCTTATTGATATGACAAATAGTAATGGATTGAAAAATGAATAATTTTATAGATTCATGAGTAAATACAATGAAGATAAATGAAGAGGTTGAATCTCAATGAATTAATATGTTAATGTCTTATGGTTTGTACTTTTTATATTTTACCACTGGAGTCAATAATTTTTATTCTTATTTTTTGAAAATCATTATTTTTGAGAACTTATATTATCTATGAAACATCATGACAAAAATATTTTAAAAAATAGCTATAATGTCATTATTGCCTTTTGAAAATACATTTTTATCACTAAAGATTGTAGTTGAAAGTTTTTTTGTGTTTGTCTGGCACCAAGGTCTCACAGCCATTTATAAAATTTTGTGTCTTGTCTGGTCTTATTATTGCTCAGACCAAAGTAAACACACAGAGGCTTATATTAATTAAAACTGGCCATTAGTTCAGGCCTATTCCTGACTAGCTCCTACACTTAAACTCAGTCCAATTTTGTTTATCTATAAATTGTTACATTTTCCATGGCTTTACCTGTGTGTCATTACATGCTGCTCCCTGGACGGCAGGCTGGCTTCTCCTGACTCAACCTTTCTTTTCCCAGAATTTTTCTTGTCTGTTTATTCTGCCTATACTTCCTACCTGGCTACTGGCCAATCAACGTTTTATTTATCAACCAATCAGAGCAACACATACACAGCATACCAAAGATATTTTAGAAATAGACATTATTGGGACTGATAAGCTGTCTGAATGGCTATAAGAGCTTGCTAGACTCTGAGGATGAATCCCTGGCACCCACATTAAAAGCCAGGCCTGGTCACTGTGTACTTGTAACCCCAGCACTGTTCATGGAAGGAAATGTAATTATCAACAGGGCTTCCTGGATGCCAGCAAAACTCTAGTTTCAATAACAGACCCAGTCTCAAGGCATTCAGCCAGTGGGTGAATAAATAAGTTATCTGACATCTTCCTCTGACTTCTCTTGCATTTGCAAGTATGTGCATGAAACACACACACACACACACACACACACACACACACACACACACACACACGAAAAACTGGATAAATATTGTATTGAGGATATGGGTTCCAAACATTGGTTATTTAACCACTACTATGAGTTGAATAACTGTTTTCCAAAGGGCAATATGTTAGAGGGAGGATATACCCAGGGTGACTCTCCTGGGAGGTGGGGAAAACTTTAGGAGGTGTCACCCCATTAGGTCATCTAAGTCTTTCATTCATATAGCGTTGTAATTACATAGTCTCTTCCTCTCTCTTTTCTTTGCTGGGCATGAAGTAAGCAGTCTGATTCTCTGCTGTAAACATCTAGTGGGCTCCTGGTGAGCTCCAGCAGTGTCTCCACATGATCTTTAACTAGAATTTCAAAAGGTAAGAGCCCAAATCAACTCTTTCCCTTTATAGGTCAATTGCATTTTATCATATAAACGAAAGTTGACTAGTAAAGGAAATTAGTATAGAGAAGTAAAGCCAATCACTATAATTGTGCCCAAAAACCTGGTAGGAATTTTTAAAATTTTGGAGAAGCAGGTTAGGCAAAGCCTAAAATGTTCTAAGTTTAGCTGAATTTACAGTGAAGTGAGGACGGGAAACAACAACAACAAAATCCCGTGAGGGGCCATGTGGACTGTTGCGGTATGATTAATAATGGTGCATCATCATTTGAAAGGAGGAAGCACACGTTCAGAAAATAGCAAAAAATGTGTCCAGCTTATTTCTGAAATCTGTAAGATCACTCATCCATCACAGGTTCAGAAAAGTAGTAATGTGAGTTTTCTTTTCAATGAGTTTCTACCGAGAATCCTTTCAGAAAAGACTCACTTGGTGCTCTACATGCCTATGTATGTCAGGGAACATTTTCTCTTTTTGAGCCTGAAATATATTTAAATATCCCTGAAACCATAGCTCATATATTCACAGGTTAGATTCACTAGTAAATGTGTGTCATCTATGTTATGAAAATTTTAGAGGTATTTGGCTTGCAAGAATCATGGAATCATATCAACTTCCCCTAAGAAGTCAAAGGAAAGAATGGGAGAATATGCTATTTGCTTCACATTAACATGTAAAAAGCCCATAGTACTGTGATGAGAAGACCTGAACAGAAACAAAGACTTTAATGTAACCCTCAGGAAAATAAAGGCAAACAGAATACTCAAAATTTGTCACAGAAAGCTATAGGTCATGTGCAATACCAAGCCAAGGAAGTGGGCAGCAAACACCACAGTCAAAGGGAGGAGCCTACCCAAGCCACTGCCTGGCAGTATTTAAGTTCAGTGTTTCTCAAATGCTCTCCATAGACTTTAAGATTTAATATTTACAGCAGCTGAGTTTTCGTCTTGATTTGGCCCTGTTTCTTTCTATACAGATCCTATGGCTGAGAATGGTATTCTTTATTCTTTGTCACTGTTACTATTCTGTCTTCCAACTACTAACATTCTTTTTGAGTTTTAAAAGCAGAACTTGCCTTATATCTTCAAAGGTGACCTTTGACTTGAACTTCTGAGAAATTGTCAAATGGTTTGGAATCAAGGTGTTCTGTGTGTAAAGTAATGAACCTTTGGTATTCATGCCTGAATTCTGCTTGTATTATGAAAAATTACAAGTTGGTCATAGGCCCCAGGGAAGAATATAATACCATCATTCTTATAAATGGAAATATTGATAAAATGGCTCCCAACTACTTATTTCTGCAATCGCACATTAGTGCATCTACCAATACTAATCTGAGAAGCTTCTTCTTGAAATAGATTACAATGAACAGAGACCCTCAAAATGCAGAAAATAAGAGAGTGTACAGTGCACATCCCTAAGTGGGACATACATAATGCACTCTTCCCTCCAAAGCTCAGAGATTTTCATGGAAGAGGAGAGGGATGATTATGTAACTAGAGTTTTCCTGCCTGGCCCACAGTCAGGACAAATCTCTATCACCCGCCAGTCCCATAGCCGTCAGACCCGACCAAGAAAACACAGAGACTTATATTGGTTACAAACTGTATGGCCGTGGCAGGCTTCTAGCTAACTGTTCTTACAGCTTAAATTAATCCATTTCCATTAATCTATACCTTGCCACATGGCTCGTGGCTTACCGGCATCTTTACATGCTGTTTGTCATCATGAAGGCTGGCAGTGTCTCTCCCCCTCAGCCTTCCTTCCCAGCTCTATTCTCCTCCTTGTCCCGCCTATACTTCCTGCCTGGCCACGGGCCAATCAGTGATTTATTTATTGACCAATCAGCAACACATTTGACATACAGACCATCCCACAGCTTGATTATATGAGCCAGATGATGTGAATGACTACAAGGGCTGTGTTTTGAGATAAAAGAGGTAGTTGCAACTTGGAACTCACAATGATTATGAGAGTGCACTTAACCTACATAAGCTTAAGACAAACAAAATCTGAGCATGGAAGTGAGAACGTTGTCATTATATCCTACCACTAGCTATTGGGATTTAATAGTTGCAGAGGGAGAGCTAGATATTGTTAAGGATGTGACCTGATAGGCTGACATGTCACATCAAGAGCCACATTCAAGAATAGTTAGCAGCACATTTGGAATTAATCAGTTTCCTTTTTTTTTAAGAAAACTCAAAATTGGGTGTGTAGCGAAGTGAATATGGAGGAGTCTAGGAGGGGTGGAGGAGGGGAGAACATAGTCAAAGTTCATTGTATGAAATATCAATGATAAAATCAAAATCATCAAAAGGGATCTTAGTGTCTGAGGCTGTAAGTAGAAGTCACATAAAAATTCTAATGATCATATGTTTCCTATGTATTTAGGTACAAATAAATAAAAGGATTTTCTCCATGTAGTTTATTCTCTGAATATATAACTGTGCCAATGTTTGGAGTCATAAAAAAATTATTTATTCCATAGTGTAGAGGTTTTTTGCTTCACTCTCAAAGGTTGTTACTAACAACGCTGTATAACTGATGGTAAGTTCACAGTAAAGGCTGACTTATTTGACAATGATCGTGTCTTTCACGTGTCTAGTAATAAGTAATGCTTTCTTATTTCAGAATAATCTGCATATTTTAATATTGAAGTAATAAATAAGTAAGGACAGACTGTCATTTTAAAAATAATTATGGGGAAATAAAAAGTAAAAATATTCAAAAATATATATTTTATTAAAATTATGGATATGAGTTTACAGTCAAATGAGAAGGTTTGGTAACATAAATCAGCATGTGATAGAATACCTACTTTAACGCCTCATTGTGTGAAAAATACCTTATTTGCATCCCAGGTACAGCAATTCAAGGCATTTGTAGAATATGCCACTTTCTTTTATGAGGAGAAATAGAGATGTGTTCTAAAATGCTTCATGAAATAATAATCCAATTGTAAAGGAAACACACATACAAAATATGCATGCTACTTGGCACTAGCAAGTGACATCTGGGATAATCATGGCATCTGGCTTCTGGGACAGTACTTGACAGGACTATCTGGTAACAATCTGTTACACAATTTGACCAAAGGAAACAAATAGAGTACAAATAGCCCACAGTGACTGGAAGAATTGATGGAAATTTAAAATTGGCTGAAAGTCCTAATTGTTTACTACAGTCATGACTTTGAATGGGAAAAAAGAATCAGAAAAGGTCTAAAAAAATCCATAGGAAAATGTGGACTGTATTACGTTTTAATAATTAGCCCCCTTTTGATATTTAGCTATATTAAAGAACTATATCACATGTATCCATCTTAAAATGTTTCAAACATATCTTCAGACACTATTGTAAATTCAGACTCTCCTAGGTATTCCCAGCATTCAGAAAAACAGGTGATTTAAGTAGAAAGGCTGTGGTTTGTCTATGAAGATGTCTGAACTTTACTGGTTATCCACACGGTGCAAAAGTACATTGACTATACTATTGAAGGTTGATTTCCACTATTACAATATACTAAGAAAATTCACATTGTGCTTCTAATATTCATCAAAAACATTGTCTATCACTTCTTCTGTATTTTATCCTTTAGAGTATCCACTTTATTTCATTAAAATGATAAGGTATGTGAGATAGCTCAATGCATTAAGATGCTTGCTGCTAAACATGACACCTGAGTTTGATCTCCAGAAACTAACTTGTGGAAGGAAAGAATTTATTCCCTTCAATGGTTCTCTGACTTAACACATTGTACCATGGCTCATGCACACCTACATGTATAGACAATGAGAGAAAGACACATATATTAATGAAAGATAAGTAAATATGAAGTTATAAAAACTAGAAAAAACTCATTATGATTTCTGATTATTTACAAATATTTCCTATGCATTTTTGAAATAGTTGAGGAAAAGAATGTTTCTTCAATTTTCTCTACATAATAAACAAAACATTAGTAAGCTATGGAATATAGTAAACTAGTTAGAATAGATAACTGCAAGTATAAAATATAAATATTTATACCTGCATTATTTATTTGCCAAATCTTAAAAGTGTTTGAATAATTTACATTAATTTAATGATCTGCATTTTCTCTGTATATATACGTATTTTGAGGGTTCTGCTGATTTTAAAAAAACTTTCTTTGTTGGCCATTCTTATATTATTTTTGTTTACAAGCTTTAAAGTGTTTCAGTTCTGAAATAATTCCTCTTCATTTTGTTTACAATTATTTTCCTTTATAAATATCAGTTAAGTGCATCAGGAGTTAAAGGAGCATTCTGAAAACAGACGAGGAGAAATATCCCTTCATTGCTACTCTTTGATTGCCCCTCAAACTCAAAGCCTTCCCTAATGACTAGGTAGGAATTTGTAATATTATTATTCATTGAGTAACACCATGGACACACAGCTTCCTTTAATCTGGACTTGATGGATGTGTAAGAACTGCTGACAAACTGCCCGCATCAGAAACTCAGAAAGGAAAATAAAAGTTTTTCAAATCCCTGTACTTCACTACAAACATTCTTTAGACCTACACATAAAAGAAACTTCTACTTCCAAATTCCTCTTTATGTGACTTTGGTGGAAAGTAATATTTAAAATACTAAAATTTAGCTACATCAAAGCTATTTTCCAGTTTCATATCCCCATTAGCTCTTGCACTAAGCATGTTACTTGCCCCCTCTATGCAGCAGCTTTTTCTGACTTAGAACGAATGGTTTTGACATAAATGATATATGCTATCATTTCTTACTTTAAAATTGTATTGCTGAAGTAAAATAAAATATTTGGAAATACTTTGGAGTGACATTTAGCAGAAACTTGTCAAAATAAAATTGGATTATTGCAACCTGCTTAAAACAAATTTCCTCCAGAAACTCCAGACCATCATGCACATCCAAGTGTATTCTGAGCTTGCATGAAACTGTATCTGGTTCTACTTAATGAGATTTATTGTGGAGGAATGAAATTGCATTCTCCATGATTTGATGCAAACCGATCAAATGCTGAAATATCTGTAATATGAGGAAAAAGAGAATATGAACAGAAATATAGTTTGAGTTTTACAATGCTTTTACTCCATCTAGATTTTCTCCCCAGTAGTTTACCAATATTTCCCAAACATTTAATGCAATATGGAGTATTCTACTGAGAGATTTGAAGGTACAGATAAGGGCTTCCATTCTCATTAATTTAATGGTCACATGATTTAGGAAAGCTCAGTAAAAAGCAAATAGTTAATAGAAATGTTCATTTGTAGTCTTTCTGATTTATTTTATATATTCTACATTGTGAGTGATAAAATAACTGTTATAGATATAAGATTTTATGGCAGTTGCACTACATAAATTTACACTCCAAATGTGTATCTAGGGAAGACAATGCAATCTAGATACAATGTGCATATACATGAAATAAGCCACCTCTCTATACTTCACCAAGGCATCCACACAACAGAAAATTCCAAAAAAATGTTGTGTACTGTGTGTAATAGATAAATCACACTTCTTTAAGTAAAATTCAGCATGAAATATTAGAAAGTAGCGTATGGCACAGTTTCACAGCTGCTGTGGTCTGATTGAACTAAAAATCATGTAACAAAGCCTTTAGTGCTGCATTAATAATTCTTGGGACTAGTGAAAGTAATTCAATTACAAGAGCTCCAGTGTCATGATGGTATTAATTTGTTACAGAAAGGCTGGAGAGAACTTACTCAGGATTTTTGTTTGTTTGTTTGTTTACCAACTTTCAGCCATGTGAAAACACATTGTGGACTTTCTAAACTTTGGCCATCTGAGGACAGCTAGACTTTACTATAAATGGGGAATGGTCTTCATCAGAGAGACGACTACTGTGATTTGCAACCAACTTTCCATACTCTCAATTTGTGGGAAATAAGCTCCTGCTTTTTGTCTGTCATTCATCCACAGACATTATGCTATGGAGGCAGATTGGAACAAAGGCAGAAATCACTGTAGAAGAGATAAGACTTGATGTTAAAATGAAGAGTCATTTTTCAACTGAGAAACAGGATGATGCAAGAAGAATCTGTAAGAGAACACTGGAAAAAGCCTACAATGCCATCAACCAAATATTAAAGAAAGGAAATCTAGTGAGAGTCTAGAGAATAAGAGCTGTAATCAGTCTCTTTATTCTCAAAGTGGACATGATCAAAATGCTGTAGAAATAAGAATGGCGATGACTATCATAAGGTAGGATGACTGTCATGATAAGGTCGAATTTGAATATTTTATTGAAAATGGAAGAAAAGATCAATCACTTTTGTTTATGAAAATGGTAGAGAACTGGCTAAATTTTGTCTGTTGGTTTGTGGAATCACAGATTTAAAAGTGATAAAGTGTAACATCAACAGGATCAAAGCCCTAAACAGAGCACAGAGCACCTATATACTTCTCATGCTCGTAATACCATTCAGAATAAATCAAAGGAAATAAAGGAAGATTGTGTTAGCAAAATCAAAGCAGAATTAAAGATGTCTGTGCTAGCCCCATAGAAAAATGAAAAGGTCTGCTTTGGGTGAGAATGCCAATGGACAGCTGAGAAAAACTTTGAAAGGGAGGCTAATCTAATGGTAGAAGTGTGCTCTTTATGAAGATGACAGGTGATTAGTTCAAAGGCATTTTGGAGATTTCTGAACCTTCCTCTCACATCACCAATTTGAGTGGCATGGCCTTCACAGAAGAAGGTTTCAAGCAAGGGTACCAGGGAATTATTTGGACTTCTGGTATCACTTCCTGCCTTATGACTCTACTTTCTACATCTATTTCTTTCAATGTTCTTTGACTTCCCCAGATGTGGCTCTTGCTGTCTCAGGTGGTGTTCAAGATTCTACTTCAGAAAAAATAGTACCAAGCCTTGGAGGTATCATGTAGTGCTGACTAATAGTCACAGTACACAAACTGGGGAGTTGCCTTAATGCCAATTCCTGAAATTGAATCATCACTTCTGTAGAGAATAAAGAAGCTCATGTAACTGAAAAAGCTCAGGAAACCCAGACAATCATGACCCACAAGACCACTCTTCAAGGCTATATAAGCGGGGATGCTTGTGGCAGGAAGCTGACAGTCTGAACAGCTATCTGCAAGTTGTTCAAAGGCCTGAAGGAAGCAGCTTTATGAGTCATTTCCCATGCTTGGGTAAGCTTTTTGGTGATGTGCTTCCCTTTTCAGTTTTCCATGTTCCTGTAAGTAATCTATCACCCATTTTCTTTCAAGTGACTTCATTAAACTTCTTGGTTCCTTCAGTTAGACTTAGGTGTAGTAGTGTCTTTGGTCTATTTCCAGCACCCTTATGGGATTAAGTAAGCATTTTATTCTAATCTCCCTAAAAATATCTCATAATATGACATGTAACTGCTTCCATCTGGACTTTAGAAGATGTAATGGGATGCCTCCTTCCCAGCCAGAGCATTGTCACTGGCAGAAACCACCACAAAATGTCTCCACTAGGGTGGTATCTGACTAGTGTATGGGAAAGGCAGGTTCTCTGAGATTCTAGACATTCTAGAACACTGAGATTCTAGAACTCCAGAATCAGAAACAAGCCTTGTTGACTTAGACTGCCACAGGCCTACTTCTATAATGTGAGATACAAAACATGGGCTGCACTCTGAAAGTCATGGGGCTGAATAATCAAAAAGCTTAGAGAGCCACACTCTGACCCATTTGTATCAGAGATTCATTGGAAATAACAATATATTGTGTACAATCTAGTCAAATTGCTTTATCTGGAAACCAATATAATGTACTAATAACTCAAAATTTGAAATTGGATTAAAAATATTCCTATTTTAATGTATGTTTTTTTCTATTGCTTTTCTATCTGTCCATTTCAGAATTTTGAAATGAAATTTCAATTATAGAAAGATTCTACAAGCTTCCAATTAATAGCCTCAATAGTTTGTTTCAAGTTAGCTTTTTCTTTCTTTCTTCCTTCCTTCCTTTCTTTTTTTTTTATTTTTCAAGACAAGGTTTCTCTGTGTAACCACACTGGCTGTCCTAGAGCTTTCTCTGTTGACCAGGATGGCCTTGCCTCTAACGCACAGAGATTCTCCTGTCTCTGCCTCCCTGTGTGCTGGGATTAAAGAGATGCCACCACTGTAAGGGAGCGAGTGTTGCACCTCTAGGGGAAAGGAATCCTGATGCTTGGGGAATCAGGCTATACCTTGAGCTGTTAGGACAGCTCTGGTAGCTGGACCTCCAATAGAACTGCTCAACTCTGCAGGGAAAGGTATCCTGATTGCTTGGGGAGTCAGGCTATACTATGAGTTGGGGTGTAGTGGGGAATGTTCTCCCCACAGGATATAACAATCCTGTTCCTCTCCTGGAGAGCCGCTACAGCTGAGCTTTGCTCGATCCCCACTTAAGGGGACTTCCCAGCAGAGCTCTGCTTCTTCTGCACAAGATGTTGCTTCTTTTGCTTCACTCTGTTAAAGGGGAAACCCCTACAGAAATGTAGCAATCTCCTCAGGCTCCAGGAAATATTGTTACTTTTCTCTGATACACCTTGTTCAGTCCTCTAAGGGACATCTCAGCAAGGTTCTTATTCACGCCCAAGACTCTTTGGAGGAAGAGATTTATTTGGGAAAGAGGAGTCCAGGAGAATGGCTTACTCTACCAGGGTGAGAAAGAACAGGCGAGAACTGAACAGGCAAGGTGGTTTATATAGGGTTTCTTAGGGGCGGAGTTTCTCCAGGGAGAAGATACTTTGTTTAGGGTTTGGTTGGTTTTTCCTGCTCAGGGATTGGTTAGTTTCGTTCATTGGTCAAGGGCAAAGATGGCCCTAATTTCAGAGCCAAACTGTGTTTCTTTCACTGGCCTTTCTCAGCTTTTAGGCTCTAATTCTAAGGCTAGGGCATATTTCTTTCACTGACTCTGACTCCAGGGACAAAGTGTGTTTCTTTGGCACTGGTTTGAGAGTCAGAGTATGTTTCTTTAGTTCTGGGTTCAGGGATAAAGTGTTTCTTTCTCTGGCTCAGGTCCCAGATCTAGGCTGTGTTTCTTTCAGTGGTTCTGGGCTCCAGGGTCAGGGTGGGTTTCTTTAGCTGCCCCCTTTTCCCTACAATCACCTCCTAGCTTCAAGATAACATTTTATTTATGGTTGAAGCTTCCACATTAGTATATCTATTCCTGTTGTTCTAATTCATTACATGAAGTTATGAAAGGAAACTCAGGATACTTTTTAGTTAAAAACTTCAATAAGAAAACAGAAATGTCAAAATATTGAATATTATGTAATATTATGTAATAAATGTAAAAATAATGAATGAGACTTGAAAGGAAAATACATGAAAAAAATTCATGGTGACAATTGAAAACTTTGATATGAATTCATATTTATCATACATTAAAGCATTCTATTATGGAAGTCTACATTTCCTAAACATTATTATTTATAGCTTTTCTTTGAAATTTATACTTTAGTAAATAACAGAAGTTTTTTTAGAATGAAACTAAAATATCTTAGTTTATATAATTGGTTACTTTGTAAATCTAAGTGTGATTTTATTATATCAGGATATTTTATCAGCAAAGTCATCTTACAGCTATGAAAATTATTTACAAAATTCAAGCAAGGTCTCTAAATATTTCAATTGTTCCTATAATTTACAGTGAAAGCAAATTCACTCACATATTTATAAAACCAATTAATTAATAAGTGTACATTTTAAAACAGCATTTATTAGTTAAGCTATTTACAAATAATTAGAAATTGATAAATATTTGGAGAGACAAAGTATTCACTCCATCAACCACCAAATGGTTTACAAAATTTGCTGCTGCTGAGAGATGCCACAAGCAGTTTTTACATTATGTTTAAAAGCTACTATCTAAACATAAGTCTGAAAATTCCTTCTTTTTGAAGTCTTTCTGCATAGATAATTGACCCCACTAGAAAATTCCCATGACATTCAACAATAACAGCAACAAAAGGACATACTCCTTGTCCATAATCTAGTCATGTTAGAATTTAGTTGGAATATTGCACATTAACATATTTAAGTATTGAGAGCATATATATTAATCAAATTATATATTAGATATTGCATCTTTACCAATGACAACAAAAGTCAAAGAAACAAGAATCAAAATAAGCTAAATTATACTTATGTTCATTAAAACCTTTGCATGCTTCAAAGAAAACCCACATCATGAGAAAAATTCTTTGCAAATCAGCATATTGATCAGGAATTATAACTTGAATTTCTAGAATTTCATAGCAAAACAATAACCGTACAATCAAAAACACATCTGAAGTGATGTTTCTCCAAAGAAGATATGTAAAAGGAAATGGAAACTAAGAAGAGATATTCAATATCATTAGCTATCCAGAAAATGCAAATTAAACTATAAAGAGATAACTACTTTTCCCTCTTTAGCATAACTGTTAAATGTGGCTTATTAACAATCTTTAACACTAGCAAAACTCTGAAGCAATGGAAATATATCCTATATGACTACTGGAAGTATAAAATGATGCAATTTTAAAACATTGCCATTTGTTTAAAATTTAAAGAGCAAAGACTCAGATATTACACTATTATTAATACACCTCATAGAGATGAAAAAAGATACCATTATTCACAGTAATCTAAATTAGAAAAAGAGGAAAGAAAACTTTTATCTACAGCTTTCAGCTGATAAGCACTATGCCATATTCAAGGGATAAAGTGAAATTTAGTCTTTGAAAGGAACTGCAACATGCTGTAAGACTGTTGAACCTTGAAAACAAGCTAAGTGAAAGAAGCCAATCACTAAGTTAATATACAGTCATTCTTATGACATGTATAGAATACGGAAATGCATATTGTCAGGAAGTATGTTGATGATTGTGAGGGCTAGGCTTGTTGGGAACAAGTGGAGAGAGGTTGTTACTGTGTTGTATTGATGAAATTGTTCTATATTTCATCAAGGTGACATTTGGACAACTCTGAATAGGCTAAACCAATTAAATCCAACAGTTTAAATAGATGTGTTGCATTGAACATTATTTGCATCTTATCAAAGTTATTACAAAATATATATGAAAAAGAAAGTATTTTCAAAATAATACACCACTTGTGGACATGCACAATTTTTGTAAACACCCTTTCTGGCTGAGAAATTATACTGATCAGTGCATATTTTTGATAATCTGCTTCACAAAAATAAAGTTTATGTACTATTTTTATCTTACCATGATATTGAATCTGTTATGCATTACATTAAGTTATTAGGGATGTTGCATTATGCAATATATTACAAAGTATTACAAAGATAAATACCTCAATATCAAGACTGGCACATTTGATGATTACTTCCTATTAATCTCTCTTTTACTCATCCAACTATATCACTTGGCAGGAAAGTAAGAAAATTAATATTAAAATAAGTAGACTTCTGTAAACATGTGCCATCATTAAACATGATGGCACATGCCTATATCTCTGGCACTTGTACGGTTGGGTAAAATCAAGAAAGTTCAAGATCATTTTGGATAAGGAGCTAACACCACCCTGGGCTACATTAGATACTATCTCATAAAACAAAGGCAGTCAACAAACAAATAACAACAAT
This sequence comes from Peromyscus californicus insignis, assembly GCF_007827085.1. NCBI lineage: Eukaryota > Metazoa > Chordata > Mammalia > Rodentia > Cricetidae > Peromyscus > Peromyscus californicus. The sequence continues at coordinate 17,631,130 of NW_026294413.1, read as the reverse complement.
GAAACTAATCTACCCCATATTTGATTTAAAATGATTAAAGTTTCTAGAATTAAAGTGAAAATTTGTAGCACTTACATATTCTTTCAAACATCAGAACAGTATGTAGCATGTTGTGAAAAACCTTGGCATAATTCTCTTTTGTGCTTTGTTTTGGAGATTAAGCATCATATAAAATAGTTTTGAGGAGAAAAGAAGACTGAACCTTGGCAGTCTGTTACAAAGCCCCTTTGCAGGATGTCTTTTCATTAAGCTCATATAACATGTAGGAAAACAGGATTCGGATATCTTGATAAAGTCATTTAAGGGATCCTATTGATCCCAGAATACTCTAGATTTGAGCTCTGCTACATCTTAACACTAACAAGAGGCATGCAGTGACATTCTGCAACACATGCTCAGGACTGAGCCCCTTGACTGACATGAGAATTAGGTAATTGTTCACACATAGTTGTGAAACCCTTATCTGGTAAAATTTATTGAAATTAAATTTATATTTATATTTTTTTCTTGAAAAAAGGTGTTATGTGACTATTTTCATATTTAAATATAAGTGATATTCCTTTTCTAAAGTGCCACATTCAAGGGTGGGTAGCATGCCAGGTAACATTACCTACTCAGTGGTCTCACTGGGCCGTATATATGTATACATGTACACACACACACACACACACACACACACACACACACACACACAGACACTCACACACTTGGGCCCAGACATTTTAGTTCACTATTGCTTGGCACTATGACTATAAAGAGAGAACTATATTAGTAGTGTATCTGTGGATAACTACCTTACAGTAAAGAGGAAGTAGAGAGACCAGCAACAAGCTACCCAAAGGACACCTTGAAAGACCCAGTTTCCCTAGTATATCACCTCCATCACATGCTTTCAAAGTCTTCCATAATACCACCATCAGCTGAAGAGAATGGCCTTGTGCATGATAATTTGTAGTGACTATTCATATCTGAGCCATAACACACATCAATAATTTCCTAATTTAATAGAAGCATATATTTATGAATTGTCAATATACAAATGGCAATATGAAAACTAAATGAATTGAAATCGATTGAAAATTCTAAATTTATCTTTCTTTATGAAACTTGATAAAATGATCCTAATTTTGTTACCAAAAGCATAAATGCAGAAAAGAGGAAAATAATTTTAAAATAAACATAAATGTAGTTGGAAGATTTCTCTGGTCCCATCCACCTTGTGGTCCCTAAAGCTGCTTATAAAATAATCACTCAGAAGCTTATATTAATTATAACTGCTCAGCCATTAGCTCAGGCTTATTACTTACTAGTTCTTACACTTAAATTAACCCATAATTCTTATTTATGTTTAGCCACGTGGCTTGGTACCTTTTCTGAGTTCTGCCTTAGCATCTTGCTCTCTTTGTCTGGCTGGTGATTCCTGACTCAGCCTTCCTCTTCCCAGCGTTCTCCTAGTTGCTCACCCTGCCTAGACTTCCTGCCTGGCTACTGGCCCAGCATTTCATTAAATCAGTTTACAAGAGCATTATCCCACAGCACATAAGCAGTAAGTCATTTAATATTAATATGTAAACTAAAAGAGTTCAAGTCTATATAATATAATAATAAACACTTTGATATAAAAATTCAAAAAATAATATGAACAAATTACTCACTTAAACTTTTAAAAAACAGAAATAATTTTAGAGAGAACTTAAAAAAATATCGTTTAAATTATCTCCAATTAGTGTGCCTCTAAAAACACAACTACTATTACTACTTTTGTAATATTTATAGGAGATAATTTACTTTTCCTGGAAAAAAATAATGAAGATTATAAAAATGAAATACCAGTCAACTTATTTATAACCTATCAATTAATTGAGAAGCCTACATATAAAAGGGGTCTAAGTGTATAGAACAAAACATATGAATAAAAAGAAGTTAATCAGAATGGTTATATCTAGTGAAGGAGAATTTACAAAATGTCTTGCTCATACAGGCACATGCAAAATTCTCAAGGAGGTGAAAGATGTTGCACAATTAAGTACAACATTTTATGTATGCAGATAGTCTTGGTGGAGAAACAGGAAGTGATCTATAAATTTCTTGACAATATTTATATTTGCATAAAATATTAGCATTTCCCTCTGAGCATTATAATGTTATAAACATTGTGGAGAGGTAGGTAAAAGTTTTCTATAGAGAATTATGTTAACAAGTGTGACCCAACTCAATGTTTTTCCTTTTAGGTTAAAATGCCTATTCACATTGCTACACTTCTGGTCTTGTTTATATAAACACTTCTTTTCTTTTTTAAGACATTTATTTATGATGTTTATTTTTAATTTTAGTATGTTTATATTCATATTTATATTTATTCTGTATACAGCTTATCACTGCAAGGAGCGAACTAGCCAGAGCTATATAGGAGAGTTTACCCTGGAGGTGAAGACAGGGGAGAGCTGATGGGCTGACCAACCCTGCAACTGCCCAGGCCCACCCCAGCATCCACCTCATCTGTGATCTGCTGGGGCATGATTGGTGGAATGGTAGAGGGTTGCCAGTTGTCCTGTGGAATCAGGGCTGCAGGATCTCTGTGACAAAGGGCAGCAAGAAGATGTCCAGGAAGAGTTCAAGTTATGACTTATCATTGATGGTGTAGCAGAGACCAGGGGTCTTGAAACAGACCAATGATTCTTTACAATGAAAGCTTGAATGTAAAAATGCATGGATAAAGGGGTTTCCTGTGTGACTCTCTTATGTCACACTGCAACTTCCATGATGAGATTTTTCCTTTCTCCCTTCTTTTCCCTCTTTCTTCTCTCAAATTTTGTTTTGCCTTATTCTCAGGAGGAGGGAAATGGGTGCAGTTAGTAGACATGATATAAAAGACACAAATAAATAAAAGTTAAAAGAAGATGTATTTATTTACTGTGAATGCAGTGTTCTGTCTGCATGTTTGCCTGCATGCCAGAAAGAGCATCAGATCTCACTGCAGATGTTTGTGAGCCACCATGTAGATGATGGGAATTGAAAGCAGGACCTCTGGAAAAGCAATCAATTCTATTAACCTCTGAGCCATCTACGTAGCCCTATACAGTCATTTCTAGGAGGGACATTCACAATAGACTTCCTGGTATTGTGGCTCTTATAGCCTTTCTACTTCCTTTTCCGGAATTTCCCTAAGCAGTAGATAAAGGATCATCACATCTGTTGATCTCTGACTTGTAGCATTATGAGTTTTTTCTTGATGGTCTGAATTTAGAAAGACTAGCTTCTTTGATAAGTGAAAATCAGTAGACTGAAAACCCCAAATGCTGAGGAATTGAGAAAAACAATGATTAACATATTTGGATTTCCAAACAAGTATGAAAACTATATTTGAAATTGAAATCAAATATTCTATTTTCCTAAATAACCTGGGAACAGGGTATGGGTAATCATACATATTTTAGGGTAGATTACAATTTTTAGATAGTGAACTTCAGAGCTAGTGTATACTTACCATTAATAGGGAATTTTTTCCCTTGCAGCTTCCTTCGCTAAATCACAATCTTAATATTTTGAATGACATGATTGACAACAATTTAATCGATGATTTATATATTTCCTTTTCAGTTTTTTCTATGGAAGTGTTTATATTGTAATAGTTTATTATGCCAAATTAGTTTTAGAAATAATAGCAATTGACAAGCCCCCTTTTAATATTTGGTTGGATATGTAAAACCTCATTTTAACTTTAACAATTATGGAATTATCATTTTAAAAGGGCACTGGAAGGAACAAAATGTGTGAATATAAGAGCCTATTAAATATTTCATCTAGGAAATGATATGTTAGCTGATATCTGAAAATGAGCAACTTGTATAAATATTGATTTTTGAACTTTTCCTTTATAACTGGGTACTTTTGGAGAATCATATTTTTAGATGTAATAGGTTTTCAATTGATTTCTCTATGGTTTAAAAGTAGACTCTTATGTCAACTGCTGATAATGGAAATTTTCATCTCTTTCAATATGAGTTAGGTGAACTTCGAGAAAATAATTAAATCAAACTAGTAATTGTGAGTATCCATGTCCATTCTAGCCTGTAACTACAGTGTGTCAGGTCATTTCTCTACTGTTGAGATGTGTCTGAAATCATTGAATTTAATACAAAGAATATATATTGACTCCATATCAAGTCTGAATCAATTTGTTTCAAGAAACCAACTTCTCTATAAAAAAAGTAACTAGAATAGGGGCTTAGAACATATTTTTTATTTAAGAAATTTTTTTATTCATTTTACATACCAACAATAGATCTCCGTCTCATTCCTCCTCCCATTCCTCACCAATACCCTACCCAACCCACACCCATCCCCTCTGAGTGTAAAAGGGTAAGACCTCCCGTGGGGAGTCAGCAAAGATTAGTACATTCAGTTGAGGTAGGACCAGAACCCTACCTCCTTAATCAAGACTGAGAAAGGCAAGAGAGGTCAAGGGTTTAGGGTTTTATAAACAGATGTAATAGTTTATGTGAAGAAAAAGCATTGCTTTTCTCTGTCATATTTCTATAAGCTAAATGTGATATAGAATATGTTAAAAACACACTTGAGAATGTTTATCTTTCTGTTAATATATCAGTACAAAAAGTCCCTGACCTAGGTGAATCTTAGTTAGTTGCTCATAATGATTTCCCCCCCTCTTAACTTTCCAAAAAGGACTCAGCACTGAACATGAAGGGTACCAATCTTTTTTTTTACTTTTATTTTTGAGAATTATATAATATATACAATGAAATATGATAATATCTAGCCCAGTTTCATTCCTCCATTTTCTTCTGTATCACCCTCAGTTTCCCCTTCTAACCTCAGTTCTTTTCTCTCAATGACTCATTAAATGCAGTTAAGTTAGTATGAAGCATATATGTGACTATCCTCTGTAAGGCTGGAGTCACTAGAAAAATCTCCTTTTCTTTTAATATTATATTTAAATGTTACAAAGAGACTTAATCCTTGATATTGTTTAGAATGCATAAAATAAAATTTCAGAAAACTAAGATACTACTTTAGCCTTTGCTGTTACATACAATATGAAGTACAACTTTTATAGTCAGGAGGAATGTGTAGGGAACATGTGTGCCATCGTGTACACTGGGACACTATTTTTTGAGCTATTTTTTCACTAATTATTTGAATTTTTTCTCTGTAAGCCTGAGAAACTAGAGTTTAAAGTTTGTCATCTATTTAAGTAAATTTTCTGCATAATATCATTGGCAAAAATTCAAAATAATTGTTCAACAGTTCTTTCATTGTAAATTTTATGCATATTAATTGGTTTAATATTAGACCAAAATAAATATACACATATTATTTTTAGAGGTTATGCTTTTTTATTCTTTTTTGATATTTCAATATTTATATTGTTACATTACATTAAATAGCATTAAAATTGTAAGTGAATTAAAACCCACAATCTGAAAAAAAGTGAATGTTTACTCATTGAAAATATGATAGTTTGATTTTAATTGATAATTCTCACTCCTATGGAAAAATAAAAGAATCTAAGTGAAGCAATTGAAGAGAAAAGAGATCCATCTTGACATCAAGTTATAGGGTCCACCCTGTCATGGAAGGATGGTTTGCTGTTGGAGACAAAACTTGACTACAGGATACTTCATGGTTCAAAAAATGAGGAAACATCATGAGAGAGCCATCAGGGACCATCCCAATCGACACACTTCTGTCCCAACATTTTTAAATAGACACATCATTTGGAGGCTTGCTTTTTCAAACCTAAGGGGGAAATAAATATTTTGACAATAACAAATATTTTCCATTTAATTAAAACACAACTACACTACTTTTCTCCCCTCTCTTCATTCCAATCCCATTCATTCCCTCCCATCTGCTGCTCTTTATTATAATAAATTTTTTTAAAGAGAAAAAAAACATTGAATAATTAGGACAATAATTGGTAAAATGATTTGAGAGAAAGTGAAGAGTGACAGAAAAATTTGGGTCTTGAGAACTAACTTGAATATACACACACATAATGAATGTCATATATTAAGGAAGAAAAACTTGCTGGAATATATATATATATATATATATATATATATATATATATATATATATATATATATATATATATATATATGGATATATACATATGGCTGAAATAAAAATGACATTAAAGCATAAATTATATCAAAACATCAACCAGGGTCTTTTAAAAGCACTAGCAATTTTTGTAGCAGTCTTTCCAATTATGGGAGGTGCAATCTTTTGATTTTCCTCTATAATAGCAATAAGGCAAATTTAAAAAGAAACAGAAAGCACTAAAAGAATACAGTCTTCCATGACTTGACCTGTGCCCCTCAGCACACATAGACTCAGGATTGGAGCAAACCATCCATGTTATACACTTTTGTGGTGATGGTGTGTTTCCCAAAATATTGTGCACCCTAATAAACTTATCTGGGGTCAGAGAACAGAACAGCCACTAGATACAGAGGCTAGAAAATGGTGGCACTCACGCCTTTAATCCTAGCATGCTGGAGGCAGAGATCTACCTGGATCTCTGTGAGTTCAAGGCCACAGTGGAGACAGCCAGGAATGGTGACACATGCCTTTAATCCCAGGAAGTGATGGCAGAAAGCAGAAAGGTATTTAAGGCATGAGGACCAGGAAGTAGAGCTGGTTAAGCTTTTAGGCTTTTGAGAAGCAGTTCAGCTGAAATTCATTTGGATGAGGACTCAGAGGCTTCCAGTCTGAGGAAATAGGATCAGCTGAGAAACTGGCAAGGTGAGGTGGCTGTGGCTTGTTTTGCTTCTCTGATCTTCCAGCATTCACCCCAATAACTGGCTCAGGTTTGATCTTGTTAATAAGAACTTTTTAAGATCCCTGCTACACACTTTTCCTCATCCCTTTGAGGTTCTATAAGATGTTCACTCCAAAAAAGAAAAAAAAAACAAAAAACAAAAACAAACAAACAAACAAACAAAAATTCCTTAATCACAGCCCCATTACTCAATCCTCATCTATCAACATAATTGTGGTAGATAGCTCTAGGGATTTTCATTGTTCCTTTGGTGAAAGAAATAGTTTCATTTTTCTCTGTATGATCATCTATGTTATCATGAGTTCTTTCTGTCATATATATGGCCAAAATGATAAAATGTAGCCTGTTTTGAGCTGCACACCTCAAATACTCCTCTTTTCATTGTCCTGGTATAAGGCCCACCTTTTCTATGATGGCATTCATTCTTTGTAGTTTATTTACTCCAATCATTTTATTAGTATTAATTTTTATGTTTTTAAATTAGCAATATAATACATCTAGTATCACACAACATAGAAACATCAGTATGCCCGTCTTTGTTGATGATAGAGAGGACTTGGATAAGTTTCTTTTTGAAAAATTACTATTATTATTATTATTATGTTATTATTCCCAAATGCAGTTTCCCCTACCTCCTCTTCTCTCCATTTCTCCCACCATTTCACTTCTGCTGCCCCCATCAATTCTCCTCCATTTCTATTCAGAAAAGGGCAGGTATTCTATGGATATCAACCAAACATGGCATACCAAGTTGCAGTAAGACTATGCAACTTTCCTCATATTAAGGCTGGACAAGGCAACCCAGTATGAGGAATAGTGTCCCAAAACCTTGCAAAATAGTCAGAGACAGGCCCTGTTCCCACTGACAGGAGTCTCACCAGAAGGTTAAGCTACACAACTGTCACATTTACACAGAGGACCTAGGTCAATCCCATGTAGGCTCGCTAGATGTTGGTTCAATCTTGTTGCACCCCTATGAGCCCAGTTAGCTGATATTGTGGGTTTTCTTGGAGTGTACATGACCCCTCTGGCTCTCAGGCTTCTCCAGTCTTTCCTCTCCCTATTCTTCAAGATTTCCAGAGCTCAATCTATGTTTTGATGTAGGTCTCTGCATCTGTTTTCATCAGTTGCTGGATGAATCTTCTTAGATGACCATTAGGCTAGGCACTAGTTTTTGAATATAGCAGAATGTCATTAGGCATTGTTATATTAATTTTTTGCCAGAAATTTTTGTTTCTATCACAAGTCTCTGAGCTATCCAGCCCCTGGGTCTTGGTGCTTCAGGCAGTGTCAGGGGTTAGCCCCCTCTAAGTAGTATGAGTCTCATGCTGGACCAGTCATTCGTTGGCCACTCCCACAATTTATGTACCACCTTTACCCCAGCACACCTTGTATGTGAGATTAAATTTTAGGTTGAATGTCATGTGGATAGGTTGGTATCACAATCCCTCCACTGGAAGTTTTTCTGGTTACAGGAGATGGCCATTTCAAGATATGTAGCCTCTGTTGATAAGAGTCCTAGCTAGGGTCACTCTTGTAGATTCCAGGGAGTTTCCATTGGACCAGGTTTCTATCTCACTGTAAAGTGTTCCCCTTTCTAGTCATATTGTTCAGTACTCTCCCTCCATCATCCCAACCTGATCCCTCATGTTCCTTTCTGCATCTGTCCTCAGTTCACCCATGAAATCATTTTTCTTTCACCTTACCTGAGAGACCCAAGCATCCCCCTCTGAGCCCTCCTTTTTATTTAGCATCTCTGGGTCTGTAGATTGTAGCATGGTTACCTTTACTTTAAATCAAATACCCACTTTATGGGCAAACAATATTATGTACCAAATACGTTATGTTTGAATCACTTTAAAGACAGTAAAATGAAATAATCACTATTCTCTAATTAATCTGCTATTATAATACTAATTGCATGCCACAATCACAAGCAAATATGGCATCTGATCTAATGAGAATATAAAACAGAATTACTTGTGGTACTATAGAATAGGAATATTTACAATGAATTTCTAACACAATTTTAATTTGCTACAGAAGTTGTGAAACTATAAGTGAGTAGTCAATTCAAAGGGAAGTTGTAAGAATGGTAATTTAAATTGATTTATGAAATATTTTTTCTCTATAAAAATAAAAACCTAATACTTACCTGGCAGGGGAGATACCATGATCATGAAGGTGGTTTTCCCAGGGCGAGGCTTATCCATTGCATTCCAGATGTGCTGACCCCTGCGATTTCCCCAAATGCGGGAAACTTGACTGCATAATTTGTGGTAGTGGGGGACTGCGTTCGCGCTCTCCCCTGTGGGAAAAAAAAATAAAAAAATAAAAACCTAGATAATTTGCAGCCCTAATTATCTAATAATGCATTAAATAACATTTTGTAGCAGTATAGCATTTGAGTTAAGAAAGAATGAAAAGTTAATTTCTCTGCCTTCTTTAGGTATATTTAGAATTAGCTACATCTTAGTGAACTTGCAATACTACTAAACTTATTTCAAAAAAATTTTATGATTTGAACACACAGTATTTAAGTTTTGTCATAAGTTAACTCACAAGACTTTATAGTCAATGAGCTAAGTGATAGGCAATATAAAAGACAATAAAACCATAAGACATGTGGTGTCACACATTACCATATCACTAATAGGTCCATCTCTGTAAGCAGCATTTAATCAATATTTTATAATCATAAAACTTATAACTTTTCACAAGTAACCTAAGAGAATGAAGTGATGATTTGGGACAGAGGTATTTTTGTGATTTTTTTCACAGAATTTAATATACTTATAAAGGATTTGCTGTAATTTATTTGGCCCCTGAACTTTATTATTTATATTAATTGTAATATGCATGTTTTGTGTATTACATACACATCATTCATACCAGTATAAATAGTATTATCATGGATTGTAGTGGGTAGCCATTCCAGCTTTGATCTGTAAGTTCCAACCCCCATTGAGACTTCGGCAACTGTCACACCTACAAGGCGGGGCCAAGGGAGGCGCCTGGAGACCCAAGATCTGGATGGGCCAGTGCTCTCTGTTCCGGGAAGCTGGACAGTGGAGGTGGGCCAAGCAGAGCTCCAGAGAACACTGCTGGACTGCAATACACCTTCCCCAGACCCTGCGACCTACCTATCCCTTAATTTGTAAGTTACGCCATTAAATAAATCTCCTTATAACTACATGGAGTGGCCTTAATAAATTCACCAATATCTGGCGCTCACGGGGGGCAAATTCTAAAGGCCTGGGTGGCTTCCACCCTCAGCCTCCAAACCCGCCTGCAAAGTTCCATATAACCAGGAAACACCTACACGGTTCCATTCCAGAAAAAGGGAGCAGCTAATCCGGTCTCAGTTCCCTAGCTTAGCCCCGAGACCAGGGAAAGAGGCACTCCCCCGCTTCCTGAGTGCCGGCTCTGGCTCCCACCATCTTGACTCCAGCGAGCTGCAGTCAGCCAAGATCACAAGCAGGCCCTGCTTTGGAGCTGTACCAACACCACCTGCTGGATGAAAAGTGCCACTACCCCCCCAAAACCACGAAAGGTAAGCATATTGTTTCAAGTAAAAGTACTTGATAATTTTACACCTTAAAATTGACTAACAAAATTTGAGTAATTCTTGTAATATGGCTGACAACATTACCTCACAAGAATTTGAAAAACTTTTTGCCTGTATGATGAATGACATCTTCCTGGAAATATACAACTTTCCTAAGGCATATCTGGCCTGTACCGTTTTGGCATTCATCGTAATAATTCACACAGTGTTCAAACACTGGTTTAATATCAAGAACAAAGATGAGTCTTTATTGGGACTGATACAGGCTTTAAGCAAGAGCAATGAAGGCTTGTAGAAAAAGATTCTCTCTCTGGAATCTGCTTTAAGAGATAGCAATGAAAGCGTACAGTAAAAGATTCTTTCTCTGGAATCTGCTGATCAGGATTTACAAAACAGGCTTGTACCAAAAATTGATCTTTTTGATAATAAATGTGAATATTTAATGGACAGAACACTAACTCTCCAGACACTATATAAGGAAGAAAGATTATCATTAATTGATAGATAAGGTTCATGGAATCATGTGTTTCTGAGGAACATAAAAACTTCTTTGATTCCATGAGAAATCTGGAATCCCTTGCCAGAGAGGAGGTTCACTCCCTAGAACAGACCCTAGGTGCTCGTTTGCAAGCCTTATAAGAAACTCTCAGTAAACATGAAAAGGGACCTAATAAGCAGAAGGGCAAGACCATAGAGGTTGTAACATCTCCAAATGGCTCTCAAACAATGGCTTATCCTGTTATCATCCATGAGAAGCCAGTGAATGACACACACCCTGAGCCATATAATACATATACATTACAACCAATTTCAACAAGGGACTTTAAAAATATAAAGGAAGCAGTAGTTATGTATGGGATACACTCCACATACATAAAACAGATGTTAAATTCGTGGTCTACCTCACATAGAATCATCCCAGATGACTGGCATCAGTTAATTTCAGCTGTTATAGAATATAACCAGCAGCTACAGTGGAAAAGCTCGTCGAGAGAAGAGGCAAAAAATTTAGAACAACAAGGTAAACTCAGAGGTTTTGTGATCTCCCAAGATCAAATACTTGGTGAGGGATGTTTCACTGACAGGAATGTACAAGCCATTTATGATGAGCATACAATATCCCTATGCTGTACAGCAGCTCTAAATGCTTGGGAAAAAATTCCAGAACCTGGAAAACCAACTGAGGTATACACAAAGATATTTCAGGGACCGCATGAACCCTTCACTGATTTTTTACAAAGACTAAACACAGCTATAACAAGAGCTGTGTAAGATAAAGAATTAAGAAAAGTATTAACTGAGTCCTTGGCATTCGACAATGCTAATGCAGAATGCAGAAGAATATTTACACCATTAAAGATCAGATCAGCTCCTTTGCTCCTTTGGAAGAATGGATTCAGTATACTAATGGTGTTGAGTCTCGTAACTACAGTAATGAAGCTTGGATAGGAGAGACAAATCTCAGAGGTGAAAGAAGGCCCTGTGTTACCAAATGTTTTAAATGTGGTACACCAGGTCATATAAGTAAAAACTGTACATGGGGTACTCCTAGAAGTAATACTCCTTTTAGGAATAGCCTAAACAGGAGACCCCAACCACCTCCCGGATTATGTAGAAGGTGTGGCAAAGGCCAACATTGGACCACTGAGTGCAGATCAAAAATAGATATACGAGGCAACCCTTTACTGGCGGGAAACGCCTCAGGGGGCCTCTTGCAGGCCCCCAAATCAAATGTAGTATGAACATTCCCAGCCACTGTGGAAGAAATTCCTCTCCAGGACAACTGAATAAACCAATGTCTAATGTAAAAACTGATACTGCAATGGATGATAAAACAGCTCTGATAGGTGGATCACAGTTTACAAAGAACACTATAAAACAAATATTTTGGCAGACTTCCATAAATGAACAAAGACCAAAGCTTAGAATTCGAATTAATGGCCTGGTTATGGAGGGCCTGGTAGACACAGGTGCAGATGTGACTATAATTACACCAAAATCATGGCATCCAAATTGGCCTCTTCAAGAGGTAGATTCCAACTTTTAGGGATTGGCACCCTATCTCAGATAAAACAGAGTTCGAGATGGGTTGAATGCATAGGGCCAGAAGGACAGAGAGGAAGGCTGAAACCATATGTAGCAAATATAGCAGTAAATCTTTGGGGCCGAGATCTGTTACAACAGTGGAATACCCAGATTAAAATTCCTACACTTTCAGAAAAGGAATACAGACCAATGCATGTTTCTAGGAATAATATCATGACATGCTACAAAAATCAGGCACCAACCATTCAGGCTGTTCACAAACAGAGTACAACTGCTGTTGAATTCTCAGAAGTACCAACTGCCTTACCTTTAAAATGGCTAACTAATAAACCTGGCTGGGTTGGACAATGGCCTTTGACAAAAGACAAGCTACAAACTTTAGAACAGTTGGTTCAAGAGCAGTTAAATGCTCAACACATTGAAGAATCTACCAGCCCTTGGAATTCTCCTGTATTTGTTATTAAAAAAAAGTCTGGTAATTGGAGAATGCTGACAGATCTGAGAGCTATTAATAAACTAATTCAGCCAATGGGCTCCCTACAGACTGGGATGCCCTTGCCCTCTCTGCTACCTAAAGAATGGCTTATAATAGTTATTGACTTAAAAGACTGTTTCTTTACCATACCCTTACAAGAAAATGATAGAGAAAAATTTGCCTTCACAGTACCTAATTATAACAATTCTCAGCCAGTCAAAAGATATCAATGGAAGGTCCTCCCACAGGGAATGTTAAACAGCCCTACTTTGTGCCAATACTTTGTACAGAAACCATTGGAGATAATTTGTGTAAAGTTTCCACAATCCATAATTTATCATTATATGGATGATATCCTATTAGCTGATCCAAAGTTAGATACATTAGAAAGCATGTTTGAAGAAGTAAAAAAAGTTTTGCCTCGCTGGGGACTTCAAATTACTCCTGAAAAAATACAAAGAGGAGATTCTATTAACTACTTAGGATATAAGATAGAGCTACAAAAAATTAGACCCCAAAAGGTACAACTAAGGAGAGCTCGATTGAAGACTCTTAATGATTTTCAAAAGTTATTAGGAAGCATTTCCAACTTACTGGGTATCATGGGAATACCCAAAGATGGACTACAAAATTTGGCTAATACTCTAGGAGGGGACAAAGAATTAAATAGTCCAAGAGAATTATCAGCCGAAGCTGAGAAGGAATTGGCTCTAGTAGAAAAGATAATTCAAGAAGCACATGTGGATCGTGTGGATCCAGAACTTAAATGCATTCTTGTCATATTCCCCTCCAGACATTCCCCAACAGGTATTTTGATGCAGAGGGAAGATGTTATATTGGAATGGATATTCCTACCACATAAACCAAATAAGAAATTAAAGACTTATATAGGAAAGATCTCTGATTTGATTCAAAAAGGTAAACTAAGACTTTGCCAGTTGACAGGAATGGACCCAGCAGAAATTGTAGTACCTTTAACTAATGAGGAAATTTCATCACTATGGAAAGATAATGAATACTGGCAGAGAGCCTGCAGTAACTTTTTGGGAGAGATTAACAACCACTATCCCAAAAACAAGAGAATAGAATTCATAAAGAAGACTGAATGGATCCTTCCTCACATTGTACGACAAAAGCCAATTTCTGGAGTCCTCACATTCTATACTGATGCAAATAAGTCAGGGAAAGCAGGATATAAATCAGGAGAATTAAGTAAAGTGGTACAAAGTTCATACAGCTCTGTACAAAAGGCAGAACTCTATGCCATTCTTATGGTACTGATGGACTTCACAGAACCCCTCAATATAGTCACTGACTCTCAATATGCAGAGAGAGTTGTTTTACATATTGAAACTGCTGAATTTATTCCTGATAATACAGAATTAACTTCATTATTCATACAATTGCAGGAAATCATCAGAAAAAGGGAACATCCTATATATATATACATACATAACACATATCAGATCCCATACAGGTCTGCCAGGACCTCTAGCACAAGGTAATGATGAGATTGCTCAGTTACTAATAGGTAATGTGCTAGAAGCCTCAGAATTTCATAAGAAATACCATGTAAATAGCAAAGGTTTGAAGAAGGATTTCTCCATCACTTGGCAACAGGCCAAGGATATTGTGAAAAAATGTCCTATTTGTTCCATCTATAACCAAATTCCATTACCTGCAGGGAGCAATCCAAAAGGTATACAAAGAAATGAAATTTGGCAGATGGATGTGTTTCATTTCGCCGAATTTGGAAGATTAAAGTATGTACATCATACCATTGACACCTATTCAGGATTCCAATGGGCAACTCCTATGAGTTCTGAAAAGGCTGATTCTGTGATTACGCACCTATTAGAAGTTATGGCCATCATGGGAATACCTATACAAATTAAGACAGGCAATGCCCCAGCATACGTCTCCAATAAAATGAGGCAATTCTTTGCTTATTACAATATAAAGCATGTTACAGGTATACCACACAATTCCACATGCCAAGCAGTCATAGAAAGATCCAATCAAACTTTAAAGGATATGCTAAATAAACAGCAACAGGTAACAATGACTCCTAGAAATAGATTGCATAGTGATTTATTAACCTTGAATTTTCTCAATGCTGATGAGAAAGGAACAACAGTTGCGGAGAGACATTGGACGACAGACAAAACTCCTGAGCTAAACCCACTGGTTTATTTCAAGGATGTGCTGACCTCAGAATAGAAACCTGGATATGTTCTACGTTGGGGGAGGGGTTTTGCCTTTGTTTCTGCAGGAGAAGAAAAGCTATGGATACCAACAAAATTAATAAAAATTCGATTCGAACAGGAAATGCCCCTTGATGAGTAGAAGTAAAAGATCATCCACCAATGTGACATCTCTACAAGCTGTAAGAAAAACGTAACAATCAAAGGTTGGGGTAGGGTTCTGTTTTGGTCTTTCCAGGATAATGGAAATACCCATCTTCCAAAAATCATAAGGCCTTGGATATCCGGATGTTTACAGCAGAAAGAATCTATTGGTATCAATCTACACACGGTAAAATCTCACTGTCTAACATCTATCTCTCTATCAATCTAGAAAAGTTGTGGTTCCAATTCAATTATAAGCCAAGCTGGCTTTGGAGATGGAATTGGCTCACTCCTTCTCTAAACCCAAGCATATTGTTAAAACAAAAGTTTGAGAGATTCTTAAGTCCCATATCAGAAAAGTCCTCTGGTGTGGGACAGAAGGAAACCAATAAAAAGGGACTATTGTCTTCTAGATTCTAATTCTCTCTATGCTGTTCCTTGAGTTTTCCTGCCTGGCCCACAGTCAGGACAAATCTCTCTCACCTGCCAGTCCCACAGCCATCAGACCCAACCAAGTAAACACAAAGACTTATATTGCTTACAAACTGTATGGCCATGGCAGGCTTCTTGCTAACTGTTCTTACAGCTTAAATTAATCCATTTCTATTAATCTATACCTTGCCACATGGTTTGTGGCTTACTGGTACTTTACATCTTCCTTGTCCTGATGGCAGCTGGCAGTGTCTCCCTGACTCAGCCTTCCACTTCCCAGCTCTATTCTCCTCCTTGTCCCGCCTATACTTCCTGCCTGGCCATGGGCCAATCAGTGATTTATTTATTGACCAATCAGCAACACATTTGACATACAGACCATCCCACAGCACTATGCTTACTCTTGATTTCTCAGAATCCTTTCTTACATGCTATGTCCTCTTTAAATCCAAAACTTCCATTTTGATAACAAATAAGTTTTTCCAATAGCAATCTCGGAAGTCTCCAGAAGGAAGATGGGGCCCCAACAACAGCAACTCTACCCAATTCAGAATGATGCCATGGTAATCATCATCATACTACACTTCTTGCCAGAATTTCAGACAATCTTACCCATTACTCTAAGACTTGCTGTAGAACCTACAGTTAGTCTAACTGAGATTTAACTATCTGAGCTTTCTCATAGTACCCAACAGAGATAACATCACCCCCTAAACAGCAGGAAGCAATTCTAAGAAAACAACACCCCTTCTCCCTTAGGTTTCATAATTCTCAGGGTTATGGATGATGGTTATAGGGTTGGGTGTGGAAAAAATATTAGACTCAGTATTCCAAAAAAAAAAGAGAGAAAAAAGGGAAAAGAAGAAATGGAATGGATAGGTATAAGATATTCTGGTAGATTATTGTATATACTAGTACAAATTTAGTATATACTAAATACAAATTTAGTAAAATAGCAGCCTTAGATAATTTGCACTGTAATTTGCACTGTTATGGATTCTTATATGTTAATACAAATGTAAACTATTTTTATATTCCTGTTTAAGATAATTTGTATATTGATACAAATACAGAACTATATTTGTTAATAATGTACATATATTTCTACTCTTATTTGAAATATTTGTATATTGATACAAATGTAAATTATATCTGTCATACTTTATGTATGTTCTACTTCTGTTTAGGATATTTGGTATATTGATATATATTTAAGATTATTGTCATATTGCATATCGCACTATATATTCCTAACTCTGTTATAAATATCTTGTGTATTGTCACAATTTTGAAGTCATCGTTCTTTACCATACATTTGCTTATAGACTGTTTACCTTGTTTACGTGAAGCATTAGTCCTTAGGTTATTTTGGTAGATAAGACTTATAGATTTATAGTCACCTATGCTTGTCATCTCTATAGTTATGTTAGTTAGGTTATCCAGATTTACAGATACATAGGTCAGATGGACAGGTAATCTTCAAACACTTCATAAACCTAGAGAATATGGCATTTAAATAACTTAGAATTCTGTTGACGTGAGACACAATTTCTCCTGGCTGCACTAATTTGATCCCAAGAGAACATTGGGCTTCTAAGACATTTCCATTTGGAAGTTTGTCTTCTTGGCACAAAATGGCCTACTGGGCAAAGAACTGCCCTTGCCTCGATGGCTGACAGTACAAATGCAATGCTGTCCTTTCTGGACAAGTGGGACACAAGGAAAGCAACCACTGTACTCTGCCAAGACAGGGTAAGATGGTCTTTCAGAATTCCTGCTTCTGAAAATGGTCTGTCAAATACTTTAGGCCTGTAGCCAATTTGCATGCACCAACAATGCTGAGAAACATTAGGTGACTGTCCAGGCTGCCAGCTGTCTCGGTCTATTCTTGCAAGATTCCCGAAAGTTGCTTGCATCCATCTACCATTTCTCAGGTACCATTATATTCCTTCTCAGGTCTTTGATGGGATTGAAGACTAGCAATTATAGTTACAACTTAGTAGATAGAACATATTATGTATTAGATTCAGGTTCTTTAGGATAGGACAACTTTTGGAACGATCTTTGTAACATGCCATTTACCCATGCTCTATACTTCTCTGGATTTTAGTATGTGTTTCTTGCTTATATTGTTTGCATTGGTTGTAGTTCCATCTTATCTAGGTCATTATCCCTCTTTATTCCTGGACAATATTTGATAACCATTCCTTTGTATATAGTCTTGTATTAGGTTAGAACTTCCTTATTTAGACAAAAAGGGGGGGGATGTAGTGGGTAGCCATTCCAGCTTTGATTTGTAAGTTCCAACCCCCATTGAGACTTAGGCAACTGTCATGCCTACAAGGCAGGGCTAAGGTAGGTGCCTGGAGACCCAAGATCTGGATGGGCCAGCGCTCTCTCTGTTCTGGGACTCTGGACGGTGGAGGTGGGCCAAGCAGAGCTCCAGAGAACACCGCTGGACTGCGATACACCTTCCCCAGACCCCGCGACCTACCTATCCCTTAATTTGTAAGTTACGCCATTAAATAAATCTCCTTTTAACTACGTGGAGTGGCCTTAATAAATTCACCAATAATGGATGTGTGAAAAATAAAATATAACCACTGACTTCATAGAACATGGAGCCTGATTTCTAAAACTACACTTTTTTTTTTTCAAGGAAGACTCCCTGAGATGTCTCCAGATGATCCAACATCCAGAACAGATTCAAGCAAATGACTCAGACAATTCAGCCTCACAAACTACCCAAATCAGGACTTGACCTTAATCCTAAAATTTTCTTTGTGTCTTCATAAGACTACCAGTGCCCCCAATCAGCAGGAAGTAGCCTAGAAAACTATACCCACATTACCCAACAATGGATTATAGATGCTTGTCTTTGTTTAGGGGTAGGTTACAAATTGTTGGTCATAGTCAATCTCTTTCTAAGAGAAGAAAGGAGGATATGATATAGAAATGTATAATATAGAAATGTTGGAATAAAAGAGTAGATTATTGAATTTGCTTTAATCCAAAAAACAACTGTTAATCTTACCTATATTACATTAGTATGAATTTTGGTTTATTGATTCAAATTTAAATTTTATTATAGTGTATATATTTCTATTCTTGTTTAAGGTAGTATGTTTATGCATCTCATTTAAAATTGTAATATATAATTAAGAAATACAGATTAATAGTCATCTATGATAATCAAATTATAGTCATGTTAATGAAGTTTTCTAGGTATACATAGATATATTCTAATTAGGTAGGTAACCTTTAAACACTTCAAAGACCTATAGAAAATGGCATCTAAAATGTTTTAAGAACTTAGACTTTTCTGGACATTGAGATATGTATGCTCCTGGCAGCACCAATTTATTTCAAAGAGGATTATGGGCATTGAAAACACTACATATGGAGTTTATCTTCTTGGTAAAACTGACCATTTAGGCAAGAAAATGCTCTTGCCTATACTGCTTGACATGTTGTTTAAACTGGAATGCAGGGCCCATAGGAAAGTAACCACTAACTTTGCAAAAATCAAGGTGAGATGATCCTCCAGTTTCCTATTTCACATAAAAAAAACTGCCAGACATTCTGCAGGACATCTTGACAATCTATCCTATACTGTAGTGTAGATGGACTGTAGACCCAACAAGGATACTGATTATTTAATAACCAATAATCTTTGGTGCATATGGTTGCAGATAAATACCACTGGTTTCTATCATGCCTCTTTATCCTTGTTTTAACATGTAATGTACATCCAATCATCATCAAGAGGTGAAACAAACAAACAAACAAAAGAACTGTTCAGACACAGCCCTACCATCCAATTTAAATTGTATGATGTCTGGACATGATAGAGTGATTATTTTAAAAATTTGTTGGAGAACTTTATAGAGGCATATGATCTGTATGAATCAAATTTAACCTAATTCTGTTTTTTTTTTCTCTACCTTATCTCATATTTCCACAAACGTTTTCTCTCCCATCTTCATGTACTCTTTTCAACAAAACTCACTTTGGTTCTCCCTAGTCTGGAAGAAAAAGAAACAAAAAACAAAAAACAAAGTTCAAAACTGAGCTTTGAGACAAATGATCTCTTTTCCCTTAAATTCTTATCATCTCACTCTTTAAAGAGAAACAGTGTAACAAGGCTAGTACTTCATGAGGCTGCATTAGAGCCTTCTTGTAAGACTTATGAGTGAGTAATGACATGGCATCTGCATGTTCTGGGATTACTGTAGTGCAGCAGGTTTGGATACTGCACTAAAGTATTAGGCCATGGCATGGTCTTGAATGGTTCAACCTCTTTCCTTATTTACCTGAAGTATCAAGAGTATATTAGACTTTTTCAGGTTAATGAGTTCATGATCAGTTTCATGTATTTGGGAAATACATAGTTTTCTGATACTTAAGGTATTTTTCATAGAAATTTCAGGTTATTCCTTGTAGCACTTTATCTCAAAACACATCAAACTTATGTGCTTAATGGTAGCTCAATTAAAATAGAACTCAGAACCACATTGGACAGGTGTGTGTACGTGTGTGTGTGTGTGTGTGTGTGTGTGTGTGTGTGTGTATAAGAGAGAGAGTATGTGTGTTAGTGTGTGTGAGAGAAAATGTGTGTATGAGTGTAAGTATGTGTGAGAGAGAGTTTGCATGTGTGAGAGTATGTGAATGTGTGTGTATGTGTGTGTGTGTGTGTGTTTGATACTGTGTGTGTATGTATGTGTGTGTGTGTGTGTGTGTGTGTGTGTGTGTGTGTGTGCATGATTTTGTTTGTGAATTATCTATCCCCCACTCGTACCCTGTCTTCCAGTCTGAACCAGGTAAACTGAAACCTGAGGCTTCTGAGGAAAAGCAGTAGTCTGATTTCTTCAAAATAAGTTAATTTGGTTGTGAGGCTTGACTGTCTTCCATATCCTTAATCTGATCATGGCCTTTGGGCACTTGAATCCTCTGAGAATTTCCAGCAATAAATGGAAAACTGTACTTCTATTCTTATCTTGTCTCAGTGCTGGGTTTCAACAGGGTCTTGCCTTCTAAAACCTTTATCAATATGCTGCTGACTGTGAAACTTCATGGCATCAAGGCCCTTGTTCCAAAAATATTTTCACCTTTTTTTATTCTGCTTTTCAGCAAGCAAATGCTTTCCTTATCTTATCTTTCTGGCAATATTTGATAAAATGTAGTCAATAAAATCCTGAGCTCTAATTTTCTATTTTTTGACCTCTTTGCCTACAGCTACAAAATAATTGGACATGCAATCTGCCTCACAAGGCATTTCTGAGACAGTATTACAAAATATGCTGCCTTTGCTTAAGAATGACACCTATCCAGACTCTAATAATTGTTTCTTTTACTCACAATTGATAAGCTTTGGTTACAAAGCTGAGAGTTATTACTGTACTTAAGGAATCAATGTGTTAGGCTATTATAGACAGAATATACTTTAAAAGAAACTCAAAATAAGAGTGATTTAACGTGAACACATCTTCCACATCCTAATGTTCAGCTCAGGTGATAGGCTGTAGCCTCTATAGTTACCCAAGCTTAGTGCTATTTAAAGATGCACTCCCTGAAAGTTGCAGCTATGGTTGTAGGAAGAAAAAATTCAGGAGGTTATACAAAGGCTTTATCTTATTTACTTGCCCACAATATATTTGATGGTGGCAGAGATAACCTTGATGCTCTCTGAGTTGTCTTTAGATAAAGTCTCCATGCCTCAATGTATAGTGCATTTTAAAGAATTTATTTTAGGAAACATATAATAATAAATTTTTCTCTGTCCCCCAGATATGATTATTTTCAAATGTCTATTGATAATTTTAGAATGTGGGGCTTTTTTCCCCTTGAACCTAGGAACTGTATTTTAAAATGTAATTACCAAAGAAGAAAGATTTTCAATCTATGAGAATAGTCACCTAACTTAGATGACTGCCATGCTGCCTGTTACAATTATGCCTTTTGTTATAAAAAAACAAGAAAGATATATTTTTGGATCAGGTCACTCAACAAAAATTGGTATTTTACAGTCCATCAACCCAGGTCTCAACTGTTTATTATAGTTAAGTTTATGCTTAGTTAAGTGTCTTTCACCTAATCATCTCCTGAAATAAAGCACCTTCCATGTATATTTAATTTCTAATTTGAGAAAGAAAATAGGATATTATATAAAATACCGAAAAGAAAACATGAGAACAAGAGAAAACTTTGGCCAACAATAAGATTTTTACTACTATGTAATTTACTATTATCATACATTATATAGAATCTAATATATGTTCAAAATTTTGCACATATAGACATACCTGTACATTAGAGTGCTGGAAATATTCAGTATATGTGTGAGTATATTTGTAGTACATATACATATATGTACATATATATACATGTATATGTACATATATATATACATATGTACAATAATTGTGGCTGCTTTGTGCTATTTATTGTAAAAGAAAGTGATGATTTTATTTTTTTTTTTTGATTTTTCAAGACAGGGTTTCTCTGTGTAGCTTTGTGCCTTTCCTGGAACTCACTTGGTAGCCCAGGCTGGCCTCGAACTCACAGAGATCCGCCTGGCTCTGCCTCCCGAGTGCTGGGATTAAAAGCGTGCGCCACCACCGCCCGGCCGATTTTAATTTTTTTAATTACTCTTGTCAGCATACACTGTGTCTTTTTGAACTTTGAAATTAGTCAAAAATATCTGTCTTGTTTTTAAACTCAATATTTTCCATCAATTTTCATTGCCTTCACTTTTTCATAGAATTTGCTGAACAAATATTCAGTTTCTTTAAAATCCCTTAATAATTTCATAATCCTGAATGCATACGAACTCCGGAAATATGTGTCATGATACTCTTTTTTTCAGACAGTCACAAGAGTAATCATATGTGGGTGTAAAAAGATGCTTAACCCATAAAGTTGATCAGCAGCTAGCAAAGCCTGAAATGCAGAGCCACAGCAGCTGCAAAGTACAGTAGAGTCAGAAGTTTGAAGGCATCAAGTGTGTCAGGTGTGTGTTTTGTGTTACACTTTACCATTGTCAATTGCAGGTGTGTTCTCTTGCATAAGCTATCTGCAGAGAAGGTGCTTCCATCTGGTAGTGTCAAAGTGAAATAAATAGATGACTACTGCATTACAATAGTAAAATATGATAAACTCCATCATCTTTCAAGTTTATTTTCCAGAACATGTCCTTAGATATCTTCTCTTCTCTCAATTCAGTTATGCCATTACAACTTTCCTACTTGCAAATTCTTCTAGAAATCTCCAGGTTGGCAACACACATTTAAGTAAATTATACAGACTGAGCAGGTTGTATTTAAATGTTTAAGGAATAATATATGCCAATGATAAATGGCGAAAGAAGAGGTTATGAATTTGAAAGAGAGCATGGAGAGTTCTTTGGGAAGGTTTGGAGGGAGGATAGGGAAAATGATGTAAATATATTATACTCTCAAAAGTAAAGTAATTAAAAAAAAACACTTTAGTACTTCAGCATTCTGCAATTCCCTAAAGTCAGAGAATGTGAACACATCTATATAACTATTAACTATCTCCTCGAAAACATGTTATGAGTTAATTCAAATGACGCCATCCCAGCACTTCTATATTATGAACTGTAGTTTCTTACCACAAACTCTTCTCTTGTTCTTCAGTCATTAGCACTTGTGTCTCAGAAATCCCTGCATGTGTAATCTATTGATTACACATGTGTGTTTCTATTGATCCCCTCTAGCTCACTCACAAATCACATGGACTAATTGCTCCAATAGAAAGGATAATGTTTCATTTCTTTTCTTCTTTCCTTATGTGGTTTATTTGTTTGTTTGTTTGTTTTACATCCCAACTAAAGTTTCCCTCCCCTCCTCTCGTCCAATTCCCTCCCTCCCACCTTCTCTGTACCTCTCCCCCCCACTCCCATCCACTCTTTTTCCATTTCAATTCAGAAAAAGATCAGGGCTCCCATGGATATCGACAAAACATGGCATATAACGTTGTAGGAAAGACTCAGTACATCCCTTTGTATTAAGGCTGGACAAGGCTACCTAGTAGGAGGAATAGGATCCCAAAGGATGGTAAAGGAGTCAGAGACAGCCCTGCTCCAACTGTTAGAATTCCTAATTGATGAGAGGGAGGAGAGATTCTATGAGCAAGAGTTATTGAGACCATGATTGGAAAAAGTACAGAGACAACTAGCCAAACTAGTGGAAACACATGAACTGTGGACCAATAGCTGAGGAGCCCCATGGTACTGGACTAGGCCTTCTGGATAAACAAGACAGTTGTTTAGCTTGAACTGTTTAGGGGACCCCGAGGCAGTGGGATCGGGACCTGTCCCTAGTGCATGAGCTGTTGTTTTTGGGCCTGGTGCCTATGGTGAGACACATTGCACAGCCTTGGTGCAGGAAGGAGGGGTTGGACCTGCCTCAACTGAATGTACCAGGCTCTGCTGACACTCAATGGGACACCTTGCCTTGGAGTAGGTAGGAATGGGGGGGGGTTGGGGAGCAGTAGGAGGGAGGACAGGGGAATCTGAGATTGGTATGTAAAATGAATAGAAAATCTCTTAATAAAAAGAAAGAAAGAACGAAGGAAAGAAAGAAAGAAAGAAAGAAAGAAAGAAAGAAAGAAAGAAAGAAAGAAAGAAAGAAAGAAAAAGAAGCTGGGCAGTGGTGGTACACGCCTTTAATCCCAGCACTCAGGAGGCAGAGGCAGGCAGATATCTGTGAGTTAGAGGCCAGACTGGTCTACAAAGCGAGTTCCAGGAAAGGCTCAAAGCTACACAGAGAAACCCTGTCTTGAAAAACCAAAAAAAAGAAAAAAAAAAGAATTCCCACAAGATGACCAAACTACACAACTGTCATGTATATGCAGAAGGCCTAGGTCAGTTCCATGTAGGCTCCCTGGTTGTTGGTTCAGTCTCTTTGAGTTTCTGTGAGCCCAGGTTAGGTAACCCCTCCAGCTCCTACAATCCTTCCTGCCTTTCTTCAGAAGGATTCCCCGAGTTTGGCCTAAAGTTTGGCTGTGGGTCTCTGCATCTGTTTCTGCCAATTGCTGGATGAAGCCTCTCTGATGACCATTGGGTTAGGCACCAATCTATGAATATAGCAAAGTAATATTAGGCATCATTACATTGACAGTTTTTTTTCCCTCCAGTCATATTTGGTTCTATGCTAGGTGTCTGGGCCATCAGCCTCTGGGTCCTGACACTCCAGGCAGTGTCAAGGGTTGGTTCACTCTCATGGTATCCATCTTGGGCTGGTTCAGTCATTACTTGGACACTCCCACAATCTCTGTGCCACTCTTGCCCCAGCACATCCCATAGGCAGGACAAACTTTAGGTTGAAAGTTATATGGCTGGGTTTGTGTCACAATCGAATTGCTCCAATGGAAGTCTTGACTGGTGACAGGAGATGACCAGTCAAGGCTACAAAGCACTTACACACACACACACACACACACACACACACACACACACACACACACACAGAGAGAGAGAGAGAGAGAGAGAGAGAGAGAGAGAGAGAGAGAGAGAGGGAGAGAGAGAGAGAGAGAGAGAGAGAGAGAGAGAGAGAGAGAGAGAGAGAGAGAGAGAGAGGTATTATTAATTATGAAATCTTGGCCTTTAGCTTAGGCTTATCTCAACTAGCTCTTATAACTTAAATTAACCCATATTTTGAAATTTATGTTCTGCCATGTGACACTACCTCTCTTTCATCTTGTACCTCCAATCTTGCTGTGGGATGGTCTGTATGGCAAGTGTGTTACTGACTGGCCAGTGGCCAGGCAGGAAGTATAGGTGGGACAAGGAGGAGAATAAAGCTGGGAAGTGGAAGGCTGAGTGAGAGAGACACTGCCAGTCGCCACCAGGAAAGCAGCATGTGAAGATGCTGGGAAGCCACGAGCCACGTGGCAAGGTATAGATTTATAGAAATGGCTTAATTTAAGCTGTAAGAAAAGTTAACAAGAAGCCTGCCATGGCCATACAGTTTGTAACCAACATAAGTCTCTGTGTTTACTTGGCTGGGTCTGAATGGCTGTGGGACTGGCAGGTGAGAGAGATTTGCCCTGACCATGGGTCAGGCAGGAAAACTCTAGCTATGAATGGCGCCCAAAGTGGGGCAAGAATTTCCACCTAAAACCTGAAAAAATATTCTAAAATGGAGCTTAAAACAGTTCCTAATTGTCTCTCTCAAATGAGTGGCAGCTGCTGGTTTGAGTTACTGGCAGGTTCCTATCTTTTGAGCTCGACCTGCGGTATGGCGGAAATGAGGCCTCTACAAGTGGCACATTAAGCTGCATGGTGAATTTAGCCTTTACTAGTACAAAACAAGAAGAGAGGTTTCTGGGCTGTATGCTGCTTGGATAAAGGCATAGAGAACCACGGAAGCTCCCAGAGCTGGCGGTAAAGGTAGCCATGTTGGGAAGCTGAGGTGGGCGGAGCCAGCAGCCACAGCTGCTGCAGTTTAAAACAATAGATTTACAATAAGACAGATTCAGATGTAGTAGTTTACAATGTGTGTAAAATATACATAGGCTTGAAAGAGACAAAAAAGGTGATATATACAGTTATATAAACAAATACATAGTTTTAAAAAATAAAGTCTTTAAAGAGACAGTAAAATTAATATAAAAAATAAGCCACATAAAGATAAATATTACACCGACAATCTGGATTGTGTTGTCTTTGGGATTTTTAACTGCCAAAAAACATTTGATCATAAAAGATGTTGAGTTAAACCAATATGTATATTTTAAAGATACCTTGACTTCAAAATTTGGATGTAAGGATGTGTTGCTTTGGAAAGGAGACTCTGCTTTTGTTCCCACAGAAAGCCAAAGACTATGGATTTGTTCCAGATTAAGATACATCAGGTTTGACCAGCCAAGACCCCCTGAAAGGTCTCCGATGACACCATGGCCCAGATGATCCAACATCCAGAATGGTTTCAAGGCAACTGGCTCAGATGATACAGCCTCATGGACTATTCCATAATCCTAAAATTTTCTTTGTGTACCCATAAGACACAGCGCCCCCCTCCAACAGGAAGTAGTAAGAGAAGCTATGCCCAAATTCCCAAATTATATGTGATTTTACTTTGTTAAGGTTAAAATCTTCCTTTAAAAAAAAAAGTCTTAAAGGTTAAAACCAGTCTTTTTAAAAGAAAGTCTTGGGGCTGACTTAACCTTTCTTATTTCCAGGGTCCTCTCAGTCTTCCGTAGTCTTGCCTAACCTCATCCTGCCTAGCTATGGACCATCCAGTTCTTTATTAAACCAATCAGAGGGTGCCTTGCCAAGGACACGTCACAGTGCAAACAAAGGCAACAGAAGGCTTTTAATTTGGGGATTGAGTACAGTGACAGAGGTTTTGTCTATTATCATTTTTAAAGGAAGCATCACAGTGTGCAGGCATGGGGCTGAGAGTTACTTCCTAACACACAGGGAGTCAGCCATAAAGAAACATTTGTCTTGCACTGGTCTTTTGAAACCCCAAAGCTCACCTAAAGCAACACACCTGTACACAAAAGACACATCTACTCCCACAAGGGCATACCTCCTAGTTTTACACAGTTAGTTTCACTTATTGGGGAGCAAGCATTCAAAGATAGGAGCCTGATGGTCTTGAGCAACTATAAACCATGTCAGGGATACAACCTGAGAAGAAAGAGCTCTAAAGGAAAGGAGTGTAAGATACTAAGGGACACAGATTGAAAAGAAGAGGAAAAGAGAGAGAAAAGAAAGATATTTCCTCTAAGTAGGGGGAGTCAACTCCTCTGGCTGGACAATAGGCTTCCTTAGTATAACTTTCTTTACCTTATCTAAGAAGAGTTTAAGCATTTCAAGCCCTCCAAAATCAGGTTTAAGCCCTTATCATTTCTCTGAATTCATGACATTATCCCTTGTTTTCCTTCCTACCCAGTTCCTTCAGAGAACCTCGGAAACCTTGGATTAAGTTCTGTGGAAGCAATGAAGGCAGTCTCTTGGTGTGGTTATGCATGAGTGTTGTAGATGACAACATCCAGAAGCTGTATTTCTAACTTGGTAGAGTGTCATGCAAGGCTGCTTAGGTTTTAAATTTGATTTAGCTATTTTAACAAGCTGAAATCTGAAAGTCTTCAGTTCCAGCCAACATGGAGAGTCAGAAATCTGTTTGATCACAGACCAGACCATACTCAACGGGGATAAAATGGGGCAAACACATCTTGTGTCTGGGGAATGATGATAAGGTGAAACAATGGATGTCTTTATTTGTGCTGAAATGTGGTGATATTTTAATTGTGCTTTAATAAATAACCCTTGCCTGGAGATCAGAAGAACAGGAAGAGCCATTATAAGTAAACAAAGAAGTTAGGCAATGGTATCCTATCACTTGACAGGCAGGAATCTTTCTGGATCTCTGTGAGTTCAAGGCCACACTGGAAACAGCCAGGTGTGGTGGCACACACCTTAAATTCCAACACTAGTTAAGTGGAGGTCTGTAGGTCTGTACAAACCGACAGGAAGGGACAGAGCTGGGCAGGAAGAGGAAGTGATGTAGCAGGACAGAGAGAGCAAATCAGAATGCAGAACAGCAAGGCATATAGGCGTGGGTAGACAAGGAAGAAGCTTTCATTTGGAAGCTGCCAAGTTGGTGAGGTAAGGTTAGCTGTGGCTTTCACTATTTCCCTGATCTCTCTAAGGCTTTCAGTCCTATATCTGGTTCCATGTTTGTTTTTTTTTTATTGAATAAGACCATTTAGAAATTTATCTACAGATAACAGCACATAGCTTCCACAGTACAATCTGTGGCAGACATATGGATGGACTCAACTGTCTCTGCTTGAGGGCACTGAATGCTCTCCTCTCTTCCTTAGCTCTGTGGGATCTACTTGCATAGGCCATATGTACAATCCCCTGTAGTATTCATGCTAATATCACAACAGTGTCTTTTTAAAGGAGAAGTGTAACAGTGCACATTCAACCTAGGACTTGTGCCTGATGGAGGATGGGCTCTCCTTAGCAGTGAGCTGGGCTAAACTTGAGAAGAAAGTATATGCCTTTATCAGAGGAGAGTGGGGAGGGAGAGGAAGGAGGGAGAGAGAAGGAGAAAGGACATTGTTCCTAGCTCTATGAATATTGCTTATTTCCATAATATTAATCTTGGACTTTGAGACTTTTGATATCTTTATATACAATAAGCTTTTATCTACAGAGACTTACTATTTCTTATTTGGTCCATATTACTTATGAATCAATGCTTTTACTATGCATAATGTTTAAGGAAATGAGTACTAAGACAATGGTGTACATTCTTTTTTTTTTCATTATATTTTTATTTATTTTTTTTATTTTTTTATTTTTTTGGTTTTTCGAGACAGGGTTTCTCTGTGTAGCTTTGCGCCTTTCCTGGTACTCGCTTTGGAGACCAGGCTGGCCTCGAACTCACAGAGATCCGCCTGCCTCTGCCTCCCGAGTGCTGGGATTAAAGGCGTACGCCACCACCGCCCGGCTATATTTTTATTTTTTAAGCAATTTTAAATTTAAATATATTCTGATTATATTCTTCCTGTTCCCCAAATTCTTCCAGGTGCTCTTTGCCTCCCTACCATCCCAACTTTAAGTTCTTTCTCAAAAAAGAAACAAAATCAAATACAATGACAAAAATCAAGTAAACAAAATTAAACCATGCCGTAATATCATAAAGCAGTTTAATGAATTATGATTATAGTCATATCCTCCTGTCCTCTGGAATCACCCTTTATTTATTTCTAAATTATTCCTCACCTAGTCTGCCAGTGGCTAAACCACTAAAGAAAATACTTTCTGTGTAGCTAGAGTTTTCCTGCCTGGCCCACAGTCAGGACAAATCTCTCTCACCTGCCAGTCCCACAGCCACTCAGACCCGACCAACTAATCACAGAGACTTATATTGGTTACAAACTGTATGGCCGTGGCAGGCTTTTTGCTAACTGTTCTTACAGCTTAAATTAATGCATTTCTATTAATCTATACCTTGCTACATGGCTCTTGGCTTACCGGCATCTTCACATGCTGTTTGTCATGGCAGCAGCTGGCAGTGTCTCTCTGACTCAGCCTTCCACTTCCCAGCTTTATTCTCCTCCTTGTCCCGCCTATACTTCCTGCCTAGCCACTGGCCAATCAGTGATTTATTTATTGACCAATCAGCAACACACTTGACATACAGACCATCCCACAGCACTTCCCCTTTTCTTTTTTTTTTTCAAAAAGGAAGGTTTTAACCTTAACAAAGTAAAATTACATATAATTTGGGAATTTGGGCGTAGCTTCTCTTACTACTTCCTGCTGGAAGGGGGCGCTGTATCTTATGGGGACACAAAGAAAATTTTAGGATTATGGAATAGTCCATGAGGCTGTATTATCTGAGCCAGTTGCCTTGAAACCATTCTGGATGTTGGATCATCTGGGCCATGGTGTCATCGGAGACCTTTCAGGGGGTCTTGGCTGGTCAAACCTAATGTATCTTAATCTGGGACAAATCCATAGCCTCTGGCTTTCTGTGGGAACAAAAGCAGAGACTCTTTTCCAAAACAACATATCCTTATATCCAAATTTTGAAGTCAAGGTTTCTTTAAAATATACATATTGGTTTAACTCAACATCTTTTACGATCAAGTGTTTTTCTGCAGTTAAAAATCCCAAAGACAACACAATCCAGATTGTCGGTGTAATATTCATCTTTACGTGGCTTATTTTTTTATATTAATTTTACTGTCTCTTTAAAGACTTTATTTTTTAAAACTATGTATTTGCTTATATAACTGTATATATCACCTTTTTTGTCTCTTTCAAGCCTATGTATATTTTACACACATTGTAAACTACTACATCTGAATCTGTCTTATTGTGAATCTATTGTTTTAAACTGCAGCAGCTATGGCTGCTGGCTCTGCCCACCTCAGCTTCCCAACATGGCGGTGGTATGCTTACCGCCAGCTCTGGGAGCTATCATGGGTCTATGCTTTTATCCAAGCAGCATGTAGCCCAGAAACCTCTTTTTTTGTTTTGTACTAGCAAAGGCTAAATCCACCACGCAGCTTAATGTGCCACTTGCAGAGGCCTCAATCCCGCCATACTGCAGGTTGAGTGTGCATGCCAGGAACCCACCAGTAGCTCAAACCGGCAGCTGCCGCTCATTTGAGAGAGACAATTAGGAAGCTGTTTTTAGCTCCGTTTTAGAATCTTTTCTCAGATCTTAGGTGGAAACTCTTGCCAACACATTGGATGCCATTTGTAGATGTAACCAACCTTCTTATTAAATAAGAAACACAGAACCAATGCAAAGAAGAAAGCCAAGACGTCAGAGCTAAGAGCTAAAACCTTACCCTTCCTCCTGCAGTGGTCCTACCTCTCCAAAACCAGAGCTACCCCTGTGTTAAAGTCTTTATATAGAGTTCCTGTTCTGCCTTCTCATTGGCCTGGTCATGGCCTGTCTGTATAGCCCTCCAGGTTTTCCATGATTGGTATTGAGATTAAAGGCATGTGTATCCAATAATGACTGTATCCCTGAACACACAGAGACTTACCCAGCTCTGCCTACCAAGTGCTGGGATTACAAGTGTACGCCACCACTGCCCTGCTTTCCTATGGCTTGCTAATAGCTCTGACCCCCAGGCAACTTTATTTATTAACATACAAATAACATTTTAATACAAATAAAATATCACCATTTCTGCTTTAATCTTGAATTATTTTTTCGAAGGCAAAATATTAAAATATTGATAAATTCATTTACTTTACTTTCTGGTCCTTTGTTAAAATGTATTTTAAGGATTTATTTTCTTTCATATCACTTATTGGCTGATGAATTCCAATCTAATATGATTATTGGACAATATTAGGACATTAGAAGCTTCGAAATTCTACTTTCCTTGCAAGATAAAATGCCTGACACTATTTAATGGATATTCGAAAAGGAAACCTCAAGCTTCTTGGGTCAGATCTATGAAATTATTATTCATAGCAGAGCATGCAGCAAGAGCAGAATATTTTAAAAGCCCGTTCTCCTTGCCTACAAATCTGAAAGAGGTCACATTGAAGGCCATAGAGAGGGGTCTGTGTAGTTCTTTATGTTCAGAAAAGCTACCCAAAGCTTATCATGGGCAATTAGGAGGCATATATTGTTTTCTGTGTTTCCAAAGCAGTCAGCCACTTTATTCATCCTGTACACAGCAACAATATGCTGTTTTCCAATGCTACTGACTTTCTAAACATAATATACTCTAGAATAATTTCAGAAAATTTCTAGGTTCATAAGACATCTTAGAAAAAAAAATCCTTGGTCACTTGAACCCTGAAAATACTTTTATTTAAAACATTTAACATATTCATTATGTGTAACCTGATTATTAATATGCATGAATATAAATTGATAACTTCATATATTTCTTAATATTATTAGCTTAAATATGATAACTTGATTGTAATTTTAGCTCTAAATTCTTCTACTTAGTTGATATATATATATATATATATATATATATATATATATATATATAAAATTTCTCCTTGTGAAGCAGAGTATCAAAAATATGCACTGATCAGTATTATAATTTCTCCTTGTGCTTACTGATGTTTACAAGTATGTTCAATATGTGCATATTCTTAGGCTTAACCAAAGTATCTTACTACAGGGGGGAACAAGCAGTGAATCAAGAAATAATATGTCACAACTCTTATAAATAAAGCTTAATAAATAAACTGTGTTATTGTGTTTAAATTTTTCTCTGAAATTCTATCTGTGAGTAATTTGGTAAGCTGTACCATTTTTAAATTACATTTGTACATGTGTGTGTATGTTTTGTGTGTGTGTGTGTGTGTGTGTGTGTGTGTGTGTGTGTGTGTGTGTCTGCTGTAGTGAACATACACAGGTCAGAAGACAATTTGTAGGAATTAATTCCTCTCAACACATCAGTCTTAGGAATCAAATTCACTACATCAGTCTTGGAGGCAAGCATCTTTACCCATTGAGACACATTATTCATTGTCTCTGCATTTCTTTATAGAGCAGATTTTTATCTACTAAATGAATTTCATACTAACTGTCCAATCAATTGTGAAGAGTGAGTGACTTTATATGTATACAACCTGTACATAGTTGGCTTTGTAAATACTAAAAAAAAAAAAACAAGAAGATAAAAAAGTAATTTATTGTTTCACTGTTGTACTTTAAGAAATACCATGATGTATTTGATACTTTAAATTATCCTGTTAAAGTCACATGTTACTGTACTATGATCTCAACCTAATATATACCTTTATAATCATTTACAGACTTACAATTTTTTCCTTTAAAGTATTTTCAAAAATAAATATAAATTTTACCTATTTAAACTACTTATAAAGTTCAGTTTTTTCAATATTGTGATAGTCCATCAGCTCATTGATAAGCTCACTATCTGTAAGAACGCAGAATTACTCAGAATATGTAGATAAATCGCACACCACGCTCTCTCTTTATAGGAATGATGATTTAATTTCTTTCTATACATTAGAAAATATGTCTCAGATTGGACAGTACTTTGATAAAAATTATTTTAATACTTGGAAAATGCAAAATATTTATATAGTTTCATAATGAAGCTATGATTTGAGTTCAATTTTTCACAAAGATATATGGACTATAGATACTCTGAATCAGCACATGCAGCAATTCCACTTTAGTGTTCATCAAGAAATGTGAATTTTAAAGCTTTGTATTTCATTTCTTTATGTGTCAATTTAAAATTTAGATAGTGGTTGTATTTGTTTTACATTTTAGTCATTTTACATTGAACAAATGCATTTTACAGACTGGTAGCTTTAAGTTTTAATTTTTTATTGTTTCTGTGTATTCTGAAACAAGTACCTAAAATTCAACTATTTATGAATAAAGATATGTAAAAAAACCATATTTTTAAATGTTGTTTTCCTAATAAATGCCTCGCATAAAATACACTTTCGGCTGCAAATAGGATCATTACTGACAGTATACTCCTCTCCTTAGAATTCTGCATCATGTGGTCATTTGAAGGTAATTACAAAACTGCTCTCTACAACATGAAATGTAGCCTAATTAAGCCAGCCTCTGGGAAGCCACAGTGGCAATGCTTGATAAGCATCATTTCCTCAAACTCCCTCAATATCATATAGTCTTCTCAACTTTGCTGATTGTGTGTGTTTTCAGCCAAATTCAACTTTTCCATATTTAATATGACTCAATATTATTAAAACAATATTCCTTAGGCAAAAATTCAGGAAAGGGCTCATTCAAATGGAAGAATGCATGGAATTTGTGAAAATAACAAAAGACAGCATTCAGAAAAATGCGTTTTATTGACAATGATTCAATTAGAATTAAAGGTGTATATGTTTTGCTCAACATGCATTAATGAGTATAAAAACATTGATTTAATAGCTTTGTTTTCAGGACTCAGTGTAAAGTATATGTGATTATTTACGTATCTATAAAGGTATCTTCTAAATGAGGGTTTTTTTTTAAAGGAGTAGTAGTTTATATTTTTCTAATGCTGGTTAGGAATTGTTAATTATATTTCTTCAAAGAGACAGGCATGAACTATCCAATTCTGTGTTTGAAAATGATGTTACATTGTCAAGTGTGGCCTCCATAGTTTTGTGCTCTTTTAACTTCCTTCCCCACAGCAACATTTTAGCAGTGTTGCATGTTAATTTCACAACTGCTGCTACTGTGAGGGAGACAGATTTCCTGACAGAGCAGTTTCATGCACTAATCTTATCTTCAAAGGGAACACTTCATTGCTGGATTTAATTTATTTGCAGAACTGGAAGTTATCCAAGATATTAAGAACCAATTTAATAAATTGGTTTTCATAAAATTTATGGAAGCTCTTATTCTCCTCACTTATTTGACATCAAAATGTGCCTTTCTCTGTTAATCATTAAAAGATTAAATGAAGTCATGATCATCATTTCCAGCATAAAATTCAGTATTCAATTAATAAAAACACATAGGCATTGTATATTTTACTCCTGTAAAATTTATCAATACCTTTTCTCATATACTATTCAAAGTTGTTATTCAAACTATCATGAGAGAAAAATAATCAGTAGTTTTTCTATTTTACTTTGTATTGTTGCAAAAAACACTATGACCAAAAACAAATTCAGCAGAAAAGGTATTATTTAGTTTCTACTTTCAGGTCATATTACAATGGGATTATATTGCTAGTAATCCACAGAGTCTGCTTAATGATTAAAGGAATTTATTTGGGGGTTAACTCACAAGACAGAATAAAGGAATTTGTCACAGTATCCTGGAAAGGTGACTTATGGTACAACATTATTCTCTAGCAAGCTGTTCTCTGGTCTGTCCCAGCATCTAAAACTAAGAGGTAGCTAAGAGAGGGCCGCCCTATGTACATCCCAAGGGTCCCCAAGCAGCCATACCCCAGGGGAATGCACCTCAAGGTCATAGGCAGGTGTAACAATTACCTGCTATCTCACTAGGGGTGGTGCTTCAGGGCATGGCTCAAACAGCTATCCACTATAATATTACATCTTTGATATAAACGAAGGTAAGAACTCAAACAAAGCAGGAACCTATGGCAGGAGCCCTGACAGGAAACATAGAGGAATGTTCTTTACTGGCTTGCTCCTCTTGGCTTGTTTAGTCTGCTATCTTATACAATCCAGAATTATCTCCCCAAGATAGCATGCCCCACATCTGGCTAGACTCTTTCAAATAATTAATCATAAACCATCTCCACAGACTTGTATAAACCTAGGGTCATTTTTTCAATTAAGGTTCCCTCTTCCCAGATGACCCTAGGTTGTGTCAAGTTGACAAAAAATTAATTAATAAGCACACCATTCTTACCAAACTATGAAACAAAACAGCAATACTAGCCTGTATATATTGGGTATAATTTACAACTGTTTAATAAGACTTCATGTCTAGTACTGTAAACCTAGCCAACAGCATATTGCTGGAGAAATCATGGATCTGAGAGTAAAACCTATTGTAACTTTCCTAAACCAGTATAATTTCTAGGTATATTCTAAATACATTTAATACTTAAACCTAAAGATTAGCATAGACCCTACCCCCTTATATAAAAGGCTGTTTTTGCAGCAAATGGAGATCATTATAGAAATGCACTCTTTCTCAAATGCAGAGGACAAATAATTATAACATTTCCAAACTCAACTGATACATCTACAACATAGCCCCTTCACCTAAGGCTCAGAGAACATCATAGAGGGCAAAAAGAATGTAAGATCTAGAATATCAGGATGCCTAGTTCTTGATAGTGTCTGCTCGACATGATAGGGAAGTTAAAACTGTGAAAGCTTAACAATACGATTGCCTGAAAAAGATCGGTATCAAAGAATGCCAGTTGATGCCAATGTAGATGGTTTAAATCTCACAAGGCCCTACTCCTGGATAAAGAACTTTGATTAATGGCTACTAAGAGGAGGAAAACATCTTCCCCTGGGATGAAACCCCAATAACTTATCATACCCCAGTTGTTAGCCCTAAACAATATATGTTCCAGCCACCAAATGGATTAGGTAGTTTGTGTGTGTGTGTGTGTGTCTCCATGTGTGTGTGCGTGTGTAAATATTTAACAATAGTAATGAAAGAAAAGAGGTCATACATTTGAGTCGTAGTGTGAGGGAAATGAGAAGCTGGAAAGGGAAGAGTGGAAGTGATATAAATAGAATATGCATGTATAAAATACTCAAATAATAGATAATTTGAATTTTAAAAAAGCAAATTAGAGGAACTTGGTACTGTAAATAACATAAAAATTTGTAAAGAAAAATATTATTCACCTTCTAAATAAAAATTCAAATATTTCTGTTACAGTTGTAGTTCAGGTAAAATTCATTTAAAATTAGGCATTACAGTATGCTATATGATTTAGCAGTGAGAGGCACATATGAGCAGACATATTCACTTGAGTTCAATGCTTAGACCTTACAACCTGGAAGAAGAAAACAGACTCCAAGCAGTTGTCTTCAAACTAAAAACAGACAGATATGCTTTTCCATGAACCTGCCAGTACACACACACATGCATACACACACACAAACATACGTACAATCACACACACACATTAATTTAAGAAGTAAAATAGCCGGGCGGTGGTGGCGCATGCCTTTAATCCCAGCACTCGGGAGGCAGAGCCAGGCGGATCTCTGTGAGTTCGAGGCCAGCCTGGGCTACCAAGTGAGTTCCAGGAAAGGCGCAAAGCTACACAGAGAAACCCTGTCTCGAAAAACCAAAAAAAAAAAAAAAGAAGTAAAATACATTTTAAACTTAAATTTTTCTAAATGCGTTTTATATAAAAATTTGTATATAAATAATACCTAAGTACATTATTTCACAACTTTTTTTTGTTGTTCTGTGATAATATTTTGATATATTCATTTATTGTTTTTCTACATTATAAGCACTTGAGTACTGGTTTGTAAACAAAACACACTCATTTTAATTTTTTCACAACAGGGCTAGCTATGCCCACTTTCAAGTAACATTCTGCCTTAACTCCTCCTACGTTGGGCTGTGTAAAGGAAAAAAGTCTACTATTTAAAGATATACAATCAGTGACAGTAAGGATGCCAAACAAACCTTGTGGACAAGTGAAGGGGTAGCCAGACTGTCTCTGCTCCCTGCCCTCAGCGTTTAGCTCAACCCATGAGACTAATGGATGTTTCCGGAAGCTCAAACAAGTACAACCTTGACCTTCATAGGGTATCTCCTACCGACTTATTAGTGGTGAAAATGATTAATATTTATTAAGCATTTGACACATGTCAGTGTTTTTTGTTTGTTTTTAAACTTGCTAGATTATCATTTTAGCTTTGAGATGATCTTAAACACAGGAAACCCAATTTCATCGGTTTTATGGTAAAGAGACTGAAGAAACAAAAGAAAATAATTAAATTTTCTATAGCGAGACAGTCAGTACAGCCAAGTTCTGAATGTTGGCCATCTGGCCAGGCCCAGTACAACATCTCTGTCCAGAAGCAATAGGAGGAGATAGTTTGCTGGCATTCCATGAATTGCTGAGTTGGGTGCAAGCCAAACAGTTGTTCCACATTGCTCTTTAGCAGAAGCACACTTATTTGAATAAAATCATAAAAATATATTTATATTTACAAGTTACAAAGATACCCTTTGAATCTATTTCATAATGCATAAAAGAAGAATATTCAATAAAAAAATGGTAGCTAATGGAGTAACAGAGTGAGGAGGCAAGAATTTTTCTCAATTTTTTTGTTTTACTTTATGTATTTATGTATGTATGTATGTATGTATTTATTTATTTGTATCCATTTTATGTACATGTTGCAGGGTCTCATTGTGTATTACAGAGTGGCGAGTGGCTTGTAATGAATGTTCTTCTTAGCTTAGCCTCATAAGTACTGGCATTACAAACTAGTGCAAATTTGTCTAGCTAACAGACAGGCTTTAGTCCACCAAACAGATTCATCACCACTTTCAACACTTTAAAATCACTTTAAGCAATATTCTTGCCCAAGAAGCTAAATGTTCAACATACATTTTCTAATATTTCCATGGCATTCACCAAATTCTTAATAAAGGAGATGATCATAAATCCCCCTAGGTTTATGTTCCTCGTAATGGGTTCTCATGACCTTATAATGCCAGGCAAGTTCTTTACCACTGAGCTACATCTCCATCCTCCACAAATTACCTTTACACTAAAGGTCTCAAACAACCATTGTATAGATATATGAGAGTGTTATGCAAGCAGTGGCTTATTCTTTAAAATACTGCTTCAATAATATTAAAAAAGAAACAACAAGTCTTTGGCCTGTGTACAGGGAGGGAACACAAGCAGAGCCTCATCTCACAGTATTCTGCAGTCACTTCGCAAAAAATCATAACTGTCTGTCCATCAAATTTCTGTGAAGGCTTTTTCAGTTATTTCTCCCTATTTTCTTTTTCACTTTTCAGTGTGTGTTTAGTAGGATATTGGCAAAATGCATTTCTTTATTTAAATTCTGTATTTCAGAAATTAAAATAGTAGAAATACTCCACCAAATAAAGAAGAGTGACATATTCTTTACCTTTAACTGCCATCACTTTATGATCAGTGTGTCTGTATAGCAATACCTCTTGCTCCTCGGTAATCTACAATCAATACTATAAAGCAGAACTTCTCTATATACTGTAACAAGTGCTCTAAAGGATACACTTTTCTAAATTAATGCAAAGACATGGAACCATTAGGACTCTTAATATTAAGTATCTTGTTTCTCTTTAAATATCTAGTAATTGAATCCAGATGCTCTATAAGTTGACTAATTTTCAGTTGTTTGTATTTTCGTATTTGAGAATTGCACACAAAAGTACAGTGTATTTACATTGGTTTTCTTCCCTCTCCCCTTCCATCTCCTTCAGTGACCCCACAATCACCTCCTCTGAAATTCATCACCTCATCAAATATGATTCTCCTTGATTCATCAGTCATTGGATACCTATAGGTTTTCATCTAGGAGTGTAACTTGCTGAATTTTTCCTTCATCAATGCTGGCATACCAATTGACATGTTCTTTTCAGGTCTTATATAGGATTTTTATAACATATGATTTAGAAATCATATGTGGTACATTCATTATAGTTGTTTCATTTGCATACTGTCACAATCTATAGATGCTTCTCTCTACCTTTTCATTGCAACATTTTTTTTTCATTTTATAAAAGCATAGCTTATGGTGTTGGGGAGATTGAGCACGCTACCAACTGCTTGACTTGCAAGGTTAAGGATAGCAGTTGAATCCTTTGGACTTGGGTAAAACAAGCAAGGTTTGATAGCTCACACTTGAAATTCCAGTGCTGCAGAGACAAACAGGCAGCTCTCTTGGGCAACTTGGCAAGAAAGAATAGCCTAGGTGACAAGTTTCAGGAGACTTGTAAGTCTCAAAAACAAGGTGGAT
The DNA here is from genome assembly GCF_007827085.1 of Peromyscus californicus insignis. NCBI lineage: Eukaryota > Metazoa > Chordata > Mammalia > Rodentia > Cricetidae > Peromyscus > Peromyscus californicus. Next base: position 17,591,503 of record NW_026294413.1, on the reverse strand, counting down.
AGTGCCTAAACAATGAAACTTTAGGTTGTCCTGTGGCCTCTATATGAACAGCAATAATCAAAGTATTAATTAATTGCAACATGCCTGCACCCATCCACATGTGATATAACTTTAAAAAATTGCTGTTGTTCTAAATCCCTTTTAGTATTTATACTCCGACTATTTACAAAATCTGAAAATGACCCATTGACTTGATCATATACTTAGGGATTTTTTCGTATAGTGTGGACAATCAATGAGACTAGTTCTATTGAATCTTATAGGCCTTAGTTTTGCTCCTCTTCATTCTGAACAAAATAACTATTTTTCTTTTCTGGTTCTAGTTAGCCTCTAAGATGATCCTGCATGATCCACTCGGAGGAACAGCAGTTACCTGAGCAGCATTTGGAATAAGACACACATAAGGTGAGAGTCTATTCTGAAAATAAAGAATAATGTCTCCAGCTTTATCCACTCCCACGAACACTGTTAATAAACCTAAAGGCTACTATGTTTTGCAAGTTTATTGTTCTGTGAAAAAGATATAGTGTTATCAATCTAGGAGTAAAGACAGAACTTGAGTTGTCAAAAATCAATCTCTCATTCATAAAAGAAAACATGAAACTCACAGAAGGACTGAGAAGTTATAAAAGAAAATCATCTATCCTGTTTTATATGGAAGATATGGGCAAATAGCCTAGAAAAACACTCTATCATTCTTCCACTCAAAACAGACAACTCATGACAAATATTTTATAATGTTTGTTAAAGTTTCCATGCTCAACATTACATACCTTCAATGTACAACTTATGAAACAGCATCCAGAAAAAAAATAAAACTTTGGCAATCTCTTCCTTTTGAAGTTAGCTGAAGACACAGTCCTTGATTCTGTGCTAGATAGTCATACAATATATTGTCTCAAGATCTGCCTCTGGTAGACTAATGCTCCCATTTTCTCTCTTGACAACAAGTCAATAGGCAGCTATAAAAATGCTAAATATTTCACAAAAAAGTACAGTTAATTCTCTGTCTTACTGAGGAAGTGTATCACTTAGAGGAAAGTCTGAATGTTACTTTCAGGTGATCAGGAAGTCATCACAGTCCTGCCACATCTCACTTGAAAATAGTCAATCCACCAAATGATGTAATCAACTTGATATATAGGTTCTCTAATTGATCTCCTCAAGATTATTTCCTAGAATTAGAAATCCCTTGCTTACTCTGTAAGCGTTCGCTCCATAGCCATCATCTCACCTCAGAACAACTGTGGCAGTTAAAGAAACTCTCTGCACATTGGATTCAGACCACTCAGACATTCTCAATCTGACATTTGCCATTTGACTTACAATTTTAATAATACTTGACCTTGTATACTGTACAGTAGAATTTCAAGAATAGCGATACTTTTTTAATTTGGATAGAAGACAGGGATTTGTGCATGCTACCCAAATACCACTAAGACATAACTCTAGCTCATAGAATTTCCAGAAAAAAAGGTTTCTAAAATTGGCTATTTCTCATTTGTTAGGTAAAGCAGCAAAAAAAAAAAAAAAAGCCAATTACCTGCGATCGATCAATTGCCGTCGGAAGTGAGGAGCTAGCAACCTAACTAAGCGGCATAGCAGGGTTGAGAAATACAGGAAAGTAAAGGTGAACGACTAATTCTTCTTCCGCTTGAACACTTAAAGAGAGAAAATGTTGACACTAGTTTAAACTTATGTGGCTGAAATAGGCAGCCAGGACCATTTTTGATCTTCTGCTGTGGAGTTTCAAATCCCTCTAGCATTCATCAAAACTTTACATACTGGGAGCAAGGGTTCCAAGTTTCTGCAAGATAAAATTTGAAATGCAGTTTTCCTTTCTTTATTTTTCATCCATTCCCCAAATATGCTTTGGCAATTTTCTATTGAGAATTTACACTTGAGGGCGAAAGCATTTTCAATTTAAGTTTCTCCTTCAGCCAAAATGGCTTAAATGATATTTCTTTTCCCATGCCCGTAATAATCTTTATGGCAGATAAATGGGAACTTCAATGTCTTGAGCAAATGTAGTACACCATTTATTCTGCAAACTAAGCCATATAATTCTTCTCAAAATGCTACATGAGGTGAACGTCATTTTCATCACAATTTTACACTTGAGAAATTTAAGGCTCTCATAAGTCAAATAACTTGCCTGTAATTGTAAGTTATAAGTAATGTGTTAGAATAGATTGGCTTCTTTACTAAACATCACCCAGTGCCGCTTTCATCCTCCTAGTTCATTTTTGCATTCATCCATCCCAGGAATCATCAGACATTCTCACTGCATGTATACCTTGCTGTTATTTTAACACATTCTTTTTTTGTTCCTGTGAGTTTTATTTTTTTTATATTCTGACTTTTTTGTTATTGTTGTTCTTATAATTTTTAAACCAAGATATATTATGAATTCATGCCCCAAAGTGAACACAGGACAATACTGAACTTCTGACCAATTTGAAATAACAAGGGATTGACTGTCCTCCTTTCTGAAGTAATACAAACTGGGGAAATTAAATTAGAAAATCACTTCAAAATGAGGATCAAGAGGATAGAAATCAATGATGCATCACACACTCCTTGAGTTAGTAAAGCCAAGAACGTCAGGGAACAAAGGTTGCTTGATGTTAAGGGCTGAATGTGTTCCTCCAAAATACATGGTTTGAAACACAACTCCATAAAGTGATGGCATTTTGAGCTATATCCTCAGGAAACAATGGATCAATAGTTCATCGGAGTAGAAACTTCAGGGATGAACACCATTTCAAAAAGGAAAAGAATGACATTTTTTTTCTTTCTTTCTGCTCTTGCAGTGTGGAGGCGCCCTGAGTGATGGCCATTCGAAAGACAGAAGAAGGTAGGTATCAGTAAGTCAACTCAGATTTCTCTCCCCTTCTCAGATAGGCTCTTGTCTTGACTGTGGAATTTCTTAGTCTCCAAAAGTTTAGAAAACAGTTTAGAAAAAATTCAAAATGTTGAATCAAACCCTACTACTTAATCATTATGATTTTTCTTTCCCAGGGGTTTGTTCAAAATAAATTAGATACATTCACACACAGAATTTTAGATTGATAACTACCAGTGCCTTTATCATTCATATTACTATTCTCCACCACAAGATGAACTCATAGAGAAAAGTGGAATTTGTAAATCAATCTTAAAATTCAAAAGAAGTGGGCAAGTGTCCCATAACAAAATATACATGAGTAGCAAATTTTGTTTAAAATTTATAAATAAATGTTACATTTGTATTATTTCATTTTTAAAGAATTCCAATAATTATGGATAAATTTAAGTAGTTTCAGAGGTCATCTCTTTTCTGATGGTGGAAGTAAGGAAGCAGTCCAGGAAGAGAAAACAGAAGGAACATGTAAGATATATTGAATATGTTTCTAATTTTTTGGTGTGTGAATATTTCAAAATATATAAAATATATATTTAATTATTTTTGGTTTATGTTTACATTCTACTATGATAAAACTCTTAAAACTGAAATTCACTATTTTGTGAAAAATGACTATGCATGCTATTATAATGTCATGTACTAGATGAATCACTGAGAAATAAGATTGATTCAGTATATTGAGATGGGAATGGGTAACTGGTAGCAATAGACCAGCACTAAATGGAACGTCTTTCATGAATTTGAAGGTATGCTATCACATGGCTTCATAAAAGAACACAGTCTAAGAAACCAATGATTTTATTAGGATCAGCATTAATCACTGAATGGTAACATGTAAATGGTTAGTTAAGAACATTTTCTTCATACTCAGTCAGATGACAGACTTCAGAATGTCAACGATAATAGAAATGGAATGTAATTAAATTTTCCTTATTATTTAGAATCATTTAATATCCTTACACTAATTTCAAAATTCTACTATTTAGTAAAAAAAAACACAAAACAGAACAATGGGACAAAATATTAATTTTTAAATTATTTGATAGCATACATAGTATAGCAGGATTAGTCTTCATGTTATAATGTCAACATGCCATGCAAGATGTGCATGTGGTATGACTCTCACGACATACATCATTGCTTTCTGATTGGATTTGTTCCCTTCTTTACAGAAAGTAATATTGTGTCTGATACAATAACCCTGTTCAAAAGCCCAGACCTTGGGAGGGGTGTCATAGGCCCTAGCATAGAATCTGATATTGTTTTATTAAGAAGTTATGATTATTAAACATTATCTTTCATAATAGTTTTAATCAATTACATTATCTTTTATTTAAGACAATTTTTCATACACAGAAATTGTAAGAAAAAAGGAAATAATTAGTTTCATTTTGATACATTCGAAACTATGGAAAAGCAAGTATCTGTTCAATAACTACATATTGTAAATGTGTTCATGTTTGTGTGTGTGCCATAAAGGACCCTTTTCAAATAATCTAATCATTTAAAATGACATAAATGTACAAATATGATAGCATACAGTCATTAAAACACACAAAATATGTATATATATAACTTATATTTTCTTAAAAATATATTTAAGAAAAACTTTAATATTAAAGTCCCAAAACTGAAATCAGACCAAAATATCATTAAACACCGTCTTACAAGGATGTAAGAGAAAGATGTGGGCATTAAATAACCTTTCAGGTGAGTTCAAGTGAAACTGCATATTAGAGCTTCACTTTAGTTGACAAGATCATTCCATAAAGCATTACATGTTCATGACTCAGAATGTTTTATATAGCTTGAAAATTTAACAAAAGAATGATTAAACCAGTCATTCACCATGGCATTTGGAAATTGTGAAGAATAAAGATGGAGGGGAAAATATTGGCTCAGATGGTCACGTTTAAAAGTTAGAAATATGAGTATCACCCCATTATCTTAATACTTACATATTTATGTAAGTATACAGTTATACATTTAAGTATAACTGGACATAATCATTTATATATATATATATATAAATATTATATATATAATTTATATATATATATATAAATATTATATATATATAATCTTTACTCTATAAGATTAGACTCCCTGGAAGCAATGATACCCAAATTGAAATTATCATACATTTCACTCAGGTCGTCATTGTACTGCCACACACCACAAAAGAAATCTAAGTCTATGAACAAATCATTGGTAAAAGGACTACGAGAGAAGGTATACAAAATGATATAACTCAATTTGTATTATTGATGCAATTTCTGAGCTCTGAAATTGAAAATCAAAAGGATATTGAATTTTTTTCTAATGACTCTCAGAATAGAAAAACAAATTCTGGTAAAGTATAATGAGAATGGATATTCACACATTGTCAAGAGTGTAAGTTAGTGCAACCACTATAGAAATCAATGTAGAGGTTTAACAAATATCTAAAATTAGAACTGCTACAAGATCCAGCTGTACAACTCCTGGTTGTATACCCAAAGAAACACAAATGAGCATACAACATCATTGACACATCCATACTTTTTATGACACTATACACAATGGCCGTGGTACAGAAGCACTCTCAGTGCCCATCAGCAGAGCAATGGAAAAGCGAATGTATTATATACTCACATGATCATAAATATGAAACACACATTGGAATGAACTTTTCTAAGAATTACATATTCTAACACAATTTATGAAGATGTTAGAGGAATCCTACAAATCATAATCTAATCTTTGTATTAGTCATTAATATTAAATTTTTATTTGCTAAATGGCTATTACATTAAAATGTTTGCTTTTAATATACTTCCTAGGTATACTTTACATGCTTCTGTGCTTATAAACTGTATGTCTGTCTGCCTGACATAAATGAACAATTATCTCATGTAAATTGTGTCTACTCTGAATGGATGAGATAATCCACATCAACTTATTTGCAATATTTCAGTAGATATTTAAATTTGTCAAGTGGCACACATTCATTTACTAAAAGACACACTGTCAATTTGATTGCCTATTTGTTGGTACAGCTGCTTGTTTTCATAATCCAGTTGCATATTAGAGTATTACACGACCAATCTTGTTTGTTTGCTGATGACTGCCTGTGTGAATAAATGAAATCATTAGGGCTCAAAAGAGTGGGTTTTACTAACACTTTTATCCAGTGACCAACCTGGGTGTTGGTACACAAAATAACAGTATCTATATTCAAATGTTTTAGTGCAGAGAAATTTACTTTAATGAGAATCATTCATATAAATGTCTAATTTTTGTAAAGTTAATAAATAGATTGACAGAACATATATTTAAAGGTAAATATATGTACATGTACACATTAAATATAAGTTGGGCTATAGCCTTTCCTAAAATGGAAAATTTTAGACAATAAATTAAGGCATCTCTTCTCTGAACCACTAATTATGTTTGTGGTGTAAAGAATACTATTGAAAACCGTTCTTGGCAAGGAGTATCATTTAAACTGATGTGACGATTTTGGAGATATTTCATACTATGCTAGCATAGCATCAGAGATGTCAACCAAAGAACCAAAGCTTTTTGTCTTTACAGGCTGAACACAAAGCAACAGTGAATATCACACTTAAAATTCTATTTACTGTGAATTAAGACTAAAAAGAATTTACTTAAGATACACTTTGATATTTTAGTTGGGACTTCTCTACAGAAATTATTTAAGTAATATTTCTGTATTAGCGTATTCTAAAGTAGGAGGACAATTTATAGAAGTTGCTTTTCAACTAACATCATGTGTTCTCTGGGTTAGAAATCAGATATCGCTGGGCAGTGGTGGCGCACTCCTTTAATCCCAGCACTCGGGAGGCAAAGCCAGGTGGATCGCTGTGAGTTCGAGGCCAGCCTGGACTACCAAGTGAGTTCTAGGAAAGGCGCAAAACTACACAGAGAAACCCTGTCTCAAAAAAACAAAAAAAAGAAAGAAAGAAAGAAAGAAATCAGATATCAATTTTGTCTGCACCTTACACTGGTGAGCAAGAGTGGCTGCTATAAAAATGCAGAGTCTCCAGAACAGTGGTTCTATAAGGTTCTCAGACATCAATGAATCTCTCATCAAGGCAGAACAATCGGATCTAAAACTGAAAGTGTCTGGGAAATCTGTTCCCGTCCCCCTTCCCGGGAGATCCTTGCTTTCCCCACTGCATTCCTCCCTGCTACTTAGCCTTTCTGCATGCGTAGACTGGAAATGTTTATCTTTGTAGCTAATAGGTAATAACCACTTGTGAGTTCATGCCATGTTTGTCTTTCTGAGTCTGGGCTAGCTCACTCAGGATGAATATTTTCTACTGTCACACATTTGTCTGAAAATTTCATATCATTGTTTTTAGGAGCTGAGTAATAACCCATTGTGTATTTATACCATATTTTCTTGGTCTGTTCTTTAGTTGAGGGACATCTAGGTTGTTTCTGGGTATTATGAATAAGGCTGCTATGGACATAATTGGGCAAGTGTTCTTATGGTATGATTGAGTATCCTTTGTGTACATGCTCAGGAATGGTATAACTGGGTCTTGAGGTAGATCAATTCCCAATTTTTTGAAAAACAAGCACACTGATTTACAAAGGGGCTATACAAGTCTGCACTCCACTAGCATTAGAGGAGTGCTCCCCTTGCTCTACAGCTTCTCCAGCATGAGCTGTCACTTCTGTTTTTTTTTTTTTTTTAATTTTAGCTAGTCTGACAGGTGTAAGGTGGACACTAAATGTTTTGATTAGCATTTCTATGATAACTAAGGGCATCAAATATTCCCTTAAGTGTTTCTTGGCCATTTGAGACTGCTCTATTTGAGAATTCTCTGTTTAAATATGTACCCCATTTTTAAATTGTATTATTCAGTTTGGCAAAGTCTGCTTTATTGAGTTCTTCATGTATTTTGGATATTATTCCCCTGTTTGATGAGTTAGCTGAATTTTTACCATTCCGTGGGCTGCTGTTTTGTCCTATAAAAAGATTTTGAGGGTGAACTTGGGTGGGTAGGCTTGGGAACAGGAGAGATCAGGTGGGAAGGAAGAGAGGGAGAAAATACTGAGTAAAAGAACTGGAATTTCTTTTAATTTGGGGATGAGGTGGAAACCTAGTGAAATGGAAACTCCATGGAATCCAAGAGAGTAACCCTAGCAAAGACTCTTAGTAATGAATGACAAATCTGACAACTGGCCAAATTCTGTAACCAAGAAAAGTCTCAAGTAGAGGGATTGGAACTACAATCCACTCATATGACCTTCAACTTACAGTTTGTCCTGCCTGCATTGTGTTCTGGAACTGAAGCCTAGCAGAATAGTTATCAAAGAGACCAGAGAGACTTCATCCAGCAACTGACAGGAGCACATGCAGTAAATATTAGACAGAGCTAGGGGATCCTACAGAGGAGCGGGAGGAAGGATCTGAAGAACCAGTGGTGTCAGGCACACCAGGAGAACAGGGACCACAAAATCAACTGACCAGGACTCCTAGGAGCTCACAGAGATAACCGAGCCTGTGGGGATCTGATTAAAATTCTCTGCATATAGGTTATGGTAAGATAGCTTTGTCCTCTTGTGGGATTCCTGGTAGTAGGGGCATGAGCTGTCTCTGACTCTTTTGTTTGTTTGTGGGACCCTTTTCCTTCTACTGAGTTGCCTCTTCATCCAGCCTTGATGTGATGGTATGTGCCTGGCCCTATTGTGGCTTGTTATGACCAGTTTGACTGACAGCCCTGGGAGACCTGCTCTTTTCTGAAGAGAAGTTGGAGGTGGATCTTGGGGAGAGGTAGGGGGAGATACTGGATGGAGGGGATCTAATATATGAAATAATAATAAAAAATAAAATGAAGTGTCTGGGAGCTGGGTAAAGGCAATCTAAAATTTGAGGGATCTAGTGAGCTTAAATGGAGTTGAACATATACAGAATTCCATGAATTTATTTTGAGGAACCATACAATTTTCTTATTGTATGAGTCTGGGCTAGCTCACTCAGGATGAATTTTTTCTACTTCCACACATTTGTCTGAAAATTTCATGATATCATTGTTTTTAGGAGCTGAGTAATAATCCATTGTGTATTTATACCATATTTTCTTGGTCTGTTCTTTAGTTGAGGGACATCTAGGTTGTTTCTGGGTATTATGAATAAAACTGCTATGAACATAGTTGGGCAAGTGTTCTACAGGTTAAAACATTTTTAAAACAGTGTGAACATGGTTTTTGTAATGGACAAATTCTTGCTAAAGATGTGCCTCACAAAGAACAGTTATGTACACTACATCTTACAATTCAAACAAAAAAGTAACATTATTTATATGTGGACAATGAATACGGGCAGGCCCCAAAAGACAAGTACCTAGCAAAGAAGCACATGGAGAGTAGCACAGAGTCTAGTTTGCCCTGTTAAATGTGATATTAGCTTTGAGTGTATCATATTCTAATAATATCACATTAAGATAAACTACTTATGTCTAGTTTCTTATCAACTATATCTATCACATTAATGAGATGGTTATTTGGTACTTAGGGCACATTCTGTTAACATGGCATATCAATTTTATTTATTTCTGTGACTGAAATATTTTATAATAATAGATGAATGTCACTTGAATATTCTTGGTAATTCTGTTGATGTTCTATTGGATTCACATTGCTTATACAGTTTTTCTACTCATATTTATTGTACGTTCACTTTCATATGGTATTCTCGGTTTGTATTCAGGATAACATTGGCTTTATAAATTGAATTTGGAAGTGGTTCCTGCTTTAATTTTTAGAGAAATTTTAGAATGATTGACTTTAATTCTTTTTTAAGTGTTGATATAATTCATTTTGTAAAGCCATCTGCTTTGTTTCATTAAAATGATTCAATCTTCTAACTCATTATCAATGTGTGAAATTATTTACATTTCATGATCTATCCTGGGTCAGTTGTTCATTAAAAAATTTGTGTAACATATTCTCTACATTATCCAGTTTATTGACATACAAATGTTCATAATCAGAAGTTCTGATATTTTTGAAATGTTCATAATCAGAAGTTCTGATATTTTTGAATTTATTTATACTTTATGTATTTTCTATTTTGTAATATATGTCCTTCTCAAAGAAATGAGGGAAATATATGAAAAGAAAGCATTTTGTAGAAGAAAAAACTTCGCAAATATGATCCCATTTGTGTCAAGCCATAAAGATTCTACCAAAATGTGAGAACTAAAAATATTAGGAAAATTATGTTTCCAAAGTCTATTCAAGATATTTCATTTTATATTTAATTAGCTGTGTATGTGTGTGTGTGTGTGTTAAAAATGGATTTACTGAACTGAGTGCAATACCTGAGGTGGCAGAGAAAGACAACAGATCCCCTAGAGCTTGACCTACAGACGTGAGTGCTGATGACCAAGTTTGAGTGGTCTACAAAATCAGTACACTCTCTCAACCAGGGAACCATCAAGTTCCCAGTCAAAGTTGTGATTACATTTTGAGAGTTAACTACATTTAAAAGAAACACAACAATCCTGCCAATAAAAATGTCTCTGTGGTTATACTGTTTTCCTCAGAAGCCCACAAATTTTTAATACCTAGAACACGCATGAAGGTGAAAGGAGAGAATATGTTGCACAAAGCAGTCCTTGTCCTTTCCAGGTTTCATCAAGTGCATGTTCCCTTACATACACAATAATGATACGGAAAAAAATACTTTTAAAAATCAGCAAATCATCTGAAAAGGAAATTAAGCAAACAACTATATTTAAAATAACAAAGAACAATTGTTTTAGGAGTCAACGCAATTAAGCAGAATAAAGACTAGTGCAATTCACACAACAAACTGTTGGTGAAAAAATTAAATGATGTACAAATGAATAGATAACAATTATGTGTCTTTATGTTATGTTAGAGAACAATATTAAAATTTTCAAGATAAGCAACATGTTTTATATATTCAATAATGATCCCATCAAAATATCAAAGGTATTTTTGATAGAAAAACCCTGAAAATGATTTCTGTGAATATGACTTTAAAATCACCAGCAATCAAAAAAAGAAATAGACAATGAACCAATCTAAACTTGACTTCTACACAGCTAAAAAAACAACAAATCAATTAAGTGTCCACATTTAGATAGGAAAAGATATTTTAAAATTATATATCTAGTAAGATGCTAATATTCATATTAAACAAAGATTTCCTTTAACACAAAAGGGATAGATTGAACCAAGAATGTCCCCCAACAGCTTACATAGTTAAAGATTTGTTTCCATCCCATTGTATTATTGGAAGCCAGTGGACCATTTGAAGAGTGGGACCTCACAATAGGCCTCAGGTTTTCCCTCTAAGGGATTTAGACCTTGCTATCTCTTTCTCATTTTTCTATTCCCAGATATGGTATTCAGTTTCCACTGGCACACATTCCTACAATAATAGTGTTATCATAAATGTAAAGCTAAAGAGGTAGTGTAACATGTCTTGAAACTTAAAAAATACTATGCACCAAAATAAGTTTGATTTATTAATTTCAGTCATTTTTCTCTAGTTAAGAAAAGTTGAATAACACAGCAGCAAAGACAAATTAATAATAACAGTAATGATAATAACAACAACAGTACCAAGAATGGTTAAAGACTATTATTTCTCCCACTTAGAAATGCATGTGGTCAGGTCAAAAAAATCTCTTGAGCATCATTAACTAATAAAAAAAACTAGATCAGCAGTATTTATTATTAGCACCTTTATTGTAAAAGTTTCATTATGATATTTCCACACATAAATATTAGGTATTTTGATCATTTATGTCCCTTATTTCTCTTCTCTATCCTCAACCATTTTTCCACTTCTCTACGATCCCTCATGATCCCTCTGTTAATTTTAACTCCTTATCCATGCCACCTCTAATCAATATATGAGAGTAAATACATAACTTTCATATGCATTTGACTGATTTTTTTGCTTAACTTGATGATCTTTTGTTCTATCCATTTTGGTGATAATGAAATAATTTGTGTCTGGATGAAGAAAAAACTCTGGATGTTAAAAATTAGATTTAATTAAAAGAAGTTCTACTTTTTTTTTTACCTGTGAGAGAATTGTGCTATATATTTTCCCAAGCTGGAGTATTTCCCTTTAACTAGTTACCAAAGGAGAAAGAGAAAGATGCTTTCCTCCTGCTGGGAATTTTGAGAATATCTACTCTTCATGGCTGTTAATATGGAAAAGGCTTATTACCCTAAGAGTAAGCTGGGAGACTTAGAGTCAGAGTCTACAAGCTTAAAACTATGTTTTAGACATTTCATTTAAAGTCTAAAACTCAATTTCATCATCTGTAATATAACTCCCAATTTACTGGCTTACTGTGAAAATTTAATGAGAAAATATGTGTAAAATGCTCAGAGTATGTCTTTGGGAACACAATATAAGATAAATGATTCCTTATATGTGCTTTCAAGCAAAGAATCATAGTTCTTTAGGTGGCTGGGAGAATTAATAACGTCAATTTTGCCTACAGTTTCTTGAATGGTTGTTTTTAATTCTCAACATTGGCAGTTACCAACATGTTATGCTGGATCTAATTCATATACAGTTGAAAATATAAGCAGATTTTCAAAAGTCTATAAAAATGGCTTGATTAAAGATGTAAAAAGAGGGCTGAAGAGATGGCTCAGTGGTTAAGAGCACTGACTGTTCTTAGAAAAGACCTGGGTTTGGTTCCCACAGCCCACATGGTGACTCGCAACTACTTCTGTCTCCAGTTTCCAGAGTTTTAATGTAGTCTTCTGGCCTCTGAGGGCAATGCAAGCATATGGTGCATGTACATACATACATTAAAACTCCCATACAAGTGAAATAAAAATAAAATTTAAAATAAAAGAACTGTATAAAGAAATCAGTAAAAATAAAATATTTAAAAGAGTTAAGCAGTTACTAAAAATCACTTATTTGATTTCACAACTTCACAGTATGTTCTGAACATATGATTGTATGATTAAGAATTAGGTAAAATTTCAAATTATCTATGTAGACATATCACACTATTTTTTAGTAGAAAGATCAGTCTCAGGCTCAGTATGATACAGTTCCCAATTGATGCTACAATGTCTTTCATCCAGTTTTTTATTAATAAGTTTATAGGAGCATTTTCTACAGTATAAATGAAAGCAGTATCTATTCTAGTGACAGAATTATGTGTTAAACAATTGTGATACTCTTGTTTTATGCATAAAATTGTGATTTTTTTGATCTTAGAAAAAAAACTCTGATTCAACTGAATTACAATAATTGTATTTACTTAGAAATTTAGTTCATGAGTACGAAATGTTATTGACTTCTAATATATCTATGTGACTGTATTTAATAGAAATCGTCACCTAGATTTACAGACAGTTAACATTTTATTACTCTGGAAAGTAAATAAGTTTGACAACTATATATCATTATTTATAGTACTGTTTCCAATATATAAAGTGTGGAAAATACTTAGTACTATAAGTCATTACAAGAAATGATACAAAATTATTTTTCTAAGTTTAAGTGAAAAAGTCACATTATATTAAAAAACAATCTGCAAGTACATGCTGACTAAAAGGGAACTAGGGTCTTGAACAATCACTAAAGCAACAAAAATGAACATGAAAGATTTCTGGGTCCTGAAAAGATGGTTAATAGCTAAGAGTGAATATGCCCTAATGTGGACCCTAGTTGAGTTCCAAGCTCCCACTTTGGGCTGTGATCCCAGCAATAGAGGTTTCAAATCCTACATTTGGCCTACACAAGTACCTGTACTTACTTATGTAAACATAACCCCCATATGCACATGCGTGCATGTGTGCAAGCATGCACATACACATACAAAGGCAAAAAACGTAAGTAAAAAATAAAAATTTACAAATATTAATAACATTTTAGCCCATACATTAGAGATAATGAGAGGAAGGAGAGAAGAGGAAAAGAAAGGAAGGGAGGAGAGAGAAGAGGATGGGTGGAGAGGGGAAGGGAGGAGAGTAGAAGGGAGAGGAGGAGAAGGGAAGTGAAGAGAGAAGAGTAGCTGGGCAGGACAGGAGGGACAGAGCAGGGTGGGGTAAGGATTTAAAATCTATAAAATCACTTAAAAGTTTGTACCCTCCCATGGACCCCTTACTAGCCTCCTGACTTCTATGGTCACTCTGATTTAAATGCACATATTTGAAGTTTCAACACTAGTATCCACATATGATAGAAAAATAATTGTGACCCTATCATTAATAGGGTCAAGAATCTTTAGATGGGTAGGTCATAGGTGCAAAGAGAAAATATGCTGCTATCTGCTTAATGGGTATAATATTAAACCAACTCCTAAAATCTTATTGTTTTACTAATAATTTCTGTATCTCTCAACCCTCATCAGAAAAACCTTTTTCTTCAGAAAAGGGCAATTAACATAGAAATGCACAACCCAGGCTAGAAGAAGAGGAGAAGGGAGATTATAAGAAGAAACAGAGGCAGGTGGATCTCTGTGAGTTCAAAGCCAGCCCAGGCTACAGAGTGAGTTCAAGGAAAGGAACAAAGCTACACAGAGAAACCCTGTCTCAAAAAACAAAAAGAAGAAGAAGAAGAAGAAGAAGAAGAAGAAGAAGAAGAAGAAGAAGAAGAAGGAGAAGAAGAAGAAGAAACAGTGAATGAGCACAGAAAAAAAGTCTTTTTCTAGACACAACATAGTGTTTTGTTTGCACAGGTGAACTCAGAGTGACTTGCATAACATGCAGAAGGTCTGTGTAATATTAATTTAGACAAAATACTACATGAATGTAGAAGATGCAAGACAAGTTAAACAGTTATGGCACAATAAAGTGAAGGAGTGTGTATGTGAAGTGATACAATAACACTAGACCCTAGAAAAAGTCATACAGAAACCTATGGGTGTGGAAGCCTCATATAATATTGACATATACAGCAAGGTATGAGGTGATCACGTTCCACCCCTAGCTGAGGTGCTGTTGGTAGTTTCTGGCTGTTTTACTTACTTGCACAGAGATGAATATACTGAGAGGCTCTCAGTGCTCCAGTAGATGTCCATACGTCCATACATGGAGAGCAACTGACTCAGTGAGTTTGAGGAAGGCACATAAAATTGGAAGTAGAAGTGATGGGTGGATAGGGTAGGAATTGTATGGAAAGAGATAGACTGTATATTTGCTCAAAACACATTTACATGCAGAAAATATTCACTATTACTTATTCATTAAACAAAATACACAGCAAATTCATTTTGTAGTTTTTCAGATTTGCCTCTGTAAATTTAGATATATAACTTTCTCATTATTGTATTATTCATACTAAACTGTGTTTAGGTCCTCCATATTCTAGGTTATTACACACCCCTGAGCATATTTTGTCAGTATTTATCTCTGCTTGGAATGTCTTGAATCTCATTTACTCTAAAATAGTTTTTGTTTGTTTCATGTTTTCTTAGAGTTCCTCTGGATCTACCTTGTGAATTCAAATATCCTCATTACTACCAGTTCATTAGATAGCTCCCGCTTCCTGGATAATTCACTAGTCATTGGAAAGGTTGGAAAATAGAGAAGTGGTTTCTCTTTTCTCTGCTTTTTATAAGTAGATTGAAAATTCAACAGACCAAAGAAAAGGCTAATTATTTATTAAAAATACATAATGAGGGAATTAAAGTAAGGATGTATGATGGAAATCAATAAGCATGAAAAGGATATGAAGCTGGTAAAGATATCCTCCATAAGTTGAGTAATTTCTGGGTAGTCCTAAATTAATATAGAACAATTATAGACTGAGGAAGCTCAGTGTAAAAAACACTAAAAAGAAAGTTTTCCAATCACTTTAGTTAGTAGAGTACTTTCAGGTCAAGAATGACATTTTAAAAAAGGTATTACTGAATAGTCATTTATAGAAGAATAAGGGGGACATATACAATGATAAATTCATGTGTAAATAGGATGTGCATTGTGGAATAATCTTTTTGTATACTTTGAAGATGTGTCTCTGCTTAAGGTGCCTTATGATTGATTTAATAGATAAATGAATGACCAATAGCTAGGCAGGAGAGAATAGATTGAATTTCTTAGCAGAGATAGGAACTTTAGGAAAAATGTGAGGTGCATGGGTTTAAGCCACTCACACATGGAGGGATTTGGATTAACAGAATGGAGGAGAAATAAATAACCTCTTGGTGGAATGTAGATTATTAGAAATGGGTTAATTTAAGTTATAATAGCAAGTTGGGAACAAGCCTAAGCTAAGGTGAAACATTCATAATTAATAATAAGTCTCTATGTCATTATTTGGGGGTTGACAGTCCAAAGCAAGTTCAACAAGAAAGTCCTTCTACACATGTGGGTTTTATCAATTTAACATTAATTATCTTTGAAATGTCCATATATGAGTACATTATGTATAACATTTCCACTCCACCCAACACTCTCTTCCTCCAACACTTTACCCCCTCCTTTTTTTACCTCCTTCACTCCTTCTCAACTAACGACCGCTTCTTCTTCAATTATTATTGCCACACACACACACACACACACACACACACAAACACATATACACCATGTATATATGAGTACTGACTTCTGATCTCATTTCATGTTGTTCAAATAAATAAATTTTGAGGGCTGACTATTTAGGTTTGGGTAATCTACCAGGTAATTCTTCCTTTGGGAAGATTAATTTTTCCGCTCTGAACAGCCATTAATTGGCTATAATTTTATGGGTAGGGCTTTGAAATTTCCATGATCCATGTTGGAATGTCAACTAGTATTGTCAATATGGAAGTCTTCTTTAGGTGATCATAGTGTTAACATTTCATGGTGCAGCCATGTGTCATATAGAGAAAACTCTATTATTATTTTTTTTTATATTTTTTATATTATTGCAAACTAACAATGTGGTTCTTGGTCTTTTACAATTATTCTGTCTCCATTTCTGCAAAGTTCCCTGAGCTTTAGGTGTAGACATATGTTTGTAGATGTATCAATGAGAATTGTCATCCTACAATCAAATACTCTCTGCTTTTTGACAAATTGTGGATTTCTGTGATAACCTCTACTGCTATTTACTCCTCCTATATCTTTTCAATACAGTACTTGAAGTCTTAGCTATAGAGCAATAAGACAACTGAAGGAGATCAAGGGGATACAAATTATAAAGAAAGAAATAAAAGTATTTTTATTCATAGATGATATAATAGTATACATAAATAACCCCAAAACATTCTAAGAACTCCTATAGCTGCTAAACAATTTTAGCAAAGTATCTGGATAAAATATTAACTAAAATAATCAATAGCCCTCCTATATACAAATGACAAACAGTCTGAGAAATCAGGGAAATTACACTTTTCACAATAGCCACAAATAATATAAATTATCTTGGGGTAACTCTAACCTAGTAAGTAGAAGACTTGTATGACAAAAAATTCAAGTCCTTGAAGAAATGAATCAAAGAAGATATCAGAAGGCTGAATGATCTGCCATGCTCATGGATTTGTAGAATCCATGGTCTTAGCCTTATCTTTCCACCAGGTTCTCCATTGTAATAAGGAACCAGCCTCCAAAACTGCTGTAACCAAATCTCTCTAGTCTTAGGGATAATTCTGTTACAAGGTGAGCACAAGTTTAACATCTACTTCTTGAAAGAGGAGTGGATGCCATATGTTACTATTGATTCTTTATATTTCTACACATCTAACATTTGCACAGGAGTTCATTCAGCTCCTACATAGTTTGGGGGACAGCTATCATTTGGCAGTTCCTGTGAGGTTACTGGATAGATTAAAGTTGGCTCTTTGAATGCCTTAGGCTGTTTCTCTGTAACCTTATAATGCAATGCTGAGATTGGCTCATCTTTAAATTCTTCTGTCTAGGTTTGAATATCTCTACGATCTGTTTTAACAAGTTTTTCTAAAACTTTTATCTTGCTACTCATATTAACCAATTTTTTAATATGACAAAAATGATCAAAGAAATAATATTTATAATTGACATTGTGTGTATCCCATCAACATTAATTTTCCTCTCATTTAATTGCTCCATTTTCAGAACATCAACTGTATTGTCAAACAGAGACCATATACTCTCCATTGTAAAAATATTTCCCATTTTTAATGTGGGAAAAAAAACTTTCCTTTAACTAATTCCTCCCTTTAATAAATCCCAATTGATTCATCTTACCTGTTGACAATGATGCTTCAGATGACAGGATGGCAGTGGCCTGAAGATAGGACCCAGAGAAAGCCAAAATGACCGGGAGAGGGAAGAATCAAAAGATCCGTCTGTCTGCACAGGGAAACACGCAAAAGGAGCTAATTCCAGAATGTTTGGAGCCTGAGACTGGAATGTTTGCTGCAGAGAGGCTACAAAACAAACTTAGCAAAGGGTTAGGGAGTCTGGTCCAGCCAGGGTGGAGATTCTGGCCACGACTGCAAAGCCACACACAATCTGTCTTTTGTGAATTGTGCAACAAAAGTTGGGCTCCAGATGTCACTCAAATTTTGAAGATGGATGCCCCAATGTTACAGAGGAACCTTGGATGACTGTCTAGGCAGCCAGCTCTTTCTGTCAATTCTCACGTTTTGGAAATCTCTTGTTTGCACTTACTGCTTACTCAGTTAATATTATTTTCTTCTCAGGTCTCTGAAGGAATTGAAGATTATATAGTTATGGTTATAGTTTTCCTTGTTAACAAATTCAGAAAAAAAACTCTCTAAAGTGGTGTAAAGTATATAAATTTGAAAGACATCAAAAGATAGTTTTGGGTTGCTAATACAAGTTAGGATACAAAGTGAATTAGGTACAAAACTTTGGACTCACCAAAATAGAATAAATAATGGAGAATTTTCTCTGAATTGGTCAAATGTTAATGGACTGGACATTGTTAATGTAATTCTTGACTGTATATTTTGTATATACTTATTGTACTTATTATATATAATTTTTCTTATATTAGTTATAATGGTGTGTTATTTTAGACAAAAGAGGGGAAATGTAGTGATATATTGTGTACACTAATGAACTTTGACTGAGAATCAGAGGACAGAACAAGCCAGTCGATTTAGCATAGTGGCCAGGCAGTGGTGGCACACACTTTTAATCTTAGCACTTGGGAGGCAGAGAGCCGTCTGAATCTCTGTGGGTTTAAAGCCATCCTGGACTACATAAGATTGACTCAGTCTAGGGTTGAAACAGAGCCAGGCATTGGTGGCACATACCTTTAATACTTGGAAGTCACATGCCTTTAATCCCAGCACTTGAGATATCTTATGCCTTTGCTTGGGAAGCACACATGCCTTTAATCTCAGAAAGTGATGGCTTGCAGGCAAAGGTAAATAAGGTGTGAGGAGACAGGAACTAAAGTTCTTTTAAGATGAGGAGTTGGTTAGGTAAGAGGTGGTGACTGTGGCTTTCTCTGCTTCTTTGATCTTTCAGCTTATACCCCAATATCAGGCTCAGCATATTTTATAAAAAGACCACTCACGTTACATATAAGTGTTCTTTTGCATTCTGTATTAGCATTACCAAAAGCCAAAGATTCAGTCAATACTTGTCTTAATTGTGGGTCTGATATTGCCTTGTTTACAGCCATTGTCAGCCTTTGTAAAAACTCAGTAACTGATTCTTTTGATTTTTGGAAAACCTTTGAATATAGCTCTGTTGGTTTCCCTTGTTCTGGAATTTTTTTTCCCAATCATTTAAAGCTGATCTATGGCATGGGGATAAGGTAGTTTGTACATTTAAATCAGCAAATTGGCCCTCACTGAGAATTTGATCTTGGGAGATCTCAAAACCTCTGATTTTACCTTTCTGTTCAAGGGCCTTAGCCTCTTCTGTAAGCCAGCTTTCCATTGTAAATACTGCCTGTACTCTAAGACAGCTGAAATTAACTGATTCCAGTCATCTGGTATGATTCTATTTCTAGAAGACCACACATTTAGCATCTGTTTTATATATGTTGAATGTATTTCATAGATGACTATTGCTTCCTTAATATTTTTTAAATCTTTCATATGCATATGTTGTGAGATATATTCTATATGTCCTTCAGGGTGTGTATCATCTACTGGCTTCTCCTGGATGAGAAGAGCCGCCTGGTGATGTTATTACTTGTGTGTCTCTGCCCTTCCACTTATTAATTCCTTTACTATCCTTACTAAGAAATTCCTTCAGAGCTTGATATTGATTAACTGTGCCTGTTGCAGTGTTTGAACTTCCAATGTTTTAAAGGATTCTAGAGATTTCATGGAATCTGTAGATGGATTGCTAAATGGTCTTATTAATAAAATACTCAGAGCCAGAACCTAGGTTTAAAGTCTGAGAGAGATCAGAGGAATAGAAAAAGCCACAGCTAACCTCACTTCACCAACTCTGCAGCTTCCAAAGTGAGCTACTTCCTGTCTACCCACACCTATATGCCTTTCTGTTCTGTTCTCTCATTTGCTTTCTCAGCCCAGCCACATCACTTCCTCTTTCCTGTCCAGCTCAATCACTTCCTGTCAGTCTATAAAGACTTCCAGACCTCTATAGTTAGTGCTAGGATTAAAGGCATATATCACTATGTCTGGCTGTGTTCCCAGTGTGGCCTTTAACTCACAGAGATCCAGACAGATCCCTGCCTCCCAAGTGATAGGATTAAAGGTGTGTGCTACCATTGCCTGATTTCTATATTAATATATGGTTGGCTTTTTCCTCTGATCCTCAGGTAAATTTTATTGGGAGACACAGTATATTGGAGGACACAATACATCACCACATGTCCCCTTTTTTATCTAATAAAAAATAAATAAAAATTTAAAAAGTTATAACTAATATAAGAAAAACTATATATAATAAATACAATAACTATATATAATATACACAAACAGTAAATAAATCAATAATATCTAGTCATTTGCATTTGACAAATTCCGAAAGAATATTCCATTATCTATCCTATTTTGGATTTTGCTGCAGAGAGGCTACAAGAAAAACTTAACCAGCAGGGTAAGGACTCTGGTCCAGATGGGGTGGAGATTCTGGCCATGTGCAGCTCTGGCTTGAGCCACAGGCAAATGGCTTTTTCGTGAATTTGCACCCCAAAAGTTGGATGCCAGATGTAACATGAATGTTAAAATGGTCTTAATAATAAAAACCCGGAGCCATATATTGGGGTAAATGCTGAAAGATCAGAGACACAAAGGAACAAGCTACAGCTACTTCTCACCTCACCAACTCCATGAATCATCTCACTGAATGTCTCTGAGTCCTCAGCCAAAAGGGGTCCAGGTGAAAATGACTCCTCAGCCTAAAAGGGCTCCAGCTGAAAGGTCTTCCACCTGAAAAAGTTCCTGTCTCCTTATGCCTTGTATACCTTTCACCACCCAGCCATATTACTTCCTTCCTAGTGCTTGGATTAAAGGCATGTTTACTTCCCAAATACTGGTAGCAAAGACATGAGATCTCAAGTGCTAGGATTAAAGGTGTGTGATTCCCAAGTTCTGGGATTGAAGGTGTGTGCTATCACAGCCTGGCTCTATTTCTCTCCTAGATGGAGTCAATCTCATGTAGTCCAGGGTGGCTTTGAATTCATAGAGATCCAAATGGATCTCTACCTCCTGAGTGCTAGGATTAAAGGTGTGTGCCACCACTGCCCTGAATCTATATTTAATCTAGTGGCTTGTTATGTTGTCTGATCTTCAGGTAAATTTTATTAGGGTATACAATATATCACTATATGCTTTGATATAATGGGAGTAGCCAACCAATGATTGGTGTAAATTGAGGCCAAGAACATGAGAAGGAGCCCAGTACCTGAACTGCTTGTTGGCCAGGAACCCAGGAACTGGAGGCTAGATAGCTCAGAGATCTAGGATAGAAAAAAAATCAATCAATAAAGTGAATCATAATGATATTCTGCTATACTCATTGATCAATACCTAGCCTAATCACCAGACTGGCTTCTTCAGCAACTGGTGGGAATTGATGTAGAGATCCACAGCCCATTAGTAGGCAGATCTTAGAGAACCACATGGAAAAAAGCAAGGAATGATTGTAGGAGCCAGAGTGGTGAAAGATACTTTAAGAACATGGTCCACAGAATCAACTAAGCAGGGCTTGTAGGTGCGCAGAGACTAAAGGGACAATCACAGATCCTGCAAGAGTCTGTGATAGGTCCTCTGCATATATGTTGTGCTTTTGTAGCTTGTTGTTCTTGAAATACAAGTACTTGTTGGAGTGGAGGTATCTCTGACTTATTTACCTAAACTTGGGACCCTTTTCCTCCTGCTGGGTTGCCTCATTCAGCTTTGATATGAGGGTTTGTGCCTAGTCTCATTGTAACTTGCTATGCTGTGTTCAGTTGATTTCCCTGCTCTTTTCTGAAAGGAAAGAGGAAAAGGAGTGGATCTTGGGGGGAGGGGAGTGGGAGGAGTGGAGATAGGGGAAATTGTGTTTGGGATGTAAAGTATGAGAGAAGAATAAATAAATAGATTAAAAGAATCTTTAATTGGTAGTAAGAGTTACACTTTTTCTGTGAATAAAATCATAGGTATTTTGAATTAGTTTGGAATTATTCTGACTAAGTAAAGTGACAAAGAAGGTTTTCTGCTAGCATCCATGTCCTTACTAACTATAAGTATGTGGTTAAGTTTTTAGCACTAAGTTTGATTCCAGCACTCAGGAGGTAGAAGCAGGGAGATCCATGAGTTCTAGGCCAGTCTGGTCTACAAAGTGATTTCCAAGACAGACAGGAACACACAGAGAAATCTTGTCTCAAAAAATCAAAAAATAAAGAAAGGTAAATAAATAAACAAACAAAAAATAAATTACCTCCCAGCGAGTGGATACTGGTTATCCTCAAGTTATCAATGCCACTGTTGCTCCTTTGCATGTGGGTCATTGTTGACATTAATAGGATTTTCAGCTTGGTTGAACTATTAATTGCTTTTTTTTTTCTTGGCAGCTTGTGTGGCACCTTTGGATACAATGAGAGCTATTTCTGTTAGGTTATTCCCAAGTCATGTCTAGTTTCATTTCTACATGTTCTGTATCTGAAATGTGTGGTTGTAAACAAATTTCTAAATGGTCTTAATAAATAAAAAACATGAAGCCAGAAATTTGGATTAAAACCCAAGAGAAAGATCAGAGGAATAGGATAAGACATGAGCTGACCTCACCTCACCAATTCCGAAGCTTCCAAAGAAGTATACCCTGTATACTCATGTTTATATGCCTTTTCTGTTCTGTTCTCTCATTGGATCTCTTAGCCCAGCTACATCACTTCTTCTTCCTACACAGTTCTGTCACTTTTTGCCTGTCTGTATAGACCTCCAGACCTCTATGGTTGGTACTAGGATTAAAGGCATGTGTCACCACACTTGGCTCTATTCCCCAGTGTGGCTTTGAATACACAGATATCCTGCCTGCTAAGTGATAGAAGTAAGGGTGTGTGCTACCACTGCCTGACTTTTTTGTTTACTTATAATGGCTGGCCATTTTCCTCTGATCTCCGGGCAAGCTTTATTTATTAAAGCACAATAAAATATCACCACATTTCAGCACAAATAAAATATTGCCACATGTGGTATGTTTGGCAATGCAACAGGGTCTTACTTTTGATTTATGGGTAGCCACTAAGGACAATAGCAAAAACCATATTGTTTGTAGAGTCTTTATGCTCTTCTGACAAACAATAAGAGAGATTTCCAATAACTGACATTTGGATTTTTTTAGATACTATAGTGATATTAGGGGAAAAATTATCACTCCATGTGATATAATTCATAGACACAAATGCACACATGGTTTATAAAGATAGTAACATGCAGTAGAAGTGGGGGCTATGGTTCAAACTTAGTTTTCTAACAGAGATTAGACTCTTTTTAAAGAGCGAGTTACCAGGAATAATAGAAAAGGGAAGTAGAGATACACAATGTCTCAAGAAAATCAAAAAGGATAACATAAAACAAAACAAAGAACAGTATCTTTCAACTTGGTCTCAACTCAGTGAATATTTACTGAATTCCAGCAGTTTGTTGAAATGAAAATCATAATTTTTCATGGTTTTAATGAAAACTCCAGTATCTCACTAAACTATGGAAGTCGGGCTAGAGATATTTTTAATTTAAAGAGATATTTTTAATCTTCTTCAGCCAGTCCAGAGAATAAAAACATACTTAGCTTTAATCTGATTGCTATACAGACCCCGTTGCTTTTGGAAAATTACTTAATCCTTCCGGTTTTATTGGTATTTGTAAGGTAAAGATAATAAGGCAGTTTTAGTTAGAAACAGGAAAACTATCATTAAAACTGAAGAAACTGACAAAAATGTAGAATTACATGGGAAGAATATTATTTTGTATTTTCTTTAGAAGTATTTTCAAAAAGTAAACACAACCTGGATTTTATAAAATATGGTTAATTATGAGGCATAGGTTAAATCCTAGAGATTTAAGTTTCCAAAACAGAGAAAAGTCTATTTTCCTTAAAAACAAAAGAATAGTAAATGTTGTCATATATATCTGCAAACAGCCTCTAATTTAGCTGAAAATAATGTATTATTTAGAAGCTTCCATACATATAAACATAAAATACAAAGGGAATGGAAAAATTGAAGCCCTTCAGCTCTGTAGAATTGAACCATGTTACCCTTTCAGAAGAGTTTGTTTCCATTTATTAATGAACTTCTTCTATGATACTGATACAATACAGTGCTGAATCCTATTTCTGCCTCAGTCATGGAATATTGTCCAGGGGCAGAGAGGAAAACAAGGAAGGCCATGTACATACGACAAACTGGATTTCTGCCAAGATTTGCTCACTCTGAGGGAAGGACCTTCTAGTGTTATCAATCTGGAACCTTGGGTTGTTTATTAGCGACACATGAGAGAGAGAAAATGGCTTTCACTTTACAAAAAGAGATGTCAAGCTGTAAGCATGAGAATGGTGTAACCATTCCTGTAAAGTACTTTGAATGGATATCACCGTTGTAGTGGAATACTCTAATGAAGATTTGGTTCATAGTTCATGTGTTTCCTTTTGTATGAACCAATGGCTGAGGGGCCCCCAACTGGATCAGGCCCTCTGAATGGGTGAGATAGTTGATTGGCTTGATCTGTTTGGGAGGCATCCAGGCAGTGGGACCGGTCCTGTGCTCATTGCATGAGTTGGCTGTTTGAAACCTGGGGCTTATACAGGGTCGCTTGGCTCAGCCTGGGAGGAGGGGACTGGACCTGCCTGGACTGAGTCTACCAGGTTGATCTCAGTCCGCGGGGGAGGCTTTGCCCTGGAGGAGGTGGGAATGGGGAGTGCGCTGGGGGGAAGGAGAGGGGGGCGGGAGGGGGGAGAACAAAGGAATCCGTGGCTGATATGTAGAACTGAATTGTATTGTAAAATAAAATAAAATTAAATTAAAAAAATGAAAAAAAAGATTTGGATTTTTTTTCTTCTGATCTACAATTACTTATTTTCTTTGTATTTAATATAATTTTAGGAGTAACTGTGTTTTTAAGGTAAAACATATATAGTTGAATGATGAAGCTTTTGCTTCATCATTCCAAATGGACCAATAAAACCAGAATCCTTGGTCCCAGGGATTTTAAACATCTCAAGAAAAATTAGGCATTAATGTTCTTTCTTCTTCTTCATGACAGCTGTTTTAGGGTTTGTTTAGTTGTTTTTTTTTCTCTTTTTTGCAATCAAATCAAGGCAAGGAACCATCACATATGCAGTGTGATTTAAACACAACCGAATTTTCCTGGAAGAAGAAATGTTTGAGTCAGAAGCATTTAGTCACATCAGAGTATCTTTATCATTCCAACTGAAATGACAGGGCATGAATACAAATGGAGATTTAACCCTCCTACATTTTTTATATTAAACTCTTAGACATATTACAATTGAATTATGAATGAAAGAACAATCTGATCAAATAGCTAGGTATTGATTTTACATGCTTTCAGAGCATCTTCTGGCGGTGGAAAAGTCATAAATTGATTTTAGGAATGAACATCAGCTGTTCTTTTCATTTCATCAAAAAGTATTAAATATAGGAGAAAAAAATCTCTTTCTCAATGATATTCAAACGAGGCCTGACAAAATTTTGTCTTGGCCGAGTAATAAGCTTAGCACAGATCACCAGCATATATTCTGGATGTGTGATGTGGTGGTACACATGATGCACTGTATAATCATTGCCTCAGGAAGCTGATACAAAGAAACACCAAGTCCTGGACAGCCTTGGAACCATAGTCAGACTCTCAGACTTTCTCTCAAGGATTCACATATATGAAAAATAAATAAAACAGATATCTGACACCATAACAGATTTGTATGAATTTTTTTCTTCTCTTTCATTTGTCTCACTTCTAGGCAATTTGAAAAGTTTTATATAAATTGCAACTAATGGCATTTATCTTGTTGCAGGCATATATTTGTTAGAAATATTTACTAAATTTATGGTCTTAACAATTCTTTTGTTAAATTAATTTTGCAAGAAAGTTGAGTAACTGCCTACCCAGGCACAATGCTTGTGAGTGTCAGAGACCATTATGATAGGATGAGTATGAAGGCCATGACTGACTAGGCTAATGCTAGGAATTTTAAGAGTTTGTGTTGCTAATGTTTTCCTGCCTGGCCCACAGTCAGGACAAATCTCATTCACCCGCCAGTCCCACAGCCTCTCAGACCCGACCAAGTAAACACAGAGACTTATATTGGTTTCAAACTGTATGGCCGTGGCAGGCTTCTTGCTAACTGTTCTTACAGCTTAAATTAATCCATTTCTATTAAGCTATACTTTGCCACGTGGCTTGTGGCTTACCAGTACTTTACATCTTCCTTGTCCTGATGGCGGCTGGCCATGTCTCTCTCACCCAGCTTCCTGTTCTCTCAATTCTCCTCTCTGTTAGTCCCACCTATACTTCCTGCCTGGCCACTGACCAATCAGTGATTTATTCATTGACCAATCAGCAACACATTTGACATACAGACCATCCCACAGCACTTCCCCTTTTCTTTTCTTAAAAAGGAAGGT
This sequence comes from Peromyscus californicus insignis, assembly GCF_007827085.1. Lineage (NCBI taxonomy): Eukaryota > Metazoa > Chordata > Mammalia > Rodentia > Cricetidae > Peromyscus > Peromyscus californicus. Next base: position 17,564,588 of record NW_026294413.1, on the reverse strand, counting down.
TTTAACCTTTACACATCTCCAAAGTCAGCTTGGTATATTTGGGAATTTGGGCGTAGCTTCTCTTACTACTTCCTGCTGGAGGGGGGCGCTGTATCTTATGGGGACACAAAGAATATTTTAGGGTTATGGAGTAGTCCATGAGGGTGTATCGTCTGAGCCAGTTGCCTTGAAACGGTTCTGGATGTTGGATCATCTGGGCCATGGTGTCATCGGAGACCTTTCAGGTAGTCTTGGCTGGTCAAACCTGATGTGTCTTAATCTGGAACAAATCCATAGCCTCTGGCTTTCTGTGGAAACAAAAGCAGAGCCTCCTTTCCAAAGCAACATATCCTTACATCCAAATTTTGAAGTCAAGTTACCTTTAAAATATTCATTTTGGCATAACTCAACAGCTTTTGTAATCAAATGTTTTTCTTTAGTTACGAATATCAAAGAGAACATAATCAGATTCTTTGTGTGGTAGCCATCTTTACGTGGCTTATTTTTTTATATTAGCTTGAGCCTATTGCTTTGAACTGCAGCCTTCTAAGCCTGAAACGGCACTGGCGCTGCTGGCTCCGCCCACTTCAGCTTCCCAACATGGAGGTGATACGTTTTCTGCCAGCTCTGGGAGCCATCAACTCTCGGAAATAGTGGGTCTATGCTTCTATCAAAGCAGCATGTAGCCCAGAAACCTCTTTTTTTTTTTGTTTTGTACTAGTAAAGGCTAAATCCACCACACAGCTTAATGTGCCACTTGCAGAGGCCTCATTCCCACCATACTGCAGGTCGAGCATGCACACACGCTAGGAACCCGCCAGTAGCTCAAACCGGCAGGCTGCTGCTAACTTGAAAGAGACAACTAGGAACTGTTTTTATCTCTGTTTTAGAATCTTTTTTCTCAGGTTTTAGGTGGAAACTCTTGCCCCACGTTGGGCGCCATTTGTTGCTAATGTTTTCCTGCCTGGCCCACAGTCAGGACAAATCTCTCTCACCCGCCAGTCCCACAGCCTCTCAGACCCGACCAAGTAAACACAAAGACTTATATTGGTTTCAAACTGTATGGCTGTGGCAGGCTTCTTGCTAACTGTTCTTACAGCTTAAATTAATCCATTTCTATTAAGCTATACTTTGCCACGTGGCTTGTGGCTTACCGGTACTTTATATCTTCCTTGTCCTGATGGCGGCTGGCCATGTCTCTCTCACCCAGCTTCCTGTTCTCTCAATTCTCCTCTCTGTTAGTCCCGCCTATACTTCCTGCCTGGCCACTGACCAATCAGTGATTTATTCATTGACCAATCAGCAACACATTTGACATACAGACCATCCCACAGAAAGTTTGTTTTCTTTGGGACTCATGACTTTAGTGTTTATAGTTAATAAACAATCAAACTATATTGTATTAATGTAAACTGCTAAAGGAAAAGGATTATATCTGTTATTCATTTTTCTGCAAAAGCGATACAAATAGCCAGAAAAAGTTAATTATTTGAGCAAGAATATGTAGTTAAGTTGGAAATTTTGTCACAAATATGCTCATAAAAATATTAGATGCTTAAAAATTTTTTACACAGAGATTGAGATAAAATTACAAAAGTTGAATATCAGCTTAAATTAGCTGTCTTACAATAGCAAATCTCTATATGTTTGTCTCTGTTGCCTTTCCATGAAAAAATGATAACATATATTAATGCCAAGCCTTTGCAAAGAGGACAAACCGAAATGACATGAAAATATGCAAATGGGTAAAAAATTCTGAAGGAATAATTAGAAGTTCTAATGCTTCACACACACACACACACACACACACACACACACACACACACACACAAGAAAATGTATTTTCTAGGGGACAGTTTGACCAAATTCCAGACTTAGGTAAAAATACAATCCTACCTTTTCAAAGCTTCAAATTCTGATACGCTCTTTAGTACTTTATGCTGTTTAGTGTTCTCTTTTCTGATCTTCTGTTGGTTCTGTCTGTGGTAATTGAACTGTATATTACTCTGACAAGAATAAATTTACAATTGTTTATATTGTACTTAAAAGCATAGAGTTACGAGTTTACCAAGGATTATAAACAGCACCTAAGAATGCATTTCTCCATCAGATATTTTGTTATTTTAAAGCTAAATGAAACCAAAGAATTGGTTTGTTTCTAGCATTGTTTCCTTTCAGTTTATCTAGGGAACTGAAAGAAAACAACAGCCCATTTAATCACTTTTTACCTTAGAGGTTTTAATGTGTAGGACTAAACATGAAACACTGTTCTTGACTTGCTCCTAATAGAAAGATATATTATATCTTTATTAAACATAAATAGGTGAATAAATTAAAAATATTGTTATGTGCTATGCTTCTAATAGTCTTGGCTTAAATTTGTACAAAGTAGTACAAAGACATGAAAATATAAGCTAATTAAAATTGTAAATTAGTTTGATGATTGGTAGACATTGTTTCCTTGTTTTGGCTATATTTATTTCTCCAGATTTTTAAATTTTTTTCGTATGATATATTTTGTTTATGCTTATTCTGCTCTCCCAATTACTCCCACATCTCAGCCTCTCTATGCACTCAACATTATACTTCATATTTTTCTTTCTTTTTAAATACAAACATACATGCATGCACGCACGCACAGACACACACACACACACACACACTAATAAATCATGAGGTTAGTTTCATATTGACCAACCACTCAGGAGCATGTATCCTGCCCAGTTTATTTCAGGAAGAGAATAGATTTTCTCCTCTCCCAGTAATTATCAATGGCAAAGAACACTTGGATAGTGGTTGAAGTTGGTGCAAATGTCTGTGTCTCCATGCTGGTGTATGTATATATATATATATGGTCTCCTTATTCATGTCTTGTGCACACTGTCATAGCCTCACTGATGCACTGTTTTTAAGTTATGTTTAACAGGACTGCAATGGTCTCAGTGGTTAAGAGCCATTTCACCTATTTCAGAAAACCTCCAAGGCAGTTCACAACAACTTGTACCTCCAGAGCTAGGAGATCAAATGAACTCCTCTGGTCTTCAAGGCACAACATACATATTTGATGAACATACATGCACACAGGCAAAACACTCATACACTCCCAATAAAATTAAATATTTAACTTCTGAAGAAAATTACACATTTCAAAATAAGCAAAAGTGGTAAAAAAAATGCATTGTCTATTGGAGATAATAATGAGTAATGGAGAATATGTGTAAAGAGAGTTGGACAATCTCAGAGATGGAGATAAACTGAGTAAATAATAACAGACAGAGAGGAAAGGTTGGATTTAGTGTTATATTTTACTTCCTAAGCTGTAATAAGAATCAAATTGCTTCAAGGCAAAATATAATCTAATTTCTAAATCATAACAGGTCCAAAACCAGGATAAAGATACATTTCTTATTATTAAAAATCATCAAAAATGTTGAACACAAGGAAATGGGTTTTGTTTTTTAAACTGTTGAAATGTAGTATTTCTGCTATAAATTATATGAAGAAATATACATAAAATATGTTTCTCAAATTGTCAAAATATTATTAAATTTTTAAGTTCCTTTCATTTGCCAGAAATCATTTTACAAATAGTAATTTTGAGAGCTGGGAACTATTGCCACTTTAAATACTGAATTCCACATTTTCATGGGTCTAGAATTCATGTAAATCAGAATTTACATGTAGATATGTATACAATATTTTTTGTTCAATGTTTTCTGTGTGTGATCCCTTAATTACCTGTATTAATAAATTTATTTAATTTAATTGATTCCAATTTGAGAGAATTAACATGTGCTTGTTCATTTCTGAACATGCATCTAGTAGGGTGGCTATTTCCTCCAAAATGAAATATTGTTTTTAAGGAGGCGCATAAGCTTGGGGAAACTAAGGAAACTTAAAAGGCCCAGAAATCTCAGTAAGTTGCAGAATTAGCTAGGGCCATTTCAAAAATAAGAAAGCTAACAACAAACAAAAAATAAACAAAGATCAACAACAAGAAAACAAAAACAGTTTGAGAAAAATCAGTAATATCGCCAAATGCTTAGCCAAAAACTAAAAATCAGAGAGAGAAAATCCAAACGAACAAAATTAGAGACAAAAAGAGGGATATAACAATAGACACATGGGAAACATTAAGAGTCATTAGGATGTACTGTGAAAACTACAATCCACCAAATGGGAAAATTTAAAAAAATGGATAAATTTTTCTACATGTACAAATTACCAAAGTTAAATTATCATTAAGTAAACAATGTAAATGAATCTATAGCTGCTAGTAGAATAGAAACAGTGATTTAAAGTTTCACAAAAAAAAACAAACAAAAAAAGGAGGAAAAAAAAGGACTAGTTTCAGATGATATTAGCACAGAATTCTGCCAGACATTCACAGAAGAATTAATGTCAATACTCCTCAAATTATTCCACAAAAAAACCCAGAAAACTGATCATATCTTTTTACCTTCTCTATTGCCAGAGTTATTCTGATATATATACCAATTAAAGACCCAATAAAGAAAGAGAATTAAAGATCAATATGCTTTATGATCATAGATACAAAAGTTCTCAAAAAAGTACTTGTAAACCAAATCCAAGAAAATATTAAAAAGTAGACTTCCTCTCAGAGAAGCAGAGACACTTCAACACAAGTAAATTGATTACTGTAATCCATACATAAACAGAGAGAAAGACAAAAAAATCCCCATGGTCATTCCATTAGATGCATAAAAGTCTTTTCAAAATATCTAATACCACTTCATGATAAAAGTCCTGAAGGTATAAGGCATACAAGAGATATCTTCAACCCAATGAAGGCAATTTGCACTGAGCCCATAGCCAACACCAACTTTAATGGAAATAAACTCAAACCATTCCCACTAAGATTAGGAACAAGACAAGGTTGTACTCTATTTGCAAACCTATCCAAGAAGCCTTAGCAAGGGCAATAAAATCAACTGAAGGAGATCAAGGAGATACAAATTGGAAAGGAAGAAGTCAAAGTATCTTTATTTTCAGATGATGTGATATTATATGTAAGTGACCCGAAAAGTTCTAACGGGAAACTCCTTCAGAAAATAAACACTTTCAGCAAATTAACAGGACACAGGGTAAAAGTACAAAAATCAGTGTTCTTACTATATACAAATGTCATATGAAATGTGAAGGAAATCAGGAAAACAGCACCTTTCTAATAACTTCAAAAATGTTCTTGAGTCACTCTTAACAAACAAGTGAAAATGTTTATGTTAAACCATTAAGATACTGAAGAAAGAAATTGAAGAAGATATCAGAAAATGGAAAATCTCCCATGCACATGGATTGGAAAGATTAATATAGAAAAAGTTCCATCCTACCAAAAGCAAACTACAGATTCAATACAATCTCCATCCCCATCAAAATCCTAGGACAATTCTTTATATAACTTGAAGGGGCAATTTTTGGCTTCATATGGAAAGACAAAAAAATCCAGGATAGCCAAAACAAATTTCATTTTTCTGAATATTGTAATGATAACAAAAGCACTAAGAACAACAATTAATAAAATATATCTGAAAATGAAATGTTTCTGCATGGAAAAGGACACCATCATTAGGACAAAATAGTAGTCCTTAAAATGAAAAAACATTTTAGCAGTTAGACACCTGATAGAGGCCTATTCTCCAAAATATAAACACAACATAAAACTAAACATTTTATTTGGAAACAACCCAATTTAAATTTGGAATCAGATCTAAACAGAGAAATCTGAAAAGAAGAAATGCAAATGGCTGACAAGCATTTAAATAAATGTTCAAAAACATTTAGCCACAAGAGAATTGCAAAACAAAACTACTTTAAGATTTCTTCTTACATCAATCATAATGGTGAGGAGCATTAAAAAAAAAATCACAGTTCTTGCTATAGAGACTTTGGGGATAAGGAGAATATTCATCTGTTACTGGTGGTACTGTAAACTTGTAAAGCCACTATGGAAATTATCTTGGTGGTTTCTCAGAAAGGTTGGCATAGCTTTACTCCAAGATCCAGCTATAGTAATCTTGGGCATATACCCAAAGGACATTTCATCCTATCATAGAGACATTTGCTCAAAGATGTTCATTGCTGATTTATTCATTATAGTAAGAATTTGGAAACAGACTAGATGAGTGTCAATGAATGAATAAAGAAAATGTGGTATATCTACACAATGGAATATTACTCAGACATTAAAAATGAAAGTATGAAATTTGCAGGTAAATGAATGGAAATAGAAAAAAAATTCTGAGTCAAGTGACTCATATTCAGAAATATGATAATATTTTTTAAGTTAAATATAATTATGTGAAGATTAGCTCTTAAGTCATTGATAATTTAGCTTATATTCATATACACACAGAATTTAGGTAGAGAGTAAGGGACCTGGTGTGAGGTGTTAATCTCCCTAGGAATGGGAAATAGAATAGATTGATATGAGCTGGAATGGGAAGATCAAACAGAGAAGAGAAGGGAATATTGGGTTGAGGGAGGTAATATGGGCAGTAACAGCTAAAGCCAAGAGCCATTTGAGACCTAATACAGTAGAAGCATCCTGTAATATGTACATATATGAAAGCAATAAAAGTGAAATCACCCAAAATCAGGAAAACAGTGCCTCAGCTGGACATCTCTTATCACTAAATGAAGGTGACAGTACTGAGAGTGATTATGTCTAATTGAGTTCTTAGCTTAAGGTGTCCCATGGGAACCCTCTGTAGCTATTATCAAGGCTATTGGCAAATCTACAGACACAGAAGGTAAGCTCCAATTCCGGAAGTGACATCTACACAACTCATTGAAAATGGAGAAGTACCTATCTAGGGACTTCACCCCTATGGACTGGAATTCCAAATTCCAATATTCTTGGTACTGGAAGGTATTGCACATGCTACCAAAGGAAAAAGGTAACACAAACTCAGCTACAAATCCTTTGACCTACAAGAGTTACCAGCCAGCAAGATACACTGGTAAAATAGTGGCAAACATCATATGGGAATAATCAACCAATATCTGATTTGCTTTAAGTCCTACTCCATGAAGTGGAACCCATACATTGCTTTTGTGGCCAAGAACCTGAAACTATATAGGCCAGGAATATTGACTGTGTTTTTATTCTGGCCTCTAGCCATCTGGCTTTGGGATGATTCTTGGTCCAGGTACTGACTTCTTGGTTTGTCTTTGTTGGGTAGAAATTTTGGGGGACCACGAAAGGTCAGAGCAGGGGAAGAGATGGAGGTTGAAAGTTGAGGAGAGACCACTGTAATTGGGGGGCATTTACAGTATGGTATGATAATATAGTAGAGTAGAAATCTCCTAGAATCTATGAGGGTGACCTTTGTGAGGACTCCTAGTAATGGAGGATATGGAGTCTGAAATGGCCATCTTTTGTAGCCAAGCAAGGCTTTCAGTTGTGGGACTTGGTTACATGCAATTGAGTTGTTGGTCAAGGAAGTTTTGTGGAGATCCAGAAACAACCCAGGCTGATGCTAGGACAGAAGACCACTTTCCAAACCCTGACAGCAGGACCTTATTCCCATAGACAACTTCCACACACTAATTGAACATAGAGAGGTGATATAGATATAATAGGATGAAAGTGTAGATTATTAAACCTACTTTTAAAGAGTAATAACTTGTTTGAAAAGTTTTACATTACTATTGATTTTGGTTTATGATACAAATTTAAAGCTAATTTTATTATACATATATATATATTTCTATTATTGTTCATGGTATTATGTTTATGCAACTGATTTAAAATTTTAATATATAATTAAAAATACAGAATAACTAGTCATTTATGATAATCAAACTTAGAGTCATGTTAATTAAGATTTTTATATATACAAAGATATATTTCAATTAGGTAGGTAATCTTCAAATACTTCAAAGACCGAAGAATATGGCATTTAAAATGTTTTAAAAATTTAGACTTTTCTGGGCAATGAGGCACATCTGCTCCTGGCAGTACCAATTTACTTCAAAGAGGAAGATGGGCATTGAAGACACTCCGTATGGAGTTTATCTTCTTGGCAAGTTTCTGGCCTTTTGGGCAAGAAACTGCTTATGCCTGGACTTCTTAATAATATGATGTATAAACTGGACATACAGGACCCATAAAAAATGACCACTAAATTTTGCCAAAACAAGGCAAATAGTGCTTCTCAGAAGACACTGCTGAACATCCTACAAGACACAGGAAAAAACAACTAAAAGACTTTAGGCCTATAGCCTAAAGATGGATTCCCCAGCACTACAGATGAACTTTGGATGACTGTCCAGGCAGCCAGTTGTCTCTGTTATTTCTAGAATTATGGAAATTGCTTGCAATGCACTTCCTGTTTACTCAGGTAATATTGTATCCTTCTGGGGTCTTTGATAAAATTAAAGACTAGATAGCTATAATTATAGCTTCCTTAGCCATGACAAAAATAAATTAGATATAAAACTTTAGACTCACAAAAATAGGATAGATGGTAGAATATTTTCTAAATTTGCAAAATATAAAAACTAGATATTGTAACTATAATTCTTGTTTGATAACTTTTTTTTTTTGGTTTTTCGAGACAGGGTTTCTCTGTGTAGCTTTGTGCCTTTCCTGGAACTCACTTGGTAGCCCAGACCGGCCTCGAACTCACAGAGATCCGCCTGGCTCTGCCTCCCAAGTGCTGGGATTAAAGGCGTGTGCCACCACCACCCGGCTTGATAACTGTTTTTTTAAATGTAATTTTACTATGTTAAAGTTAAAACCTTCCTTTTTGATTAGACAGAAAAGGGGAAGTACTGTGAGATGTCTTTCTGTACACTGTGAATATGTGTTGCTCTAATTGGCTGATAAATAAAGCTACATTGGCCTATGGCAGGGCAGGATGGAGCCAAGTGATAAAAACCAAGAGAGATGTTAAATGATGTAATGGGTAGCTGTTCTAGTTATGATCTTGAAACACTGCCCATAGTGAGGTAGCAGGTAACTGTTACACCTGCCTATGACCTTGAAATACATGCCCCTGGGGGATGGTTACTTGGGACCCTTAAGACTTGGGATCTATGTAGGTGGTGCTCTCTTCTCTCCCTCCTGGGACTTGGATGCTGGGTGATCTCAGGCAGAAGAACAGTGTGGGACTGTGCCTCACCCTTCCAGGATCCTGTGACAGAGAGGTCAAGCTGGGTTATGCTTGAAGCCTTCACCTCTAAGTTCTAGTCTCTCTCTCTTTAGAACGAATCTTAAAAGGTCGTATTAATAAAAACAAACCTGAAGTCAGGTATTGGGGTGAATGCTGGAAGATCAGAGAAACAGAACCAGTCACAGCTTCCTCACCTTGCCAATTCCTCAGCTGATCTCGTTTCCTCAAACTGGATGCCTGTGTGTCCTCATCTGAATGAATCTCAGCTGAACTGCTGCTCAAAAGCCTAAAATCTTAACAAGGCTCTAGTTCCTGGTCGTCACACCTTATATGCCTTTCTGCTTCTTGTCATTACTTCCTGGGATTAAAGGCATGTGTCACCATGCCTGGCTGTTTCCAGTGTGGCTTTGAACTCACAGAGATTCAGACATCTCTGCCTTTGGAATGTGTTTGCGCCACCATTTTCTGGCCTGTATATCTAATGACAGTTCTGTTCTCTGACCCCAGATAAGTTTATTAGTGTTCCAAATATATTGGGGAACACAATATCACCACACCTTTTTTTTTCTTTTTGTTTTTTTGGTTTTTTTGAGACAGAGTTTCTCTGTGTAGTTTTGGTGCTTGTCCTGGATCTCGCTCTGTAGACCAGGCTGGCCTTGAACTCACAGAGATCTGCCTGGCTTTGCCTCCTGTGTGCTGGGATTAAAGGCATGTGCCACCACTACCTGGCTAAGTTCTAGTCTCTTTGATGCAGGAATGTACTCTACAGGCTAAAGAAAAAGAAACCTGTGTGCCACCCAGCCACAAAACCCTCAAGCTATAGATTGACACCCTGCCTGTAAGATGTGCTGGGCGACGTTGGCAGAGTTGTTAGAGTAACCAATCAATGATAGTCCCAAATTGAGGCCCTTTCCACAAATGGGATCTGGGGCCCTACTGCCTGAATGGTTGGGAACCCAGGGAATGTATGTCCCAGAAATCTAAGATAAAACCAAACACAACTGAAAAAATAATCAATGAAAAGTTTCCTAATGATATTCTACTATACTTAGATTGGAGCCTTGTCCAGTAGTCATTGGAGTGATTTCCTCCCAGAGCAAATGGGAGCCAGTACAGAGACCCTCAGCCAGATATTATACACAGAGAGACTCTACATTGGAGATATTCATCAGTCCCTCCCTTTGGAAATCAGGGAACCACATGAAAGAGGGGGAGGAAAGACTGTAGGAGTCAGCGGGAGATAGAGGACACAAGGAGAACATGGCCAAAGAATCAGCTAGACAGGGCTCACTTGGGATCACAGAGACTAAAGCAGCAAGCATGGAACCTGCATGGGTCTGCACCAGATTTTCGTGTATGTTTTGAATGTTTACTCAGTGTTATTGTGGGAGTACTAACAGTGGGAGCTGCAGTTTCTCTGAGTCTTTTGCTTGCTCTTGAGATCCTTTTACTCCAACTGGGTTGCCTGTCCAGCATCTATAAGAGGGCTTTTGTCTTGCCTTATTGTCTTTTTTTTTTTTTCTGTTTGACTATTGTCTCTTGAAAGGCTGCTATTTCTGAAGAGGAAATGGACCAGGAATGGATGTGGGTTCAATAAAATTAGTTTTTCATTGGAAAAAAAGTGAAAATTTAGTTTACTTCAAGGTAGTCTCACTGGGTATACAAACTAATTTTAAATGTAGGCCCCATGCCCTGCTGCATGTGGCCAACACAAAGGAACTCAACAGTATCTTATCTTTGAAGGTTCTTTGCCTCATGATGTTAAGTAAGGGCATTGCTTGTTTGTTTTGCATCACAGGCCCTTCCCATTTCAATTATGCCTTTAGGTTTTGCGTTTTTACGGAGTTCCTCTGTGTGTGAACTCGTGTGTCCGCACCTATATGTGTTTCTTGAGCTTTTTCTTTGGCTCTTTTTCTTGTTTGACTATTTCGCCATACTCTGGTTTGATTTTTTAAAAAGTTTTGCATGTTATTATTATTCCTTTGATGCTTGTTTGTTTCTAAGGTGAGACTGAAAAAATATGCATCTGGATTGGAGGGGAAATAGGGAGGAACAGGGATGAGTATGGGGATGAGAGAAAGTAATTAAATATAGTATTCTTAAAAAAAATCTATTTTCAATAAAGACAAATAATTCCCAAATGAACAAAAAAGCAACAAAATAGGCGTGTTGGCACACACCTTTCATCCCAGCAGTTTATAGGCAAAAGGCAAATGAACTTCTGTGAATTTGGACTAGTCTGATCTACTGAGCAAGTTCCAGGTTATCTAGGGTTCCTTAGTGAGAAAGTGCCTCAAAACGAAACAAAAAAGCAAGTGAAGATACCAATGAAGTTAAAGAATTCTTGGAGAGAGGAGACTACGTAAGGTGCAAGTAAATTTGCCTGGGAACTCCAGGGATGTGGCTTTTGCGTTATCGCTCAAGATGAAGTAGTCTATTTGAAGATGAAACATCCTTTCAATTAAAGATGAGCCCTGATCAGTTTTTGACAACTTATACAAGCTTAGACATACCTGGTATGCCGGCTAGTTCTATGTCAACATGACTCTAGCTAGAGTCATGTGAAAGGAGGGAACCTCATCTGAGAAAATACCCTCATAAGATCAGGCCATAGGCACGTGAATAGGGCATTTTCTTAATAAGAGTTTGATGTGGGAGGGCACAAGTCATTGTGGATGGGGACACCTCTGGGATGCTGGTCCTGGGTGCTATAAGAAGGCAGGGTGAGTAAGCCATGTAAGTGCTTACAACCTAGTAAGCAGCACTTCTCTAAGGCGTCTTCATCAGCTCCTGTGGTGGTATTTTACTTGTACTGAAATGTGATTTTAATTGTATGTTAATAAATAAAGTTACACAGGATTCAGAGCTATTAGAGCCATAGCAAGTGTGTGGCGGCAGTGGCACACACCTTTAATCTCAATACCATAGAGGACCTGGAGGGCTGTACATGCAGGCAGTGACAAGGCAGTCACGTGTTTGGGTTTACAACCAATGAGAAGGCAGAACAGCTAGACTACATAAAGACATACACACAGGAAGTAGGTCCCTTTCGGGGAGCTCTCTTGACTGAAGAGGATTGCTGAAGCAGGAAGGGTGAGGCTCTTAGCTCTGACCTCTTGGCTTTCTTCTCTGAATTAGCTCTGTGTTTCTTATTTAATAAGACAGTTGGTTACATCTACAAGCTCCTGCTTCCATGTTCCTGCCCTGTTTGAGTTTCTGCCTGGCTTCCCTCAGTGGATTCAGAAATTTTCTGTACATAGTTGTAAATGTAACAATTTCCCCCCTTGTGAACGATATATAAATATGCAAGTACACAACTGTAACTACTTTATAATAACCAAATAATACAATCTATAATGGAAACTGATTAGATCACTGATTATTAAAGTATATGAGAAAGTTTTCTTTCTGATAATATTTTTTAAAGAAAGTGAAGAAAATATTCATTTACTGTCATGTTAGAATTAAACAAGTTTGTAAAGTGTTACAGGGATAAATATAAGAGGCAGGACTCTGTATATGACAACTTAACATGTAGAATATTTTTACATTCTGTTAATTTGCAAATTCAGGAAGCATTTTAGAATAAAGGTAAAAAATAAGCGTTCACTATGTAACCTGTAACAACAACAACGATGGTGTGAACAGCAGTTTTACTTGACTAAGGTCTGAGCAGGAGGCAACACCACAAAATTAAAAAAGATATTGTAGGAAAGACACTAAAATGATTGTTACTGTTAGTGTTGTTTACAAAATAACACGAAAGTCACAGTTATAACACAGATGGTCCATGTTAGTTCAGGTCCCAGTGGCTTCAATACAAGGTAACAAGGGATACATAACTTTGAAGTGCTGCTTAAGCTAAGACAGTAGTTTGCATGAGAAAGTCATATCAAGGCCCTTTACTTGTAGCAATGCTGTCAAAATTTTGTCTAATATCTGAATAAATTCTGTCTCATAACAGCAGTAACTATTATAATATTGGATGTAAATGATTATGTAAGCTTGTGCCGATTTCAAAACTCTATTGAAAATTTTACCTGTACCAATTCTATATGGAAGGTGTCATCTCATAGTTTGGTAGCATATAGTGGCATTCAAATCAATCCACTTTAGCTTTGAATCTAGTAGATAGTGCATATGCTGACTTTTTTCAGTTTACTGGAAAATTTTGAAGAGGCTGGTGAGTTATATCTGCATTTGAAATGTAGACTGCCTACAAATGTCAACAAGCACAGGGGCCAGCTCATGAGCATTAACACTTTCATCACTTTCATTTTCCTTCTATAAAATCAAATAAAATAAAACGAAGCTAAACCAAGTGATCTAAACTGTTATGTTTTATGCAAGGAATCTTCACTCATTAATGTGTTCATGTGAATATTAATATATCACAGAATTTATAAAAGCATTAACTTTCTTATTTAAAGATACATTATCCTTAATATACGTCTGTTTTAAGAATAGTTATACTTATGTATATGCACGGTTTTTACTAGTCTCCCTAAATAACAAGATTACTTCTCTATATAATCTAATAGAACACATGGGTAACCACTTTGCTTCATGCTCTAATTTAGATTTTACAAACCTCTGATAAATATGAAACTCATTAAATGGGGCATAAAGTTGTTTGGATTTTATGTAAATTGAATTGGCTTTTAATGTTCTAATATGCTTGCAAATTTAAAAATCAGATTATAACATTTTTATATAACCAAGAGTCATGTTGCACAAAATCATCATTAAGATTATCTAAGAAAATTGGGGTGTCCATGTACAAAGATTTGATAATGGTAGAATACACACTTGCTGGGTCCAGCCTCAGCTCAGGTTCAGCTCCTGAGACAGGGAAGGGGTGTTAGCACAAGGAAAACTTCTGACCCCTAAGAAGATTGCACTCAAGTGGCCCTGAATAGCTTGAGCCATCTTTATTTAAACTTTATCAGAGTTTTCTTACCAGGGTTATATGAGTAGCTTTCTTATTGGCTCCTATTTTTGACTTTTGAGAAATGCATCATATTTTAAGGAATACATCATAATCACTATAAAAGTCCTCATTGTTCCCCTTTATGCTTCCCCAAGTACACCTTCCCACCCCCTGCATAACCTTATCCTAGACATATAGTTCGGCATTTTTCAGGCTTAACTAAATATCGAGCCAGACACATCCTGCTCTCACAGCACTTATGTCAGCTGGCAGCTACTGCGGTTACACAGTTAAAATGTAATAGACATGGGTACAATGCTTTAAGGACAACAATATTCAAACACAGACAATTCTTTCACGTCTGCAAGATATGTTTTTATACAGTTCCCTTTTCTACAAGAGGGTCCCGAGTTTCAATCTCACTGTAAAAGGCAGACTTTGATAAGGCATTCTTTTTCCCATCTGATTATACCACACTTTTTTCACCAATATAAGCTCCTGCGTATGTTAAAGATGGATCTTTCCATCACATATTTTACAGTGCATTTTTCCCATTGGATCATATTAGATTCGATCATTGATTCTATAATCTTGGTGTCCAGGGAACTTACTCTCAACAGTTGGCACTATGTATATTCCTGAGGCTTTTTTTCCCTATTCTGTGTATGCATGCCTTACTCTCCTTTTCAGAACTGTGAGATATGGTTAATATTCAAAGTGTTGTTTTCTTATATGTACCTAACTGTGTCTATTGAGTCAGAAAAGTTTCCAGGATTAATAGTTGTAATTAGCAATTCCAGATGAGATATTTGAGAAACATTAGTCACCTGTTGAATCTTAGGAGGAAAAATTCGAGAAAAAACAGACTTTCCAGGGAAAATTACAGCTATTGCATGTGTGACTGACAAAGCAAAACTAAAAAATGCCCCTAGAATCACCAATATAATGAGTGAGAAAAGAGCCTGCAAGCTGAACAAATTTTGCAAATTCCCATGATGTCATATGGACTTGCCAAATGAGAGACCCTTTCTATGGGTGCCTTGTTCTGAGGAAAACCATTGGACAGGTAGTCCTATACTGACTCAAGACTAGACTGGATGGCTCCTAACATTTCATCATATGTCAGACCATTCACATTACTCACTATCAAAGCACAGTTAAAGACATACTTAGGCATTTAAAAAATTAAATTCCTCTCTTAATGTAAGACTTCTTTTTTAATAAATTAATAAATTTTAATGCCCCTATGATTTATGGCAATGTTCATAGCACTATTACTTTGTTTCTATAGTAAAATTTTAATTTTTAATGTATTATATTTATTTCCTTAATTTGCTTCAATTATGACAAAAATTTTATACTCTAAAAGCAAAAACATAAAGGATGATTGATAATTTCTTAGTAAATCAACATTATATAAGGAATGCTTCATACTGCACCTTCATTCCCCCTTTAAAATATTTTTCAAAATCTTCATGGGGTAGCAGATATCTATTATATAAGAGTTTAGACAGCTAAAGCAGAAATATTATGAAAAGTAGAGAAACCTGGGTTATAAAATGAGATAGTAGTTTTTAATTATTTATTAAAAACAATTTTTAAATTTCAATATATTTTGATCATAGTTTTCTCCTTACCCAAGTCCTTCCAAATCCTTCCCCCTTCCTACCCACTCAACTTTAAATTTTTTCTCAAAAACAAAATTCCAATACAGCAAAAAAACACCCCAATTCCAAGAAAACAATAAAATACCACTTGAAAAGAAAACAAAAATTAAATTAAAAACAAAAACTTCCTCTGTTGCTGATTGTTTTTCCTCTTTTGTGGGGCCTGCCACCCAGCTCAAAAGTAAATCACACACAGAGGCTTATCCTTAATTATAAATGCCTGGCCTTAGCTTGGCTTATTTCTAGCCAACTTTTCTTAACTTAAATTATCCCCATCTGTCTTTTGCTCTTGGCTTTTACCTTTCTTTATTTTTGTATACCTTATCTTTCCTTCTTACTCCATGTCTGTCTGTGTAGCTGGCCCCTGAAGTCCTCTTCTCCTTGTTCTCTCACTCTTTCTCTCTTTTCCTCACAGATTTCTCCTTCTATTTATTCTCTCTGCCTGCCAGCCCCACCTATCTTTTCTGCTGCCTCACTATTAGCTGTTCAGTTCTTTATTAAACCATCAGGTGTTTGAGACAGACACAGTAACACAGCTTCACATAGTTAAACAAATGCAACATAAAAGAATGCACACATCTTTGCATCATTAAACAAATGTTCCACCACATAAAGAAATTCACACCTGTTAAAATAATATTCTACAACCTGCCTCAAAGTATAACCAAATAGAAGCACACAGTGAAGAATCTGTAAAGTCCATTAAATGTAGTCAACTACTCCTGAATGTAAGGCCTTTCCTGGAGTGGTTGATGGCTCAACAAGGCACTGATCTAAGAGTAGGGCCGAATGTCATTAGCAGTCATTTTATTTCTACATTGTTTTTCTTTATTAAGACCAGTATTACTTGGTGTTACTCTAGTATCCAGGGCTATCTAGTCTTAGGTTTTAAACCCTAAAGCCATCTTATATATGAGTTCCATCTTGTAAAGTTGGCCATAAATCCAACCAGTTATTGGTTAATTACCTCCAAAGGCTTTGTGACATCATTACCTTCACATATCTTGCAGGCAGTACACTACTGTAGATAAAGGGTTTGTTACTAGCTTCATCTTCATATTCATGCTTCTCTTTCAATATCATGGAGAGTATCTTCCTGTTCCAAAGATGATGGAAAGTATAATGCAGGCTCTGTGTAGGTACCAGCTTGACATCCTCATGTTCAATGTGTTTTACACATTTTGTCTTCAGCAAGGATGCCTTGCTTTCACATTGTGGAGAACAAGCCTGTTACAGGTTTTTCATTTGAGGTACATAATGAGTTCAAAGCTATCCTAGGCTGGTAATAATAGCCTGTCTCAACTCCTCAGTTTATAAAGTGACAACATGACCACTCCAAGGTATGGATAAGGGAAAATTTTTTACTGTAGATATGAAAGAGAGAAGATCCATAGGCATCTGGAAGAATGTAGAGCTAAGAGAGAAGGAAGTAGACTGAACATAGCCAACAGACTAGATCTGCCCAGGAGAGAAGCAGGAGAAGAACATAGCTGAGTTGGAAGGAAGGGGGAGAGAGAGGGAGAGTGAGACACACAAACAGACTGAGAGATGGGGGCATAAAGAGAGAGAGTATGTGTGAGCAGAGGGGGGAGGAGGGAGATAAAAAGGGGAGGACAGGCAGAGCTGAAATAGAGTGGATGTATGGAAAAAAAGTTGAGGGAGGGGAGGAGGTGGGAAGAGCTAGGAAGTTTGAAATGTGTGATAGGTTCTTGTGATACTGAGGGAGCCTGGAGACAACATGGGCTTTGATATGCTAATAAGCACCACATAGAGCTATTTTTTCATTCTGTCTTTTATAATTTGGGGAAAGAGAGTTTCCTTTTGACCTGACACTACAGAAATAACAATAAAACTAAATGGCAATCATAAGAATGAAGACTTAATAATGCTTGGAATGCTTAATAAAAACCTTGGAATGCTTAAAAAAAAAGCTTATACACTAGCGATGAAATCATTTAACAAGTGCTTCATATAAAGTTATATCATATCATTTTACTTTTATTAACATGTTTACTCTAATTTTGACTCTGCTCTTTAATTCAATTTACTACATAATGCAGAGTTAATACAGTCTTGAATTATCAGTGAGCACAGCCATGGCAAGAACCCCAGTGCCTCACAAGGAAATAACAAGACCTTCCCTGGATCAGGCTCAAAGGAATTGCAAAGCTCTCCCCCTGACAGAGCAAATGTTACCATGGTATGCCGTCACCATCATTCACTGTTTCCTTTTTTTTAGATGACTGAAACCTGAGACTCCTCCCCTACAAGTGCTCTTCCTGTACCTCCTCCACTCTAATGTTGTCTATAACAAACATGCTCTTACCAGTATGCTGCTGGTGTGTCTCTATCAGACTGTACAGCCTACCCAAATTTCTGTATGCTTGTCTATCTTTTCTTCATTGCCTGTTACCCCATTAATGTCAATCCCCAAACCATGCAGGTCAAGGTACTATATACTGAAGGTAGACAATAAAACACATTATAAACTTACTCCACGGATTGCTCTTGGTGTGCTATGTTTTTATTAATACCATGTTTTTTGGTTTTGTTATCTTCTTTTCCAGGAAGCCTAGGTCCTTGTTAAAACAATTTCCTTCCATTTCTCCTTTAGGAGGATCAATATAACATGACTAAATGTGGCCAATACCTGAGTGCTCCGACCTCTTCGAAATCCTTAAACACTCCTTTGACACTAACTACTACTCTTTAACACAACTCTAATACAACAACATATCTGTGTGTGTGTGTGTGTGTGTGTGTGTGTGTGTGTGTGTGTGTGTGTGTCCATGCATGTGTGAATAAGCCTGTGACAACTTTGATTGGCATATATTCTAAAGTAGTTATGTAAAATATACTTATTGGAAATGACAAAAAACATTAGCTCATTAAAACATAAAATTTCAGCCTTGATTTTTTTTTAATTTGTTGGTTTTGCTTGTTTGTTTCATACTGCTGATTTATTTGTTGATTGTTTTCCATTTTGTTTTTGTTTTGGGGCAAAGTTTCATGTGTTCAAGGTTGACCTTAGATTGGGTATGAAGCTGAAAATGACATTGATCTTCTTGTTTCTACCTTTGAGGTACTGTGATAATAGGCATTCACCACCACGCTTGGATCTTATTCATAAATAAAAGATAAAGCTTATTAACACTGTATATTGGAATTATTCTATTATTTAAATCTATTTAATAAAAAGTTTAAAATATAGTTAACTTTACTAGTGCAAATGAATGAAAATCTTTCATTTTGGACCTTTGTATCTGCAAATGTGAAACCAGAAAGCTGTAAATGAATGAAAATATATCAAAGCTATGAGGAAAATAAAACTACCTTTTGTATATATTAAGTAGTTTCAAAAGACTAAAATCTTACAGATTTCATTTAGTATAATTTAGTTCTCAATAGTGAAAGAATTTTTATATTGTAATTGCTACCCTGTCACAGATAATGACTACATGTAACTTCTATTTAAAATTTCAGAGGTATTTAGAAAACATACAATTGTGAACATTTTGACCTTCAAGAAAGGGAATGTAAGAAACTGATTGTATAAAGAATAACCTAAAATTGATTTAGTAAGATATTGCATTAAAGGAACACAAGTAGCCCAGTTACAGTTGATAACATGATATTTTTAGTTTTGCAACACGAAATAGGCTTATAAATTTGATTTTTCAAGCTAAGAAAACTATGAGTTCCAATATAATTATGGCAAAGTGATATGAAAATATCTGAACATACAATCATAGTTTCAGAAATAACAATATTAAAATTGGTAGGATACATTTTTTAGTGCTTAAGATATTAATAAACAATCAATAATATACTGTTGATTTTAAATTTTGTGAGGTTTAAGATTTAACTCCAGAATATTCTCTAATGTTCACTACTTTCAACATGTATGTAGTGATTAGGTTTCTGCATTCCTATGTCAGTCAGTAAAGTTGAGATGAAGCATAGATATTATAAATATCCTTGGGAAGCATAGATAATTAAAGTTAAATAACTAAAGGATATAACTCAAAACTCAATGAGCATCCTGACAGCATGGTCACACATGGATAAGAATGGCTGAGAGAAAGAATGGAGTTACTTTGATTAGTTTGAATTTTTATAACAATGTCTTTTAATTTATTTGCGAATGAAAATAATAAAATGAATAGTTATTAAAAACTCAATATAATATAATCAGAAAAGTTAAATATATGTTTATTTCAAAGTTGTTATAGGTTCATACCATAACAGGAGAGAAGTATTAACTGAAAAATAGTGTGTGTGCCTCAACAATCCGTATAAAAAAACTGTTAGCTAAAATTGACTCAATATTTCATAGTTTTTCTTCAAAAGGAGGTATACTTCAGGAGTTTCAGGATGCCTTCATACTGTTTTCTAAGATTTGTAGCTTTAGTTATTTTTCTTGTAGTTGTGACCAAATCCTTGACCAGAAGCAATTTAAGAGAGGGCAGAGTTTATTCTAGGTCACATCAGGAAAAAAAAAAAGAAGAGCTGGTGACATGACAATCTCAGTCAGGAAGCAGGCACAGGGGAGTGCTAGTGCTCCATTTGCTCTCCCTCGTTAATCAAGTCCAGGAGCCCAGACTGTGGAATGGTGATGCTCATAGTGTATGTGTTTCTTATCACCTCACTTATTCAGAGACTTTATGTAGTAGAATATTACTTTAGGTGTGTTACTTTTGTTTATATTGCATTTGTTTAACTCTGTGAGACTGTGTTACTGTGCCCGTGTAAAACACCTGATGGTCTAATAAAGAACTGGCCAATAGCAAGACAGGAGAAAGGATAGGCAGGGCTGGCAAGCAGAGAGTATATATAGAAGGAGAAAACTGGGAGGAGGGATCTAAGGCTAGGAGCCAGAGAAGAAGGAGGACTCCAGGGGCCAGCCATCCAGCTACACAGCAAGACAAGGAATAAGAGTAGGATTTACAGAAATTAGGGAATGGGAAAAGCCCAGAGGCAAAAGGTAAAGGGGTTAATTTAAGGAAGTCTGGCAGGAAACTAAGCCAACCTAAGGCTGGGCACCGAGTGTGATTTATTTGGGAGATGGGTGGCAGGCCCCCTAACAAAAGAGTAAAAACAAACAACTTTACCCATAGATGATTTTAAGTTATGTCAACTTGATAATCAATATTTATCTTTATATTTGAAAAATGAGTAGATATTCTGAAATCAACGTGCCAGGTGTTTACTGGTGGTGAAGGGGATTACTAACAAAGAAAGCAGCAATGAATAATATCATGCTGACTTGGATGCAGATAAACAAGCAAGGACAACAGTGCATAGAGAAGTAAGCAGGTAAGCAAATGATTAGATAGTTGGTAGGAAAAAAAAATATGCACGAGTATCCACACCAGGGCCATATATGTTTACACATGGTGAAAGTTAATATAAGGAAGAATACATATGCACAATACACTCCCTAATAATTTCCTCCATGGTACTTGAATTAAACTAACTCAAGACTAGATCTGAAACACTCAGATAACTTTTGAATAATCTACGACACTCTATGAACTTGGATATTTTCTAAGCAAAAGGGAGCTTGTTGAAAGTCACAGGAGCATGCTTAAAGATACACATGACAACAATATGTGGGGACAATTTAATCATCAAAATGGTGATGACATGATTAACTGGGATTTTGCTGTATATTCAATGAACATCCAGAAATACTACCAATATTCAATTATTAACTAAAAATACATTCAGAATTGTACATTGGAAAATGCATATTTTTTTAACATGGAAAAGAGGAATCAAAGATGTATTAATGACAAATTTTAAATATTTAGACATATGATTCATAAGCCAAAGTAGTTATATCAATTAAAGTATAGCTATGAGGTATAAGGGGATGGCTAAGTAAAGCGCCTGCTGTACATGAATGAAGATCTGACTTCTGATTACCACATAAAAGATGAGGGCATGGCTACACATGCTTACAACTCTTATAATCCCAGAGTGGACAGTAAAAAAAAATGTGGATATTGGAGCTTTCTCATAAGCCAAATTACCAGAAATGGAAGATCCTAGGTCTCAGAGAAACAATGAATCAAAAAATAAAATGGACAGTAATTGAAGGAGGATATCTAATGCTGACTTATAGACTTTACATGCATACAATATGCACAGATATCCATACATGACACTGACAAAGACAGACAGACAGACAGACAGACAGACACACACACACACACACACACACACACACACACACACACACACACACCATAAAACTGTAAATAAAACAATAATAGGAAGACTATAAGCATAATCTCAAAGACTTAGATTTATTCTATTTTTCAGTCTAAAATCATTCTGATAAAATTTCCTTTCCCAATAAAATTATCTAAAATGAAACTAACAGTGAAGCTAAGTTCTTAATTACATATATCCACAAACTGATGAGTGACTTGACATTAGTGTTGGCATTCTATATATTTTCCTTAATAGACGTAGAAGTAAATACTTCTCTTTTAAGGACTTGAAGCAATTATCTTGGATATCTGTTATTCCCTTCAAATATCAGGTTAGAAGTATGAAGGCATGTCTAACAAGTTGCTGTCCATATATTCTGCTCTTGTCATATTAATTTTAATGTTTGCTCATGGTTTTTATTTCTACCCTTCAGTGTGTTTCCATCACATAAATTCAGAGTAAGAACCATCTCAACATAGATTTTCCATTTATATCACTGAGGGCAAGGTAGTGTAGTTACTTTCACCTTGCTAATGAGTGTTTTGTATTTTTATAAAACTATTACATGTTGGTTTATCCTTCTCATTAGACAGTTCAAAACAGCAAGCAAAACTAAGTTGATTGCAACAGTGATAAAAATAGACAAGTAGTTTTAAATACAGAATTTTAATGTCAAGAGACTTCATTTTATTTATATTTCAGATGATAAAATGAGTGGATAATTCATAAACCCATTATATATCTTGTCTATTATCTAAATTATTCATACCATTTGAATAACTTGATTCCCCGACATTTAATTTTAAATGTTGTTTTATTCAAGAAAGATTCAAACGGCATTCTTAATACATATGATTTCTCTTAATTAAAGCTATCTTAAGACCATCATTAATTTATTGTAAGACATTACTGGTGAAGATACTGTGTACCCTGATCATAGGTCCTATGGAAAGCCAGCTCTTACAGATACAGAATTGTCTTCCCCACTCACTGTCTTTCATAGCCTGCGAGGTGCTATGCACATTACTGGGGAGAAAAGTCCTCAATAGTTTTAAACATCTGTGAATGCTGCAAAATACATAATGTCTATAATGTCTTCCCTGGAAAAATAGTCTCACTGTTGTTATAGTGGATTGAATGTTTTCTTATGCTTCAATCATTTTCTGATTACAATCCTGACCCACACAAGAAGGTGGAACTCATCACTGGTATTGTTAACTGGCCAAAAACCTGTGGCTGGGAAGGTCAGGGGTGCTAGGGGGAGACCTACTACTATTATTTTTCTAAATGGACATAGTACTAAACTGCTGTTTAAATTATGAATACTGTTATACTCATAGGTTAGTACCTCCCAGTCCTCATCAGTGAAACACGTTTTGGTCATGCATAATAATATAGAGATGCACAACTAGTTATCATGCAGAGAATACGAAATTATGAAATGCTCAGCCATAGATGGAACATCTATAGCACATCATTTTCCCCTAAGGCTCAGGAGAATCAACTCAAGGACAGGGGTGATAAAATGATTTTATGAGGCAGATATAATGAAGTACTGTTGTGAATATGTTTTTGAATAACAGTGACATTGTACACATGAGCTCACAGAAGTTATGATTACATTCATAAGATCAAGCCAACCAAAATTCCAGCACAAATGAAGGAGGAACTCATGAATTCCCACCTTTGTCTGAGGATTGATTGGCAACTAATTCCTGCTAGAAGTAGAGTCACTTTACTTCAGGTACTGCTCTATAAGCTGCCTGGGTTGCAAAGGGTAGCCCTCCATGCATTCACATACTCACAACACTAAGGCTACCCAGTCTATTAAAAAGAGTACATGAAGATGGGAGGGAAAAGGTGGAGGCATAGGGAAGAACTAGAGGGAAATTGATGGCAGTGGAATTTATCAAAAACATTTGCTATTCATTTACTAAATCTCAATCAATATATTTTAAAATAAAGCAAGTATAATGCCTAAATTTTAATGTTTAATGACATAAAAATGAGAATAAACTTTGTTTCATGAAGAAATGTAAGTATGCAAGCCAATTCAGAGAGAGGTAGTCAGCTGAAAAGTGAACAGAAAGCATCATTTCTCCAGGGAAAGCTCCCATTCTAATTATTGATATGTATACTCTTCTCCCTTTTGGGACACTACTACTGCTTTCTCTATTATATCAATTTATTTTCTAAACTCAGGAGTTTCAAAAATATTATTGTTTGAAATCATATAACTAAGATCTAGTTATATTATTTGTTGTATTATTTAAGATACTTTCTTACCAAATACAATTCAATTCAAAATCCTGGTATAGAGTTTTGGATGAATGATTTCAAGACACAGATTTCCATAATTAACTTAATTTGTAGTTTCCAAGGAAGCAGGACTTTAGGGACACTTTGAAGTCTAAAGCCAATGCTTGCTTGTTTACACACATGCTTACATGTGACTCTATTTCTTTTGCAATACACTTTATTTCATTGTTTTCCTCAAAAAGCTATAATAATACTAACTAGTGCTATCTACTTTGAGGTACCTTTTATTTTTTCTGCTTTATAGTTTTCACAATATAATTATCCATAAAAAATATTTTTTTTCAGTGTGCAGGTATATTTTTTTTTGGTCCTGGCCTGATCTACCTATGACAACAATACATTTTTACTAATGTATTAGGAAAATAAGCTTCTAGTGATTAAAGAGAAAGATAGATAACAAGAAAAAGTTCATAAGAATTTCTATTTTGGTAAAATAAAAGCATTTTAAAAACCTAAAGAAATTGTATTTTGTCTAAAGAATAGAGAAATAATTACCATACAGAAGAGAAAATGAAAAAGTATTTACTTAGAGATGAAGAAAAAGAAAATGATATGTAATATTTTATAATTGTCAAATCTTCTAAAAAAGTGACAGATTTTAATTAATATTTAATTGTATTATCAAGAGTATCATATATATTTACATTATGTTGTTCATATTTCACATTATTTAATTCATATTTTAGGTTTTTTCTATTTTTACCTGAATGACAATAAATTATTCTTCTAAGATATATAATGACTATGTTGGCCTAAGAATCATGAATAACTTATAAAGAATTCACCACAAACAAGAAAACAGCACTAGTATAAAATATGTATATCTTTCTTATAGCACCAGGAAATGGCACTATGTCATTGCTAGTCAAGAAAACAAGCTACATAACACCACTTCAAATCTATAGTCCTAGTTAGTCCCATAGTCACCTGTTCTGAAAATTGACAGGTCTTTATTTTGAGTGAATGAACCAAGACATACATACATACACACATGCAAACACACACACATTAGAAGATGGTGCTCATAGAACTTGCGCTCATAAAAGTGTAAGTCTATCTATATTATTCTTATGGCTTGTAGCGAAGATCCTGATTTTGTTTTTAGATCTGTGGCTCTAAATGGTTTAGAAGATAAATACAAAGAAAATAAGCAGCTGTATAATCCAGGTTTACCTTTTTTTTGTACTAAATAAACAAGAAAAGCAACTTAAAGAAGGAAATGTTTAAGATCATGTTACAGATAAGTAAGCAAGTCATGGTAAACTGAGCAGATCTCTTCTTGGTTTCTAGAAAGCATGAAAAGGGAAATCAGGAAGAAGCCTGAATAAGATACAAGCTCTAAGAACACATAGCCAGTGAGCCAGCTCCTCAAACTATCCCACCTTCTACTTTTGACCATTTCTCAATATTGTCATCAATATTTATGCACATGTGGTGCCAGAGGTAGATGTTGGGATGTCCCTTTATGCTGCTACATACCCTGTTTTGTTTATAGTCTCTTTCCACTAATCTTCACACTCTGTTTTAACTAATCTAGTAGCCAGCAGGCACCATTAATTCTTCTGTCTCTCTCAGCCTTGGGGATGATGATGTATGCCTATACCTGATTTCACATAGGCCTTGGACTTGTGCCACAAGCAATTTACCCAATTATCCACTGTCCCATCCCATAAAATGAATTTCTTAATTTACTCAAGTTGACAATTAAAATTGACAACATCATTGCATAATGTGAGTTGAAATATATTCAGCAGGAATGTGCAAAGGCAGTGAAACAGGAATCTAGAGAAGATAATCTTACTTTCACTTGGAAGCTATGAAGTCTTACTGGATGTGTGAAAACACAAACTTGATCTACATGCATGTTTTATTCATGTACTATTGGGAGTTCCTGATATTCGTTCTCACTAAGAACTAGGCAGATGATATGAGCAGGATGGTTGTACCCTTCTGATTACTGCAAATTAGTTGTGTATTGAATTTTCAAAGTAAAATCTTCAAATACTTCATGTTAAATTCTTTAAATAAGTAATATAAGGATCTTTAATCATATATTTGAGGAGAAATATTAAAGCTGTGGTCTCTGTTGAAGGGGTCTAACTGAAGACTACGTTGGAGAAAGGAACATTAAGAGCTGTAATAGTTTACTAAGTGACTCTGGCAGACAGTGAGTTTACTTACTATGTGTAAGTTTCTTTCCCTGAGTTCAGTATCCAACAGCAAACATAATTTGGGGAAAGAATTCACAGATGTCTATCTATCAACTATCTACTATCTCTGTCTGTCTATCCATCTGTCTATCTGTCTATCATTTATCATCATCTACCTATCTATATCATCTCTTTTTTATATATCATCTAATAGATCATCTGTCTACCTTCCAATCCTTCCACCTATGCTTTGATCCACCCAACCATTTATCTATCAATTCATGCATGTAGCTGCCTAATTTTTGATATATGTTTCTATTTAACCTGATGACCTCTGATTCCCATGACAAGAACTCCAATTATTGTGGGGGAAGAAGGCAGGAGTGTTATGTAAAATGTTGTTTCAGAATTTAACCTAAATAAACAGACATTTATTTTCTGATCATCATTCTGATTACATGTTTTAAAATGGAGCCATTAAGATTTTCTGATGCACTGGATGGCTCTTGGAAGACACATATATATCTTTGCATGGTAAGAAATCTTTGTCAGTGGATTAGAAAGATTGTTTAGCAGTTAAGATCCCATTGATCTTGCAGAGGACTATAGTTCAGTTTCAAGCAACCCATGGTGGTTCACAGCAATCATTATTAACTCTAGATAAAAGTATTTGTTGCTCTTGCAGAGGACTATTACTTGGTTTCCAGAAACCATATGATGGCTCACAACCATCCTTAATGAAGAAAAATATTGTGTTTGTTACTGGTGATTGAAACTTGGGAAAGAAGCTGACAGACAGTAAGCAAGTTTACTATCTATCGAAGTCAAAGTCACCCATTAAAATATTATAGTCCTGGAAATTGCTATCTCTAATGTAGCATCTATTTAGGCTCCTCTGTAGTGATGACAGCTTTAATTTTTATCTTTCCAAGGCAGCAGATGCTGTCTTCCAACATCTGTAGGCACCAGACACACTAGTAATACACACAAATGCATGCAGGCAAACACTCATAAAATAAACTAAACAAATCTAAAAAGATTTAAATTTAGTTTAAACATTCATAAATAGTCTTTGGATTGCAATGCTATGCTAAATGCAGTTATCTTAATTGGCACACTCCTTTTTTAAATGGATCATATATGTAATTACAACAAATGATGCTATTTTCATCTAAGACATCAAATTTTGTGTCCATTTACTAATTACTACTTAAAAAATAAATTTCTTGATTTAAAAAGTATTTATATGTATACATGTTTCTTCTATACATATTATACAGTTTTTCTTGCAGGAATGAAAGTATGTCTTTAAACTTTAGTGTACTTAATTATATTTTTAAAAGTTTCTTTGAGAATTTAAAGAAAACTGACTTTTAATGATTAAATTTGCATTTCCTTAATTTCTCCTGACATTTAACATGTTATTTGTGTTTTATCTCATTTTCCATTACTTGATATTTCCTAAGCATCCCATGATTACATAATTTCAGTATGTCAGTACATTCTAAAAATGTGAAACTGCTCCAACAAATATGCTAAAATTTTACTCCGTATTTTCAAGAAAAAGGAGTATCTAGATAAATTACAGTTGCTCTGCAAAAGGTACTTGTGTGTCCTCCCAGGTATATGTGTTTCCGTTCATTGAACTCAACACAGAATCAGTATTAAATTTTTGTTGACTATTGTAACCAAAGCAATGATTTTTGTATTTTAACAAGGCAAAACATTGATAGTCTCATAGTTTGCAGGAATGTAAAGTGAAAGTGTTACTGAGCCATGTTCCTTAAAGGGATTCCAGGAGTCTTACTGTTTCCAATCCAATTGACTCATGACATTCATTAGTGTTGTTTGACATGTTGACTATGTGATTCCATTCTCTGTGTCTATCTTCATGTGGTCTCTATGTGACTCCCTTAAACTATGCCAGTTTGATGTTCCATCCTGTCACAAGCACACTGGTGCAACTAAGTTCATAGTACTTTCAGTCATAATAGCCAGAAATGGGAAACAATCTAGATGTCCCTAACCCAAACAATGGGTAAAGAAAATGTGGAGTTTTATTCAGCTGTTAAAAACAATGACATCATAAAATTTGGAGGCAAATGGATGGAAGTAGAAGAAAATCATCCTGAGTGATATAACCTGGAAGACCTTATATGCACTCACCTATAGGTGGATATTAACTGTGAAGTAAAAGATAATCATGCTATAGTCTGGAAATCTACCCAGGCTAAGTAACAAGGAAGGCTTAAGTGTGATGCAAGGGGAAATAAAATAGATTTTGGGGGTGAAATGAAGTGGGTGGGGTTGGAAACAGAAGGGAAAAGTGAGAGGGAAGAAAATACTGAGAGAAATGACTGGAATTGAGGATCATTTCAGGGACAAGGTAGAAAACCTAGCGCAATGGAAATTCCATGGAATGTACAAGAGTAACCCTGGGGAGACTCCTACTAGTGGGGACCATCTAGCCCGACTAGCCATCTTCTGTAACCCGGTGAGGCCAAAGTGGAGGGACGGGAACATCAACTCAGTCAAAAGACCTTCCACCTACCGTTTGTCCTGCCTGTGGAGTGTCCTGGGACCAGAGCCTAGCAGAAGCCTCATCAAAGACACCAGAAACACTTCATCCAGCAACTGATGGGAGCAGATGTAGAGTCCCACACCCAAATTTTAGGCAGAGCTTGAGGAATCCTGTGGAGGTGTGGGAGGACGGATTGGAGGAACCAGAGGGGTCAGTGACACTTCTGGAACATGGTCCACAGAATCTACTGACTAGGACTCATGGGATCCTGCAGAGATCAGGCAGCCTGTAAGGGTCCGACCTATGCCTCCTGCATATGGTATGGCTGAGTAGCTTGTTCTTCTTGTGGGATTCCCAGGAGTGCGAGCACAAGCTGTCTCTGTCTCTTTTGCCTGCTTGTGGGACTCTTTTCCCCCATACTGGGTTGCCTCGTCCAGCCACGATGTGACAGTGTATGCCTGGTCTTATTGTAGCATAGTATGCAATGTTTCATTGATGACCCTGGGAGGCCTGCTATTTTCTCAGGGGAGACTGAGTGAACAATGCATGTGGAGGAGATGGAAGAGGGGGTAGAGCCTGGGGAGAGGGGAGGGAGGGGAAATTGCTGTCAGGATGTAATATAGGAGAAAAGAATTTAAAAAAATTCTATGCCATTTTTAATATTTTTTCTAAAATTACCAGCCATTTTATAAAGGGCTCAGTCCTTAAAGATAGGATAATTTAATCATGAGAACATTATTTAATTACTTGGTGAAAATTTGCTTTCAAGTAACATTGTATTCTCAAGTACCATGTATGACCACATGGGCATATCTTTTAAGGGATTAACTCATCCTATTGTATTGATATATATCTATATCTATCTCTCTCTATATATATATGTGTGTGTGTGTGTGTGTGTGTGTGTGTGTGTGTGTGTGTGTATGTGTGTGTATCTGTAAGTGCAATAATATATATGTGTATATGTATATATGTTAGATCTTAATATATAGTCTAATGCTGTTAATAATTTTGTATTTTAAAATGTGTCAGCTTTAATAATGTTTACATTTTTCTAGCATATAATAATCATACAAAATAATGACTTTAATCAGGACATTTCCATCTATGCATATAAATTACTTTGATCATATTGATCCCATCCCTATTCTATCCTCACTTTTACTAGGAACTTAGTTTCCAGCTCTATCTAATGTTCTTATTAGGGAAGATGATTCACGTACAATGAATATTTTACTCTGGTTTTTAAAGCAATCATTGTTCTGGTAACTGTTTTATTTTCCTGACAACTGACAACTAAATGGTAATAGAAACCACAACACGCATATAAGGTGCAGTTATTGCCACTTCCTGGTCTCCTCTGAAGATGTTTGCCAAGCACTGTACATATATAATCTTACATTTCTTCTCTAGAAATGTCTACTCAAGCGGAGAGTGAGTTCATCACTTTCTTCAGCTGTATTCTTTGCCCATATGTTCCCTTTATCTGTCTTTTCTTGCTTCCGTGTGCGTCACTCTAAACTGTGAATAACCTGACTCTCACCATCTGCTATCCACTTGCTTAACTGTTCAGTTCTGCTATATGTGGACTAGTCTGGGAATTGTGAACCTGTGGGGTTGTTTGTTTGTTTGTTTTGTATGTTTTCTTTGCTCTGATTTTCTGATTGGTATATTGAAACCCATACGCGCATAAGGTAATTATTGATTTGTTATTGTTTTGTCTATTTTTTCATTATTGTATTTGTTTCTTGGGGTTCTAATTCTTCTGTTTCTCTTTTCTAATGAGCAAAAAGTAGTTTTTTAGTTTCAAGATTTTTGTTTAATGTAAAAAGGAAATTTTTTTTAATCAGGTTATTCTCTAGCACACTTGCTGCTATACTTTTCTGTAATTGATTTCCTTCCCCAATTCCCCCCACCCAGTACGTCTTTTTCCCTTTAAGCCGACTCTCTTTCTTTCATGCCATTACCTGTTCTGCTTTCTTGTGTTACTCCACTATGCACTCTATTTTTCTCCTCCATGAAGACTTCTTACTTTCAGTTTCGTGCATTTAAAAAGCACATTAGTAAACAGTTTCCTCAATTAAAAGTCATGAGTACATGGATGAACAAACTGATTATCACTGTGGAAATCTGATGTTTTCATTACTCACATTACTACATCACTACCATCACTACCATCCCTTCCCCCACTACCACCACCACCACAACTATCAACCACATTAGTGAAGGGCTAAACATGTTGTTACATACTTTTAATTTCAGCACAGAAGTAGGAGAAATGCAAAATATTTGAAGGTACTCTGGTTTGCATAGTGAATTTTAAGCCTGTCAGCAACATATAGTAAGACTCTGTCTAAAAAAAA
The DNA here is from genome assembly GCF_007827085.1 of Peromyscus californicus insignis. Classification (NCBI taxonomy): domain Eukaryota; kingdom Metazoa; phylum Chordata; class Mammalia; order Rodentia; family Cricetidae; genus Peromyscus; species Peromyscus californicus. The sequence goes on along the minus strand of NW_026294413.1, from coordinate 17,533,303 downwards.
AATACTCATAGCTTTTAATATGATGCTTACAGCTAAACTTCCCTCTATCCAGAAGCCAAGGCAACATAAACCAGTGTCAAGCATATTGGCAAGATTCCTGGTAAGTAAGCCAACCCAATCATAACTACCAATACAAACAATCTTGCCAATATCAATCACCATTAGACTCAAAAAATTCATATAAATCCTCAGAGCCTAGACACTAATAACCACACATCTCCTGTTTGATATAATCTTTGAATCCTCTATGGCATTTAGCACTCTTGTCCTAAGCATGCTTGATCTCAAATCTTCTCAGAGCAAGGACTAGTATCTCAACCAATTACAGGAGCATTTTTCTATTATATACAATTTTCTCAGATGATGTAATTATTCTTAATTGAAGCTCATACTAATATTGGAATGAGTCAAGCATTCTTTCATTTCTAGAAGTCCCAAGACTTCCCAAAACAAATTAGATGATGTTACAAATGTAGCCTCTAGATTTCTATTTTGCAGGTTCATATTTTCACGTGTGAATACATGTATGTTGCCTCCAAAATTATAATGTGCAAATTCCAGCAATATGAATAAGCAGTTGACTCTTTATTTGCTCTTCTTTGGTCACTATATAAAACAAAATCCCATATTCATAAATGGTTGAATAAGTGATGATCATTTTAACGTTTCTCTATAGAGACAAAGATAAAATTTAGTTACTAAGGAATGACCATTTCATACTATAAATTAATTAATATGTAATTATTCCCTCTTCCATAGTGGCAAAATATCATGCAACTTCTGTAACTAGCTATGATTTCAAGAATTATAGATAATTGAGGAACTTCAAGGGTGAGGTAGAAATAAAATCAAGGAAAAACAGTTAAATATAAGATCTGCATAAGTTTGAATTTAGATTTAGAGAATATTTTGATAAAATAATATAAAAAGTCACTTAAATAATGAGATCAATAATCAAACAAAGGTATTTCTATCACTTTATACATAATTTGTTTTAATGTAAATGAATTATTCAGCCAGCAAACTTTCATAATCCTGCTTTCTTAACATTATTATTAACAAAGTCATCCTTTGCCAAATATTTATTGATCTTACAAAAGTGTCAGGCACTGGATTTACAGACATTTTAAGAAAAGATTTAGATTTATATGGATTCATTATGGATCTTTGAAGTATCAAATTCAATTAAAATGAAAATGAGCAAGTGCTGTCTAGTATGAAAATCAAATGCATATGAATGACTTTGATTCAGTTAGATATTCATAGAAAAGACATCTTTGCATTACAAAAAAGAAATATGAAATGTTGATGAAGTTTGAGCTAGAGATCCAAAGCATACTACATTTAAATATCAGGTTATCATTATATCACCATTCATGAAGAAATTTAAAGGAACAGATGTACATAACTGATTTGAAAAATATCAAAAAATCCTGTTTTTTTTTTCTCTTTCCTGAATAATGGGTAGAGATTAAAAAAAAAAAAAACTGGGATTCAGGAAATGATATGATTTGGAGCTTCATCCCACCTGTAAATCTCAGGTGTTCCATAGAAAAGAAAACATAGCCTTATGGCATGCATTCCTATAAAATAGTAATTTTATTTTAAAATTTCTTTTTTCTGTGTATATTGAACATGGTTTTTTATATCCACTTACACCTTAGCAATATGTAGCAGACAACTACTGCTGCTATTATTTTTAATTTTATTTATTAAATTTTTGCTCAAGAATTTTGTACATGTTTCAGTGTATTTTAATCATATCTACTTCATATTTACCTAATCCTTGTCCTCTAGAAATCCTCTCCACCTTCCAACTTCATGTTCTCTACTTTTCTTCCTTTCAACTCACTACCTGTGATTAGTGAATTCACTGCATGCATATGTGTAGGTCCATAGACTGGAGAATGCACCACACACAAGGGATCTCATGAGCTACCCCCATCCGTGGAATCTACGGCCTCCAAAATACATATGGTCCCATGGTGTATTTATATATCTCCTTAATTAGCTATTGGAAACTTAGTTTGATTATATTTCTTAGTTATTGTAACAAATACTGTAGTGAACATCACTTCAGATGTCTTTTTGACATAGTGATATCAGCTAGTTGTGACTTTAATGGATTGTAGATTTCAAATATTTGAGAAACCTCCATAGCATCTTCCATAATTTTGGTGATATTTTAAATTCTTATTAATACAATGAAAGGGTTTGCTTTTCTGGCTTACTAGGGGAGCCAGAGGACAAGCACTAACCATAACTCCAGTACCATGGTGTATCTAGAACTCTACTTACCCCTCCATTGTGTATAGCCTGCATCATTTAAAGACATTTTATCTGAAAAACGTGATCAGCCTCCATATCTGTCTTTTGAAACTCCTTAGCTCTATATCACTTATTTCTGAACACAGGGACTGCACCAAGTGTAGGTATCAGGGCAGTAAGATTCATGCTGTAAATTTTAATTCTTTAAACATTTCATTGCATGAGTATTTTAACACACATGGGATGTATGTGATTGCATATTTTTGCAATTGTGACTTATGTATGAGGTCAGAGGTCAGCTTTATTGAGTTATTTCTCTCCTGTCTTTACATGGATGCAAGAGATTAAACTCAGGTTATCAGGAGTGTGAGGTAATTCTTTGACTGCTGAGTCATCTCACAAGCATTGAATTTTAAAGAAGATTTAAGAACATTTATGAGTAAGATAGTAAACTTATAAGATAAGGTGTTTTTTTCCCCTCCTAAATCTCAATTGGATCTATTTTATGGGGTATTTATCCCCATGGTCCTACACAAATAAAACAAACAAACAAATAAACAAACGAATGAACAAACAGAAGCACATAGGTCAGGGGAGTTCCCAAACCATAGTGCAGGTGGTATGAAAATGACGTTAAGAACTTTTGAATATGCAGCACCACTTAGGTGACAGACTGTCTAGCCCAGAAGCCTCTCTCTCTCATGCCCAGAAATGAGGTCATGCTGCATTGTACCCTCTCTATGGAAGAGAATTGATGGAAGAACACAATGAGCTGTAATTGTACAGCCCCTCTTCTCATAGAATAGTAAGATAAGTTTATGGTCTTGTCTAGTGCCTGCCTCCAAGCCCCTTAGCATACATGCTAAGACAAGCTAAGTTATATGGTGTGAAGCATCAATGTATACTGTAAACTATAAAAGTCAGAACTGCGGTCATATATTGTGTACCCCAATAAAACTTAACTGGGGATCAGAGGAGAGAGCCAGCCACTAGATTAGACGAAGAGGCCAGACAGTGGTGGCACACACCCTTCATCCTATCACTTGGGAGGCAGAGATCCCTCTGGATCTCTGTGAGTTCAAGGCCACAGTGGGAGCAGAGCCAGGCATAGTGGCACACATCTTTAATCCTAGGACTTGAGATCTCATGCCTTTGCTTGGAAAGTACACATGCCTTTAATCCTAGGAAGTGATATGGCTGAGTGTAGAACGGTAGATAAGACATGAGAAGATAGGAACTCAGCAGCAATTTAACTGAGACACTCATGGGTGAGGACTAAGAGGCTCTCAGTCTGAGGATTTGTGGAAACAGGATTGACTGAGGACTTGGCAAAGTGAGGTTGGCTGTGGCTTGTTCTGCTTCTCTGTTCTTTCAGTTTACATCCCAATATCTGATTCCAGGTTTTTGTTAATAAGACTTTTTAAGATTTTTGTTACACTGAACACCCTGTGATCCCTTTGAGTCTGCTCTCTCTTGAGGACCTCTGTAGTTGCAAGTTTTTCTGTCTCCCGGCCGGCCAGCGGTCAGGACAATTCTCTCCCACTCATGTCCCCCAAGTAAACACACAGAGACTTATATTAATTATAAATGCTCAGCCATTAGATCAGGCTTATTACTGACTAGCTCTTACACTTAAATTAACCCATAATTCTTACTTATGGTACCTTTTCTCAGTTCTACCTTGTCATCTTGCTTCCTCTGTGTCTGGCTGGTAACTCCTGACTCAGCCCTTCCTCTTCCCAGAATTCTTTTTGTCTGCTTGTCCCACCTATACTTCCTACCTGGCTACTGGCCAATCAGCATTTTATTAAACCAGTGTACAACAGCATTATCCCACAGCATACTTCCATTATTGCTTCATTAGTGACTACCTCACCGAATGCTGTCCCATTCCAAGGCTTGATTTAAAGCAATCGGTGTTCATGAGGTCTCTCTTTTTATTAATTAATTAATTAATTTATTTATTTATTTATTTTTTTTTGAGGTCTCTCTTAATGAAGCTACTTCTGAAGGGTAACCACATTGCTAGCTCCTCTTTAGCTTCCAATATTTGGGTGCTGATATATTGCTTGACAACATAAGCTAAGAGTAATTGCTCCACCTACGCTGCTTTCATTTTTTATTTGCCTTCAGTCTAATGCTGCCTCACAACTGTTAGTGTTATAGTACTCATAAAGCAGTCCACAACCATGAGGACTTTTTCCTCCTGCCAGGGTTCTGATGGCTTTTCTCTTCCCCTCTGGACATTTTGGCATATTGTAGGATCTGCCTTCCCACTTCTGTTCATACTGGCCTCAGGCCCTGGATAGGATCTCATCTTCAATTCCTTCCTCTAGTGTTATTTTTTGGCTTGTATCATGATGATCCACCTGTGTTTGCTGCTTCAGCTTACCCGTTTTACCTCCAGAAGATCTCTGTTCCTACATTTCAGGTTGAGATCTTTGTTTCCACAGGGAGCCTCTGCCTTCCCCCTCTCAGACCTTTGTTCCTCTGTCCAGGGTCCTGATGCCACATGCAGGTCATCTAGTACATTCAGGCTTTCACCTTCAGGCTCAATCTCCTAATCTGCAGACTGAATCTATGCTCCGTTAGGTAGGCTGCTCTGCTGTCCCTTAATCTTGATTGCCTCACCCGGATGTCTGGCCCTGTCAGCCTCTGGCTTCCCTCTCCTCTCTTCTTCATCCTGCTCTCCTCCAGTCCTTAAGCTGTGTACTTGGTCCTGGCACTCGCTCTTGGCGGATCCTCCCTGATCCACTTCGCATTGACCACAGATGCTTCAAAGCTTCAGTGCTGGTTGAGAAACTCCCATTCTTCTTTGCCATGGCCAAATAGCTCTTCTTGACACTGGTCTGCTACTCCTGGTACTCACCATCTCAAGAACTATAAAGCCTTTAGAGAGCTTCATCTTCTTCTTTCCTTCCTTTTTTCCCTCAAGGCCCACCCACTCACCCATCTCATCCTCTGAAACTTATTTTGCCTTGTCTTCTCTGACCTTTCCCCATGATCTAATATACCTGGAGGCTCAAATATAACCTCAATTCCCTTTTCCTATTCCCAAGACCCCTCCCCAACTTCCAGCCACATATCCTATTTTCTATTTTTTTAAAACAGTTTTCTTGACCTTCAGGACTTCTCTTAAATTTTCCTACTTTTCCTTTTTTTTAAAAGGCAGAGTTGTAGCTAGAGTTTTCCTGCCTGGCCCACAGTCAGGACAAATCTCTCTCACCTGCTAGTCCCACAGCCACTCAGACCCAATCAAGTAAACACAGAGACTTATATTGGTTACAAACTGTATGGCCATGGCAGGCTTCTTGCTAACTGTTCTTACAGCTTAAATTAATCCATTTCTATAAATCTATACCTTGCCACTGTTCTTACAGCTTAAATCAATCCATTTCTATAAATCTATACCTTGCCACTTGGCTCATGGCTTACCGGCATCTTCACATGCTGTTTGTCATTGTGGTGGCTGGCAGTGTCTCTGACTCAGCCTTCCACTTCCCAGCTTTATTCTCCTCCTTGTCCCACCTATACTTCCTGCCTAGCCACTGGCCAATCAGTGTTTTATTTATTGACCAATCAGAGCAAAACATTTGCCATACAGAACATCCCACAGCACTTCCCTCCCCCTTTTTTTCCAAAAAGGAAGGTTTTAACCTTAACAAAGTAAAATTACATATAATTTGGGAATTTGGGCGTAGCTTCTCTTACTACTTCCTGCTGGAGGGGGGCGCTGTATCTTATGGAGACACAAAGAAAATTTTAGGATCATGGAGTAGTCTGTGAGGCTGTATCATCTGAGCCAGTTGCCTTGAAACCATTCTGGATGTTGGATCATCTGGACCATGGTGTCATCGGAGACCTTTCAGGGGGTCTTGGCTGGTCAAACCTGATGTATCTTAATCTGGAACAAATCCATAGCCTCTGGCTTTCTGTGGGAACAAATGGCACCCAACGTGTTGGCAAGAGTTTCCACCTAAAACCTGAGAAAAGATTCTAAAATTGAGCTAAAAACAGCTTCCTTATTGTCTCTCTCAAATGAGCAGCAGCCTGCCGGTTTGAGCTACTTGTGGTTTCCTGGTGTGCACGCTTGACCTGCAGTATGGCAGGATTGAGGCCTCTGCAAGTGGCACATTAAGCTGCATGGTGGGTTTAGCCTTTGCTAGTACAAAACAAAAAAAGAGGTTTCTGGGCTACATGCTGCTTGGATAAAAGCATAGACCCACGATAGCTCCCAGAGCTGGTGGTAAACGCACCACCGCCATGTTGGGAAGCTGAGGTGGGCAGATCCAGCAGCCACAGCTGCTGCAGGTTAAAGCAATAGATTCACAATAAGACAGATTCAGATGTAATAGTTTACAATGTGTGTAAAATATACGTAGGCTTGAAAGAGACAAAAAAGGTGATATATACAGTTATATAAACAAACACATAGTTTTAAAAAATAAAGTCTTTAAAGAGACAGTAAAATTAACATAAAAAATAAGCCACATAAAAATGAGTATTACACAGAGAATCTGGATTGTGTTGTCTTTGGGATTTTTAACTGCAGAAAAGCATTTGATCGTAAAAGATGTTGAGTTAAACCAATATGTATATTTTAAAGATACCATGACTTCAAAATTTGGATATAAGAATATGTTGCTTTGGAAAGGAGACTCTGCTTTTGTTCCCACAGAAAGCCAGAGACTATGGATTTGTTCCAGATTAAAATACATCAGGTTTGACCAGCCAAGACCCCCTGAAAGGTCTCCGATGACACCATGGTCCAGATGATCCAATATCCAGAATGGTTTCAAGGCAACTGGCTCAGACGATACAGCCTCATGGACTATTCCATAATCCTAAAATTTTCTTTATGTCCCCATAAGATACAGCGCCCCCCTCCAGCAGGAAGTAGTAAGAGAAGCTACGCCCAAATTCCCAAATTATATGTAATTTTACTTTGTTAAGGTTAAAACCTTCCTTTTTGAAAAAAAAAAGGGGGGAAGTGCTGTGGGATGTTCTGTATGGCAAATGTGTTGCTGATTAGTCAATAAATAAAACACTGATTGGTCATTGGCTAGGCAGGAAGTGTAGGCGGGACAAGGAGGAGAATAAAGCTGGGAAGTGGAAGGCTAAGGCAGAGAGACACTGCCAGCAGCCATGATGAGAAACAGCATGTAAAGATGCCGGTAAGCCACGAGCCTTGTGGCAAGGTATAGATTAATGGAAATGGATTAATTTAAGCTGTAAGAACAGTTAGCAAGAAGCCTGCCATGGCCATACTGTTTGTAACCAATATAAGTCTCTGTGTTTACTTGGTCGCGTCTGAGTGTCTGTGGACTGGCAGGTGAGAGAGATTTGTCCTGACTGTGGGCCAGGCAGGAGAACTCTAGCTACACAGAGTTTATCTGTCTGCATGATGTCCTTGCTACTTGCAAGCTACTGATTTCTCTGGACTTGGCTTGATTCCCAGCATGGTTATACTTTAAAAATAAAGCTGCCAGTGGCTTTCTCTTTGCTATGGCCTCTAGATTCTCACAAAACTAGCCAGGTGTGGGGAGGAATGATTGGACCCTGTTCCTGAGGGTCCCTTAGAACATAGCTCTCCTTGCAGGCTCACTGAGAGATGGCTGCCTCCCAGACTGTTTCACCAACAGAACATTTTTAAGCTCTCAGAGATTTTACTTCTGTCCCTTACTACACCTTCTGTCTCAGATTAAAAAAAAAAAAAACACAAAATTCAAAACAATTTTGGGGCCCCAGTTGCTAACTCATCTGTTGTGGCCTTTCTCCTTCCCACTCTCCTCCCCCAATATCTGTGTGAAGTAAATTCATCACAAACAGACTTATACCAGGGCAAAATCACCTTTCTAGTTTGGCTAAAGCCAGAAACTCACTCTGGCTTATCAACAAGCTTTCTTTTCCCTTTCTGTAGCTTGAGTTTCTCCCTCCTAGACCACTGTTACACATCTGAGGCACAGGGATCTGTACCCACCACACTTTCCCTGAAGGCAACCATGAGACTCCCTGACAAGAGCCACAAAACTTAGAAAAAATGATAACAATAAATAAATAAATAAATAAATAAATAAATAAATAAATAAATAAAAAATAAATATCCCATTAATGTAAAAAGACTGTTTTCATCATAGAAGGGAAGAATTACACTCATATCATTAAGATGCTTTTGAATTTAAAACATTATTAGAATTTTTCTTGATATATTTATGAAAGGTAAGATGATATTCATCTCAATTTTGTTAAGATTACTTTAGAACAAGGTATTTTTATTTATGTTAATCATTTTTGATATATTTATTTGCTTACCAAAGCCTGCTACCTGATGTAAGCCAAATTTTTATTTTGCTAAGGCTCAGACCTACTAATGATAACTAAAAATTTTAACTAGATCCAATCAACTAGAGTGGTACTCTTCTAATATTAACTCCATAGTTCTAGATACCTAAGGATTTTTAATTAATTATTCTAATACAAAGTGCCTATATTCTTAATACACCTACTTTATTTCTTAGAGATATACTATGCTTTCAATGATTTAAAAACATTTATTTTCTGTGTTTTAAATTGTTTAACAACTCTTTATATGTGTGTATATATTGTGTCTGAACATATGTTCATCAGCTGTCTTCAAATGCCCTCAGAGGCCAAATAAAATTCAGGATCCAAAGAAGCTGGGGTTTCAGATGGCTGTGACCCTCCCACGTAGGGTCCTAAGAACTGAACCTAATCCTCTGCAGAGTCAAAGAGTGCTCTGAAATACTGAGCCATCTCTTCTCTCTCAGCTCCTCTCTTGTGTGCCTATAAACTCAGTTTATTCACACTACAGTTAAGTGTGCTACACTGAGTCATATAGACCATGTCCTCCTGATTCATAAATCCAGACACAAGCTGACCAGAGAAACAAGACAACCAGCTATCAGACAAGCTAGCCCTACTTAAATCCTCTAATGTCTCAATTCAGCATGAAGAATTGTTAAAGTGAATTTGACAGTCACCGTCCATGGTGCTTACTATCTCCCTTTCTTGTAAAATTTTTCTTTATAACTTTTCTAACCTTTTAAAGTCAATCTGTGAGTTTCAAAACTGAGGAATTGTCATAAAAACTGGTGTCAGTTTTACAATAGATAGTCATGCCATTAGGATTGGGCTAGGGGTTACTCAGTCCATGTTCACCTGCTTCATTCTTTATCCTCAATGCTTCTGCCAAAGAAACAGTAGGTACAATACTGTAGGAACACCTCACTTCTTACAGGAAGCTAATCAATCACCCTAGGGTACCAGAGCCTGTGGGTGGCACATGGCGTATGATAACAAACATGAAAAAGAAGAACTAAACTTTCTTCATTCTCTGGCTCCAGGGAATCAGAGACAACTTTATTTGAGTGTTAATTGTGTGCCACTCATTATCTAAATGCAACAAGACCTCTCTTGTTTTTTTCTTTCTTCTGATATCAGTAAGATGGGAACATCTGCTTACTCTTGAGTGCATGAGCTATGAGCTTTCCTCATAGCCCTTATCTTGCTGTCTTTCTGTGACATTTAAAACTCCATTTATGGCTGGGCAGTGGTGGCACATGCCTCTAATCCCAGCACTCAGGAGGCAGAGCCAGGCGGATCTCTGTGAGTTTGAGGCCAGCCTGGTCTGCAGAGCGAGATCCAGGACAGGCACCAAAACTACCCAAAGATACCCTGTCTTGAAAAAAAAAATCCATTCATAAATATTTTAACCCAAAGACAATCTGCCTCAGTGCTCTTCTCAAACCACTAAGTCTGAGACCTTACAACATCTCAAACATGGACTCAGCTTTGACGAGTATAGACTCTCTTATCCAAGGATGAATGAATATGTCTATTTGCCATATGACAACACTATAGACTTTCTCTTTTATAATCATATTCCTTGTTGATACAAATGTAAACTGTTTTGATATTCCTGTTTAAGATAATTTGTATATTGATACAAATACAGAACTATATTTGTTATAATGTACATATATTTCTAATCTTATTTGAAATATTTGTATATTGATACAAATGTAAATTTATAGCTGTCATACTGCATGTATGTTCTACTTCTGTTTAGGATATTCTGTATATTGATATATATTTAAGATTATTGTCATAGTGCATATCGCACTATACATTCCTACCTCTGTTATAAATAAATAACTTGTGTATTGTTACAATTTTGAAGTCATTGTCCTTTACCATACATTTGCTTATAGACTGTTTACCATTTTTACATGAAGGTTATTAGGTTATTTCGGTAGATAACACTTATAGATTTATAGTCACCCATGCTTGTCATCTCTATAGTTATGTTAGTTAGGTTATCCAGATTTACAGATACATAGGTCAGATGGATAGGTAAACTTCAAACACTTCATAGACCTAGAGAATATGGCACTTAAATAACTTAGAATTCTGTTGATGTGAGACACAATTGCTCCTGGCAGCACCAATTTGATCCCGAGAGAACATTGGGCTTCTAAGACATTTCCACTTGGAAGTTTGTCTTCTTGGCACAATATGGCCTATTGGGCAAAGAACTGCCCTTGCCTCAACTGCTGACAATATGAGTGCTGTCCTTCTGGACAAGCAGGACACAAGGAAAAGTGACTTCTGAACTCTGCCAAGACAGGGTAAGATGGTCTTTCAGAATTCCTGCTTCTGAAAATGGTCTGTCAGATACTTTAGGCCTGTAGCCAATTTGAATGCACCAACAATGCTGAGAAACATTAGGTGACTGTTTAGGCTGCCAGCTGTCTCTGTCTACTCTCCCAAAAGTTGCTTGCATCCATCTTCCATTTCTCAGGTACCATTATATTCCTTCTCAGGTCTTTGATGGGATTTAAGACTAGCAGTTATAATTACAACTTAGTATATATATATATATATAATATTTTAGAACATATTAAGTATTAAATTCAGGTTCTTTAGGATAGGACACCTTTTGGAATGATCATTGTAACATGCCATTTACCTACACTCTAGACTTCTCTGGATTTTAATATGTGTTTCTTGCTTAATATTGTTCACGTTGGTTATAGCTACATCTTATCTAGGTCATTATCCCTCTTTACTCCTGGACAATATTTGATAACCATTCCTTTGTATATAGTCTTGTATTAGGTTAGAACCTTCTTATTTAGACAAAAGGGGGAGATGTAGGAGGTAGCCATTCCAACCTTGATCTGGAAGTTCCAACCCCCACTGAGGCTTTGATAACTGTCACACCTACAAGGCCGGGCCAAGAGAGGACTCTGAAGACCCGAGATCTGTATGTGCTGGCTCTCTTGATTCCTGGACCCTGGATGCTGGAGGTAGACAGAGCAGAGTTCTCCAGAGAACACCACTGGACTGCGACACACCTTTCCCAGACCCTGCAAACTACCTATCCCTTCACTTGTAAGTTACGCCACTAAATAAACCTCCCTTTTAACTGCATGGAGTGACCTTAATAATTTCATAAATAATTCCTAGTATATTTTTAATTCTTAATATATTCATAAAAAGAGGCTAGTTATTTTTTTAAAAAGTTTATTTTGCATTCTACCTCTAAATTCCTTCATTAGAAAACAGCGTTTTTATATTTTTGATAGTTTTAGTTAAAAAACAAAACATCATTTTGTCTCTCTCTGTCCATCTTTGCCCTATTCCTCTCTCTCCTCTCTCTCTCTTTCTGTCTCCCCTTCCCTTTCTCTTCCTCTCACCCTCCCTCCTTCTCCTTCTGGCGCTCTATTCTGTCCCTATCTGTCTCTGTCTCTCTCCCTATATTTCTTGGGAAGGTATTTTAAGATTAAATACATGTTTACTACTGTCTTCCATAGGTTTGAGGAAGATGAATGACCACCAGGAACACACACTTAAAATTAATTCCACTGGCTAGAGTTGGGAGGATTTGTCTAGCAGGCATGGATGTTTGGTCATGGAAACATATTTTCTACTTTATACATTAAATATATCAACAATATGATATTTTGGTCTACTTAAGGAAACTTCCATCTTACTACTCTATCAGACCAGATGACAAGAGAGAAAGGGGCATGCTTTAAATTACACATAATAAGTACTGAATACATTCAAAGACTTCAATGACATGAATAGAATATATTTAATTTTCAAAGTATTTATTTATTGTTTGTGTGCTGGCCCCTCCCTTGGAGACACTTGCAATTTCAGTCAGGAGTTATTTCTCATTTTTCTTAATAAATCTGTGATGCATCCCTACATTTGTATTTCTTTTGAAATAACCTACAAATAGGATAAAGTGCTAAATAATATTATGAGGCTTAAATAATATATGAAATACAATTTCCAAATTTGGTTACATTTGAGGCCAGCCTGGTCTCCAAAGCGAGTTCCAGGAAAGGCACAAAGCTACACAGAGAAACCCTGTCTTGAAAAACCAAAAAAAAAAAAAAATCTCCTCAAAATCTTGAGACTAAATTGTTTTAGTTGAAAACACTATTTTATTGAAAACACATATTATGGTTAAAATTTATATAGACGATAAGAATGCTTAATAAATTTATTTCAATTGTAATGCTGAAGAAAATATTTTTATCATAAACCATTTTAAAATATGATATAAAGTGTTATTGTGAAATTCATTGACAATAGATTAAAGCAACTTATTATATTTTAAAATTGAAAATGTATGTTTCATGTTTTTATTAGTAACAGAACTAAGCTTCTAGATTTATACAATCTTATCTTTCCTTAGGAAAGAGTTTTATCATATATTTAGTTACATTCTTTAGTAGTGGACTGAAGATGATGAATACAACACAATTACTTGATCATTTTATTAGATGTCCAAGACACAAAGGAGCTCAAATATCAACAACTGACTATATTACCTATAACTAAAGTTCTTATTTTTGTACTTTCTCAAATATATTAAAAGTCCTCTCCTCACAGGAACATCATGTCACTTCATCTACCCGCCCCCTCCCCCCGGGTTTAATTATTTCTCTGTTAATTTTGTGGTGCAGATAAATATATCACTTCAACTCAGCATTAAAATTCTGTTTGATCCCATGTAAATAATGAGAACCTTGCCAACATTAGATGGTGATTCAGTGGGAGGGAGTTTTGTTGCAGAAATAAGAAAGTTAAGCACAATAGTAACTACTTTGAAGGGCAGATACGTGATTTGCCAAGCTGAGAGAACCATCTATATGTTGCTCATACAAGAAGAAAAAAGGCTAAGAAACAGGAAGTGAATGAGAGGAAAATGACACTTTCAGAAGGAAGTGGGCAAAAAAGTGACAGTGGCAGTGAGCACCGGCATCAAGTCCAGTCTTCGATATGAGAGATTGTCCTTTCTCGATGACCTCTTCTTTTCTATTGTTTCACTTCCTTTCTAAATATTTTTCTGCTTTTAAGACTGGACCAGAACCTCAGTAACTCCCTCACAGTTTAGAATAGCAACATTCCATGTTCTTTATATTATTAAGATATTCAATAAGTGTTGCATGAATATTTCCTGAGAAAAAAATTAATTTACCTAAGGCTGATGTGGGATTATGTTATTACTGAGTCACTGGTATTAATGAGAGGAATGTAGATAAGTTGAGTGAGTTTGATGGCAAGATTTTAAAATAAAGTATTTAAGGAGGATTTTTTAATTAAACTTGTGTCAATTAATTAATGGATTTGTATTCATGCCTTTGTGTGCTGGGGGGAGTAGGTGCATGTGCCACAGCCTGTTTATGTATTTCAGAGGACAAATTGTTCTAGTCAGCCCTCTCCTTTCACCATGTGTGCCCTGGAGATTAAAACCATGTCCTCAGGCTTGGCAGGTGTACTAACTGGCACAGTCAGATTTCCGGCCTAAGAAGAGTGAAGGACTGAGAAAATAATTTGCAGAGGTCTATCCCAGCCATCTGCGAATGCTATTTTCCCTTATGTGTTATCAATAGTGTATGAGTATTTTCGAGGCATGGAATACGTTGTGACAGGGTAGAGATTTAACAGGAAAGTGCTTAAGCACTGACTGATATTATGAAGAAAGAAAACAAAAACAGGAAGGGGGGAAGCAATGTTCTCGGGAGAGCCCTGGCCATATGTTAGCTTAATTATCCACTTATTAACCAATTCTCCTTAGAATTACAAGAAAATATTCTCTGCTAATCTTGTGATGGTAAATAACTTTGCAAACATATTTTATGTTTTGAATTATGTTTATTTGCAAAATTATGCCTAAGCAATTAAATCTTGTAACCACCTCTTTTTTATAACAGTAGAAAATTGCACAAATAATTTTATAATCAATGTAAACTATGCTTCTTAAAATTTTAACTATTACTTTCATGATTATAATTGAAAGTGTCAAGTATGATTACTTCTCCACCATCTAATCATAAAATGTTGCTACCAAGTAGCTAATAATTCTTTAGTTTCATGTTGTTATAAATACAGAACAGAAATATTCATTTCAAATCCCCCATATTGCAAAAATATATTATTGAAAATATGCATATTTAACTTTTAAAATCTCCATAATGGGAAATCATTAATAAAATGAACTTTTTGTAGTTTTATTCAGATTTTTGTAATTCATTAAAATAATTATGACTTGTAAGCCTTTTGAAATGTTCCTGCAATTCTTTACATAAAAGTGTCAAGGAAAAAAAGTGTCAGGGCACTGGAGTGGTGGCTCAGCAATTAAAAACACATAGTGCTCTAATGGTAAAGCAAAGTTCAGGTTCCAGAATCTATGCCTGGCAGCTCAAAGTACCCATAACACCATTCTAACGAATCAAACAACTGAAAGGAATGAATTTTTTATTAAGAAATTGTTTATTCATTTTACAAACCAATCAGTAATCCCCCACTTCCCTCCTCCCACCCCTCCGTCCTCCCCCACTAACAACCACCGATATTCCCGCCTACAAGAAGGCAAGGCCTCCCAAGGGGAGTCAGCAGAACATGGCACATTCAGTAGAGGCACGTCCAAGCCCCTCCACCTTGCAGCAAGGCTGTGCAAGGGGTCCCACCATAGGTACTGTGCTCTAAAAAGCCATCTCATACACCAGGGATGGGTCCCTGATCCCACTTCCTGGGGCCCCTTAAACAGTTCAAGCTAAACAACTGTCTTGACTATCCAGAGGGCCTAATGGGGGGTGGGTTGGGAGGGAAGGCTAGGGGCCATAAGGAGGAAGGAGAGGGGAATCTGTAGTTGGGATGTAAAATGAATAGATAATCTCTTAATAATAAAAAGAAGAAAAAATGCCTACACTAGCTTGCTTCTTAGGTCATTTTGCTTAGAATATCTTCTTCCATCCTTTTATTCTGAGGTGATGTACATCCTTGATGTTACGGTGTTTTTCTTGGATGCAGCAGAAGAATGAATCTTCTTTTCATATCCATTTAGTTATTCTTTGCCTTTTTGTTGAGAAATTTGGACCACTGATGTTGAGAGTTACCAATGAGCAGTGCTTGTTTATTCCTATTATTTTGTTGTTGTGGGATAGATTTTCTCCCTTCTTTTGATTTGATTTACTGTCTTGCAACTACTTATTCCTTGTGCTTATTTGTCTATGTTTAACTTCTTCAGGTTGAAAGGTTCCTTCTAATGCAATGATTCTCAAATTGTGAGTCATGACCCCCAGAGAGATCACAATTCAGATATCCTGCACATAAGATATTTATATTGTGATTCATAACAGTAGAAAAATTTCAGTTATGAGGCAGCAATGAAATGGGTTGTGGGTCCCCATAAGATGAAGAACTGTATTAAATGGTCACAACATTTAGAAAATTGAGAACCACTGTTCTAATGCCTCCTATAGAGTTAAAATTGTATATAGATACTGCTATTTTTTGTTTTATTGTGGGATGTCTTTCTCCATCCTGATAATTGGAAATTTTTCTGACTGTATTAGTCTGAGCTTTCTATGGTCTCTTAGACTTTGCAGAACAATTTTTAGAATGTTCTGTCTTTTAGCGGCTCCATTAAAGATCAGGTGTTATTATAATAGGTCTGCCTTGATATATTACTTAGCCTTTTTCTTTTTGCAGCTTTGAATATTTATTCTTTCTTCTTTATATTTAGTGCTTTGATTATTAGGTGTTGTGGAGAATTTCATTTTTGGTTCAGTATGTTTGCTGTTTTTTTTTAATATATATATATATATATATATATATATATATATATTGTGTGTGTGTGTGTGTGTGTGTGTGTGTGTGTGTGTGTGTGTGTGTGTGTGTGTGTAATTTGTACCTTGATAAGCACCTACTTCTTTGGGAGAGAGATATTTTCTTTAATGATTTATTCTACTTCCTCTATCCATATTATTTGTAGAATTTATCTTTTTCAGTTTCTCACATTTGCTGCATGATTTGTTCTTGGATTTTTTAGATTTCACATTTCTTTTGACCAAAGAATATTCATTCTTTTCTGTCTTGTCTTCAGTGCCTGAGGTTCTTTCTTTTGTTCTGTGTTCTGTTGGTGAAGCTTGTCCTTTGAGGTCCTGTTCAAGTTCCATAAGTATCATTTCCAGTTTTATCTCAGCCTGGGTTTTCTTTAGTGATTCTGTTTCTACTTCCATGTCCTTTTTTTTTTCATTCCTTTATACTGTTTGTTTTTCAAAGATTTCATTAATGGATAATTTCATATACTTTTTAAGGTCCTTGAACATATTCAGAATAAATATTTATTGAAGTCTTTGTGCTGTGTTTTAGCTATATTGCATTTCTCAAGGCCTACTTAGTAAGATTGATGGTCTCCAGTGGAGACATTTTGACCTGGCTAATATTGGTTGTATTTTTATGCCTGGATCTAGGCATCTTTGCTTGGAACGATTGGAACTCCAGGTGTTGATATCTTCTCTTTATTGGGTGTGTATTTCAATCCGTGGTTTCTTTTGTCCTCTCTGGATCTTTGGGATATGTAGTTGCTGTGGGTTTCCTGGTAGAGAATGTATCTGAATCCCTGTCAGTTGTGGGCACTGGTGTTTCTGGGTGCAATATGTTTTTATGTATTGAGAGTTAGCATAAAGGAATAGGGATGGGCTGTAATGGGGATGGAGGTGTGGGAGGTATGGTTGAGATGGCCCACAGGAGTAAAGCTTGGTCTGCCAAAAGATATATGGAGTCCCTAGGGAATGGAGAAACTGAGAAAAGGTGGGTCCCTTCAGGTTGTCTGCAATAGGGATGGGTATGAGACTAGAGAACTGGAAATGGAGAACAGGAAGGAGAGCAAATATCTCTTACCTGATTTCTATGCTTGTGTGGCCAATGTTTTCCTAGAGAGAGTGTCTTTCTTGTTTGTTGATTCCCTGGCAAATACAGCTTGTGGTACCCAGCAAGAGATTGCCTCCACTGTTGGAGCTGAGAAAAAAGGTCTCAAATATTTGTCTTTATTGTCTTTTATGTGTCAAATCCTTATTTTAGCCAATCATTTAATCTTTAAATGAATCTATTGGTTGTGAGGTTTTTTCTTCTTAATATTAATCCAAATCTAATCTTACAAATTGTTGTATCATATTCATATTACATCTACAAATGCTTACTGAAATATAATCCCCCCATGGATATTGATAATAATTTTCCCCTTTATTGTTTTACTGTAATAAACACATTCTTCTAAATCCCTGATAGCCTTGGAGTTTCCCATTTCGTGTGAGAAGTTATTGTTTACCAGCATTAATATAATGTGTCTGGATATGAGATTATTTTATCTAGTTTGTATGATTTTGAGAACAAAGCCCTGGGCCTTCCAAATGCTGTGCAAGTGTTCTACTGATGACAGATTTACTTTTAACTGTCTATTTATGACTGCTATGATATTACACTCAGGCCAACAAGTTCTGTTTATAATAAAGACATCACGAAATATTAGTTCGATGAATGAATATTCATTATTATTCTTATATTTTCAAAATTATCATCAGTCATATAGTATTTAAATATTCCCTTTGTGAGGAAAATGCCTCTGTAAAATTACTCCATTAGAAATAAGTCTGATAAATATTTCTGACTCTAAGCTTCTTTAAACAATGTATAAACAGAACTTCCTTAAAAATAAATCAGTTCTTATGAACTTCAATATATTACTGCTTTGTGTTCTGTGAAAAGAACAAACCATCATCTGTTTGATTATAATTTGCTTTATGACTAACATAGAATGGCTGCCTTGGGATTGTTTTTCTTGAATTCAGCCTTTTCATGATCAATAGGCTTCCCCTTAGAGGGATCATTAGAACACAAGTTGACATTCATTAGTATTTAGAAGATGAACAACATAATGCAATTGCTTTTTGTTCTACAATCTGGTATTATTTACTTCAGTATGCAAATCTATATCATGGCAACAAATAAATATATAACTATAGTTCCATAACTTTCACATTTAGCAATGCAAAATGTCTCCCCTAGGATTAACTCTATTTTAAAATGATTTGATATCTTAGTCATAGCATCTAATTGTGAGAAAGGAATGAGTATAATTTATTTATTACTGAGTTTTGAGATTAGAAGACAGTTCTTCAGCAAGGAAGTATTGTGACTTGATTGAGAGTACCAAGAGGAAAAATGTGTCAATTATATTTGGATTAAAAGTAAAATTATTTAAATATTAGAATACTGTCCTTTAATAAGAAAATATTACAAGTGTATATGTATTAAAACAAAACTCCATTTGTAGGAGTAACAAAAGAGATGCTAAATGTTGAAGTATGAGTAATACACAGTTCCTAAAGTATTTTATTAGAAAACAATGGCCTGCAGGAAGCACAAATTAACAATGGATATAATTTTTATTATTTTAGAATTTAACTGTTCTTTAAAGTTATATTAAATATTAGAAACATACACATCACAGATTTCTGTCATCTTCTCTTTGAGTAAAAACGTTAATCTTTAATAGTAATGACATATCCATTTGGATGTAGGACATAATCATGCCTTGAATTTGAACACATGAATATATTATTGTAGTTTTCTCTAGTAGCTAGGACATAGAGTAATTTCAGCTCTCAAAGTATCTGGTTTTTTTTTTTTTGCTACTGTCTGTTAGAACTCTGCTTCTATTTGTGGCAAAACCATTATGTTTTGATTTCTATGTATATGTATATTTTTACTATTCGATAATGGCTCACATTTCAGCCAATAGTTTATATTTTGACTCGGTTCTTCGGTAGCATAATTCAGTCGCGATCCATCTATGTTCCTGAATAAAACATTAGTTCATTTCTCTTTATTGCTTTATGTGATGAGTCACACACTGTTCATCTAGCTATTTGCCTTACCCATGTGCCGTCTTCGTTGTTGTTTAATTTTGAGGCAATGGTGATAAATCATTCTATACAAATTTGTGGAGAGTAGTTTGAGTGATTATCAGTGTGTCTTTATCTAGAAGCATTATTGTTGAGATGAAGTGTGTGTGTGTGTGTGTGTGTGTGTGTGTGTGTGTGTGTGTGTGCGTGTCTGTATGTGTGTGTCTGTGTGTGTGTTGCACTTTATAAAAATTTGCCAGACTACTTTCTGTGGTGGCCATTTCACTTGCAGTATCAGCCGTTCATCTCATTGCTCCATAGTCTATCCAGCAGTTCCCTGAACCAATATAAGCCCTTGACTTTTTTATATTAACCACTTTATTAGATGCCTAGCTGCCTGTCATCGTGGTTTTGATTTTCATCCCCCCAATGACCCCTTTTAATGTGCATCTTTTGAATCTTATGTCTCCTTTGGTAGATTATCTGTTTTTAACACTTGCACGTTTTGAAGGATTTTTTTTTTAAATTCTCCTGGATTTTGATGTTTCTTTCTACATTCTGAACACATTTTCTATGTCTCCCATGTGAACAGGAAGTGTATACTTTATTCTCAATCTTGTCTCTTAAGTTGAGTTATTCATGGAGTAAATACGTGGATTTTGATCAAGTATAATGGGCTATTTTTATGTTATCTGTCTTTATAACAACTCTACAAGTACAATGTCAAAACTAAATTTTTTTTTTCTATTTGGTATCACTGTTTTTTTTTCTTACCAATTTATATTTTGGTTGTATTCTCCTGTGATCAGTTTGAGTTCCTTTTACACATCTTTTGAATTAAGTTGGACTACTGTTTCTCCCTCCTCCATTACCATCATCTTTTTCTCATCTTTATATTCTGCTCACTTCAATTATGATATGGAGGGCCCAGTGCCAAGGCTCCCTGAGGGAAAAAAACAGACTATAATTTTTCAGGAATTGGTTACACTTCACATCGGTGAGACAATTAAGCAAACAAGAAGCATCATCATAGAGGAATGATAACTTCAGCTTGCCATTTGAGGAGATGCGGTCCATTCTCATAGGGAAGGTGTGGCAGCAGAAGCATGTGGCAGCTAGTTATACTGCATTCTCATCTACAAAGGAGAATGAAAATGCAAAGTGTAACCCAGCGACAATACCTGAGGTTCTACCACAGAGTCCGACTTCCTCCAATGAGGATCCACCTCCTAAAGGTTGCAAAACATTCTCAAGGAGTGTCCAACATTTAAACTAAATGAATGTTCTGATTAGTAATTTTGAAGTTTTGTGTTTCATGGAACCCCTGCCTGAATAGATATGTAAGAAGTAAACCTTTGTCCTGACCACAGCCTAGCAATCTTTAACACAGATGCTCATGATCAAGAAATTTACAAAAAAAAAAAAAAAATACTGACTCTTGTGCTGCTAACATGAGAAATGATTATTTCTCACACAGTCTTGCTCAGGAGAGTCAATAACTGCTGTATAGAATCTGCTTATGTCTATTTCGTGATCCTTCAGAACAACCTACTTACCATATAATTTCTAAAATATGCCAGTAACTGGTATAATTAGATTAACAACAATATATTCTTTTTATAAAATGTATTTTATTCTGTCCATATCAGGAGCTTCCTCATTCCAACATGTTGGATTAGTCCCAAGAGGTACTTTAGTCAGAAGATCTTTAAATTCTCAGGATACCTAGTCAAGATTTAATGAGTGAAATTCTGCATAAAGTTACTATCACATATTTTCCCGTATGTATTCCTTGCCTCCCATGAGAAATAACTATCAGGTGATAATAGAACTCTGCTTGTAATTGTATATCTGAACTAGAAAACATAACTTACATTAATACCTTAAATCAGGCTTTCAGATATTTCTTTCAATCTAAAATGTTCAAATGTTCTGTTTGCCAAAAAATTAATCATACCCTGTACTTTAACAGATGTACTTAATTGAAAGATTTTTCTTTATAACTTCTCCTAGAACAAGGAATACATTTTTTAGCAACCAAAGATGGAGGTAAAACAGTCTGAATTAAGAATATTAACATTTTTATTTACAATATCAAGTAAAGTTTCTCTTTAATTATTTTATGAATTGAAATATAAAATAAACAGAAAATAAGAGTCAATTATTTCCTCCCCAAATAGATTCAAATTACTTATTTTGTAACATAACCCTTGGAATAAACAACAATGTGTCTTAGAATGTGCTAAGTGATAAGATGTATGATCTCCTGGGTTCTGACCATTAAATAAAATGAATGAATAAATGCACTTGGAAATTTTCATTGTGTACTTCACTTGTCAAAAGAATAAAACATTCATAAATAACTTAATTAAAACATACCTACAGAATAGAGAACAAAAGAATTAAATGGAATTTAGCATATGTTATAGCTTATAGGTGCCAAAAAAGTCTATCTTATTTCAAGTTATCATATATTATAGTTTTAGGAGAAAATGCTTTTCACATATCTGTAAATGTAGAGTTAAAGATATATTTAAACAATTTTCTGTTATAATTATATATTTGGAAAAAATTTAAAAGCAAAAAAGAATGCATTTTTTTTTTATAAAATACGACTTTGAAAGTATTCTTGATGAGAACACCACACATTCTGTTACAGGATGTAAAGTAATCCAACAGGACTGGGCTGGAAGTTTCCTCCCTAGTGGCTAGCCTTAGAGTACTGGAAAGTACTATTGCCATTGCTGGAAGAGTTTTGTCACCAACAGTCCTACTCAGCCTTGGTCCCCGTGTGCAACCCTACTGACTGGCCAGACACAGTGTGCTTGCTGGTATAATTGTGGCTATTAGGTTATGGAGATAACCAGCAGCTCCGTGATTGGATCTGAAGATTGAGTCATAGGAACTCATATCTTGTACTATGAAACTCTTGAAAAGTCTGTGGTAGGATAGGTCTTAGGCTTTAGTGTGGGAGCTATTGTGTTCCCTTGCTAAATGAACACTGTGTGCATGAAAAATAGATTTAAAATATATATTTATATGCCCATTGATTAGGATTGCTTCCAGTTCTTAGAGAGATAATAGTAATTACAGGGACTCATAAGTGACCAAGGTGATGAGAATAAGAAGCTATTGAATGCTCAGTCATTAATATCACACCTATACCACTCTATAAGGCTCACAGTACATCCTAGAAGAGGGAGGAAATGTAAGAACCACAAGAACAATAGGGTGTTGTAGAATGACATCTTCTGGGTACTGTGGAGTATTTCTCTACACTGTGTGAATAAATGTCATTGTGATTAGTTTAATAAAAATGCTGACTGGCCAATAGCTGAACAGGATAAGGTTAGGCAGGAGAGCTAAACTGAGAATGCTGGAAGGAAGAAGGGCAGAGTCTGAGAAGTTGCCAGCCAACACAGAGGGAAGTAAAATGGGCATGCCACACTGAGAAAAGTTACCCAACCATGTGACAAAGCACACATAAAAAATATGGGTAAATTTAAATGTAAAAGTTAGCTAGTAACAAGTGTGAGCCATTGGCCAAGAACTTATAATTAATATAAGCCTCAACATTGTTATTTGGGAGCTGCTGGTGGGACAAAATTTCTGCCTACTGGTATGACATAGTCATTGCACACTTGAGTTTACAGTGCTGTGATTGCCTGTACAAGATTGTCATGAGGTTAGATCTATGGCCATCTAGTCATAGAGATTCAGAACTTCACACTTCACAATGCCCCTACATTTCCAGGAGATCTATAGGTACTTAAGAGTTCCTGGAGATAAGGATGACATTCTTATCAGTATGTGCACGTAACCATTGGTAAGGTTCTCACACTATGTAAATATTGTCTCACTAATCCTCCTATAATCAATCCTAGTGAAAACTTATTAGTCTCATGAGAGAGAGGGCGGCTAACTGGGAAGAATGCAGACTTTTGAAACCTCAGAAGTGACACACCTCCTCCTCCACCAAGCCCATACTTCCTAAACCTTCCTAATCATTTCAACAAGTATTCAAATATGAGTCTCTGGGGAACAAGTTCATTCAAATCGCCACAGAGAGTGATCTGTTACCCTAAAAGAAAATCTTTGAATAGTATGTTTGTTGCCGTTGTTCCAGAAATACAAGTAAGTGAATAGAAATAAACCTTTCAAGATATAAATGCATGTAGCATGACCAGAGAGGAAGTGAGGGTACTGAAGAATTACTCCCCATTCTTTGATCAAGTAAAAGGCTGTCATTATGGATCTGGGGCCTTGGCATTTAAATCACTGCTCTCCCTCTGTAATGTAGTAGCATTAACCCTAAACAAAAATAACTTTGTCCCAGGGAACATGTCATTCATAGCATTGGTATTCTCATTAAATATGCATAAAATATTACATACAGTTGTAAAATTCTAACTTACTATGCTTCTAGAATTCTGAAAAAAGTACAGAAAAAAATGTGTCTGCATATTTCTTTGAAGTCACTTGGAATTTAACTTTACCATGTATCTGATTTTATAACTAAATGTTGATTTTCCTAAATATCTTATTTAATCTTCCTATGAGCTATGTATCAGCCACTATCGGCAGTCTGTAAAGATTCTAAAATTTTAGACACCATTTGGAATTCAAATACAGGATATTATCTGAATGAAGGGAAATTTTCCCATAGAATAATCACATTGTCCAAATTTAGTCATAGTAAAAAACCTTAGCTTGCATTAAATAGGGACTAGAGAGATATCGGTAAAGTTAAGAGCAACTATGGATCCTCTAGACGACCAAAATTCAGTTCTTAGGCTCATGTTGAACATCTCACAATGGCCTGTAGTGTCAGTTCCAGAGTATCCAACATGGTCTTCTAGACTAAACATATTTTAACACACAAGTGGCACACATGTGCACACACACACACTCAGACACATACTCACACACATATATACATACAAAGAAAGTTCACAAATAAATAAATGTGCTAAGTACAAATATCTTGACATTTAATGTATTTGGGGGGAATATTTGGACAATAAAGGTGAGAGAGTGTTGAATTGCTAATAAAACAAGAAAGATTTTTTAGGGAAAAAGGTGGTACCCACATGAGTCTATGTTTTGTTACTATGTATTATTTGAATGAATTCATCTGACTAAATAGAAATGAGCATTGCTTCTTTCTAAAAGGTAACATGACATTGTAATCGGCATGTTTGTATGTGCATGCCAGTCAACAGACATTCAGTGGTAGAAAAACCTAGTTAAGCTTTTCTAAAATATTTCCATTGATTAAAGAGTCTCTTCAAACACACTGCACAATATCCAGATATGATTCAAACAGCTTTCCATTTTAATACCTTTTTGTCTTTCCGAGTAAAGTAGAATTTGACCATCAGTCTTCCAAGAGACACTGAGGACATATCTTTATTTTTGATACCAGTAATGTCTTCACCACCAGATAACAAGACAGATGAAAAAGAATAGAGCAACAGCAAAGATGGCTCTTTTGGCAACCAACAAATTTCATTGTTTCTGACCAAATTTTAAATGCAAATATTAACATTTTAATACTCCATGTTTATTCTTATGTGACATCTTGACTGTTATGTTTAATTTATGTAATTAAAAAAATGCTTTTCTTACTTTTCCTATAGGAAAAAATACTAAGATGAAAGTCTGAAATATTTTTCCCTAGGAATCTCAAAGAAGCCTCAGCCAAGACTGAATGAATGAAAATGGCATGACAGAAATAGAAATTGTTCTTTTGACTGTCAGCAGATATTTAAATAGCATGAGTGTCATCTAGTTATAATGGATTCCTTTAGAATTGATGATACTTTGAGAACAAAGGGAATCAGCCCAGAGTCACTTATTGCAAAGCACTGGAGAATCTAATAGCTGTCAGGAAAATGACTGCTCAAGACTTTTAGCATAATAAACCCCTGGGCAAAATCTCCCAGAGTGACTCCCAGGCATACAGATCCAACTGCCTTTCCATAAAACTACTACATTTATGATCACCTGGAGAGACTAAAGTGCCAACATAAAATCCCTGCTGTGACTGGCCTTAATATTAAAAGCAGGGAAATGAACAAAAACTTTATAAGTGCAGAATTTATATTTAGGTCTTCAATTTCCTAAAAGCAAGTATTTTATGCATATTTTTCACACTAATTAAATGGCAATCATTTCTAATTATTCACTTGTTAATAAGTGACTGAACACTTTTTATTTGCTTTTATTCTTTATAAGTTATTTGCATTACAAATATAAAGTTATATTCTTTCTGCTGACAAGACTGGCCAATCAGACAAAATGATTACTAATTAACCAATAGATATAATATAATAAAATTTTAGTCATAAACAAACTCTAGCCTTAAATAAAAGTTAAGTGAGAATTCAAGCAGGAGGGAACAAACGGCAGTTATAAACTAAAGAAACTAGAACATACAGGAAACACAATAAAAAACAATACATTTTAATTGAAAGAATATCAATAGTAGAATGATAAATTATTTTATATTAAATAATGTCTAAAATAATTCTGTGGTATTAGAAATCAACATTTAATACATACAGCAAAACTAACCCTAATGTGATCCTAATTCAATGTAAATTGAAGGTATTTGCTACATGGAATTGAAAACATTCTGGAATCAAATTAATTTTCTTGGGAAGTTTGAATGTATTTTATTTGATAGCTTTTCAGGGAAACAACTTGAATGCTTCTGTTGCAGCATATCCTTTACAAGATCATTATAGAAAGGATAGATAGATAGATAGATAGATAGATAGATAGATAGATAGATAGATAGGTAGGTAGATAGATATAGAAAGGATCTCCATTCAAGAAGTGATGCCTATAAATTTACCAATTCATATAGCAAATTACTCTGCATATATAAATAAGTAAAATATTTTGATACAAAGATTGAGACTATCTTAGATGAGGCAGTTAACTAGCTGGAATCCCAATGCAGAGATGTAGGAGAAGTTCTTCACAATATAAATATTGGAGGACTCATGTGTTCCTGGCTACCTCAAAAGTGCTATTGATGAAGTTAAGCTTAAGGAGCCAGACAAAAGGAAGAAGACCATACTTTCAGGAGGCCCAGGAGGAAGGCAGCTCTTCCTTCACAATGGTGCTCCTGTAGAGCATTTGGATTTCTGATTTCTAAGACTTTAACATGTCAGTGTTGTAGCAACAACTTTCTCACACCAAGTGTTAAAATTGTAGTTAACTTCTATACTTTACAATATTTAATATATATTCCTTTTATGTCAGTAATAGAGGTAGAATATAAAAAATGGAAAAGAATTGAAGTTTGATACAAAGGCTTTCTTCTGTTAACTATAAACTAATACTCCCTATGAAATCCTTACTGTTGATCTATATGTCATTTATTACATACCTATCATGTCTTTATCAGTCTACCTTCTGATTACCTATCTATATGCTTCATAAGATTTATTTATATAGCAGCTCATGTTACTTTTAAAAATAACTGCATACATTAAGTAGATTGCATGACTAAGCAATCTACTAAAATGTAGGTAAATGTATATTTATCATAAAGCAAAAATTAACTCTGCTTTATTTAAATGATCTAATCATTTAATCTGTATTCTCTTTCTATGTACAACACTGGGTTTAGAAAAACAAATGACTAGAAGATGAGAATAAATCAAATGACTGGCATGATTTATACTCCAGGCATTTACTTCATTAACTTGACATACTTTAAATACTGGACTATTTATAAGATATCAGCCCAAGGATGAGAATTCTAAAGTTCTTATTCACCTTCTTGCATCAGTATTCCCCCCCACCCCCCAGGAACCGATATTCTACAGTGTTAACACTATTCTGAAAACTAATTTCATGAAACTTGATACAGAATCCTTTACTTAACATCACTTTAAAAGTCAATGAGACCAGCCTTACCGTGGCATGCTTCATTCCTATGGCTTTGTCAGTGAGAAAGTAGAATATAGTAAACACAATTTGATAACAGCCTCTGTCTTTAAATGATCAACTGCCTGGCCCACATTTTCCTGACGGTAAATGGTATTGAAATGGTTGCAAAATTATTAATGTCACTCCTAGGAGAAAGTTGAAGATATTTAATGTAGGATTGAGATATGTATGTTTTGATCATCACTTTTGTAAATGTATTGGAAAAAAGAGTTTTTGTAATGAAGATGAAATTATTATATTAAAAAGAACCAAAGGCTTTCAATGTGACTTTATAACATACATTATATGAAAAATATTACAACAGAGGATAACAAGAATTAGTTAACAATGTCAGAATGTCATTTTATTTAACTTTTATCTATTTAAAATCTATATGTTTGTAATTTTTGTTTTATGAAAAAATAATTGTTTTGCAACTGATTTTTAAATTTTTTCTGATTTGTTTGGTAACATTTTATATTTGATGTATTGTCCATTTTCTTTCAAAATTGTATTACCAAACTGTGTAGGGTTTGTAATATCCCAGTGATAACACTCTAGATCTGCCATGTTTCATGTTTAAATACACTGAAATAGGAAAGAAGAATTTTGAATTGAGGAATAAAAAAAATGAGTGGTTGATATTGTTTGAAATGTCAATAGATGAGAAGGGTTGGAAGAGCAAAGATATGTCTCAGGAAAAAAAAAGAAATGGTTTACAAAAGATTCTTGAAGCCATAGATCACATACTAATGAGAATAACTGAGGAAGATTATACTGGAATGAAGCAAAAATACCATATTTCACGGCCTTTTACGAACTTTAAAACAAATAAAAAGGCATGGGTTAAGAATGACCTAAGTCATGAATATTTTTGCTACTGCATTCCTTTTCATGATTAATGATGAATGTTTTAGAACTGTCCCCTTTCTTCCCATTCTAGAGGCACTTTAGTGACTAGATATAGTGATAGATTGCATGTATTTTCTGTTATATAAGAAAAGCCTAAATCCCATCTGTCACAAATTACATCGGATCTTCAATGACAAGCATTGCATATGATACAAATTTCAGGAAACCAAAGACTGAAAAACATTTAATGATTCAGAATACAGAACACAGAAGCTCTTAGGTGTCAGCATCAACCAAGATCACATCTAATGCAACTATATTAATGTAAGCATAGGATGGATGTGGCAATTGGAAAGAAGCTTAGTTCTTAGTCAAAAGTGACACTTCACAGAGTAAACAATCTTGGTCATCGATTTAAAAAGTCTTTGCATACAAGTTAACACTTCTAAAATTTCATTATTACTTTTATTTTTATTATAATAGAAAATGCATTTAAAACCTTTATGACAGACATGTAAGTATCATATCTCAATAATAAAGGAAAAATAATATAGTTGGATCTGTGAGATGTCATAGCAGGTAAAGGTGCTTTTAGCCCAAGACTGGCAACCTGAGTTGAATTCTTAGATCTCATATAAATGTGGGAGAAGTGAATTAACTGTATAAAGTTGTCCTCTGACCTTCAATCCTATGCTATAGCAAATGAAACCCACACACACGAACACACACACACACACACACAAACACACACACACACACACACACACACACGCACGAGCACATACACACATGCACAGTAAAATAATTTTGTAATATATCTTTATATGGGACTTATACAAAATCAAGCCAACCAAAATTTCCAGCAGAAGCAGGAGGGAATTCTCAGGCACTGCTCCTCAATAAAGTGCCATTAGTAATTTATTGCTGATAGAGGAAGGAAATTATTTTTTGTATGTATGGAAGTTGGCTGCTGGTTGGATTTCCATGCCCAAGTAGATGACCCTACTCCTAAGAGTAGATGAGAGCGCTAATGAGAGGACATTAATTTGGAAGGGAGATGTGTTAGTGTGCCTGAGAGAGTTAAGTAAGTCAATATGATAAAAATGTATTATGTATGTGTATGAAATCTTTGAAGAACACTTTTAAAACTATGTAAATTGTATAAGTTTAGTTTCTAATCAATTATAATCACCAAACTGTCCATATTTTGTGGCTGTACTTTTGTACAAATCTTGTTATCAGAAATAAATGTATTATCTCTATTACCCCTTACAAGCCTTGGGAACACTGCAAAAAGGAATGCAAAATGAAAATAATAATTGGTGAATGATGAAAGATCCCATGAAAAGATTCTGACATGCATGGTAATGCATTTATGAAATCACTGCACTTGTGATTTTCTGGATAAAACCAGGAAAAGACTGCTTCCATTATTAACATTACACCATGAATATGGAGGCACCCATCAGGCCAAACATTCCCCTAAGGACTACTAGCAGTTACTGTTTACTGGAGGTAAGGTTTTAGTTTTTTATCAGTGGTGTAGCCACTGATAGCCTCCCATCTATGCTTACCCAATAATCTCTAATTAAGTGCATTTTATAACACTCAGTAAAAAGACAAAGAGGTAGAAGAGGGACTTACCTCAAAGATGTAAAGTTTCTGTGGGTAAAGGAAATGAGAAAAAACAATGGGTGAAAATGTCTGAAATTCATTGTTTGCAAGTGTACTTAAACTGCAAAAGAATATAAATATTGTGTCACTGTGAGTTAATGTGGTAGTTCATATTAGAGAAATAGTATATAGGATTAACCATGCCAAGTAAAATACAAATGAAGTCTAAATCATACAAATAATATATTAAAACTAAAAGAAATTTGATTTGCCATGGATTTTTCATTGATGATTAAAATTTGTATCAGAGTTTGTGAATGTTTAAAACTATTTGTTACACACAAAAGGATGACGACAATTTGCTTAGTCATCATCCAAGGGAATTATGAATTTGAGTATAATATCTTATGCATCATAGTTAAGAGAAAGTCTGATCAAGCACATTATTAGAACATCAAATCTGCTCACAATGGAGCTATTTTAATGTGTCCTCATATTAGCACTTTTATTTTTCATTGAGTATACAGTAGTTTGAGTCATGGTTGCTAAGAGAAGTCCATACCTCCCTGTAGCATACAAGTATGTTACCGCATATGACAAAAGGGACATGACCAATGTGATTAAAGAACCTTCAATTAGTTCATTATTTTGGATTACATAAAATTCATATAAAAGGAGGATGTCAAGTTGAGAATGGCAACAGACAGAGTGCAATGAGAGCAGGTAGAGGAGGGAAATGTGACAATAAAACAGATGACAGGTAAATGACAGCAGTAGGTAAAACCAAAGTGGTGTGGGTCCAATGTCAAGTAAATAAGACTTGTCTTAGAAGCTGAAAAAGTCACTCAAACAGACCCTAAAGATACCCATATGAACAGAACTGATTAACATTAGCCCAAACCCTTTTGGAATTCTGACCTTCAAAACTTCCAACAAGTTTGTGTTGTTTAGACACTAAATATAAAGAAATATTTTATAGTAAAAATAAAGCTAATTCAAAGCATAAAGAACCTGAAATAACATGTATTATTTTATTAAATTGTAAATTACACAATCCATTATAGCTCTTTTGTGTAACATTGGTTCTTCTAGTTTCTTTTCCAATAACCTTGTATTTTAATCACTTTTCTATTGACATGGAATCACACTGCAACCAAAGCAATTTATAAAAGAAAGCATTTAATTTGGAGCTCATGGTTCTAGAGGATTGGAGTCCATTAGCTTAATGTCAGGGAGCATGCCAGCAGCCAGACAGGCATTTCATTAGCTAGAGCAGTTACTTAGAGCTTACATCTGACCCACATGCACAAGGCAGAAAGAGAAAGAGCTAACTGGGAATGACATGAGCTTTTGAAACCTCAAAGCCCACACTCAGTGATATACCCTTCAACCTCTCCATACCTCCTAATCCATTCCAAAGAGTCCCACCAACAAGAGACCAAGCATTTAAATATATGAGCTTATGGAGGTCAAACCACAACAAAAGGAAACAATGTGAATGAACTAGCTTGTTCATGTATTAGTGAGCAATGCTTATGTTTATTGCTTATAGTCTTCTTTTAAAGCTGGTTCAAGAAAAATTCTAGTGTATTAAGAGTCATTTAATGTGTGTGTATATATTTAGTGTATGTGATTGTGCAGCAAAACATAAATTATCTCAATTTGGTAACATATTCCTGAAAATTATAATTATATTAAAATTATGTTAAATTTATATTATATATATGAAATTATATTAAAAATCATTGCCATCAGATTACAGATAAATGTATGTGTGTGTGTATAAATGAATGTCATTTATGTATGCATGTCAAAATGTTGTGTAGCTTATAATAATTAAAACATCAATAGAATAAAAGTTTAGGATAACTTCCTCAGATATTTTCATGAAACTATTTAAAAATATGTAGGTAACCATACATTGTTATGATCGAAATATTTTCAGTGCTTTCACTTAAACTGAACACTTAATATTTTAATTAAAAATTAACTGTTCAAAATAACTTCCATTTCTAATGTGTGCCTCAATGTTAACATTGTGGTTGTAATGTAATTTTAGGCTTTTTGTTTTGAGCTTTAAGGGAATTATCTCAGATACTTCATTGTAGAGGAGTTTAGATTATGGTCAATTTTCAATATTTTCTATTTATTTGTATATTAATTTGAGGTATATGTTACAACTAAATTATTAATACACATATTTTAGACTGTGTACATTTGTTAAGTTTGTAAATGTTCATATTAAATACACAAATTGATCAATTTCCACACTTGTATAATAATTCTTTATAACATAAGACTTTGAGAATATTTTGAGATGCTTCGTTTCTTGCCACTCAAATAGAACTACAGAAAAATTTCAGTTGTTCATGTAATGTATTTTTGCTAAGGATCACAGTGCTCAAAATGTATCACAACTTTTGTTTTGCTAGATCCTGGGAAATAAAAGCACAAATTACTTTGTAATTTACATTCCCACAAGCAATGTATCAAAATCCCCATTGTTCCAATGTCATGCATGGCTAGACCCATATGTATCATAATTACAAGAAATATATCAATGTCATATGGCAAGATGGAAACATCTTGAAAAGCAGCACATAAGACCATGTCCACCGAGATAACAGAAAAATTTAAGTTATTCATTGTTACCAAGGAGAAATGTGTCATAACTTAAGTCCAGGCAGGTCGGTGGGACACCATGATGATGATGTGTTACCATACAATTCAGGCACATTCTGCTTGTATTATAATTCATAGACTGACTTGTAGTGGGTAGCCATTCCAGCTTTGACCTGGAAGTTCCAACCCCATTGAGGGTTCGGTAATGGTAACGCCTACAAGGCAGGACTGAGAGAGCCCGCTGGTTAGGATTCCGTGCTCTCACCGCTGTGGCCGGGATTCGATTCCTGGTCAGGGAACCAAGAAGAGCCTGCACCTCCAGACCTTGGGTCTTCAGCATCCTCTCTCAGAGGACGCACTGACAGCTATGTCAGAGTATCATGCAGTATGAAGCACTTCTGAGAAATGCTTTAAGTTTCTGTTTCCCATCAAAACTCAGCTCAGGTGGGGCTCCAGTCACTGCCCTCAGCACCGCTACTTTGGGAGTCGCTTTGTAATCTAATAGGTAGGTAATACCTGCCATTGTCCGGATAGTCTGCAGTTCCATTGTGAGGGACAAATCCTAGCTGAGATGTGGCTATGTGACTACAGAAAGATCTGTTCATGAAATAAAGTTTAAGGAGGAATATATCCTGGCACAAACAGGATCCCGTTGTCAGTGAGGTGTGGACGAAGGAACTGAGAATGGACAAAAGGGTTCTGAAGACTATCCACTTAAGCTTAGATTTCAGCACTATCTTTAATAACTAGCAAAACACTATATAACCAGCTGTTAAAGATAAAAAATGTTCATTCCTGAAGTGATTCCAGAGGCCCGTGTTTCTGTTTACCATTACCCATTTCTGCAGTTACTCTGTTCCTTCCAGCTTTGCTAGCCATAAATAAAAAAAAACCTTGAATGTTCCTTTTGGTTTCCTGAGGCATACCAGGGTCAGTTTACTCTGAGTAACTGTTGATGAACCCTTAGCTCCTGAACAATCACTTCAGTTTCACTTTATCCTTTAATAACTAAATTTTCTTCCAATGTTAGATGAGTAGGACAAGATATTGATATTTTTATGGTTTAAAATGATAAAGTAGTTAATCAGTTTGCGTGATAGAAGTACAAGAATAAGTTTTTAGATCTAAAATGTTTGTGTAGCAGAATGACATTATAATAAAAAGTTATCAAATATTATAATTTGTGTCAGAATGCCATAAAATGTATAATGATGGCATATTAGATTGAATATGCTAAAAAGATCAGTTCTTAACATTTTAAATGTATAATATTTAATATAAAATCTCCAAATTAAGTACTGTTGTCTGTTAAATTATACATAATCAATAATTTAAAAGAAATTAGTTATTTGTTATACTTTGGCATTTAAAATATTCAATTTTAAGAAAAATAGATTACAAAGTAATTATCTTAATTTTCAATGAAAAAATGCATATAGTAAACAAAGAATGTTGATTTCCTTGACTGTACTGTAACATTACATCTTAATTTGTTGTTAGAAAATGACAATTTTGAATTAAATTCAAATTATAAATGGAGACTAAAAATTAATCTTCAGAAGATAAGTGACAAACCCAGGCCTGATTCTAGTTAATTGAAAATGTTTACTCTCTTAACATTTCCTAAAAAATCATGGAGATTACTTCTTAGTAAAAGAATAGACTAATGCATGGTTATAAGAATTTAGAATTCGCAGGGCGGTTGTAGCACACGCCTTTAATCCCAGCACTTGGGAGACAGAGGCAGGTAGATCTTTGTGAGTTCGAGACCAGCCTGGTCTACAGAGTGAGTTCAAAAAAAAGAATTTAGAATTCGCCAACCTTATCAATTATCTCAGAAATGGGAAGTATATGTCACATAGGAAGGACAATTGCATGCCATTTGAATAACATAGAGCAACCACTAAATGTCAGTGTGTGCAGGACTTGGATAAGTAAACATAAAATTGTCCATATCTTGAATCAATATTCCCTGTTTGATTCTCATCTAATCCTCAGAATCCTTACATCTAGGAGTTAGTTTATCAGAGTTCAGATCTATAGTTCCTTTCTCAAGCACAAACTCTGAGATTGGCTACTTGTCTGTAGAAAGCCTTGGGCATGATGTAACATAGTTGGGGGAATGTCATCCAGCACAAATAAGACCACAGGACAGGGAAATAAAGAAGGAATTCAGATGAAAAGGTTATAAAAACTGCTCTCCCAAGCCATGCTTTGAGTCCTGTTTTTAGTAGCCAATTAAATGCTTTTTCAAACAGGTATGAAAAAATAAAAATGATTCAAACACAAAATGAAGTCAGTGTCTCCTATCTCTGTATGTAATTAGCCTCCTTTATAGGTACCTTTGTTCCTGTGGCAAGTATAGTAGGTATACTGACTATATACCTTAAAATTGAGAGGACTTCTCAGCTTACATAAATATTTAAGCTACTTTATATAATTTCTTTATATGTGTTCATATGTATATATTGTGTATATACGTATGCATATAATTACTATATACATACATTTAAAATTATTTCTCCTTTATGCTGAAGATTGATATTAGCTATAGTCCAATAATACATCCCTCTGGTATTTCCAATAAGTTAACAATTCAATTCTCATTATTAAATATCTTTCCAATTAAATGAGGACATAATGCTTTCCTGTGACTAGAATCAACAATAAACAGAGAAGAATCTTGAATACATTTCTTTCTTTCTTTATGTTTCTCAATAATTTTTTGAAGATTCAGAATGCAAATTACACTATTTAAGAGTTTGAATAAAACATAATTTAAAAGCAATTATTTTTTATAATCTTCTAAGTCAAATACATTCATTCATTTCTTTATCATTTTTATGGAGAATGGATTTTAACATATGCCAAATGTTGGCTCCACCTTCACGATATAGCTCAGCTGACCTCAAATAGCTTGTTTTTGCTATTATCTCCTAAGACTTACAGTTACATATGTAAACTACTACATATGATATGTATTATGCTCTACTAAAATTCTTTAAAACTAGTGATTCAGAAACACTATAACAAAGGCAAAACTTGACGTTTATTGTCTTAGAAAAACATATGAAATATTTGTGAGTATCAAGATAAATCAACCATGACTTTTTTGATCAAAACTTTTGAAATTGAATTTTATTGCCCCAAACATATAAGTTATTAGAGTTTAAAAATAAAAGTTCCTGATTGAAAGGCATACTTTCCCTCAGGGCCCACCTATTAAATGTGATTGTTTTCTTACAGTCAAGAAACTGAGATCAGGTAAATATCTGGCCAGGGCAAACAATCTGTTCACAAAAAAATTGAAATAAAATAGGAATATATTGAAATTAAAAACAATATAAAGTTTTGATCTTAGCAAAATTATTCTGAAAGAAACAATAAGAAATTAAACCTGTCCCTTTATTTAAGGCATTTTAGAAATATTTTCAGCCCCCAAATAAACCTCAGAAAAAGTAAGTAATACAAAATTTTTTGAATATTGTTTTGTACACTATTTAGCATCATATCAAACAGTCAGTTAATGGGCCGCAAACACAATCTTTAAAAATCAAAGCTGTGTGAAATACTCTGAATATGCTTTGATTACCCACAGCGTTACACGAGTTGGAGCTTTGCTACCCAACTGATGTACTGAAACATGGGACACGTTTAGATTGTGAGGGCTTTGTGGATATCAATTGATAAATCCTTATCTAGCACCTAGTTGGATGACATGTCATAGAACATTTGACTTTTTCCTAGCTACTTCCTGTCTCCTGTTTTCTGTCCATCATACTCGAACACAAGCCTGTCACCATGTGTTCCAATATTGTGATTAACACAGGTGTTCAACAGGATGGTAACTCAGAAACTGCAAGACAAATATTACCTCCTTAAAATTGCTTCTCTTTGGAAATCTTTAAAGTCAGAAAGGAAGAAGGAAGGAAGGAAGGAAGGAAGGAAGGAAGGAAGGAAGGAAGGAAGGAAGGAAAAAAGAAAGAAAGAAAACAAAAAGAAAGAAAGAAAGAAAGAAAGAAAGAAAGAAAGAAAGAAAGATCAATGAGAAAATGTTACCGAACAAAGCAAAAACACATAATGAAACATGGAGTCTATTTTGGTTTGGCCAACTACTCCTGGACCTGGGATCTGCCATAGAACGTAGTAACAGTTCATCAGAGATAACTCATTTTTTCTTCCCAGCAGGTATAAATTGGAAATATTTTCTTGCTTGGGGTTGGGACTTTTTTTCCATCTCTCTTTCCAAGTGCTGTAACTCTATCTGGCTTGAACATCTGCAGGTCTTTTCAATTTTGTTTGATTGTTTTTTTGGGTTCCTCATTTTCCTTTTTTTTCACTTTATTTCTTCCTCCCTTTCTTTCTTTTGACAGAGAAAGAAGAAGATTTTGATGTTAGGTAGGTAAGGATGTTGGGAATATCTGAGAGGAGTTTGAGGAAGATAATTATAAGATCAAAATGTATGAAAAATACCATTATTAAAATTAAGGCAATTAAAATGTAAAGTGGTTTAAAATTACTAATAAAAATGATTAGTGTTGTGCATTTCTAAATCTGCATCAACTCTTTTATTGCTTTATTTTCATTTACATACTATTTTATTTTTTATTGGTATATAATTTTGCAAATAATGGGTTTTATTATTATATTTTCATATACATTGTAAAACATTCATGATATATTCACTCCTCCATACATTATCATATTCCTGTACCCTCTCTCAAAGCTTCTTAATTTTTTCAAGATTTATTTATTTTATAGGTATGAGTGCTTTGCCTGCATGTATGTATGTGTATGCCTGGTGCCTGCATATGTCAGAAGAGGGTACATGATTTCCTAGATCTAGAGATATCCATGGTTGTGAACCATTCTGTGAGTGCTCAGATTCATAGTTCCTCATCAAGGACAAGAGCACTTAACTGCTGAGTCATCTCTCATGAACTGGCTTATTTTGTTTACCACAACGATCTGTAGTACCATCAGTTTTTAGTTTGTTTGTTTGTTTTTGTTTTTGCCAACATGCTCTTGTTTTTCTTTATGGCTAAATAATGAATGCTCTATTCTCCAAAAGGAAAAGGGAACTGGATTCCACTTACAGTAGTCTGTTATAACTGACCAACACTTCTACCAGTTCAATAAGCAAAAATGACTTTTTATAACCCTTTTTAAAAATAAGTTTGTTGTTTTATGGAAAATCTTGATTGAAATTGCTTTAGCTCTCTGCAGCCTGTTCTTGAGATCTGAAAAAGATTGCTGTGGTGGTTTGAATAAAATTGTACCCAACAGACTCAGAAGGAGTAGTGCTATTTGAGATATGGCATTGTGGGAGTAAGTGTGGCCTTGCTGGAGAAAGTGTATCACTGGAGGATGGGCTTCCAGAATATAGAAGCTCAAGGCAGGCCTAATGGTTCACTGTCTTTTGCCAGGGTCATGGGGTCTCTTCACAGCTATTAAACTGTAACTAAGACGGAAGTTGGTACCAGGAGTGGGGAAATGCTGTGATAGGCCTGACTGTTCTATTGTTTAGAGGAATGTGGATTTTGGGATATAGAATTAGAAAAGCAGTTGAATGCTTTAAATGAGACTTAATGGGCCATACTAGTAGGAGCATGAAAGACAGTGGTTCTGAGAGTAATTTGAACCACAGGTACCTGGCTCAAAAGATTTCAGAGGAGAAGAAAATATTAGTATGTGGCCTAGAGACTGTTCTTGTGATATTTTGGAGAAGGATATGTAAACTTTCTGCACTTGTCAAAAAAAAATCTGTCTGAAGCTAACATGAAGAGCTATATATTAATGGCTTTGGCAATGGACAACTTGACATAATCTAATATTCATTGTGTTATATGCTTATCAGTGTTCATTCTTATGCAGATCTATAATGGAAAGGAGCAAGCTAAGCAAGGAAAAATTTAAAAAAATACAGTTTGAGGAGAAAAGAAGCATCAGAAAAAAGTTTAAAGAAAACCCTGATTCTAAGTGAAATAAAGGAAGTTGTGATCTCAGATTAAGATTCCACCCAGTTAAGCTTCCAGTTTGTGAAAAGGGATTAAAGAAAAGCTAGGAGCTGGGTGTTGGGATGCATGCCTTTAATCCTGGAACTGAAAGACAGATGCAGACATATCTTTGCGTTCAAGGCCAGCATGGTGTACAGAGAGATTTCCAAAATAGACAAATTTAAGCTTAGGCAGTGAAGAAAACCATCAGGAAAAAAAAGATGGTGAAAATGTATTTCAACAAGGGAGTCATGTTCCAACCCTAGCAAGCAGAAGAATTTGGCAGTTTAGGCCATGTGGTTCTGTCTTTAGAATCAAGAATACAAGAAAGGGTTTATTAAATATCCCTCTTAACTAGGTCATTTTTGAGTGACTTGATTTCTCTTTTGGGTAAGGGATATTTTGGAAGAGTTCTTCCTCTTCTTGACTTCTCTCATAGATTTCTTCTCATAGACTTGGGTCTCTCTGAGAGCAGAATGAGCTTTCTTATACGTCTCTTCCATGTCTGGACTTCCGTTGTTCACTATACACTAAGAGAACTGTTTCTTAGGAGCACTTTTACCTTATTCCTTTAAGTAGCACATGTAGTCTATGAAGTTCTTACCCATGATGTATTTCCATGGAACTTATGTAGTTAATTCTTTACACTCAGAATTGTATCTAGAGTTTTCCTGCCTGGCCCACGGTCAGGGCAAATCTCTCTCACCTGCCAGTCCCACAGCCACTCAGACCCAACCAAGTAAACACAGAGACTTATATTGGTTACAAACTGTATGGCCATGGCAGGCTTCTTGCTAGCTGTTCTTACAGCTTAAATTAATCCATTTCCATTAATCTATACCTTGCCACATGGCTCGTAGCTTACTAGCATCTTCACATGCGGCTTGTCATGGTGGCGGCTGGCAGTGTTTCTCTCACTCAGCTTCCTGTTCTCTCAATTCTCCTCTCTGTTAGTCCTGCCTATACTTCCTGCCTGGCCACTGGCCAATCAGTGATTTATTTATTGACCAATCAGCAACACATTTGACATACAGACCATCCCACAGCACTTCCCCTTTTCTTTTCTTAAAACGGAAGGTTTTAACCTTTACACATCTCTAAAGTCAGCTTGGTATATTTGGGAATTTGGGCGTAGCTTCTCTTACTACTTCTTGCTGGAGGGGGGCGCTGTATCTTATGGGGACACAAAGAAAATTTTAGGATTATGGAATAGTCCATGAGGCTGTATTGTCTGAGCCAGTTGCCTTCAAACCATTCTGGATGTTGGATCATCTGGGCCATGGTGTCATCGGAGACCTTTCAGGGGGTCTTGGCTGGTCAAACCTGATGTATCTTAATCTGGAACAAATCCATAGCCTCTGGCTTTCTGTGGAAACAAAAGCAGAATCTCCTTTCCAAAGCAACATATCCTTATATCCAAATTTTGAAGTCAAGGTACCTTTAAAATATACATTTTGGCATAACTCTACAGCTTTTACAATCAAATGTTTTTCTGCAGTTAAAAATCCCAAAGACAACACAATCCAGATTCTCTGTGTAATATTCATCTTTACGTGGCTTATTTTTTATATTAATTTTACTGTCTCTTTAAAGACTTTATTTTTTTAAAACTATGTATTTGTTTCT
This sequence comes from Peromyscus californicus insignis, assembly GCF_007827085.1. Lineage (NCBI taxonomy): Eukaryota > Metazoa > Chordata > Mammalia > Rodentia > Cricetidae > Peromyscus > Peromyscus californicus. The sequence goes on along the minus strand of NW_026294413.1, from coordinate 17,493,150 downwards.
ATAACTGTATATATCACCTTTTTTGTCTCTTTCAAGCCTACGTATATTTTACACACATTGTAAACTATTACATCTGAATCTGTCTTATTGTGAATCTATTGCCTTAAACTGCAGCAGCTGTGGCTGCTGTCTCCGCCCACCTCAGCTTCCCAACATGGCGGCGGTATGCTTACCGCCAGCTCTGGGAGCTATCGTGGGTCTATGCTTTTATCCAAGCAGCAAGTAGCCCAGAAACCCTTTTTTGTTTTGTACTAGCAAAGGCTAAATCCACTATGTAGCTTAATGTGCCACTTGCAGAGGCCTCATTCCCGCCATACTGCAGGTCGAGCACGCACTCTAGGAACCCACCAGTAGCTCAAACAGGCAGCTGCCACTCATTTGAGAGAGACAATTAGGAAGCTGTGTTTAGCTCCGTTTTAGAATCTTTTTTTCTCAGTTTTTAGGTGGAAACTCTTGCCACCACGTTGGACACCATTTGTATCTAGAGTTTTCCTGCCTGGCCCACGGTCAGGGCAAATCTCTCTCACCTGCCAGTCCCACAGTCACTCAGACCCAACCAAGTAAACACAGAGACTTATATTGGTTACAAACTGTATGGCCGTGGCAGGCTTCTTGCTAGCTGTTCTTACAGCTTAAATTAATCCATTTCTATTAATTTATACCTTGCCACATGGCTCGTAGCTTACCAGCATCTTCACATGCGGCTTGTCATGGTGGCGGCTGGCAGTGTCTCTCTCACCCAGCTTCCTGTTCTCTCAATTCTCCTCTCTGTTAGTCCTGCCTATACTTCCTGCCTGGCCACTGGCCAATCAGTGATTTATTTATTGACCAATCAGCAACACATTTGACATACAGACCATCCCACAGCACAGAATCATAACCAGGAGAGCATTTGGTAATGTGGGAGATAGACAAGCCTCTATCCAAAGCTCTCTTCAAGGTCCCCAAAACTTCATTGCCAACTGTCATTAATGCCATACCTGCATTTAATAGCAACTGAAAGGACTAGCAGACCATAGATACTTTCCATATTTATTTCTCTCCAGCCACTGCTAGTTAAACGTCATAGATCTTATTGATGTCAAACCTATTGTGAAGCCTTCAGGCTAGCAGTAGACCAGCAGAACAGGCTGCAACATAATTTTTTAACTGATTTCCATACTGTATTGTGGCAGTTCATGTGCATATGCTTCACAGACTATCATTTCCCTTCTGTTTAGTTATCATTAGTAAGACATTTGATGTCTCTGTTAAGTACATGAAGTACATGAACTATATTACTCTGTACTTAAGTGTGTTTTACTTATTTATGTCCTCGATTATCAGTCATTTATGAGCAGAGGAGTTTGCTTTACCCTCTTCTCATCTTCTCAATTTCACTTGGAATCTCATAAAGGAGACCTTATACCTGACAATTTCCTCAAACCAAGCTGTGAAACAGAAACCTATAATTGGAGCTTCAGGCTAACCTGCAGGCCTGGCAGAAAAAGCACCATGATTTTATTTTTTATTAAAGAAAAGTCCTGTATGGCAATGTTTTGTATTTTAGGCTTTCAGACAACATAACCAGGAATTCACTTGAGCCTGCTTTAATTTATAAAGTATGATAATATATAACCTAAAACAAAATTTAAATTTGGTATCTCTTGGTAAATTTCTGGTAAATTCGTATACAGCAGTATCACAATTAAAATTGATTGGATGAAAGATTATCTCACTGTGGACCATAGTAATTATTTTGCTTAATCATCTGCATTTACGATTCAAGATGCTAGGGGATTTTTATCTTATTAGCTTGCAGAGATGAGACAGGAAATGTGAGTCCAAGTGGATTCCTAAAACCTAGTTAATATCTGTGTTTTCTTGGAGCATGGGTGTAATTCATTTTAATAATCTATATTTATTTTTCTCTGAGAAAGTAAATTATACCTCAAAGGTTACAGTACTAGTGAGAGTCAAGTGAAGGATGCAGTGATAAATTGACACATAAGTGTTAATAGCGTTTGTTAGATAAAAGGATATGACTTGGGCAAGTTAATATAAATTCTAAGAAAATTGAGATCACTGGTCTGTATTTAGAGCTAGGTTCACAACAGTAAAAATATTAATGGAAAACATATTTAAGCACACATTATTTGGATTGCTTTAAGTAATTAATAGAGATAAACATAAAGCCATGATTGTGCCTACCTAGAGCTTCCATCCCTATGGACTAGTAGTATTCATGGACCTGGAATGTTCTCTACATGCTAGCAAAGAAGAAAAAAATCCATTAACCCAGGTACAGACCCTTCAACTTTGTCTACAAGGTGACCTGCTTGTAAGATGCACTAATATAATAATGGTACAAAGACTGTGGGAATAACAAACCAGTATTTAAATGATTTAAGGCACACTCCATGAGATGATACCCATACCCGACTCTGCAAGTGTCATCTAGAACCTAAGACTAGTTTCTCTGATTTCATTTTCATTGCCATTTGTACATACAATTGCTATTGATTGTGTGTGCATGTGTGTGTGTGTGTGTGTGTGTGTGTGTGTGTGTGCGCATGTGTGTGTGTATGAAATTTATATCTTGCTTCTTTCTTGAAAGAATTTTCAGATGAAGAAGGTTTCTGGATGGAATCACTGAGGTCTTTTATGTACGAAATCACATTATCTGTAAATAACGATATGTTGACTTCTTCATTTCTTATTTGTATCCCAGATTTCCTTTTGTTTTCTTATTGCTCTAGTTAACACTTTATTGAGAATGGATTCATATTTATCACCTTGCACAAAACTCAACAAAAAATGGCTTCAGAACTTCAATATGAGACCAGATGCCTAGTCTTAATATGAATGCCTGGTCTGAAGGCCTGGATAAATGAGTCTGATAAAAGAGGAAGTAGGGGATAACTTAGAAGACATTGGCCCAAGAAATGACTTCTGAACAGGACAGTGATAGTATAGGCACTAAGACTGACAAATGATAAAAGGGGACCTCATGAAACATAAAAGTTTCTATACATTAGATGACTGTTCAAGCAATGTAAAAGTTATAGATGGAAAATCTATAGATGGAAAATTTATGAATTATGTTTCTGTTAGAGGGTTAGTGTCTATGATATATACTTAAAAACACTGACCATTAAGAAAACACATAACCCATTTAAAAATAAATCAAGAAGTGGCTGGGATCTCAGGTACATGGGCATAGGGACAGGGTGTGGAGATTGCAGGGTCTGCCGGGGGTCTTGGATCGATCTGTTGGGGAGGCATCCAGGCAGTGGGACCAGGTCCTGTGCTCATTGCATGAGTTGGCTGTTTGAAACCTGGGGCCTATGCAGTATCGCTTGGCTCGGCCTGGGAGGAGGGGAATGGACCTACCTGGACTGAGTCTATCAGGTTGATCTCAGTCTGCGGGGGAGGCTTTGCCCTGGAGGAGGTGGGAATGGGAGGTGGACTGGGGGGAAGGTGAGGGGGGCCGGAGGGGGGCCGGAGCGGGGAGAACAAGGGAATCTGTGGCTGATATGTAGAACTGAATTGTATTGCAAAATAAAATTTAAAAAAACAAAACAAAACAAGAGATATCAAAGTTCTCAAAAACACAAATAGCCAAGAAATTATTTCAAAAATATTCAGTATGCTTAGACATCAGGGAAATGCAAATTAATACTACTTTAAGATTTCATTTTACACCAGTAAGAATGATCAAAAGCAATAAAATAAGTTGCAGAATACGCTGGTGAGAATGTGAGGAAAAGGGAACACTTTTTTATTGCTGCCTTGCATTGCAACTGCTCCAGCCACTACAGAAATCACTGAGAAGTTTCCTCAAAAAGTAGAAAAACCACCTACCACAATATTCAGCTATACTACACTTGAGCTCATGCTTAAAGAACTCTAAATCTTAGTACACACAAACTTAGTCATTCTTGTTCATTACAGTTTTATTTATAATAACCACATATTGGAAATCTAAAAATTCATTAAGTAATGAATGAATAATGAAAATGTCATACATTTACAAAATGTCATATTATTCAGGTGTTAAGAAAGATGAAGTTATTAAATTTTCATGGAAATTTATGGAATTAAAGACAATCATTTTGAATGAGGTAGCCCAGACAAATATAAATATTACATATATTCTCTTTATGTGGATATTGTGGGATAATCTTTTTATATACTGTGAAGATGTGTCTTTGCCAAGACACCTTCTGATTGGTTTAATAAAGAGCTACAAAGCCAATATCTAGGTGTAGAGAACCAGAGGCATTTCTAGGAGAGAGAAGAATTCTGGGAAGAATCTGAGGTGATGGAGGAGGTGGGACACACAGTACTGAGGATAGGTAATTAGCCACATGGCAGAATGTAGATTAATATAAACAGATTAATTTTAAGATTTAAGAGCTAGTTGGAAACAAACCTAAGCTAAGGCCAAGCTTTCATACTTCATAATTCATACTATAGATGTAAGAAACCTCAATGTAATTATTTGGGAGTTGGCATTTGAAAGACAGTCCAACTACTTGTGGATGCAATGTTTTAAGCTTTATATACATGTATTTCATTCTGAATATCTAACCAGTTAGGTACCAAGTAAGGGACCAGTAGAGAGAAGAGATCTTCCAATAAATTGGAAATAGAATACAGTGTTATAAAGAGATAAAGAGGAAACGAGAATAAAATGATTAAAGGTGACATGAATTGGAGAGCAGCGTTAGTAAGGGAACGTGGGGAGGGACAACTAACACCAATGGCAATTTAAAAAGCCCTCTAGAAATATCCTACTATAGATGCTTTCTAAAATGTGTACATATATGAGAGGAATTTAAATGGAGCCACTAAATAATGAGGAGCCAACACCCCAACTAGAGACCTTACATTACCAACTACAACATCCAGTGATAGTAATGGGATCCATATTGTTTAATCTTTGGTCAAAATGGTCCATTTGCCCCCAAAACATCACAGGTTATTGCTAATGCTATTGATTGTTCTCCACAACCTAATGGCAACACCTTATTATTGAATGTACCACTTACTTATCTCATCAAGCATGAGATGTGGATATCACATGTGGATATCAACTGGTGCCCAAATAGAAAGTTCACCCCTACTGATTAGAGTTCATGGTCCTGAAGGGTCCTTTCCACTCTACTGAAGGAAAAAAATCAATAAATCATTGATATCACCCAGCTCGAAACCCGACAACACACAAAAGAGACGTGGCTGCAAGACATACTGGTACGTGTTGTAGAATGTTATTTTAAGGTGTGTTACTTTTGTTGATGCTGCATTTGTTTAAGTCTGTGAAGCTGTGTTACTGTGCCTGTCTAAAACACCTCATGGTCTAATAAAGAGCCGAACAGCCAATAGCTAGGCAGGAGAAAAGATAGGCAGGGATAGCAGGCAGAGAGAAATAGAAGGAGAAATCTGAGAGGAAAAGGAGAAGGAATGAGAGGGGAGAGGAGGATGCTGGCAGCCAGCCACACAGTCACAAAACCGGCCACAGAGTAAGAAGGAAAGTATGATATACAGAAGTAAGAGAAAGGAAAAAAGCCCAGAGGCAAAAGGTAGATGGGATAATTTAAAGTTAAGAAAAGCTGGCAAGAGACAAGCCAAGCTAAGCCCATGCATTTATAATTAAGAATAAGCCTATGTGTGTGATTTATTTGGGAACTGAGTGGCAGACCACATCAAAAGAGAAAAAAAAAACAAAAACAAAAACGGTGCCTTTAGTGTCACAAATATCATTGAAGTAAGTAACGACTTTTGAATTGGATTCAAGACCAAATTCATGAGACATAACTAATTTTGACACAGGTAAGGAAATCAAAACCCTGAGACTAGATAGTTTATAGGTCCTAGGGAAAACCTACTATTATTATTCTCCTAGAGGAATATAGTAATAAAATGACTCCTAATGACATACTAATATACCCATAGATGAGGGCATCACTTAACCCTCATCAAAATGTCTTCTTACTATGATACATAAAAATTAACAAGGACCAAATCTTAACAATGTGCAAAGAGTAAATGACTTTGGAGCAATCACCCTCAAATGGGATATCTTTATCAAATCGCTCCCCTTAAGGCTCAGTTATCAATGTAGGTGAGGAAGCAGAAAGATTGTAAGAGCAGAGGAGGGAGATTTCAAGGAAATAGTGTCTTCTAGACACAAAATTTCTGATAGACATATGAGCTCATGAAGGCTGTGACAGCAGGTGCAAGGACTGCACATGTTCAAATCAGACAAAAGCACAGCACTAAGAAGCAAAGTAGGTACAGAGTTCTATCTCTAATTTGATGTTCTCCAATGGAGTGTGACTCTGTATTTCCATCACATTCCAGTTCAATATCATGTAGATGAGAAGTTGGCCAACATAAAATGAATTCCATGTTTTGTTTTTGTTGTTTTGTTTTGTTTCTCTTTTCTCTCTCTCTCTCTCTCTCTCTCTCTCTCTCTCTCTCTCTCCTCTCTCTCTCTCTCTCCTCTCTCGCTCTCTCTCTCTCTCTCTCTCTCTCTCTCTCTCGCTCTCTCTTTCTCTGTCTCTCTCTCTGTCTCTGTCTCTCTGTCTCTCTTTCTCTCTCTCTCTGTCTCTCTGTCTCTCTCTCTCTTTCTGTGTGTGCATGTGAGAGAGATTGACTTTCATTTTACCTTGTTTTTGGTATTTTTTGTCTTACTCTTTGTTTTGGTTTTCTTTTTCAGTGAGGCAGAGAGAAAAGGAGAAAGAGAAAGAAAGGATGAAGTTGGGTAGGTAGGGAAGTAGAAAGAAACTACTAGGAGGGAAATAATATGCACAAAGAAGAAGGGAAACAATATGCACAAAATATGTTGCAAAAATATTGCTAAGTAAAAAGACTACATTTAAAATTAAGTTTATCACAAATATTAATAGTGATGCTGCATACATATTTATTCATTGAATAAAAACCTCTAAAATATAGGTATATGCATGATATTTAGTCATTAAGATCTAAAAGAAATACAATTTCTAGGATAATTAAAGAACTGAAGTATTTTTTGAATTTTTTATTATTAAGATATTTTTCTATTTATTTTATATATAAACCACAGATCCCCCTCCACTCCCTCTTACCACCCTCTAGACTTCCCCCATCCCTGCAATCCACATCCCATTCCCACCTCCTCAAAGGCAAGGCCTCTCATGGAAAGTCAGCAGAACCTGATATATTCAGCCCCTCTCCCTGCACCAAGGCTGTGTAAGGTGTCCCACCATAGGTAATGGGCTCCAAAAAGCCTGCCCATGAACCAGGGAGCTCCTACTGCCAGGGAGCTCCTTAAGCAGATCAAACTATACAACTCTCTCTTCTATGCAGAGGGCCTAGTCTAGTCCCATGGAGGATCTCCATGAGCAAACTGGATATGGGGGTAGGCAATTGCGGGTAGGGGATGGGAGATGAGAACAAAAGGAAACACGATGGTTGAGCTGAAACAGGGATGGAGTGGGAGAGCAATGAAAGAGAATCATGATAGAGAGAGACATCATGGGAAGAAGGAGAAATGGGAGCTAGAGAAGTTCCCAGGAATCCACAATGATGACGCCACCTTAGACCACTAGCAATAGTGAAAAGGATGCCTGAATTAGTATTTTTTTAATATTATGTCTTAGCTTATTTAGGGATGTGTGGAAAATACATATGGATATCAGACAATAACAATGTATGACAAGTTGAGCTATTATTTGGACTTCCCTTTGGAGAAGTAAGAGCATTAACATCAGCATCAAGTGTCAGTCTATAGACTAGAGGAGCCTGGGATTATTTCAGGAACTTTACTTAGAAATAAGGGTTCAACAGGATGTGAAAGACAGAACTTAGGTCAGAATCTGAGATCAGTAATGCTGTGCTTATGGTGGTTTGAATGAGAATGAACCCCATAGGCTCATTTATTTGAATTCTTGGTCTGCATTTGATGGAACTCTTTGGAAACCATTAGGAAATGCAACCTGATATAGGAAGTGTGTAAAGGGGTTTGGGCTCAAAACTTTCCAAAACTCACATCATTCCTGCTTCACTTCCTCTTTCTGCCTCCTGCTTGGGGATCAATTGTAAGCTCTCAGGTACTTCTCCATTTCTATACCTGTCTTTCTGCTGCTGTACTGCCTGCTATGATGGTCATGGACTCAGTCTCTGAGACTTTAAGCAAGCCTCCAATTAAAGGATTTTTTTTTCAAAATATAAGTTACCTTAGTCATGGTGTCTCTTTACATTGATAGAAACATAAATACAACAGTACTCGATTTGATTCATGCATATTGAAATCTCAGCTGTAGAATATCAAAGACAGAAGTCTCAAACTCATGTCTACAGAAACATTGTTAGACCACAGATTTATTAAAGCCACAATACAAGAGAGCTTCCCATGCACGTGATCATGATATAGGTTCTATAAATTTGGTTTTCAGATTGTGAATGATGAATTCCTTCAGGAATTATTACTTGTATGTTAGAAAATATCATTTTATATATTTTCATTGTGCTTGTTAAACGTGTGCATAGTCAACATGACTGAAACTTTATGGCTGATGTATTATGAGGTTTTACAATATTTTACATTTTAAGAAAGGTTCTATCAATTTCTATAAAACTTTTAAAAGATCAGAACTTAGTTCCCCAAATTAAAGACTAAATATATTATTGAACTAAATGAGCATCATGAGACACTGAGAAATCTGGAAGCTAAATGCAAAAGTGACTCTCTTTTAGGATTATGTTAAAAGGCAGAGTGAAAGAACAGTTTTTAACACTCTTCTTTGTTGTTGTTATGAATATTTGTCTCTCTCTAGACTCAAAATCATGACTGATCCTCCATCCAAAATCTCTAGATGTGGGGTACTAGACGAGTGCCTCTATTCTTGTCTTTATCTAACTCATTAATCACAATGATACTATATTTATATTTTCAGTTTGAGTCCTAAATATGTGCGATAATTTTCTTAAGTAAGGGACCAACTGCGGTGATATTTTATTTGTGCTTTAATAAAGCTTGCCTGGAGATCATGGGGAAAAGGCCAGCCATTTTAAGTAAACAGAAAGTCAGGCAGCACACACCCTTAATCTGATCACTTATCAGGCAGGGTCTCTGTGTGTTCAAGACCATACTAATGAACAGAGCCAAACATAGTGACACATGCCTTTAATCCCAGTACCAACCATAGAGACCAGGAGGTCTGTACAGACAGACAGTAGTAAGGAAGTGAGGTAGATGGGCTAAGATAGCCAATGAGAGGGCAGAACAGCAAGGCAATAAAGGCGTGGGTAAGACAGATAAGTAGCTCGCATTTGGAAGGTGCAGAGTTGGAGAGGTAAGTTTGGCTGGTGGTTTTCCCTATTTCCCTGAAATCTCTAAGGCTTTCACCCCTATATTTGGCTCCATGTCTTTTATTTAATAAGACCATTCAGAAATTCATCTACAACCATTTGTTTATTTGTTTGCTTTCATCCTATGTGTTGCTGAGTTTTAAATCCAGGTCTGTGTGCATAGTATTCAAGTGATTTAAAACTGAGTCTCAACCTCAGTCTGATGATGAATATGTTTAGAAAAAGTCTAATTGTATAAGTACGATCAATATGAGGCTAAGAATATATAGTATTCTAATATTAGATTCTTCTGATTTCTTTAAAATGGGGCCGGGTTTGTTTTGAAAATAAGATTTACAAACAAAAATGTATGAACACAGTTTCAGAAACAATAGATGGTCCTGCTGTCCTAGGATTCAGAGCAGAGTTGAAAATTTTCTGGCAGTTTTGTTTCTGAAAAAAAAAAGTAGTTTCTTTTTAAAGTGATTGGTAGCTTGTTGAGTGCACTACATTCCAGGGGCAAGGATATATTATCAATTCATCTCCTGTGGTTCAAGAGCAGGAGAAAGAAGAGAAGGCTACATTACCTAAGCATATCCTCCAGGATCACAGAGCAGGGCTCTTCATTGCCTGACCCTCACATCTTGTTGTAGCTTGTCTTGTGAACTCTTCCCTTCCAACCAGCAAACTGGAATACACACACTGCAAGCATAATAGCCTTCTCCTGTCACCTACCTCAGGCTGATCTGCTTTTGGCAATCTGTCCTTTCTTGTTTTAGTATTTTAAATGCTTAGAAAAAAATTTTCTTCTTCTAAATTTTCTTTATTTTAATATGAATTCTTTCATAGAATAGGTTAGTATCTTTTTGATTATCAACACTTATCTTGTACCATATGTTTATTTTAGATGTTAACAACAAAGAGTTCATATATATATATATATATATATATATATATATATATATATATATATACATACATACATATATCTTAGGAAAATGTTCTGGAGAGATAACTCAGTGGCTAAGGATACTTACTATTGATGCAGAAGACCTTGATTCCCTTCACAGAGCCTAGATGGTAGCTCACAGTTCCACTGAATCTAGTGACTTTTTTTTAACTCTGTGGTACCTGCATGAACATGGTGCCCATAAGTTCATCATAGAAGTAAACATATATACATATAAGTTTATAAGTTTATACATATAAATAATATTAAATAAAATACTTAAAACACTAATCCAAATAAAGTTCTTTTCACTACAAAGCACATTCATCCTAAACTAAAAGTAACAACTATGAAATTGTTTATACTTCTAGTCTGGCACATTCAATTCTCCTAAGAAATATTTTAAAACTTATAATATGAATGGTTTGTGTAGCAATATAATATTTTTAAAGTGAAATATCCATGCCTTTTTAAGCTTTTTTTCTCTCTTTGTGGTTGGGCTATTTTTGTTGTTAAAAATAGTTTTTTTCATACAATACATTATAATTATGATTTGCCCTTCCAAACTTCTCCTAAATCCTCCCTATTTTCCCACCCACACAAATCTACACATTTTCTTTTTCTCATTAAGATACAAAATACTATTTAAAAACATAGTAATAATAAAGTAAAATAGAATAAATTAAAGTAAAAAAACTAACAAACCAGAATAGTGACAAACAAAACAACAAACAGAAAAAAAAGAAAACAGGGACAAAGAAAACCCACAGCACATGTGCACACTGAGACCCACGCATTTGTAGGCATACAGGAAATCCATCAAAACAAACTTAGTAACCATAATGTATTTTTTCAAATGCCCAGAAAAAACATTGGGAAACAAGCAAACAAACAAAAAAAAAACCTCCTAGTACACAATGTTTATCTTCTGAAATGTAGCCATACTTACTACATTTTACTTCCCCTTGTGTTACAAAAAGGCAATACATCATAGGTAGTGAACTCCATAAAGTTGACTCTCGCACCAGAGATGGATTCTGATCCTACTGCCAGGGGTCCTCCAAAGCAGATCAAGCTACACAACTGTCTCACCATGCAAGGGGCCTAGTCCAGTCCCATGTAGGCTCCACAGCCATTGATCCAAATTTCTTTTTAATTAATTAATTAATTAAAAAAATTTCATATATTTTTATTTCATAATTAACTTAATTTCACATATCAGCCACGGATTCCCCCGTCCTCCATCCTCCCACCCCCTAGTCCTCTGCCCCAGTCCACCCCCCATTCCATCCTCCTCCAAGGCAAGGTCTTCCCTGGGGAGTCAGTCCAGCCTGGCAGATTCAGCCTAGGCAGGTCCAGTCCCCTCCTCCCTACACCAAGACTGAGAAAAGTGTCCCAGCATAGACCCCAGGCTCCAGAAAGCCAGCTCATGTACCAAGGACAGGTCGCAGATACACTGCCTGGGGGCCTCCCAAACAGTTCAAGCTAATCAACTGTCTCACTTATCCAGAGGGCCTGGTCCAGTTCCATGGGGGCTCCTCAGCCATTGGTTCACAGTTCATGTGTTTCCACTGCTTTGGCTATTTGTCCCTGTGCTTTTTCCATTCATGGTCTCAATATCTCTTGCTCATACAATCCCTCCTCTCTCTCACTGATTGGGCTACAGTCAGCTGTGGATCTCTGCATCCGCTTCCATCAGACACTGGATGAGAGTTCTATCATGACAGCCAGGGTGTTCAGCCATCCGATCACCAGAGCAGGTCAGCTCAGGCACTCTCTCAACCATTGCTAGTAGTCTACAGTGGAGAGGTATCTTGGTGGATTTCTGGGGACCTCTCTAGCACTCTGCTTCTTCCTATTCCCCTGGGGTCTTCATTCATCATGGTATCTCCCTCCCCATTCTCCCACTCTGCTCCTGATACAGCTGGTACCTCCAACTTTCATGAGTTCCTTCTAGTTTGGTTTGGTCGTCCCTGCGTGTTTTCCCATCATGATCCTGATACAATTGCTCATAGAATCGTTCTTCTCTCTCTTTGACTGGAACCCCTGGAGCTCTGTCTAGTAAGAGAAGCTACGCCCAAATTCCCAAATATACCAAGCTGACTTTGGAGATGTGTAAAGGTTAAAACCTTCCTTTTTAACAAAAGAAAAGGGGAGGTGCTGTGGGATGGTCTGTATGTCAAATGTGTTGCTGATTGGTCAATGAATAAATCACTGATTGGCAGTGGCCAGGCAGGAAGTATAGGCGGGACTAACAGAGGAAAATTGAGAGAACAGGAAGCTGGAGAGGGAGACACTGCCAGCCGCCATCAGGATAAGGAAGATGTAAAGTACCGGTAAGCCACAAGCCACGTGGCAAGGTATAGATTAATAGAAATGGATTAATTTAAGCTGTAAGAACAGTTAGCAAGAAGCCTGCCACGTCCATACAGTTTGAAACCAATATAAGTCTCTGTGTTTATTTGATCGGGTTTAAGCGGCTTGGGACTGGCGGGTGTCAGAGATTTGTCCTGACTGTGGGCCAGGCAGAAAAACTCTAGCAACAGATTAGCTGTGGATCTCTGCATCTGCTTCAGGGGGAAGGGCTTGGACTTGCCTGTACTGAATGTACCTCCCCATGGGAGGCCTTGCCTTCTTGTGGGTGGGAGTGGATGATGGGATGGGAGGGAGAGGCTGGGGAGGTGGAAGGAGGGAAGAGGAGGATCTTTGATTGGTATGTAAAATGAATGGAAAAAAATTCTTAATAATAAAAAAAAGGCAATACAGTAGTACTCATCATTAAAAGCAACAAAAGAACACTAATTATGGTCGTGCACTTAAGAGGGAAATTAAGAATGATAAGGAATTCAAAAGCCACACTCAGTCTTTAAATAAAATAATGGTGGAACATGGTTTAAGACCAGCAGTGAGTGAAGTTGAGCATCAGGAGTTCAAGATCAGCCTTAGGCATTTCATGAGTATAAGGCCACCCTGGGCAAACTGATAAGCTGTTGCAAGAAAACAGTAAGTAAATAAATAAGCAAGCAAACCAAAAACTAAATAAAAGCATAGACTTTTGAAATTATATTGCACACAGAAGTTCACAAACTCATGTATTTATACACATATATGTTGCAAAAAGGAATGGTGGTGATGTGAATACAGTTGTATGAATCTTGTTTATAAATAGAATGTGTGGGTTTAGATTTTACTTTTAAAAAGATTTTTTCTTATCTTAATGGTAATCTTGGAGATAGATAATAGTACATAAACTAGTACAGTATTCTTATTAGCTAAGTGTATGTCACATTTTAGTTTTATCTAAAATGTCCTGATTGTAAGAATAAAATAAAAATCCAACTTTAATGACAGTTTGGGAAGTGGTCTATATTTAAAGACAATTTATGACAAATTCTATACAATTAGATTATTTATCAACTAAGTTTTGAGGTTTTATGAGAGTTTAAGTTACATTTAAAACACCCAACTTTCCATTGTAACAAACCATTACATATAAAGGAAAACAATAATAGATAATGAAGTAATTTTGTTTTTTCATATAGAAAAAGATATCTCTTTTTAACTAAGTAAGATGACATTAATGACTGCCTCTAATACCCAAAACAAAATAAACTACAGCAAGAATGCAGTATAAATGCGAGGGTTTTTTGTTTGTCTGTTTTTGTTTTTGTTTTTTCAAGACAGGGTTTCTCTGTATAGTTTTGGTGCCAGTCCTGGATCTTGCTCTGTAGACTAGGCTGGCTTCGAACTCACATAGATCTGCCTGGTTCTGCCTCCCAAGTGCTGGGATTAAAGGCATATGCACCACCACTGCCCAGCATGAATGTGAGTTTTAAGAAATTAGTTATTACGTAGTAATTTTCAGCATACCCCAGTATTATGCAGCCTAGATCATAACAAGTTCTCAGATCTGTGATGGAGAAAATATCACAAAGCCAGTTTCTTTTCCGTATCTGCTGATTACAAATATGAGACCCAAAGACCAAGGAGACATTGATTAATGCACCATGTATGCCACTATTAAATCCAACTATACACTAGCTCCTCCACATTACCTACCTAGGTATGCTACAGTGGTAGACATGTGCAACTTGTTCATAAACAGGAGAATTCTTAAAATTTAAAGAGATATCCATTCCACATTTACTAATCCTATACAAAGATTTTATTGAGTTTCTAACATTCAGTGGATGCTTACCTTTACTTCAACAACACAGCAATCAGAAGCCCCTTCTGATTGATTCCTTCAGAATTGGGAGGATGTTCAAAACATACCTTACATGAAAGGAATGCAGGAAGCATCACCTGATTAAGACTTTAATATAATGTCAAAATAATGATTATCAAATTAGTTTTGATTCCCTATATATCAGAGGTTCAAAGTAAAATGCAAGTAGCATTAAAGGGCAACATATGTGGATGAAGTAATTATCTATCCAGAATAAACTGATACTACTCAGTACCAGTAATAAATAGCAAATAAATAGTAAGCATGTCCTAGCTTTGTTTGCTAATTTTTAGTTTTGTTTCTGGTATTTTTATGTTCTTTTTGTTGAGGGTGAAGGAGCTTTTCAGCTCTTTTATGTTTATTAAAACACATCATGAATCACAACCAAGCTAACCACTGTCATTAATTCCCATGATTCCTAAGGGAGTGATCATTGAACTTTAGAAAAAGAGAAATACCTAAGAATATTGCACTAAGGCACAGCTTCAGAGTCCCTTTCAGCAGGGGCTTAGATTTTCTATGAAGTTATAATATAGTGGGTCTTTCTTTTTCATAGGTTGCACTTAGATTAGCAAAATGGTAATCCATTTGTGTTTAGTTAAAGTACATACTACACTTCCATTTTTTAAAATGAAAGCATGTCATTAGATAAAATAATATCCATTTTAAGATAAAAAAGTTAATTTTCTCAGTCCTTGGTCAAATATGTTAAAAATCTTATTAAATTTTTATTTAATAAGGTAGCCAAGGTATATACTTGCAGTACATTGAACATTATACACTTCTTTTGATAAGCAAGTATCATTATGATCAAATTTGTCCCTTTGACTTTTGTAATCATTTTAATTTGTTTCATTAAGTCTATGAAATATGTTATACTGCTCAAACTATAAAAACTAATGTATTTAGAGAACCTTGTTATGATATAAAAATGCATAACGCTTTGTCTTTTAAAAACACATTTCAGAACCACAAAGCACACTAGTAATTTCTATGAGGAAGAAAAGATTGCTTCCAATTTTTAGATTACTTATTTCCTAAGAGGGACATTTACAGGACAGTTGAACATCAAAGTCAGCAATGAGACATGAACCATTAAAACTCCTTGTGCAAATAAAAATGGCTTGTGAACACAGCAATTTATTTTATATTTAATTTGCATTTATACTCCAGAGATATGTTACAACATAATTTGAATGTCTCAGTTGTCTTATTTCGAATGTCCACTGTTCAGTTTTATAACTCAAATGACTTTTCCTAAATGGTAATTGTAACACATTAGCCTAGCATATGGCTACAGAATGATTATGTCTGTATTTTTAAAAGAGATTAAACAGTTGGTTTCTAATTTTATAATTCATTAATCTTCCTTTTTGTATTCTTGATTTCCAAAATTTTTTGAAGAAAATTTAAAATATTTCTTTTCCAAATGACCATAGTTTAATGACATGTTAATTTTACTCCCCTTTCTTAGGAGTCACATTATATAGAAAATTTTTAGAACATAAAAATTAACACTTTTGCCGGGCGGTGGTGGCGCACGCCTTTAATCCCAGCACTCGGGAGGCAGAGGCAGGCGGATCTTTGTGAGTTCAAGGCCAGCCTGGTCTACAGAGTGAGTTCCAGGAAAGGCACAAAGCTACACAGAGAAACCCTGTCTCAAAAAACCAAAAAAAAAAAAAATTAACACTTTGGGTCTGTCTTTGTTGTTCACCGTAGCTGGAGTATTCCTGTGTCCACTGGGCTCCTGCAGCCACTCAGACCCAATTAAACATACAGAGACTTATATTACTTATAAACTGTATAGCCATGGCAGGCTTCTTGCTATCTGTTCTTATATCTTAAATTAACCCATTTCTATAAATCTATACCTTGTCACATGGCTCGTGGCTTACTGGTATCTTACATCATACTTCTCCTCATGGCAGCTGGCAGCGTCTCCCTCCCTTAGCCTTCCACCTCCCAGAATTCTCCTCTCTCCTTATCCTGCCTACACTATACTTCCTGCCTGGCTACTGCCCAATCAGCATTTTATTTATCAATCAATCAGAGCAACACATTCACAGCATCCCCAGCAGCTCACAAAGTTGACCCAGTTCTTTCCTAGTACAGAAGGAACTCTGAATTTGATCCTCAGAACAATATACAACAGATATGGCATTCAATACCTGTAGACTCAATACTTAGGAGATACGGGCAGGTGGCTGTGAAATTCAAGCTCCTTCTCTTTTACATGTCCAGCTAGTCACCAGTTTGACATAAATAAAACCTCATATTAACACAAAGTAAAATTAAAATTATGGCTTGGGCAGTATGTGGGGCCACTGGCAGTTGGACCAGAGATTTGTCCCTAGGGCTTTACCTGCCTTTTGAAGCCCATTCCCTATGGAGGGATATGTTGCTCAGGTTTATGGGTCGGAGGTGCTTGAACCTGCCTCAGCTTTATATGTAGACTTTGTTGACTCCCTAGGGGGACCTTATCCTCTCTGAAGATGGAGTAAGAGGAAGACTGAGGTGGGGAGGTAAGTGGGAGGAGGGGAGGGAGGGGAAACTGTAATTGGTGTGTAAAATGGAAAAAAAACCTTTTAAATAAAAGAAAATAATATTTGGTGACAATAAGATAATGGTTGTTTATAGTTCTAAGAAGATTTCTTGGAAATATCTATTCTTTGAAGAATGAAAAGCTACACATACAGAAATAAATGCTTAAAATGAAGTAAGGATATGAAGGAAAGTTAACCAAATCAGAAATATATTTAAGAATATTGAGTCTTGACTTTATGAAACTGTCAGAGTCGCCAGAATCCTCTCCTTGCTCTATATTGCTCTGTCAATCATTCAACAATTTCACTGATACTTTACTTTATGACACTAAATAAATTACAAAAGTGAAATTTTAATGGAAATTCAGTGTACTTTTAATAAATTTACAGTTATAATTTGCATTTTTAAATTGATGATATAAATTAATAGCTTTTCCTATTTGAGAAAATCTTCAACATACTTAAGTGAAATATGAATTAAAGCATAAATAAGCATATAAAGGAAAATTATATAATGTGTATTTTTGAGAATTGTACAATAATATCTCCTAGTGCTTCACATTGAAAATGAAGATAGCCAGAGGCTGCCTCTAGCCAGTCCTTTTAACTGTAAAGCAGATCATTTTAACAAGAATCTTGTGGAGTTTTTGTTTTCATATGAAGTGTTTTTTTGTTTCATTTTTTTATAATTTTTGATGGGCACTCTGAATCTTAAATCATTTTCACCATTGTCTCTGAACTGATGGTAAACCCATAAAGACTAATTCTCTTGTTATTCTCATACTAAATGATTATGGAAGATTTAAGTGATGGTGAACTTTTACAGAATTAATACAGAGTTGAACAACAAGTGTATTTGTACCCCAAATCTCTATCTCCAACTTTAGACCTTTAGCTTAGACTAACTCTATTTGTATATGATGCTTCCTGCTGGAGTCCAGCTCTGGATGAGGGCAGGGTCTGAAGATTGGTGGATGAAAGTGCAGCGATGGAGGAATCAGACATGGTATACTTCTTAGTTTCAATTAGGAGAAAAAGACAGAGAGAAAGCATACGGAAGTCATCCCCAGTGGGACAGGTCCCAGCAGAGGATGTAAGGAGTTGGTGGGGGAAGGAAGTGAGGCAGGCCATGGTGGTTAGGAGAATCTTGAAGCCTGACTGACTAGCAGCCAGAGTGTTTATTTATTCAGAATTTAGTAAGCAGGGACACATTCATGATGTTCCAAAACATAGATCATATCATTTTTGGTTTTGGACATGTGTTTTACTTCCTTTTGCTCATCTTTTAGTCATCATTAACATACTATGACAGAACAGAGTTATCATTTCCAATAATTTTTCCTCAAGTTTTGACATCATTAATAACAGAGCTATTATTCTTACTCATTAACCCCATAACTCAATTTTTAAGAATCTAAAGACATATGACAGCCTGTTCACAGGCTGGTAGCATTGGTTGCTTCAAGGACACTAGACCGAAACAAAAATCTTCAAGCTACCACAGGCATTTTGCCATGTCCCAAGCAGTGTATTATTAACTCTTAATGGTCAGAGTGCCCAGGAAACATCCTCAGGCTAAAGCTGCTGCAGTTATTATTTAAATGCTGGCTTTTATAATACAATGTTTATAATTTTATGGAATTTGTCTATATGTCTAATCCTGGCATTCTGTTGTTCCTTGGTCAATGACATTATCATGACTCTGCATGTGCTAACGTTTCTAAGAAATGGAGGTTCTGAAGTCTAATTTTTATCATCTTTTCACTCCATACTTTGTTCATCAATACATCTTTGTGTAGGGGAGAGGTATATGCCATGTAATTGTCTGAGTGTACAGTAGAAAAAGGCTTATACTCTGAGCTGTGGCCAACTACTCTAGTCCACCAAATCTTGTTGACCTTTCTAAATTTACTTTGTTTTGATTATCACTTTCCTGAGTAAGCACAAGGACAGATGTTTCAATAATGTCTCATAGGCTTATGAAAAGACCTCTGGCTTCTTCATGTGTCACAATCTCCAAGGCGTAAGGAGGACCTTCAAGTAGATAAGGATATCTTCCTAAAAGCGGGGTAATAGTATGTTCAGACATTCCTGGGGAAGCTTAGAAGCAGCATTCCTGAAAGAAAGCATAAATGATTCATAAGGAATTTTCCATCAATCTAATATCTCCAAATTGTACAAATATTAAAAGTGCCCCAAGTATGTAACAGGTGAAGATGAAATTCAAAGGTGACATGGCAGCCATCATGTGGCTCAGCTTTGCTGGATCTTTGTCAAGCAGTTGTACTGGCTTTATGATTTCTACAATTTCATTCAGATATGGCTGTGCCAACTTCCTATTGCTATACCTTCTATTTCTTTTTTTTTGCTTCTCTTTAATTAACAATGTAATTTCATACTATTCTTTATAGCTCACTTTTATTTCAAATAAGTGTCTAAGTAACAAGGAAGGCTTTCTTACATTGATTATTATATATGGGTACTACCCAACTGTTATTTTAGTTTATTTGTTTTTTAAATAGTATCATAGAAATACATAATATTATATACCTTAGCAGTATCATAGATATATCTAGAAAGAATTATTAGCAAAACATCTAGGAATCTAATGATATTAACACAGTAAAATATTATAAAAATAATGGATATCAGATAATTTCAGTCAATTAGAAGAAATTAAGATGAGTCATCTCTCTATTGCATGATGTTGTGTTAGACATACAAGATATGTGCATATTGATATTTGTATGATTATGCTTCTTCAATAATTAGGAAGATGTTTCTACCATGTTACAGTATATATCTAAGGATTATGACTTTGGTAGCAACACTGTTGACACTTTGACAATAATAATAAATATAATAGTAAATATTGACTGTCCTATGTCATGTTCTATGGATAAATAAATTGATGGGAAAACAAAGATACATAGATAACATTTTATTTCTTTAATCTCTGGAACCATAGTGAGTGCAAAATATTTCCATGTTTATTAAGATTTTTAAACCAAATACATTAAGAAAGATAACATAATTTTTATATTAACTACATATACTAATACATGGCTTTGCTCTGTAAATATTAATTCACTCCTCCTCTTAATAATTTCTTATATTGTCAGGAGAAAATATTCTTCTAAGGAAGTGTGTGTGTGTGTGTGTGTGTGTGTGTGTGTCTTTGCCTCATGTTTGGGAGCCTATACGGCACCTGTTGTGACCCATTAAACATGGGTGCTAGGCTGAACACAAGCACTAGAAAAAATAGAAAGTATTCTTTACTGCTAAGCATCCCTTCAGATCTGAAATAAATTTTATATAAATCACTTCAAATACTTCAATTTATTTTTCAATTCTAAGTGATTCTAATAATCTATTTAAGTCATATATCATAAGAAAAATATGCCAACTATAGAAATAATAACAGAGAGAAAATATAATTTTCTGATAAGAATATAGAAAACTAACTATATGATAAGTGGTATAAGTACAGTATCTAAATATTAAAAGGTTAGAACTTCTGAATATATCTTGAAAAATAATGGTACTTTTTGTATTAACTTGTCCTAGCAATAAAATATTTTCTTGCCTTATAAGTATTCTCCATTATTTTCAACATTCACATCATACATCAATATTTGCATAATTTATAATGAAGTATTAAATAATATAACCAAAATTTAAGTATCATAGATGAAAGAGTGCATATATATGTACATATATATGTATATGTAATTGTCTATATTTAAATATATGTGTACGTGGTTGATATATTGTTCATTCAAATAAACTTATCTGGGGGTCAGAGAACAGAAAAGCCACTATATTAAACATAGAGGTTAGGCAGTGGTAGCCTATGCCTTCTTTTCCTAACCTTGATAAATAATCTTCTTTTATTATTAAGAGATTTTCTATTCATTTTACATACCAACTACAGATTCACCTGTCCTCCCTCCTTCAACCTCCCAGCCTCCCCCCCCAACCCACTCCTCATTCCCACCTCCTCCAAGGCAAGGTCTCCTATAGGGAGTCATCAGAACCTGGTACATTCAGTTGAGGCAGGTCCAAGCCCCTCCTCCCTGCACCAAGACTGCACAAAGTGTCCCAACATAGGCACTAGGCTCCAAAAAGCATTAGGGATGGTTCCCATTCCCACTGCCTGGGGTTCCCCTAAACAGTTCAAGCTAAACAACTGTCTCACTTATCCAGAGGTCCTAGCCCAGTACCATGGGGGCTCCTCACCTATTGGTCCACAGTTCATGTGTCTCCACTAGTTGGGTTTGTTGTCCCTGCACTTTTTCCAATCATGGTATCATATCTCTTGCTCATAGAATCCCTCCTCTCTCTCATTGATTGGATTCCTAGAACTCTGCCTAGGACCCGGCATGGATCTCTACATCTGCTTCCATCAGTCACTGGATGAGGGTTCTGTGATGACAGTTAGGAACTAGACATCAAAATACCTAACAGTCCAATTAAAAAAATGGGCTACAGAGCTAATTGGAGAATTCTCAACAGAAGAATCTCAAATGACCAAAAGACATTTAAGGAATTGCTCAACATCCTTAGTCATCTGGGAAATGCAAATCAAAATGACTCTGAGATACCATCTTACACCTGTCAGAATGGCTAAGATAAAACTTCTACACTGTTGGTGGGAATGCAAACTTGTACAACCACTTTGGAAATCAGTATGGTGGTTTCTCAGAAAATTGGGAATCAATCTTCCTCAAGACCCAGCTATACCATTCTTGGGCATATTCCCAAGGAATGTTCAATCATACCACAAGGACACATGCTCAACTATGCTCATAGCAGCATTATTTGTAAAAGCCAGAACCTGGAAACAACTGAGATGCCCCTCAACTAAAGAATGGATAATGAAAATGTGGCACATATACACAATCCAGTACTACTCAGCAGAGAAAAACAATGACATCCTGAGGTTTGTAGGCAAATGGATGGGACTAGAAAATATCATGCTGAGTGAGGTAACCCAGATTCAGAAGGACAAATATAGTATGTACTCACTCATAAGTGGATACTAGAAGTAAAGCAAAGGATAACTAGACTGCAACCCACAGCTGCAGGGAGGCTAGCTAGTAAGGAGGACCCTAGGAAAAATGCAAGGATCACCCAGTGATGGAGAAGTGGATGAGATCTACATGAGCAAACTGGGGGTGAGGGGGTGAAATGGAAGGCAAGGGTCAGGGGAATGATAGCCTAGGGGAGCGGGAAGTTCGAGCTGAAACGGGAACAGAGAGGAAGAACAAGGAAAGAGATACCATGATAAATGAAGACACCATGAGGGTAGGGAGAATCAGAGTGCTAGGGAGGTTCTCAGAAATCCACAAAGATGACTCCACCATACATTCAGCTGAGGCAAGTCCAAGCCCCTCCTCCCTGCACCAAGGCTGCACAAAGTGTCCCAACATAGGCACTAGGCTCCAAAAAGCCGGCTCATGTACTAGGGATGGTTCCCATTCCCACTGCCTAGAGTTCCCCTAAACAGTTCAAGCTAAACAACTGTCTCACTTATCCAGAGGGCCTAGTCCAGTACCATGGGGGCTATAATGCCGATATGAACATAGTTGGTGGGAATGCAAACTTGTTCAACCACTTTAAAAATCAGAATGGTGTTTCTCAGAAAATTGGGAATCAATCTTCCTTAAGACCCAGCTATACCACTCTTGGGCATATACCTTATCTTTTTATTGGGAATCTAACAATGGTTTGCATATTTTGTTTTCCCTTTATGACTAAGGATGTTGAGCAATTCCTTAAATGTCTTTTGGCCATTGGAGACTCTGCTGTTGAGAATTTTCTGTTTAGCTCTGTAGCCCATTTTTTAATTGGATTGTTAGGTATTTTGATGTCTAGTTCCTAACTGTCATCATAGAACCCCCATCCAGTGGCTGATAGAAGCAGATGCAGAGATCCTTGCCGGGTCCCAGGCAGAGCTCCAGGAGTTCATATAATGCTGATGTGAACATAGTTGAGCATGTGCCCTTGTGGTATGATTGAGCATTCCTTGGGTATATGCCCAAAAATGGCATAGCTGGGTCTTGAGGAAGATTGATTCCAAATAAAAAGATAAGTTACTGGCAATGGTCGAGAGGGTGCCTGAGCTGGCCTACTCTGGTGATCGTATAGAATATGTCTTTAATCCTAGCATTCCAGAGGCAGAGATCCATCCAGATCTCTGTGAGTGCAAAGTCACACTAAAAACAGTCAGGCATGGTGACACACACCTTTAATCCCAGGAAGTGATGACAGGAATCAGAAAGGTATATAAGGCATGAGGACCAGAAACTAGAGCCTTTTTAAGCTTCTAGCTTTTAGCAGCAGTTCAGCTGAGATCCATTCCAATGAGGACTCAGAGATATTCAGTCTGAGGAGACAAGATTAGCTGAGGAATTCGCAAGGTGAGATTGGATGTGGCTTGTTGTTTCCCTGATCTTTCAGCACTCATCCCAATACCTGGCTTCTGAGTGCTTTTATTAATAAGACATTTTAAGATTTGTGCTACAATGTGTATATACATATATTTATTAGAGAGAGAAAGATGTGATCATGAGTTACAGAGAAAATACTGAGAAGACTAGTCAAAAGATTTAGTAAATTACTATATGTATACAAAAATGTCCACTTGAGCTCAACAGCTAGAGGTCTAAGGTAAAACATCTACAGTCATAAAAGAGAACATAACTTTAGTATCTCTACTAAATTATGAATTTTATTCTTCACAAACTAACTCTCAAAGAGTTATATTTAAACAGAAAATATTGCAATATATTCCATTCATTGACTAATGACACCTGAAATATGGTTTTGGTAATTATAAATTTAGAGTGAGAAAACAATACCATTGATAATATATAATATTTGAAAAACATTCCTTTTGGAAGGTAATTAAGTCTTTCCATAATTATATTTTTTCAGTGTCTAGCATAATAATCACAAGGTAAATAATCCTGGTGTTAATCTACTTGAATCGATTTGGTTCAACCGCTACTATGTCTAGTGACTTCCATATGCAAACATTGGCACACATATGCTCATACTCACACCCATTAGCCATACATATTTATACAGATGAAAAAACAAAAACAGATTCATGAGATGAGGTTTTTAGACAGTGATATATAGCACATTTAAATAGATTATACAGCTTTAATGTGGTTATGATAAAACTGCATGATATTACAATGGTTTACATATTTTGCTTTCCCTTTATGACAAATACATCATTATTTAAAGGCCCTGGGACTTATCTTCCAAACTATACAAGAAAAATCACAATCCTCTTTTCTTTTCTTGAGCAACCCTATGCTTCACTTTTAGTAATCTGTGGATCACTCTTTCAACGTTTAGTCAGAGTACAATCATATTTCCTTGTAATATATCACTTTCCATGTGCTTTTCTGTCATCCTTTGCCACATAGAAGAGCTTCAATATTTGAACATAGAAAAAAACAATACTTATACAAAAGGATAAGTTAATAATGTTATTTTATATACCTTGTAATTATGTCTCTTGTTTCAAATTGTCTCCGTTTTAGGTTAAATAAACAAATTTCTGAAAGATCAGTGCATTGATGGGCAGATTGAATAGTTAAAACATTTAAATATGTATTTTCCTCATATTTGTGCATGATAATAATCAAACAGTTCAGTGACATGTCTGAATAAGTGTCACACTGCTTTGTTTGATAAAGGTATTAAAACTTATTGCTTAGTTTTGTCATTTGTTAAATTATGTTTCAACAGATAGAAGTAAAGAAGGACACATTGGTCATTTTTAGTAAAGTTAGTGTGATAGTGTCCAGATGTTAATTTAAAATTATTATATATATATATAAATAATCCAAGCACCAATATTTTGTTTTCTGTGTATATTGACATTTGTGTGTGATTTATACTATTTTTTCTTAAAATATTGCCATAAACATTTACTAATATCACTAAACATTGTACTTTTATGTTAGGTATGTACAAATCACTAAACTGTGTGGATATAAATATTAGTAACAAAGAAATATTATCTGTCATTTAGTATAATGCTGAAGAATGTATACTCAATTTGTGCTAGGAACAATATGACGGACTAGCAATTATATTTTATGGCTACATAAACAGGTATTTGGTGAACAGCATACTTTAAAACACGTGCTAATCATTCTGAAGAAAATAAAAAAAGACAAAGGTGCTATTCAAGAGGAAGTATATATTATGCACATACAAAGCCACAGAGAAATGACTAAGTGTGATAGTTAAGACTGTCATGTTGACAGGACCTAAAATACCAAAATAGATGACAATTTCTGTGCATTTCTGTGAGGGAAATTCTGGATCAGTTGACTGAGGTGGGAATATTGACTCTGAGAGCATCACTCTATGGGCTGCAATCCTGCTGGATAAGAAGATAGTGAGTGGGAGACCAGAATTCATTACTCTCTGCTTATGATTTCAGATATAAAGTGAATTGATCTCTCTTGCCCCTGCTGCTAAATCCCTCAAACTATAAACCCAAATAAAAAGTTCCTTAACTTCTTTTGCCACAACAGTGAGAAAAAGCTGGCAGGGAAGCAGCTCTGATAATAAACCTGGAAATACTTTGTCCCTAGATTCCTGGATGCTTTTGGAACTTCAGGATAGGAAAACCTGGATATTCTGAGCAGAATTTAATACGAGTCATTATTTTGGTAGTCTTTAACACTGAAATAGCAGAATTAGCTCCGACAGTGGAGACTAAGCATATGAGGTTTCAAAGGTAAGCTGGTTAGTTTTTGTCACCTTGTCTTATCATTTATACTTTAAATTATTCTTAAATTACTTCGATTGTGTTTCTCATATGCAAATTTATTTGGACTGGAAAAATAGCCATGTTTTAAATTGCAAAATATAGAAATAAATAGGTTACTCAGCAGTTAGAGAAATAACAATATAATGCTCATCAAATAACCTGAATTCACTACAGCAGTGACACATTTTAAAATAATATCCATGTGTTATTTAATTAATATTTTCTCCTATATATTTCTTCCATAATAGTATCTAATATTCTGGAAATAAATCATACTTAAAACCATGTCAGTCAGAGTTATCATTGTTATGTTTCCATGTATTTTAGAGCTCAGAGTGAAGACAAATTACACTATTGTTATTAATAATGTAGCATTCTGGCTTTTCTTGAAAGAAAATTATAGAATTATGTTTTCTAAACTCAAGTAAGAAATACAACAAAACAAATAAAGCAAAAATTGCACAGAATAATAATATCAAAATTATGGCTGTTGTCAATTCCATTTTATTTTTTTAATCCTCCAATTGTGGTCTGATGAGAATTTACATTCATTTTGAATCACAAATCTACCAAGACATGGAAGTTCTGTTCACAGAAAAGACAAAATGTCCATTATTCTTTATAATCTTGCATATCTCACATATTCTCAGGTAGAAATACCAATCATCTGCATTTTTACTTTAGGTTTGTTTCCAATCTGAAGTTAGAAATCATTTGCAATTATCTAATTCTTTGAATATTTAACATTAAAAAAATGCTCATTTTTATATTAACAAATATCCCAGGTTTACACTCACATAATCGTGCAAATAGAAATTGACTTATAGGTTTGGTAATTTAATTGAAATTTGCAAATAGAACTACAATAATTGAAAATCAATATGGTTGAATTCATTGTTCAATATGTTTCTAGGCACCACTTACAAATAATTACAGTTACAATGCATTTCCGTTGTAACTTAAGCATAACCCTTTTGTAGTAATTATTTTTAGTAGTTAAGATGAGTTGCATCTTCTCCTGAAGTGCCTTCAGATCAACAATTACAGTTATCTGTAAAATAATCATAATCACATAATTTAAACAAGGACCAAAGTCTAATAGGAAGATAATTTTACAAAGAAAGAGTAGTTTACAGTTAGACATTTATTCAGAAAACAGCGAATATTATGTATGTTCCTTGAGACTGGTAAACATTCATTTTATCCTGTCAGATAATTGCACAATTCCTAGTTTCAGTCACTTTGAAATTCTAAACATTCTGGTACCATGTTCTATATTCAATTCAAATTGTAAGATCTTGTAGCTGTCTGATTCTTTTAATTATACATGATTTTAAGAAAACTATCAATAAACATATTTGAAAAAGCCATACAGGCCAGTGAGTCCTGCCTCTAGGACCTAGGCCCTGGGACACAACCAGTCCCTGGTAACCCCCACCCCCATCTCTGCCCCAGTTACTAAACAGCAGAGAAGACTTCTGCAGGAAGGCTCCCCTACTAAAACCCCCCATCAGACCTTGCAATCTACAAGACATACTCCCTTCCCCAAACCTGCCCATCCTCTTACAACCCCAGTGGCCTCCTGAGACACAGAATCTGCCTGCTCTCATTGGACCAAGAGCTCTTATTGGACCAACAGAGGCTTCCTGAGACACAGAATCTGCCAGCTCCAATTAGATCAAGAGCTGAGATTGGACCTAGAGTGGCCTACAGAGTCACAGACACAACAAGTACAGAGTGGACAAAGAGAAGCTCTCTCAAACACAGGCATCTCTTGTACCTACTGAAGGAAGAGAGGGGAAGATGTCAATGCAAACATTCATACAACAACACAAAGAGCAATATGGCATCATGAGCACCTGGTGGTTCTACAACAGCAAGATCTGAACATCACAAATTAGAAGAAGCAGAAAAAAGCAACCTTAAAAATAACTTTATGAAGATGATAGAGGCCTTTAAACAGGAAATGAAAAATTCCCTTAAAGAAATTGAGGAAAAGACAAACAAACAAGTTGGAAGAAATCAATAAATCCCTTAAAGAAAACCATGAAAAAACAATTAAACATGTGAAGGAAATCATTCAAGACCTGAAAATTGAAATAGAAACAATGAAGAAGACACAAACCTAGGGAATGCTGGAAATAGAAAATCTGAGTAAACAGGAATTATAGATGCAAGCATAACCAATAGAATGCAAGAGATGGAAGAGAGAATCTCTGTCATAGAGGATACAATAGATGAAATAGATTTGTCAGTCAAAGAAAACAGCAAAGCCAAAAAAAGCCATAACACAAAATGTCCAGGAAATCTGGACACCATGAAAAAGCCAAACTTAAGAAAAATAGAGATAGAAGAAGGAGAAGAATACCTACTCAAAGGCACAGAAAATATATTCAACAAAAAGAAAATTTTCCCAACTTAAAGAAGGAAATATCAGGCCGGGCGGTGGTGGCGCACGCCTTTAATCCCAGCACTCGGGAGGCAGAGCCAGGCGGATCTCTGTGAGTTCGAGGCCAGCCTGGTCTACAGAGTGAGATCCAGGAAAGGCACAAAGCTACACAGAGAAACCCTATCTCGAAAAACCAAAAAAAAAAAAAAAAAAAAAAAAAGAAGGAAATATCTCAGAAGATACAAGAAGCCTATAGAATACCAAATAGACATGTAATGTTAACAGAGGGAAGGAGTTCCAGGCTAAACAAGATACACAATGATACAGGCAGCCTCTGAAACAAAGTAATGCCCTGGATGAAAAAAATACCAAAATAAAGATAATTTACTAAAATAATAGATATAGTCCTTGGCTTGATCAAACTGTATATGATGAATATAGAAAAAAACTTGATCTTCAGAAACATGCATGCTTGTTTTTGAAGAAGACATAAGCAAATAATCATTTCAGTAAGCTAGAATGTTTGGTGTAAAGTAGGAAATTAGTTTAATATTATGCAAAAGTCTGGCATTGTGGGTTAGAAAAGAAACTAATATTGTGAGTCCATAAATCAAGCCACAAATAATCAAAATTTAAATAAAATATTAAGGCAAAAACTCTATGATACACTATGCTTCAGAAAAAGTAGCAGGGGTAAAGGATCTCATAGAAGAGCCTACTACTGTCACTACAATAAACTAGTATAATTCCTAACCGCATTCTAAAAAGCTATGCTTATACCCATAGTATATCTCTCCTTTTTCATAGTGCATCTCTCATTTCTCATCAAAGTACCTTTCTTTACAACAAGAAAGATTCAATTATAGAAAACCACAGCTGGTCAAAATACAAAGAACAAATGATCATGGATTACCTGGCCCCTAAATTATACATCTATAGCATAACGCCTACATCTAAAGCTCAGGGACATGGCGGAAGAGGGGTAGAGAATTTGTAAGAGCCAGAGGACCAAGATGATCGTGAGACTGTGACTCATAGAAATAAGAAGGAACCCACCCTGCCCCATCAACAAGGCTGCCTAAAGAAGCACAAAGTAGAGCAGGCATTCTAGCATCGAAGGCAGGAAATATCTCTGGGCTCCATACGATGGAGAAAGAACTACAGACAACTAAGGAATACTGAAGGTAGGACAGAGTCCTGAGGAGGGGTTAGCTGCCTAATTGTTTATCCAATATCAAGTGGTCCATCCTAAAATCATATACATACAAATAATATTGAATGAGCTGAGAAAGTTGTATTTATGTAATTAACCATCTTCCCTCATGTGTGTTTCTGTGTCTATGTGTCTGTTACAATAACAACTAAAGTTAAAAACAAACAAACAAAACAAGCAAACAATAAAAACACCTATGATTTCAAGACTGAGTAAAAAGGGCATATATGGAAGCATTAGAGGGAAGAAAGAGAAGGGGGTTATATAATTATATTTTAATTCAAAATAAAATTGAGAAATGGGAATCCTTCCAATATATAGTATCTTTAGAAGCTTTAAGTTCAGAAGGGTGTAGCTGAGAAGGATAGACATAGAGTCTGTGGTAAGAGCAGCATTTTAGGATAGGTTATGTACTGACATGCTAAGAATATTTACAGGTGTTGAGGGGCTGTGTAGTAGCGATATCTATATCTATATCTATATCTATCTATCTATACATATATATATGTATATATTGAAATATATATATTCTGAAACACTCTGGACAAGGAGGGATATTGGTGAAAAGACAGACTGTAGCAGAAAAGTTTACGAAACTGCAACCACATGACTTGAGAATATAAAGAAGAATACATCTCTAATACAAAGCAAGTGAGAAAGAACATGACAGACTTATTTCTAGGCATTTGGGAAACAAAACAGTACTGTTTGTCAATCTCCTGCTTTTATTACATTATGTAATAGGAGACAATTTCTCTGGTGAGAATGAGAAAGAAAGTGATATTGCCAAGTTTCCCAGTGCCTGAAATTGCTTTTGAAATCTATTGTTAGACAATGAGACAAACAGAAAGAGGCTGCAACATTTAAGGGCATTGTTCAATGTATATTTCTCATCTGTGGCTATGAATTTATGATAAAACCCATTTGTGTAAACACCATTCAAACTCCCCTATAGTTGGTGAAGGCACATCATGTTGTAGATGTGAGCTCTGACTACAGGAGAATGTTGCAAGTTTTAAAAGTTTGCCTCAAGTGATAAGTCAGAAATATTTAGAATCAGTAATAAAGAAAAAATGTAAAGAAGAATGTGACCTAAATGCCAATAATAAGACAAAATGGGGGAGAGCTGACCCTTCCAGAAAACAGGAATTGAGAGAATTTTAGTGAAAAATAAAGCAATACGATTTTCTTTTCCTACTGTGGTTGCACTTTGGTTTGCCTTTGTTTCTCTTTTACATTGGCAGTTTATGCTCATTTATTTTGTTTTGTGATTTTTACTCACAGTGGAACTAAGCCTGCTTAACACACTGGCAGTATTTCAGAGAAACAGAGTGGTAATTCTCCACTTTTCATGTAGAATGAATGCCAGAGTAATATACTGTTCTTAATGGCAAAGAAATATAAAATTCTCCATGAACATATTTTAAAAACAAAACTTTCAATTAGAGTTTTAGTATTTGTTAATTTTCAGAAATTGTTAGGTTTGAGGTAGCACATATAATTTCGAAATATGAACCAGTAGTAAAGATTATGAAAATTGAACTTAAATTTCATTTATTATGTTTACCTATTTTTCACATGTATGACTACTTCAATATTAGTTGTCAGATGACAATAAACACAATAACTGCAATTCTGGGTGGTTTGCTATTTTAGGTAGTCTGAGCACCAAAGTCTTTTCATTTAATTTTAAAAATCATTCTTAAAAATTAATAAAACTGGAAAATAAGTAACAGAATAGAGATCTCATTGACTCTCAAGTAGGGCTAATATCTAAGATATATAATAAAGTAAACCTGGACATCAAGAAAAAAGCCATGCAGAGAATTCTCAAAAGATGAAATGAATATGGCTGACAACCACTTAATGACATGTTCTATATCATTAATCATCAGGGAAACAAAAATCAAAACCACATGAGACTTCATCATAC
Organism: Peromyscus californicus insignis; assembly: GCF_007827085.1. Taxonomy (NCBI): domain Eukaryota; kingdom Metazoa; phylum Chordata; class Mammalia; order Rodentia; family Cricetidae; genus Peromyscus; species Peromyscus californicus. The sequence continues at coordinate 17,461,774 of NW_026294413.1, read as the reverse complement.
TCCAATCAGAATGACCAAGATTCATAAAACAAATGACAGCCAGAGAATAGGGGCTAAGTGCAACACTTATCAGTTGTTGGTGGGAATGCAAATGGTAAGAAACTTTTTGTTTCTGCAGGTTGTTCTGGGAGGACCAGGTATGCAGCTTTCACGAGTCATTGCAAACTTTGGAGTAGGTTTTTTGGTGATGCCATTACCTTTATTTGCTAGTGGTCCTACAAGCAACACCAATAAACTCCCTGGGATACAACATTTGAATTAGAGGAGATCACCTCTTTGGTCTTTCTTAATTACACTATTTGAGGTGAATAAACATTTGTTCATATTTCTCCAAGTACAATTGCGAAACACAGGTCTCATTAAATTGGCTAGCCAGGTCATCTGCTCACCCATTTTCCAAGAATGCTGTAATTTTGTGATCCCCCGTCTCAACATCATGGGTTATCCCTATTACAGGTCTATACCATCATGTTCATTAGACATAGAATGTTGATACAATTCCTTTCAATGAAAACATGATGTTTATTTCCTGTCACTCATTGAGAGTCAATAACAACTGTACTCTGTTGTTGTTTTTTAGTTAAGATGCTCTTTTGTACTCAGACTTCCTAAAGTACCAAATCATACAACATTGTCCTACAATTGCTATGTTTACCATGATTTGACAACTAACATCTAATATTTCAAGTAGTTCATACTTGTAAAAAATAGTCAAATATAAATAATTGAATTTTAAGTCAAATTATATCTAATCTTTCTTTTGGTACTGCTTCATCATTTCAAAATTATATATTCTACATCAACCCTGATAATTTCTGAAAATTACCAAACATTAAATCTCTAATTGAAAGTTCTCCTTTAAAAAAAGTTTAGGAAGAATCATATTAAGAACAGTAATTCTGAGTCTGGATTACCTCACTCAGGATGATATTTTCTAATTCCATCCATTTGCGTGCAAACCTCATGATGTCATTGTTTTTCTCTGCTTAGTAGTATTCCATTGTGTATATGAACCACATTTTCTTTATTCTTTCTTCAGTTGAGGGGCATCTAGGTTGTTTCCAGTTTCTGGATATTATGAATAATGCTGCTATGAACATAGTTAAGCATGTGTCCTTGTGGTATGATTGAGCAATCCTTGGGTATATGCCCAAGAGTGTTTTTTTTTTTTTTTTTTTTTTTGCCAGTACTAAGCTATTTTTATTACTCTAGCTCTATAGTAGAGCTTGAATTCAGTGATTGTGATGTCTCCAGAGGTTGCTTTGTTGTACAGGATTCTTTTAGCTATCCTTGGTTTTTTGTTTTTCCATATGAAATTGAGTATTGTTCTTTCCAGGTCTGTGAAGAATTGTGTTGGTATTTTGATGGGGAATGCATTGAATCTGTAGATTGGTTTTGGTAAGATTGCCATTTTTACTATGTTAATCCTACCTATCCATGAGCATGAGAGATCTTTCCATTTTCCGATATCGTCTTCAGTTTCTTTTTTCAGAGACTTAAAGTTCTTGTCATACAGGTCCTTCACTTACTTAGTTAGAATTACCCCCAAGGTATTTTATATTATTTGTGGCTCTTATAAAGGGTGATGTTTCTCTGATTTCTTTCTCAGCCCTTTTATCATTTGTATATAGGTGGGCTACTGATTTTTTTTTTTTTTTTTTTGGTTTTTCGAGACAGGGTTTCTCTGTGTAGCTTTGTGCCTGTCCTGGAACTCACTTGGTAGCCCAGGCTGGCCTCGAACTCACAGAGATCCACCTGGCTCTGCCTCCCGAGTGCTGGGATTAAAGGCGTGCACCACCACCGCCCGGCGGGCTACTGATTTTTTGAGTTAATCTTGTATCCTGCCATATTACTGAAGGAGTTTATCTGTTCTGTATAAAGATAATTTTGTGTAAAGTATACCGTTCTATTTTTTTATAATTTGTCATTTTATGTGCATATTTTTGATACTGTTTTGTTAAGCAAAAGCAACAGAAACTAAAAGTTTAGATAGTTGATAATCAAAGACTGATTTTACATTGTGCTGTAGTTGTTAAAAATTTGTCTTCATAATTGACTTTCAGAGATTTTAATATTTTAAGCATGCATACCATAATATTCTGATTCTTTAATTGCCTTGGAAAAGGGCACTGTGTATATTGTAGCTTTCAGATGTACCTATGCTTTCTAAGTGTCATGAGCTTCCTAAGCCTTCCAAATTTCTTTAGCTTCAAGAGTTTTTTAAGCCTCTAGGAAGCAATTGTTTAACTCAGATTTGTATCTTAATAGCATTCCATCTTTTCTGATTCCTAAACTTCTTCTATTCCTTTCTCTGTGATCTTATATGAAGTTTTATAGGGTATGCAGACCTCTGATTACTTTCTTCTACTTATTGTCATAACACTAGTGCTACATTTACCTTTCCATTTTTTATTTAGTCTAAGACTCTACTCATTGAGTGTTGCTTCCTATGTTCAAGGTAGACCTTCCTGCCATTAAGCCTTTCTTAGATACACCCAAAGATATGTTTCTGTGATATCACTGAGTCAAGTCATGCTGACAATGATAAGTACCCATGATGGAAACTAACTCAAATGTTTAGAAAGCAATTTTACAGATACAGCAATTTCATTGAATAACAAAATAGATTTCTTCAACATTAGGTTCTGTTAGCTCCCCTGCTACATACTTATCCATGACTTACAATAAAAGATATGACTTCCCTTCATAAACCTGGATTTAGATCTAACTTGAAAATGGTTGGTTGTAAAAACAATGGTCGCCGGGCAGTGGTGGCGCACACCTTTAATCCCAGCACTCGGGAGGCAGAGCCAGGCGGATCTCTGTGAGTTCGAGGCCAGCCTGGGCTACCAAGTGAGTCCCAGGAAAGGCGCAAAGCTACACAGAGAAACCCTGTCTCGAAAAACCAAAAAAAAACAAACAAACAAACAAAAAAAAAACAAACAAACAATGGTCATGTCACTCTCAGACCACAGGGCACACTTTGCCACAATTGATACACATACTGTTAGTGTATCAAGAAAGGTAAATTGCTTGACAGTACTGTTTGTGTCTATTATCCACAAGCTGCCAGTCAAGTCTTCTTCTGGCATTATAAATCCAGATAGTAGAGAAGGATATTCCAGTTTGGTCCCAGGCTTAATTTTTTCATGTCTTGAAGCCAAAGTATATGGTATCTTGAGCAATGGGGTCTTAAATTTTTATTCTTTCCCTCAACCACCAACATGGCCAATAGTTATTCTTGTTTGTGGACACCTGTACAAAATCCATTTGAAATTTACATGAATTTTCCAGAGGAAGTAATAAATAAATCAGAAAATGGATTGGTGATTTTAAATACCAGTGAAATAAGATAATTGGAGTGATTAAAAGGATAAAAGATTAACGATGCTAAAAATCTACTATGAAATTAGAAAGTCGGAACTTTGTAATTGTATTAAAGACTATGAAATTTATATGCTTAGTATTATGCTTTGTAAAATATCACTCAATGGTATCATGCTTTATAAAAATAATGAATCAAAATAATTATAGAAAAATAATGATGAAGTATTATTTTCTTTCATGTCAAACTTTCCTTTAATCATTTTTTTAATTTGAAAATGTGTCTTCACAGAGCCAGACTTATTACATGTTATATTTTTCACTTGAGATTTTATTTCCTTGAAGAAGTTGCTATTTGTGGTAGATTTGTGTCAGTAATATAGAAAAACTGGTCCACAGAAAACACTTTTGCTACTGCATCTTTAAATTTCCGTTATAGTACACATTACATTATCCACTTAAAGAAAGCACAGGAATAATGAATTTTAATGAGTCTGAGAGTGTTGGTGTTGAAAACTTTGAAAATGTCAAGTTGTTTTGAAGTAATATCTTTCTCATTAATGTTTTGCATCTTATACTTCGATGGAGATTGGTAAAGTCACAGATGCTTTGAAATCTAAGAGTAATTAATTAATTAAGGCAAAGAGAAGTATTTCTTCAGTATGTATGTTTAAAGCCACTTTACATCTAAACTCCATTTCAATAACTTTGTTTTTATTGCTAGTGATACGCATATACACACAGATATGGATAAAATTATTTAAAATTATGGTTCTATTATTTATTTATATTTGACTTATGACTTCAATTTCTGGTCACTTAGTCTAACTATGTGATTTCATAAGGGTAAGACAGAACATCACAGCTTCACAGAAGTACAGAATGGGGAAAGAGAACCTTGTATGTAAAAGGAAGAGGGTAAGGAGAGACAGATGAGTGGAACAGAGATAGATAGACAGATATAGAGAACATAGAGTAATACACTTTGTAGATGTAAGAATGCAATGTTAGAATCCACAGATGCCTACAGGCACCCCACTGTGACAATGTCTGTGAGTCCATAGCTAACAGACTGCCTCATGCAATGATCTTTCACTTTAGGAAGTGACTTTACATCAGAGATGGTACTGGTGGAGAATATCCTACTCTCATCTCTCTTCCCTGTTTCCTGGTTGGGAATCTAAAACCCTGGGCACAGGCTTCTGGAGTGAAACATTCCCCATGGTCAAAAACGTATGAAATAAGATTCTCATATCTTGCAAGTGGGCCCTGAATTCCTTTCTTCAGAGTTCCTCCCATGTAGTCTTTCTCTGGTATTAGGGCTTAAATTCTCCTCAGAATTTCTACCATGTCGTTGACTACGTACATATGTATCTATTTATCTATGTATCTATCATCTATCTATCTATCTATCTATCTATCTATCTATCTATCTACCTACCTATCTATCTATCATTTATCATACATTTAAATCTGTTGGCCTCAAGAAACAATCTGAGTATCAATGACATCTATTGTATCCAAGATCAATAGTTTCATAGTCATGCCCCCAGTAAGACTTCATATGTTCCCCTTTCAAAAGATTTCCTCACCTCCTAATAGCCCAATATTTTATTAATGAATGGGAAAAAATTTCATCAATTAATGATTTAATTGAGGAGGATAAATTATTCATATTCCAATAATCTCTACAAAACAAGACATCTCAGCAACAATGCATTGATTACCAATCCTTCATCAAATGACATTGCATCCACACTATAACATGTTACCTCTGGTTCTCAAAGGCTTATGCTCATCACATAATTGAAGTTTCACTTAGAGCTTTCCCAACAGTTTCCAAACTTTCAGTAGTTTTGGTATTTCACAAAAATGCAAAGTGCAAAATCTAATTATGTACCTTTATAAATGCAAAACTAAATACATAATAAAATCAACTTAAATATTACAATATTGAATTATAAGATAGGGACTGCCTATTTCTTTACAAAAAGGAGAAATAATGGCACAGAAAGGAGAGATGTAACCAGCACAAAATATGCTTTTAAGATGCACATTAAATGTGATGTGTTCCATACCTAGCATTCAGAGCACATGGAGCCATGATGCACGCTTTCAGTGAAATAGACAGCCATGCTCTACCCAGCTGCAGATCATACAGTCATTTTGTTGTTCTGGCTTTCCTGACTACCTGCAGATTTGCACATGTCCCTATTCTCATCATCTCTAACTTGTTGGTGTTTGATGAAAGTGTTATGTCATGTTTGCCTTCATGTGTAACACACAGGGGCTGTTGTCAGTGACATCATCCACTCAGCCATACACTGAATAGCCTCTAAGGTTCCTTTGAAATCCCATTAGAAGATTCAGAGACACACAACTTTCAAGTCGGGTGAATAACATTTTGCGGATGACTCTCAGATCTGTCAGCAAGAGCCATGTGTTGGTCTCTTTAAAATATATTGTTATTGTGTGTGGAAGATCAACAGTGAGAATTCAGTTCTTTGTTCTTCTGTATGAGTAGGATTCACAGGGACTTACTTCTCAAAGGTAACATTATCACTTTTCCACCTTCTATTCCATGAGAAATTGGGTATTCAGTGTTCCTGGGATGCATTCTAGGCCTCATCTCTTTGAAAATTACTTATCTTCATTTCAATACTGCGAATTTGTTTCACAATACATTCTGTTGGTATATAATTTTAATAACATTATTTTCTGAGCAAAGCTATATATTTTGTCATACATTTCTGCTTTTCTTTTGTTGATAATCTTGAGTAGACACCTAGCCAAAACCTTCCAGAAATGTCCATGCCACAGAATGAATATTACAATGCTTTGAAATTCGCTATGTTAGATTAACTAACTGTAATTTAAAAAATACACAAAGACAGGGACAAAATAGAGAGAAGATGTTTGCCAGCATACGGCATGAATTATCCTGGTTACCATGTGAAATCCAATGGGCACAGCCTTCACTCTTCATACATCTGCTTTCTGAAATTGCTATTATGTTCATCAGAATTTTCCAGGAAGTTCTGCTAGCCTCTTCATGTATCCCTAGTCTGCATCTCCAGTCTTTTGAAAACACTTGCTACAAAACAATTGTAAAGTCTTCTGAACCATGTGACCAAATAGAGTTACAAAGTTATCTGCATATTTTGGTACCACCTTTCTGTTGTAGCTTTTCTTTACTATGGCAAATTATGTGAAAATAAGCACAGAAAGGAGTGATGGTTTATTATGTCTCAGTCTGAAGACATTTGGTCAGATTGTTTTAGGAATCAGGTGACATGGCACTTCACTGTGAGGCACATGAAAGACAAAACCAGTTAGCTTACAACAGACAATAGGGAGATTAGTCTTCCAATATTAAATTTTCTACCATGTGCTAATACCCTATTGAACTAGAAATTCATCAATATTTTAGTGTGATGATGAGATAAATCAATTGAATCACCTCCCAGTCATGATGTTCTGAACAGCTGTCTATTGGGATCAAATCTTCAATGTACAAAGTTTTGTGGAAATTTCTCATGGGTTTATAACACCACCGAAGGAAGCTTAATGTTCAAGATAATTAAATTCTCAATTAAGATCATATAAAGTACGTGCAAAAAGAGAATGTATTAAAACATTACTGCAATATATAGATGGATATATAAATTTCATTTCATTCTTGAATAAAGTATATGCTTATGAAAGCATTACAGTTTACAACATAAATACATGAAATAATTATTTGTTTAGTAAAAAAAATAGTACTTAATATATTATTGGCATAAAAGAATGGTCTAACTTCATTACTTGCAAATATATCCAGATCAGTGGTAAGCAAGCTGAGCATAGGAAAAAGTGTGTGTGTGTGTGTGTGTGTGTGTGTGTGTGTGTGTGTGTGTGTATGTGTGTGTGTGCATGTGCGTGGACACACACACACGAATAAGAGTATCACAGTCATTATTTTTCAAAAGTAAAAGTACATGATGTGCATTTCTCAAAGTAGCTTTTTACTTAATGATTTTTACATGTTAATGAATGGCTAAGCTGGAGGAAGTTGAAAGCTTAAAACCTATGGATACAAAACCTGGGTACATTTGACCACTCTGAGGACAGAAGCATCAGTACATTTATTCATTTTGAGATAATAATCTGGGGTACAATAGGTCACTAGAGGATACAACTGAGAACATTTTGTCAAGCCATGTAATATACAACTTCTGTCACTAAGTTCCTATCCAATAAGATCAAGAGAAACCCATCTTGAAAAAAAAATGAAAAATGGCAGTGGTATACACTTACTCTTCTTTGGAAGAAGTCTGTAATTTGCTGTGGGATGGTCTTTCTGTATGCTGTGAATATGTGTTGCTATTATTGGTTAATAAAGAAGCTGCTATGGCCTATGGCAAGGCAGAATAAAGCCAGGCAGGGAATCCAAGCAAAAATACAGGCAGAAGGAAGGCAGGGACAGAGGAGACACCAGCCTGCCACCCAAGGAGCAACATGTCAACAGTCTGGTAATGCCATGGCTATGTGACAAAACATAGATTAATAGAAATGCGTTGAATTAAGCTATAAGAGGTTGATAATAATAAGCCTGAGCCATAGGCTGTAAATTTGTAATTAATATGAGCCTCTGTGTGTTTACTTGGGACCTAGTGGTTGTGGGAGCTGGTGGGATACAGGAAAACTTCCAGCTATAGTAATTACATGTCTTATTGTACTTAAATAACCTAGCAATCCATGTGAATGCAGCACAATCAATAAGTTAATATTGTGATGGGTGATGGTGCTTTGCATATTGTGAATGTGTTGCTCCCATTGGTTGATAAATAAAATGCTGATTGGCCAGTAGCCAGGCAGGAAGTATAGGCGGGATAAATAGACAAGGAGAATTCTAGGAAGAGGAAGGATGAGTCAGGAATCACCAAGCAGACACAGAGGGAGCAAAATGACAAGGCAGAACTGAGATAAGGTACCAAGCCATGTAGCTAAACATAAATAACTATTATGGGTTAATTTAAATGTAAGAGCTAGTCAATAATAAGCCTGAGCTAATGGCTGGGCAGTTATAATTAACATAAGCTTCTGAGTGATTATTTTACACATGGCTGTGGAGTCTGTTGGGCTGGGCAGGACCAGAGAAAACTTCAGCTACATTATTGTGGTTAACCTGCTGTAAGATAATTTTTCAGTTGTCTATCTACTTCAATTTGAAGTACTTTAAGTGAGAAAACATCATACTCCCCTAAAATATTATTCGTTTAGCATTTTTCAAACAAAAAGTGTTGCTGCCATTTTTCTTCCCTACCCCCTTCCATTTCTTGTGCCTTCTCACTCGCTGCGGTGTCCTTCCAGTTTCTGGTCACATGTACACTTTGTCTGTACCCTTCCCAAGTTTCTCAACAACTTTTAGTCCCTCAGTCAGTCACACAGTATATTCCCACTCTCACAACCCTCTGATTTTCATATACACAAACAATCAAAGTTAGGGTTCACATTTGAAAGAGAACATGTATTTATTTATCTTTCTGAGATGTGGGTCATGCCATTAATGCTTCATTTTTTAAAAGATGCATTTATTGATTGTTGTCAAAGTGTGTGTTCCTACCTGAATTCAAGTGTATGATGTATATGCAGATGCATATAGAGACCAGAGAAGAGATCAGGTACCCTGCAATTGGAGTTCAGGACATTGTAAGCCACCACATATGCATGCTGAGGATCAAATCTTGGTCTTTTGCAAGAGAAGTAATCACTTTAAAACCCAGAGCCAATTCTCTAGCACCCACATCACTTGATTATATAATTTCTAGCTCCACCTATTCTTCTTACAAATGTAGTAATGATGTTTTTCTTAGCATCCGAGTAAAAGTCATTGTCATACATTTTCATGATCTATTTTTCTTCTGACTGAAATTGTTAAAAATTGTTTGCCAGTTTCTGTGGTAAATACTCTTACAAAGCAACTTAAGTTCAGAAAGGATTTATTTTACCTCACAGTTGATGTACAGTCCATCATTTTGAGGATGTCAGGTCAACATGTGTTTGAAGAAGTGGGTGACATTGCAGTTACAATTGAGAAACAGTGAGTGATAAATACAGAATGCTTTTCAAGTCAGTTCTTCACTTATACAGTTCAGCTCCCAGCTGGAGAATGGTGCCACCTACAGTGTATGTATGGAGTCTTTCCTCCTCAGTTTACACAGCCAGGGTAAAAGTCCCAATTCCCAATGGGTCTTCCAGGAGATTTCCCAATTCTACTTTCTGTCAGTTTGACAATATATATGTAAATCTTCACTGATGTCTAGCATGATAACCAACTGGTGAAGACTGAAAGGTGATTTTATGCAGGAAATCATATTCTCAAAGAGATCTTGCAGCTAACATTCAGAAAGAATACATCTTTTGCCTCTAGAAACTGTTGAATTTACAGTAAGAAAGTAAAAGCCATACCACTAAGTGCTGTTGGAAACTTGGGTTATATGGACCTCTCACAAGCTGCTACTGAGGGTGTTTCAAGCTGCAAACATAAAAAACACTTCATCTATTGTTCCACGAAATTCTGAACAGGCTTTTGAAGATAGTTTTTGTTATTTACACATAAATATTTTGTACTGTTTTAAGTCCATTTCCAAATATTTCATTGTATATGTTTATTTGCTACTTCCCACTGTAATGGATCTATAATCTACTCACGAAAACACTGATCTTCAGTGAAAGCTTATGGAGAATATGTGTATAAATATTCTTTTATCTTTAGAGTATCACAGTTCAAGAATGTATCTCTTATATTTGTGTTTATGTACAAAATGACTCCGAACATACATATATGTATGCTTGTATATAAATTTATACAATATACTTCCATATCAGCAAATAAAAACATATACATAATGAGCATGAGTACATAGATTAGCATGTGTGTGAATATAGTTGAAAGAAAAAGGGAAGAGTATTTGTTACTCTTACGTTTTCCTATGTCTGTTCATATACATATTCTGGAAAGATGATAAAAGCTTGTTTCTGAGAGATAGATGTCCTCTGTTACTACTCTAGATTCTAAACCTACTTTTAGAAATCAGTTTCTTATGGAAAATTTACATTTCTACAAAGACTTATCTGAAATATTACCTTCTAACAGTGTTCAAATAAGGAAGAGTGTGTAAATTCATGGACAGTGTGTTTTCCATCAAAATAAAGGACACATAAGTTAACTCTATTGAAAGATTTCAGTTTTTTATTCTAGAATAAAGGTCAAATGTACTAGTTTCCCACAATATTTGGGTTTCCTTGCTCCAGAGTTTCTGTTGAAGACCATATATGCAGACACTCATCTTGGGCCGGATTTGTTAGCCTGTTGGATTTATAGGAAAATGAATTGGAAAAATATGCTGATTTTTGTATGACTTGTTCTGACAAGGTAATAAAATATTTTGTTACTGACTCCAGAATAAAATGTATTTTAATGGCCTCATAAATCTATGCTACCGTAGCTTATTAGCTGGCAAGTTATAATTTCAATGTATTCTCAGTTTTTGTCATTTACTGGTACTGTATCATTGAACAGTGTCCCAAATCTCTAGGAATTCTATAGCAAAGTTCCTTAAACAGGTGGCTAAAAATGGTTATGCTTTCCCAGTTTGGAAAGCTCAAATTCTGAAATCAAAGAAATAAAGGGGATACATTTTCTTCAAACTCTGAACAGTATCCTTGACTCTTTTCCCTGCTGGGGTAGTCATCATCCTGTGAATTGAAGAAAGACATTCCAGTCTTTGTGTCTTTCAGTGCATGCCATGTTCTCATTATGACTAAATTTCCATATTCAGATTGTCCTCATACAAAATGTCTATCACACTGAATTCATTTTCAGCAATCATATTGCTAAATTATTTTAAATTCAGTGAAGGAAGGGTCTCCAGCAAATGATATGAGAGATATGATTCAACTGATTTCAAGTCATTACATTCACAAAAGCTGCCAGTTCATTTTAAAGTGGATAATTACTAACATGATCCTAGGATTAAATAGATTGTTATAAGTAATCAATGAATGTATGTTTATATTAGCTGTTACATTTCTCTTATGACCCTGTGCACACATGATCATAAAATAATCAGTTGGTCAGTGAGAGAAGAATTGCTAAACTTATAAATAATATCAAGTTAGTTCAATATGAAGAATATGTCACTGGAATTGACAATTTTACATATAGTACATGTGTTTTCACCTAGGTGTGTTAAAACTATATTTGCAAAAGTGAGACCTTCAATTTTAACAACCTAGAGACTTTGAATTTTAAGTGAAAATTTCTGAATGATTCAGATAATAACAAGCCAGGGAAGTAGGTAGGCTAGGCTAACTGCAGATTTTCATTTCTCCCGCTGTTCCTCCAAATTTACCACCCTACTCATGCCAGCTCTGTAGCAAACTTCTGCTGTGTTTTCTCCCTGACTCTACGCTCCCATTCCTACAGGACTATCCAGTTCATAGTAGAAAACTCTGCTTCCCTCTCTCCTGTTCACGGCTGTCAGTTCCCTCACTACTAGTCCATTCCTATTCTTAATTGTCAGCTCCCAATACCTAGAAACATATTTTACAGGAAATCCAAATGACCACACATATGGGATCTCAGGAGAATTTCCTAGCAGGCAATACAAAGCCACCACAGTCTGCTAACCCGAGAAGACAACAGATACCAAGGAACATGATGCCCATCCGACAGAGATCAGATATCAGCAACTGGAATTGCAATCCTCTCAAACATGCATGCCTAGACCTAAACATTAAAACAACATCAGCAACAGCCAGGACTCTATTTATTGACTAGTGTTCGGCAGTCCTAACATAGCAGGCCCTGAGTACTGCAAAATGGCAGAAGCACAAGGAAAAGCCCTAAAAGTAGAATTTAAAAAAATATGATAGAGGGTCTTAAAGAAGAAATTGAATGAATCTCTTACAGATATCAATGAAAACATTAAAAAAGTAGAAGGAAATTAACTATTTTAAGTTAAAGACCTGAAAATGATAAAATAACCAATAAAGAAAACCCAATATGAGGGAAATTTGGAAATAAATTAGGAACTGGAACAGGAACCTCAGAGGAAAGCATCAACAACAGAATACAAGAGCTGGAAGAGGGGATTCCAGTCAGTAAAGATACAAATAGAAGAAATCAATACTCAGTCAAATCAAAGGTTAAATCCAAAAGAAGAAAGAAAGAAAGAATGGAAAAAGAAAAGAAAAAAATCTGACTCTAAACATCCAAGAAATCTAGGACACTCTGAAAAGACCACAATCTAAGAATAATAAGAACAGAAGAGGAAGAAACCCAGGTCAAAGTCACAGGAATTATAAAATCATAGAACAGAATTTCCTTAACTGAGAAAAGCGGATGTCTGTCAGGTACAGGAATTATAAAGGGCACTAAATAGATTGGACAAGAAAAGAAAGTCTCTTTGGCCCACAATAATTCAAGAACTAAAAATACAGACTGAAGTGAGATTATTAAAAGCAGCAAGACAAAAAGACCAAGTAACATACAAAAGCAAACATATCAGATTAACACCTGTCATCTTAATGGAGTCTCTAAAATCCAGAAGAACCTGAACTACTATTGTACAGAATCTAAGAAATAACAAATTCCAGCACAGACTACTATACTCAGACCATACTCAATCACAGTACATAATACACAATACACAAAAATGAGACATTCCATGATTTAAAAAAAATTAAGCAACATGCAACTATAAATCCAGCCATACAGAAGACACTAGGAGGAAACCTCCAACTCCAACTTAAAGTGGTTAACCACACCAAAGAAAATCAATGAAGAAATAATACCAGAACATCAAATCAGAAAAGGCAACACACACACACACACACACACACACACACACACACACACACACACACACACACACACTCAGGGGCGGGGCAAGGAGAGAGAGAACAAATGACAATAGTTAACAAATACTGCTTGCTGGTAGTTTTTCAACATGGATGGTATCAATTTCCCAATAAAAATCACAGACTAAGAGAAAGATGTGAAAATAAGATCCACCCTTCCGCTGCATCCATGAAACACACCTTAACATTACGGAGCCATATCACCTCAGGGTAAAAGAATGTAAGAACATACTCACAGTAAATATTCCTAAGAAGCAAGCTAGTGTAGCAATTTTAGTGTCTAATGAAATAAATGTCAAACCAAAGCTAATAAGAAGAGGGAAAGACAACCTGGTGGCAGTGGCACACACCTTTAATCCCAGCACTCGAGAGGCAGAGCCAGGCAGATCTCTGTGAGTTTGAGGACAGCCTGGTCTACAGAGTGATATCCAGGACAGGCAAAAAAACTACACAGAGAAATCCTGTCTCAAAAAACCAAAAATTAGTTATATCTTAATGCACTTTATTATATTTTGTTATTGTTACTTAGAAGCCTGTATGTTTTCTAAAGAAAAATGAAAAGAGAGTGGATTCAGTTTAGAGAAAGCAGGGGAGGAACTTGGAAGAGCAGAGAGATGGAAAATTGTAATCAGGATATATTATGAGAGAAAAAAATCTATTTCAGAAAAAGGAAAAAGAAGAAATGAATACAGAAAAGTATCAATGCAGCTCTTATATAAACAGAATAGCACCTGTTTAAAAAACAAAACATTTATAGTAACAGCAAATGATAGTTACATATATTAATGCTGACTTAAATTGAACAAGAATATTATAAGGAAAATTAAATTCAAACTACAGATATTGCATTTTGCAAATAATCTTGGTTTCTAAGATCTGGCTGTCTACCAAAGCCTGACATTCTCATACATTTTAGTAAGTATTAGACCTGTTCTTCTGGTAGAACTTCTTGTTCCATGTACTGATTCCCACCTCAGAGTTATCAATACATTTTCAGAGCATTGATATAGTGCTCTAACACCAAATCAATTAAAATCTGAAAGCTACGGTGCCTCGAGGTTTTGTTTGTTTGTCTTATGTTCTGTTTTATTTTGTTTTGGTATGAGAGAATGTTAATGACATCATTTTGTCCTCTGTTAAAGTGGCAGTGCTTCTTCCAGCATCTTTAATATGCATTGAACTTAAAAACAAACAAACAAACAAACAGAACAGTTGATCACGGCAGAAAGTGTGATCTATGAATTGTGGAATGTTAAATGTGATGCAGGTTACCATTTCACACAATTCAAATCAGTGTTAAGAAAATAAGTTCAAATGGTTCCTCTCTAAATAACATTTTCTAAGATGAAATTGTGTAAAGAAAATGTTGAGCTGATAAGGATAATATTTTTATCAATATTTGGACAAAACTGTCATATGAGGTAAATGTATTATGATGACTTTCTGGGAAAGGACTGGAAAGGTATTTTAATGGATGGACTTAGATAATATAAACCAGCTCTCCATAGAGAAATAAATCAATATTCAATTTCCTAAGCAGTATTTATGACTGATTCAAGTGTTACAATATTCCAAGTAAAACATTGTTTTGGTGTGTAACAGAAATGTGCTCTGAGAAGAGCAGTATAGTGAGTTCAGAAAATAGTCATTCAGAAAGCTGGTGGACTCTTCTATTAGGACATTGGCTGTAATTTTTCCTGTGTCACAGGATCCCAAGACAATCTCTACACTTGCCAGTGTTTGCACATGTATGACCAAGAATATTTCACAGAAGATGCTGTATTACAATGTAGTAGGTAGCCATTCCAGCTTTGGTCTGGAAGTTCCAACCCCCATTGAGGCATTGGTAACTATCACGCCTACAAGGCGGAGCCAAGGGAGGGCCCTGAAGACCCAATTGGGACTTGCCCTGCTCTCTTGGCCCCGCCTTGTAGGCGTGATAGTTACCAAAGCCTCAATGCGGGTTGGAACTTCCAGACCAAAGCTGGAATGGCTACCCACTACTTTACAAGGATTGTCAATGTCTTAAAGACCTTTATTTCTTACCTCCAGGTTCTAAGACCTAATTCATGCTAGGCAATCAATCCTTTTACTTTGAGATAACGTCTTACTAATTACCCTAGAGTTTTCTTGAAATCATCCGTATCTAGGACACTCCTTGAACTCCTTTCATCTCAGCCTCCTAAGTGGCTAGGTCTACATGACTGCACCATAAGCCTGGATCAAAGCGCCACGTTTCTGTGTTTAGCAGTTTTTACTCCCAAAGGACCTTCATAGGATCCATCCCCAGATTTCCAAGAACATGCTAGCTGTTACTTGTAGTTCTGTAGATTGGTTTAATATTTGTAACAAACACTTCTCTATTCTTTATTGAAGATGGAAAGATAAACTGAATATATTTGTGCACTTTTTTTGTAAAAATGAAGAAAGTTTTAAGTTTTTGGAGAAACATAGAGAAAGAAATAATTCAAAGATCCAGTTTCATCATTCCAACACAAGGAGATTCAAACAGTTTTCAAACATAGTCTCAATGGGCTTCACAAGGGTCCAATCATGAGTGCTGGTAGTGGGCAAGAGAGCATGCAGTTCATGAAAAGAAAGCTGAGCAGAACCATCAAATTATTGATTTAAGAGACTAAAAAATTAAGACATTTGACTACAAATAATCGTGTAGTTAGTTCCAAGAAATGTCAATTATGGAGATACTGACCAATCTTTATTTGAATTAAATACCAAAAAATTTATATAAGATCATCACCCAAGGCTTTTTAGAAATATTTTTCTTGCATCATGAATACCTGTCAATTTGGTATTCAGACTTTCATTCAGTAATCAATGTTTATATAACCTAGTGGCAATTTTTAAGCCCTCCAAAGGGACCAATAATTAGTTCAACCAATCTGCAGTCATATAAGGTTGCCTAAGAAATAGAATATTTTATATATCTTTGTGTTTTTACATTTTATGGTAAACTAGTAAGAAAAACACAATTCCAGATAAATGGAAACATAATTACAGATTTATTTTAAAATATTGTTTGTATTTCTATTAATGCTTTACATATATTGTTTCAATTATTCTAACCTGCTTTAATATCTAGCATGCTTACATTTCAAAGTAAGTCTTTAGAAATATTTTGCAAATTTATGTCTTATAAAGGGTAAGAAATTTGATCAATATTGAAGTTTGCAAACCTTTTTTTATTACATGATTGAACTGAATAAGAGTATCTCTGAGATTAAAATAGCATTGTATAACAATCACCTTCTACAAAAACCATATGTCACAGCAGCAATATAAGCCCTTTGAACCATTACTCAATACTCCTCAAAGGATCAAGATGACATATTTCCTTCCTGCTGTGTGAAGAGATAAGTGGAGATGTAGAGATGCCATGGAGCTCCAGAGCAATCAGACTAACGATGACTGCATGGTTGCAGCATAATTACAGTCTCTGATTCAGGGCAGCAGTGGTACAGAGTATTATGAAAACATGAATTCTGATCAAATTTCAAGTTAATTTACATCAGATGATGCTGGAAATGATCCAAAGTTACATCTGAAGAATTTGATTTTATATTTATCATACACATGTTTAACAATGGATCTAATTTTCATATTTGCTTTGAGTATTCAAAAGCAATATCAAATCTCTGAATAAATCTCATTAATCAGTGCCACTTGAAAAAAAATGTGAGATTTGTGTGGGTTGATTCCTTCTCATCTATTTTCAATTACCAGTTTGGCAAGTGTGAAAAACTGATGGGCTTTAGAAATGATTTGGATTATAGTAACTTAATCAAGTGGAGCTTTCAATGTTGACTGCTCATTTAGAAGTTATTTCTGTTTTGGAGGAAATAAATACTATTTGCAACACTTAGAATGTGAGGGACTAAATGTTTCCCACAATTTTTCCCATGCCATCCTCAAGGACATACATTTTTTTTTCAGAATGCTATTAGTCATACTGAATTTCAAAGTATATACAGTATGAAGTAAAATGTAGTAATATCAGTAGTTGTAGCGGTTTTAATAGGAATTTCTTCCAAAAGCTTATATATTGGTATTTAGGTTGATAGCACATGATCCCATGGATCTGTCTGTATTTTAATGACTTTAATTAATCAGTGGACTCATTTCTTGGTTGTTTCAGGATATGATAGAGTCCTTGGAATTGGCAGAAGGCAGAGGGCAGGATATAGTTCCTGGTGGTAGGTCACTGAAGACATACCCAGAAAAACTGTCTCTTGTCCCATGACACTTTCCTTCCTTGCTTCTCTGCTTCTTGTCCACTATAAGATGATCCACATTGCCACAAGCTTTTAATACCATTATGTTTTGCCTTACAATAGGGCCACAGTATTAGAACAAACTGGACATTTACTGGAAACTTATAAAAATGAAACAGATTTAGTGTAACTGGATCCATGTTGAGGTCTTCAATCCACTTGGACTTGAGGATCCATCCCTAGTGCATAAGTGGGCTTTGTGGAGCCCAGTGCGGAGACACCTTGCACAGCCTTGAGGCAGTGGGAGGGGCTTGAATCTGCCTCTGCTGAATGCACCAGGCTCTGTTGACTCCCCATGGGAGGCCTTACCTTGTTGGAGGAGGGATTGAGTGGTGGGTTGCAGAGAGGGAAGGCTGGTGGTGGGGAGGAGGGAAGAGAAGGGGATCTGTGGTTGATATGTAAAATGAATAAAAAAATTCTTAATAAAAAATGAGACAGAGTGCATCTTTGACCCAGTAAAACAGTTCAGAGGATACTTGTCACAGCAACACAGAACTAATTGTCCTGAAAACAGTAAATGAACTTAGAGAGAATGCTCTTCACCAAATAGTTCCCTTTTCAACAGTGAAGCCCTCACACTTAAGCATGGTGTGTCTGATTCACACACCTTTGGTCATGATTGTGGGCATTTGAGTTGCATGAACTTTACCAAAATTGCTTTCTAGCTTATTCACTCATTTGATACCTGAACACTTTTACTGAAATTTCCTAGCAGTCTATGTCATCTGGCCTTTCATAGGTGCCTGAATCGTTGGATGAGAATAACATAAAATTTTAACTTTTATTTCTAAGGCACATTTTCCAGAGGAATGAAAAGCCAGCCACATAAAATTAGTGTTAGGTGTGTTAGACAAAGGAGACACATGTGAAGACACAGAATTGAGGCTATGTGGACTGTCCAAATTTCCCCTGAAGTTGACTTCTCTCAATCTTCTGCTGTTCTATGTCATGGACTATGATAATGCCCATTCAGACATATAATAGAAGATAAGAAAAGTCTAGAAAAAAAGACAGTCATATTTTTCTGAAGTGAAAAAAAGATCTTTTTAAAATATATATATATACATGTATAACATGTAGCACATGCCTATAAATCCCAGCACTTAGGAGACAGAGGTAAGTGGTTCTATGAGTTTGAGGCCAACCTGGTCTACAAAGTGAGTTCCAGGACAGCCATGGCTACAAAGAGAAACCCAGTATCAAAAGAACTTCCCCCCCATTAAAAAAAATATAAAAATTACAATATTTGTAAAGTGTAAAAATTCTGTCAGTCTCCCATAGGAAAAAATAAACCCTTTTTTAAAGAAATATCTTTTCAAATATTAAGTAAAATTTCTATATTATGTGAGACACATTTATTATAATTTCCCAATTGAATACAATATTTAATATTTTAGACTAGTATTTACTGTGATAGATTGTAAATTTAAGAACCATTTTATACTTTATTCTCAATACATTCTGGCTTTTCTTTAAGAAGATCTATTATATCATTTTAAAAACTAAAATATAATTATCTGATTTTTCCATTTTTTCTCCTCCCTTCCAATTTTCTCACTTCTGACTCTCCCTCTCAAATTACAATTTCTTGTTCTTAACCATTGCTGTTATACACACACACACACACACACACACACACACACACACACACACACATTATATATATATATATGTAAATTACAACCGAAGGACTCCATTCACTCTTGCCTATGGGTATATTTCTAAGGTTGGCCACTTGATATTGGATAACCAATCAGGGAGCTCATCCCCAAGGAAGATTAATTAATTCTCTGTTTCTTAGCAGTTGTTAATTGCTTGAAGCTATTAAAAAAGACATGGAAATTATTGTTTTACGTTTTTCTAAAACTACATATAATACATGTAAATATATGTATATATTTATAATTTAAAGGAAATGTACCACTTGAACTGATAATGCCTCCCCCAAGGCCAGTGGACTACCTAACAAAAATTCTAGTGGGAGCGCAGCAGGAAGGAGGTGGGATCTCCAGAGAAACCAGGAATGTTAAGTATACAGGATTGTCTTTCCAATGGGAAAGATGAAAATAAACATTTTTTTTCCACTCAAAAAGCTAAGAATTGGAAGTGATTCACAGTGTGGTGATCTTCATTATCTGTTGGGCCAGGTCATATCAAACTCACACATCCATGACTAGAGGTGGCCAGTAATATGAATGACCTGGGTAGCCAGAATCTCCCCCAAGTTCCCACAACCAGGATCAGAGATGACTAATAGCCCAATTGACCTCTAACTGACCTCTTTATGACTGAGAGCAGGCCAGATCCTTAGGCCCATAGTGTATTTCTAGAACCCATCTTCTTGGAAGAAATGATATGTACTCTGAGTTGAGTTTCAATGTAATTATGCTTCCTTGTGCAACAGGAATTTTATTACACCAGTGTTGCTAGAGTTTTCCTGCCTGGCCCACAGTCAGGACAAATCTCTCTCACCTGCCAGTCCCACAGCCACTCAAACCCAACCAAGTAAACACAGAGACTTATATTGGTTACAAACTGTATGGCCGTGGCAGGCTTCTTGCTAACTGTTCTTACAGCTTAAATTAATCCATTTCTATTAATCTATACCTTGCCACATGGCTTGTGGCTTACTGGTACTTTACATCTTCCTTGTCCTGATGGCGGCTGGCAGTGTCTCTCTGACTCAGCCTTCCACTTCCCAGCTTTATTCTCCTTGTCCCGCCTACACTTCCTGCCTAGCCAATGGCCAATCAGTATTTTATTTATTGACTAATCAGCAACACATTTGCCATACAGAACATCCCACAGCACACCAGGAAATTTTTTTTAAAATTATACTGGTTTTAAATACATTGGAAATAAACCACCTGTTAAAAGACTCCTCAGAGTCTGATCCAAGTTGACAAAGTCAATATGCACCTGGTTTTTCTTCTTGTCTCTTCACTGGAGTTCACTTCCCTGTCTGACAACTGGAGGGAACCCCTCAAAACTCTAATACCATGCATGAGAGGGCAATGTCCTCTGAAGGTATGTGTCAAGGTAGTCCAAGAGACTCTCAAAATAACATAGGCAATTGAAGTTATTCTTGGGTGCCTCAAAGAACTTAAAGGTAAGGTTCTATTGTTGAAGTTATGATGTACTTCACACATAGGACTTAGAGTAATTAAGATGGAAATGACCCAGAAACCTCAATCCTAATGAGCAGCTTATAAAATGTGAAAAGGTGCTATGCAAGCTGAAAAAGGAGAAAGAAATTTGGTACCTCTACCCAGTTATAAATCACAACAATGACTGGGCTGGTAATATGTTCACAGTGATGAAATAGTTGTCCTTTTATCTTGAGTATTACCAACAGCTGTCTAACTGTATGTAAGAACCCCCACCCCACAATATGAATAAAATCATGCTATACACCTACATTGCTACCTGTCACTGGAGAGGTAACAGACATGAAAATACCTAACACGACCTCTTTCTCAAAGCGTTGTAATTCATGACTGCAGTCTAAATACTTACTCTTATGTCCATAGGTTGGTGTAGATCTCACACCTCATCAAAGAAGCTCCTTTTTGCAGCAAACCACATCTAGTCCACATGCAGCAAACAACTGGCCATGTGATGCCAACACACATAAATACATCTACAAAACAATTCCTGCACCTACAGTTCAGGAAGCATTGAAAAAGTGGGAAGTAGAAAATTGCAAGAAGCAGAAGACAAGGAATTCTACTATGAGACTGTGACTTCTACTATAAAAGAGAAGCTACACCTATGAATTCCCATTAATATAGCTGCCTAAACAAGACAAGTTGACTCTGCAACAGTGTTGAGGGAAATGTCACTGGGCTCCAAGAAATTGATAATTGTTAAATTGATTTAAAATATATTGGCAGCATGGGTAGTGACTTTATTTTCATTTTTTTTTTTGCCAAGTACTGGATATTGAACTCAGGGCCTAACATATGTCAGATAGAACCTCTGTCTCTGAGATATACCTTCAATTCTAATATATGTAGTTTTCACTAAGAGGAAGACTCTCTAAACATTTAGTTGTATGATATTTTATTTGAGTTCTGACAAAGAAAACTTGCCTGGGGATCAGAGGGCAGAGCTAGCTATTAATTAACCATAAAGGCCAGGCAGTGGTGGCACACATCTTTAATCCCAGCACTTGGGAGGAGAAAGCAGGAGGATCAGGAGTTCAAGGGCACCCTGGGCTGCATGAGATTGAACCAATCTAAAAGAGAAACAGAGACAGTTGGTGCTGGCTCACAACTTTAATTCCAGTACTTGGAAGGAACAAACATTTGATCCTAGCATATGGGAAACTCATGCCTTTAATCTCAGCACTAGGGTGGTGGAGACAGGACTATAAGGTGAGTGGAGACAGGATCACAACCCCATTCTTTCTGAGGATTCTTAGAGACAGGATTGCCCCTATTCAGTCTGAGGATTCTTAGAGGTAGAAAGTTTCTAGTAACTGCTCTTCTTCTCTGATCTTTCAGCTTTCACCCTTAATATCTGACTCTGTGTTTTTATTTAATAAGACTAACTAGGGTCACACTTCAATTTGTGGTGAACAGACTGCAAAAAAAGTATGTTCTCAGGTCACTCATAAAGCAAAGTTCTATGAAGTTGCACAGCCTGCCTGCAGAAGGAATGATAAATTTGACTATAGTGCAATAGACTGGTATGGGATGCTCTGATTTTGAGTGTGCATTGAAAATTAATCTAATAGGGCCATCAATCTTTAAAAATGTGTGTGTTAATGGCTTAACATGATTGATAGCATTACTAGATTGCTGAAGGGAAAGACAATACCAAATAGTCCAAAAGAAGGATTATTAGTTTTTATCATTCAAAACATTGGTTTGTTGATCAAGTAAAAAAAGGTTTTTTTCTTTTATTGAAAATAGTTTTTTTTCACATAATATATTCTGATTATTGTTTCTCCTCCCCGATTCCTCATGTAGATCATGTCTCAATTTATACTTCTGAACTTGGCCTTCTTAATTGCTGCTCAGGAATATATGTAGACACTCTCATCCTTTTACAAATGGATTAAATCAATCTTGGTTTACAAATTAAGGCCATATTGTGATGATCAAAGTAGAATAAAAAGAATTGTACAAAGTACCTCTTGTATCCCAAATTCCTACAGAGGCGTCTTCATGACTATGTGCATTACAAAGAATTAGTTATGCATTACGTGAAATCTATCTCAACTTGCAAAATGAACAAGTTCCTTTAAGCTTCAGATGCTGAACCTAAAAAAAAAAAAACCTGTGGTATATTTAGCCATGGTGGTTAATAGCAAGGAAAAGAGGTGAGTGTAGGATCGAAAATAATACAGTACTCTGGGCTAAGGTATGAACACATCTGCCTTTGTTCTTTCTAGTGAATCATTTAAACTTTTAATAGACCTAATATTTGATTTTCTTAGTAGGAGGACTGTGAAAATTCCAGCTTTATGCAATTATGTAATTTTACATAATTTACAAATTATACAATCAAATGTAATAAAAACCCATCTACCCACTCTACTCAATGCTCTATGCTAGCTTTTGAGCACCTTGTCTGTGCTGCCTTAGATTGCTTCAAGCATATGCTAAATGTGTTCAGCTAAACCCTAAGTTTTTAGAATGAAAAATCTAATTGACATTTAATCATTGCTCTACCACATTGCACATTTAATTCAGCACTTGCTCTAAGCGAGGCTCTAAGTAAGT
The DNA here is from genome assembly GCF_007827085.1 of Peromyscus californicus insignis. NCBI lineage: Eukaryota > Metazoa > Chordata > Mammalia > Rodentia > Cricetidae > Peromyscus > Peromyscus californicus. The sequence goes on along the minus strand of NW_026294413.1, from coordinate 17,438,523 downwards.
TGCTAGAAATACAAGCCTTAATAGAGATATAACTCTGCCTCTGAAGAGAATAAATAGTTGAAGTAGACACAAAAGCAAAGCAAGAAAGTAAAACACAGCATAACAAATTTTATTGTGAGTAGTGAGGAAAGAATCCATTAGGATGCATCACAGAAGCAATAGCAGTCATAAACTTCTTGCCATTCTTTATAATGCCTAACATAATTCTACCATTAGTCCTCACTAAGTATCTAGTGATAGAAAAATATATTTATTTTAAAATTCCAGGGAAAGTAGAGGAATCAGCTTCTATGCTTCTCACCTGATGACTTTAACAATGAGAAAACTCTGAACCTTACTTACATGTATGTATGAAATGTAGATGAGTCCTGTGTTTCCTGAGTCTTATTTTATTTTCTTATTTTGTTTTGCTTGTACGGCATTCAGATAGTTACCATACAAAATTGAATAAAATAAAAGGTGATAATTTTGCCAGTCATACAAAAGGATATATCTTTTTAAAGATAAGGATGCATTGTTAGCTGAATATAAACAGTTTATAAATAATTAAATATTACAAAGTTTATAACTTTTTTATTTCCTAGAAAAGATAAAATAAACCTATTTTTTGTTCAGAAAAAAATGCAATTTCTGTTATATTTGTCACATGCATTACCAATTATCTTTATATAAAAATAAACAATTGAACAAACAATGCCTACACAGCAAGCTAAAAATGTAAGGTTTGGAAATAGCTTTAAATGTTCTCTAGCTATAATTATTGAACTTTTAGAAGGCTGACCTATTTGATTTTATTATGTTTTTAAATGAAGAGTTTCAACAAAAGCTTATCAGTAAATAGTCATGCAGAAATACACCTTACTCTCCCTGAAAATGTTTTAATAAAATTAGAATTGATTTTTAAAAGGCCTATTTTTATTTATAAGTGTGTATATTTGTGTCAGTCTATGTACATGAGTACAGTTGACCACAGAAGCCAGAGGGAACCCACCTCTTGCAGTTTGTCTTAATGTTGTCTTGCTGTGAAGCGACACCTTGACCACGGCAGGTCTAATAATGGAGTGTATTTCATTGCGGTTGGCTTACAGTTTCTGAGGTTTAGTCCATCATCAGCATGGCAGAAAGCATGGCAGCATACAGGCAGACTGAGAAAAAAATATACATTGGGCCTAATTTAAGCTTTAAAACCCTGAAGCCCTCTGCAGGTGATACTCTCCCTCTAACAAGGCCACACCCACAAATCCCTCTCAAGTATCACCAAGCTGCCAAGTTTTGCTTTTTGCCAAGGCTGGAACATGACCCCCTTGTTCAATTACATCTGCACCAGCTTTCTGTTGTAGTTTTCTTCACTGCTTAAGCTTTTCTTTAATGCCTTTTCACAAGTTTGAAGCTTACCTGGGTGGGTCTTGCCCTGAGGTTACCACTACCTTTTTTGCCATCTAGCATCAGGCTTTTGTTTAAACTTTTATCTCCTTGAGCTACATTACACTTCTTGGTGCTTCATTTCTCTTCAAACTGTTCATAGCATAATAGTCAATACTGTCTTGAAATCTCCTTTGCCAACTCCATAACTCCATTAATTCAAAATTCTTCAATTTGGCCTCAGGAAGATTTTTTTTTTGACAAAGGTTGAAAGCTATCACATTATTCACCAAAATATCACAGGAACAGAATCCAGGCCATTTACAAATATTCTTTTCCTCTGAAAATTCTTGAGCTAGGCCTTCATAATCTACACTGCTCTCAACACCACTGTCCTCCATACTCCTATCAGTACAGCCCATTAAGCCCCACTTAAATAAATGAACAGACTTCCTAACCCAATGTCTGAAAGTCCACATTCTGTAAGCAAGCAACATGGTCAGGCCTGTCATAGCAATATCCTGCTTCCTACTATCAACTGCTATCTTTGTGTTTTATTGCTGTGAAGAGGCACCATGAACACACCAACTATTATAAAAGGAAGTTTTAATCAAGGCTGTTGTACCGTTTTAGAGGTTAATCCATTATCATCATGGCAGGAAGTGTCATGACATGCAGGCAGACAGTGTTGGAGAAGATGCTGTGAGTTCTGCAACTGGATCTGCGGGGATCAGGGAGGGATGGACACCAAGTCTGGCTTGAGTTTTTGAAACCCCAAAGCCCATCCCCAGTGACATTCTTCTTCCAACAAGACCAGACCTACTCCAACAAGACTATACCTCCTAACCCCTCTGAAGTAGTACCACTCCCTAATAATCAGTCATTAAAATATATGAGCCTATAGGGGACATTCCTATTCAAACCACCACAGAGGTGGTTGAGAACTTCACAACATAGGGATTTGGTATCTATTTCTCATCTTCTTCTTGAGAAGCATACACTGTTGACAGAGTCATCTTCCCTGCCTTTGGGGAAGTGACTGATGACTAATATTTTAAGCCAAAATGTAAATATGAATGTATATATCCATAATTATTTCAATTATATAGATAAAATCTGTTGCCTTTTTATTGTCATTAATTTATTCAAGAAAAATGAAGGATTTTTATATGTATGTTAGTAGTAAAATTGAGGAGCTAAAGCTAAAATTCAGAAAATAAATAAGGGAGAAGCAAAAACAAAATAAATGCTAGAGATAAAAAGTTTTGATGAAGAAATAACATGTTTATTAAAACACAGTCTAGATACAGATCAACATGAATGTTTCAGAAAATATATGATGGCTAGATAAAAGTAAGAAAAAGCCTAGAATATTGAAGAAAAGTGTTCACGGTTTTTGCAAACCCACAAAGTAAAACTAGTGCTGTTAGCTAAACTAAGGAAAACTCATAGCATGTTCAATAATCACTGTATTTTGAAGGTGCATGTCCATGACTCCAATTCAGTTATTTCAATCATCCTCCCCAAGATAACGACTTTAGATGGTGGGCCTATAAGAATTGGAAGGATCAGAAAAGTGGACCAACATTAATAGATTCATGGCCTTGTAAAGCAGCCAAGAGGAACCTGTTTTTCTGCTTTCTTTGTATGAGAACACATAAAGAAGACACAATCTGTAAACCTGATAGTAAGCCTTTGCCACACAACGTATCTACTGAAACTTTGACTTCTACTTCCTACTGTTCAGATCTGTGAGAAATCAGTTTGTATCTTTAGTAAACTGCAAAGGTCATGGCAATTTTCAGAAGAACCTACGTGGATTAAAACAAAGGAGTGTATTTGTCAGAGGTAGTGAATAATATGCAGAATCCTGACCAGTATTGTAGTACCACCTAGGAAATCCCAAACCAATAAGTAATATGAAATGTTAAAAAAAAACCCTAAACTTATATTTTTGGTTGTGAGCCTAACGGTGGTGGCGCACACCTTTAATCCCAGCATGCGGGAGGCAGAGGCAGGCAGAGTTTGAGGCCATCCTGGTCTACCAAGTGAGTTCCAGAAAAGGCACCAAAACTACACAGAGAAACCCTGTCTCAAAAAACAAAAACAAAAAGCAAAAAAAAAAAAAAAAAAAACCCAAAACACAAAACAAAACAAAAAAAAACCCTAAACTATAATAACTTTCACAAGTATTTATAACAATAACCAAATATGCCAGGCCCCTTACTTGGTAAAATTCACAATTCAATCACTTTCTAAAATACTATCAGCCGAAATGTTATGCCTATAGTTTTATGTAAACAATTTATAGACATAGCTTGACTTAACTAAATTAAATATCACTTACTTTACTACTTTTTTCTCACATATTATAGTATAATGAAACAAATTTGAATTTAATATATAAATTGGTTATTTGAGATAAGAAACACCTTACATAAATATTAATATTCTGCAGATGACATTTAGACAATTACCTGAAGTTATATGTATGTTTGAAGAATGTCATCTAAGTCAAAGTAAATTCAATTTCCATAGCATGAAAAAGCAGAAATTTATAAACATGATAGAAATAATTTAAATGAAAACTAAGGGAATAAGATATTTTGAGGTGGGTGTTACTTTGGACAATGTACCACTATTATTTATAGAATAATCTTGAGTCTCATACTTGACACTAGAAACAAAGAAAATGTATTTATTATGTACAGTCTTCATTTGAGGAACATATGCTAACTATCAGTTCCAAATATATTATACATCAAGATAACATTTCTGAAAATCTAAAAAGAAAATATGTGGTTTTGAGTTGTTTACAAGTGCATCCATTTCTTATACTATGACTTTTCAAGCAAGTGAATATTCAAAAGCAAGTTTCAGAGTCTACACTTTAAAGCATATATTCTTTTTAGATCCCCTATAAGCCTTATATATGATTTTTTTTTCAATTGTTGATAGCCCTATCAATCGCTGTACCAGCTACTTTCTAATGCTATCATAAAACACAATGACTATGGTGATATTTTATTTGTGCTGAAATGTGATTTTATCTGTATGTTAATAAATAAAAGTGCCTGGGGGTCAGAGCTTATAGCAAGCCATTTAGCAGAAGTCTGGCAGTGGGAGCACATGCCCTTAATCCCAATCACATGACAGGCAGATCTCTGTGTGTTCAAGGATATAGCCAGCATAGAGACACACGTCTTTAATCTCATTACCAACCATAGAGACCTGGAGGTCTGTATAGACAGGAGTGACGAGGAGGTCACGTGGTTGGGTTTACAACCAATGAGAAGGCAGAAATAAAAAGACAATAAAAAGACAGACACACAGGAAGTAGGTCTCTTTCTCAGGGGAAGGACAGCAGTGGCAGCAAGAGTCAATAAAAAGACAGACACACAGGAAGTAGATCTCTTTCTCAGGGGAAGGACAGCAGTGGCAGCGAGAGTCAATAAAAAGACAGACACACAGGAAGTAGGTCTCTTTCTCAGGGGAAGGACAGCAGTGGCAGCGACGGGTAAGAAGGCAGTCTTGGTCTCAGCTCTTAGCTACTGCTCTCTGACCTTTGGGGCTTTTAACTCTGCATTTGGCTCTGTGTTTCTTATTTAATAAAACCGTTCAGAATTACATCTACAGATGACCAAGGCAAATTATAAACAAAAGGACTTAATTGCTCTTACAGTCCCAGTGGGCTAAAGTTCATGATGGCATCTCAAAGGTATAGTGGCAGGAATACCTGAACACTTACTTCTTCAACCACAAATGGAAGGCAGAGGGCTCATGGAAATAGGCCACACCTCCTAATCCTTTCCAAACATTGTTACCAACTGGGTACCAAGCATTCAAATACATGAACCTCTAAGGGTCATTCTTATTCAAACCATCATACTTACAAGGGAAAATATGCTTTTGTGATTTGAAATATAGTGTTGATTTCATTTTGAGTAACTGTTAATCTATTCTGTTCAATAAACTGACTTTACAAAAAACAGTATTTAAAGTTCTATTGAATTAAGTATGTACTAAAAGAATACTTTGAAGGGTGTTAATATGGAAAAAAACAAGTAATACTTTCAAACACACATGGGTACACTAGGTTTTAGGACCAAACCATGTATCCCAAAATTAATTATTAATCTTACTGATTATATCAAAATTTAAAGAGAAAAAGATTTTATTTAAGTATTTTTATTTGAATCCAATGTAATTGTCTCTTACTGTATGAATGTTATTGCATATATGAATGTGTGTGTGTGTGTGTGTGTGTGTGTGTGTGTGTGTGTGTGTGTGTGTACCATATGCATGCATACCTGGTATTAACAAAGGCCAAAAGAGGGTGTTGGATCACTTGGAACTTACACCAGATCCCTGAAATTACAAATGATTGTAAGCTGTTATGTGGGTATTGAGAACTCAACATAGTTCCTCTGCAAGAGTTGTAAGTACTCTCAAAATCTGAGTAATCTGTCCAATCCCATGGCCAATTATACTTTATTTTAATATTTGTTTATGTGTTTGTTTGTTTGTTTATTTTGGTTTTTAAAGACAGGGTTTCTCTTTGTTAAAGCTCTGGTTGTCCTAGAACTTGCTTTGTAGACCAGGCTGGCCTCGAACTCACAGAGATCCACCTGCCCCTGCCTCCTGAGTGCTGGGATTAAAGGCATGTGTCACCATCACCAGGATGGCAAATTATTCTTAAAGCATATTAATTTGTCATTCATTCTCAGGCTTTTAAAATTAAATATATTGTGTATATAAAATCAGTACTGTCAGAAAATATGTGCTAGGAGGCTAGTCAAAAGAGGAACTGCTTACATACATATTGAGATGTCAACAGTAAGAGCCTTAATTACTATTTTAAAAATCTAATAAGTAAGTTTGCAATCATCTAAAATATTGGATAAAAGTGTTTCAATAATTGCAAATTATATAGAAAGCAATTGGATTTGTGATGGCTAATAGAACATAGTGGAAAAGATGAATAAATGTCTAAATCTTGAACATTTTGAATATAATCTCAAAGTGTAGAAAAAATGGTAATTACAACACACCTAAATGGTAGATAAAACATAAAAGCATGTAGCTATATAAGGATATTTTGAAAAATGCCTCAACAATATCATGTTCAGTTTTAACTGTTAATTAGCTTGAGTTAGTAGACATCTAGGGCAATATTAATGAAGCTCATCATTTAGTTTAAATATTAATGTATTTCTCAGAAAGTATCAGTTGAAGAGCAGAGACCAGCTACATATACCATCTTGTAGACTTGAGTCTCAGACAGCACAAAGAAAGTCATCTGAGAGTCAGCATTCTTTATCTCTACTTCTTCACCTGTTTAGATGCAAGGAATTAAGTTAATATTACCAGTGATATGAACTATTTTTTGCCATGTTATTCAGGGTGGACTATATATTCTAACACAATTAGCCAATCTGATTCTTTCTTCCCTTTAGTATTTCAGTCAGATATAATATACAATCAATGAGGTAAATAGCTAATATAGTATTCAAATTACAGTAAGCAAATCAGAGAGCCAGCAAGCAAATAATATTTCTTCATGAAGTAGTAATTAGCAAACCAGAGACTCACGTTATCTAATCTATCAAGTAGATTACTGACCCTAGGTTTAAACCTTGATTTCCTGCTCTGATCTCCCTCAGTGATAGACTGTTACCTGGAATAGCAAACCAGACAAACTGTTTTCTCTCCAAGTTGTCTCTGATCAGGGTTTTTTCACAGTGACGAAATGAAAATAGAATACCTTCTCTATTAGATGCGAGTGGTCTGTTGGAATATTGCAATAAATATCACACACACCTAAGTACAACTATTCCAGCACGTAGCTGTAAATACTGAATTAGTCTGATAGAAAAGTTCCAGAAAGGACATCTGGTGAGCTTTCTGGGACAAATGGGGTAAAGGCCACTACAAGATGAAAGAGTTCTATCTATACTTTCAGGTTTAGCCTAATATATGTTTGATCATCTAGTTCATGCATCCACAGTGCTAACATATTAGAAAATAATATGAATGTGTGCAACAAACTTTCTTATCAGACTACCTTTTGTGGGACCAGCATTTCCCCCAAAACAACACAGATACTTAATATTAATTATGAAAGCTTAGTCTCAGCTTAGGCTTTTTTCTCAACTAACTCTTATAACTCAAGTTAACCTGTCTCTTTTAACCTACATTAACATACATGGCTTGGTTACCTCTGTTCTGTACCATATATCCTACTACTTCTTATAACTCAAGTTAACCTGTCTCTTTTAACCTACATTAACATACATGGCTTGGTTACCTCTGTTCTGTACCATATATCCTACTACTTCAGAGCCTCTGGTGAAATCCACAGACTTAGATTTCTCCTCTTCTTCCTCTGTCTCCCAGAAAATCCCACTTATTCTTTACTACCTAGCTCTTGGCCATTCAGCTCTTTATTAAACCAATCAGAAGTTGCCATAGGCAGACACATCTTTACAGTGTACATAAATATTCCACAACATATATGCCTTGTTATGAAAGAATAAAGATGAAATTAAGATATTTATTATCATAATGTATAATATTCAATGTTAGTCTCTTGGGTTGAAAGGAATATCTTCCTCTCTATTCTGTGTATCAAGAAATTCAGGCCCAATGAATCAGTACTCAGTTTCTAACATTCTACAATTCCAGAGGACGTGAACCAAGTTACTGAAAAGTGTTACTTGGCTTTAAGCAAACTTGTACAGTAAGAGAAATGTAAGTAATAAAAATATAGTTATGATAGCAGTTTAAAACAGAAAGAAGTGTGCCTGGAACATGTGCAGAAGTAAATTTAACTTATAGTTTTATATAACATGAATTGTGACATCCAAGAAAACAAGGAAGTTTAAGAAGGTGGTAAAACTCAACCTACAGATTGATATTAAATAAAAGGCACAGGTAAATCATATTTCAAAAATATTTATAGAAAATAAACTACTTTTCACAATTTTATATTGGCCAACTTCATAAAATGGGTACTTTCTGATACTATGAATATGAATGATTCATATTGCCACATTTAGCTTAAAATAATCACTACTAGGCTCTGGCAATTCTTCATGAAAGGTATTTTTAAATAAAATATTTTCATTAATCCATGGCACTAAATATACAAGCTATTGAAATTAAAAGTGTAATTCTGAGTTATTGAGAGCATAGTAGTGTTAATAAAATATCTCCCATTAAAAGTCCATTCCATTACCCTGAAATATCTTTGCCAAATTCATCGTCATTTTGTACTCAAAATTATAGGAGGGGGGTCTTCAGGGCAAGATACAGTTTAAATTGCTTTCAGTTTTTAAGCTCAGTTAATGAACATAGAAGGAATAAAATTAATCATAATTAAGCAATTAGCAATTATGACAAACATACAATTTACTTCCAGTTATAAAATGGAGAAGCTTTAGAGTAGAAAAACAACCTAAGTCTAATTAATGATGACCACCAAGTCTCCTGCTCAAAAAGTGTATGTTAGTTAGCATATAATTTCAGTACATAATAAAGAGCCAATTTTAAAAAGTCCCCCCAAAATAAAAGCTGAGTTTCCTCAAGGAACTAGGAGAGAGTTTGTTACAAACGTTATGGAGGCCCCTGGGTCTGTCTACCTTGTTAGTTTTTCTGTAATGACCACAGTTGCGTTTCACAGTCTACCTATCATCTGCCTACCTATCTCCATAGCTCTCTCACACCATTTCAAGACATATATTCACCATTCCCAGACATCTGAACACAACACACAGATATAAAAGTGTTCGATGTGTTGAAGGAAGCAGCGCGGAAGCTTCTCTCCATTCTTCTCTTCCCATGCTTTAAAATGAGATATAATATATTCAAAATAAGACTGCTCTGGCAAATTTTTGAAAAAAAAATGATAGAATGATTTTGAAAAAAAATTGATAAAAAGATTTGCTAATTTTCTTTTAATCAACAAGTAACAATTGTAAGTATATGTTGGATAGAATAAGATGCCATTCTGTTATTCTATTGTATAGTAACTTGACTCCACTTAAAAACGTGTTATATATTTCAAAAGAGCTAGGAGATGGGGTTTTGAATTTTCTCACCCTCAAACTCAATATTCTTATTTGAATTATAAGAATGTTGACAAAGTAGGCTCTATAATGTGAAATTATGGTATATAATAGGATAGAATTTTTTAAAATAGTGACAGGCTCCCATTTTTGTTTCTTTACCTCTTTTTCCTTTCACAAGGCTAAAACCCACCTCTAATGTAATTGTATACCATCCAGCATTATAATAGTTCACATAAACATTTTTATTACTCTAAAATAATGTTGAAACTAAATATTGGTATTTCAAACACCAGATGCTCACAAACACATGCACGCGCACATACACAACACGCACACACACACACACACACACACACACACACACACACACACACACCTCTTACTGAAGTAAGTGAAAAATATATTTCTGTATAATTTGTGGTTTATCAAATACATGTCTTATCTAGTTGCTCAGCTCATGCAACACATACCATAGATCAGATATTAGGCTAAACATCCTAAGGAAACTATAAAATATGATGATGTTAAGCCATATCTTACAAATAGCTGAAAATCACATGATAGTATGATTTTGATTGCAGGCAGAGTGAACATGGGAAACAAATTTAACCCATCCCTTTGGGATGGACTCTTCATTCTGTGACATAGTATAGTAGAATCAGAAAGCTCATTTTATTTAATGACTGTGGGTGTAGTGTGAACAGACAGGTATCACTTCCATCAACTTTCCTTGCTCAACATGATGAACTGTAAATTCTCAAACTGGGAGTTAAACACCTTTTGTCAGGTATTTTATCCAAGCTTTAGTACAGTAACTGGTTCAATTTATTTTTGATTCATAATGAAATTTCATAAATTATTGTTGGGTGTTTTTTAGAACAATTAGGTTGTGAGCAAAAAATATTGGTGGACACCTTTAATAACAGCATTCAAGAGACAGAGGCAGGTAGATCTATTTGAGTTGGAGGCCAGCTTGGTCAATATAAGGAGTTTCTGAATGGATTTGTGTATGGAGATAGACCTTGTCTCAAAACACAAACAAACAACAACAAAAACAAAATGACAAAAGGTATATTGTACTTGTAATTTTTCAATTAACATACTTGCTCATTTTCTCAATTACAAAAATTAATATTTATGCTTTTATTTCTAAGAGAAAGTTTTAAAGTAAGAATATTGAATTGGTTAAAAAGTCTTCTGACATTATTATTATTTTTTTTTTTTTGGTTTTTCGAGACAGGGTTTCTCTGTGTAGTTTTGCGCCTTTTCCTGGAACTCACTTGGTAGCCCAGGCTGGCCTCGAACTCACAGAGATCCGCCTGGCTCTGCCTCCCGAGTGCTAGGATTAAAGGCGTGCGCCACCACCGCCCGGTGTCTTCTGACATTATAATAGATAACATGAACACAACCTCTACCCCTCGTGTGTTAGCCATACCAATTCTATTAATTACCAATTCAGATATTGATCATTTAATAATCTATTAACATGTCTTATTGTTTCCACCTCTAAATATCTGAGACATACAAGATAATCATTTGATGTCAAATTCACTCATAATAACCGATATGACAGACACCTATTTTCTGTATTTTTATAATAAAGAAAGCACCTCTCATACAGCATATTATTTATCTGTAAAACCATTGCTTTTTAAACATCAGTATTAGGAATGAAATTGGGATGATTAAATTGTGTGTTTTCAAATTTTGTCAAAACTTTCCTATGAATTGAAGTCTAGTTAGGCAGGAATTTTTTCAAGCTATAGTCACAGGGATGTTATGAGCTGTAGTAAGGTGACTGTACAGCCAAGCCTTGTCTGAATAACTTATCAAGAACATACCTCAAAATAAAGTAAAATAAAAAGGGTAAAAATGTGGGTCAGTGGTTGAAAATTTTCCTAACATTTGTAAGACTTTTTGTTCAATTATCAACACTATCAAAACAAGAATGGATCATCATTTGAACAAAAGATGTCAGTGAACAAAGGCTTAGTTAATATAAAAAGGGCATACATACCATGACAGTCATAAAAGTGATAAAAAAAATTACATTTTTAAGGAAAATTATACCTTATTCCTATGTATAATTTCACTATTTGCTTAACTTTAGTAAATTTCATTACATTGCATCATACTGATATGAAAGTAAACACTTGTAGGTGTTGAAGAATCTAATCTTATAATTTTAATGTTAACATTACAGATAAATTCATGCTGTTTATATTTTTTCTTTTTTATCTTTTTATATCTTTCTTTCTTGTATTTTCTTTTTATTCTTTAGCCTTCAACCCCAAATACTAGGTTTATATATGTTCATGTTCAGGAATGGTTTTGATAAATATTTTATAGCAGAAATTATGTTTATCTTTGCATTAAATGTTGCAGAATTATTGTGGAAAAAGAAAACAAATAAAACATAATATAAAAATTATATTTGAATTATTATTTCCTTATGATCACTTTGTAGTTATGAGGAAGAATGCAATTCTTGAGAATAAATACTTAAAATTACATGATTATTATATTTTATTTGTTATATTAATTAGATGCATTTACATTTGCCAATATAACAGTGAGGAGGAGAGAAGAGAGAGCACAAATGAGTAGGTGTAGTAGTTAGGGTTTTTATTGTTGTGAAGAGACACCATAACCATCAAGAAAATTCTTATAAAAGAAAACATTAAATTGGTGCTGGTTACAGATCAGAATTTTAGTCCATTGCCATCATGGTGGGAAGCATGGAGGGAAGCAGACAGACATGGTGCTGGAGAGGTAGGTGAAGAGTTCTACTTCCAGAACCAAAGGCAACAGGAAGAGACTGAAACATACTGTTCTGGCTTAAGCATCAGAGACCTCAAAGCAGACAAAGCCATACCTGCTCTAACAAGGTCACACTTCCTAATAGTGACACTTCCCTTCAGCCTTTGGGTGGCACTTTCTTTCAAACCACCACAGTGAGATCAAAGGCTACACTTGTTTACTAAATTTTGGTGATAATTTGACATGTAAAAATGAAAATTTTACAAATTATATATTATTACTGTGTGCTAATTTATTGTCATGTATACCTTGTAAGGGCGGAGGAGAGAGGGAAAGTTGGGAGAGAGATAATTTACTTTTAGTTATATTGCCTCCATATTTCTATTAAACAACAAATTCATGGGATATTCCTGTTACAGTCTATTCTGGTTGTCTTTGTCCTGGAATTCTTTCTCTTATTTATTTATTTATTTATGTATGTATGTATGTATGTATGTATGTATGTATGTATGTTTGTTTGTTTGTTCCTTTGCCTTCCAAACATTTTGTCTTTAAGCAGGCTGTTACTTGTCCCACACTTTAGTTTTTATCTTTAACTGTGGATTTCTATCTTTAACTACAAGCAACTTAAGAGAATGTGAAGCATTTATAAATGTACAAATGAAGTAAATAACACAACACGTGACAGTGAAGCATTTGTGAAAACAGGCAGGTTGTGAAAACAAAATGTGTTCCCTTATTGCTTGTGGTAAAGGCAATTTGACTATTTCATACATGAATATTTATTAAGTATTTTACATAACTATGGACATAGTTTATGTCAATATAATTATATATAGATATAGATATATTGTAGTGATACTTTCCCTAATTTTTTGAGTAGTTAAACTGTTTGATAGGACCTAACCACTTTTTTCTCTGTCAGTTATATCATATTTATTTGCACTTATTGTTCATTTTAAATAAAATGAAATATTTAATGCTGCATATGTCTGTTGCTATTACTTTTTAAAATTTATTTATTTGTTTTACAATCCAAATGCAGCATCCCTTATTCCCCCTCCTCCAAATCCCTTTCCCACCTTCCCTTACCCTACCCATTCACATTCAGTCAGAAAGGGGCAGGCCTCCCATGGGCATCAGCATGCATGGTATATCAAACTGCTTTAAGACCAAGCACCTCCCCCTGTTCAGACTGGGCAAGGCAATGCAGCATGAGGACCAGGTGCCCAACAGCTAGCCAAAGCACTAGGAACAATCCCTGCTCCCACTGTTAGCAGGGGCTAACATGAATAGACCAAGTTATAAAACTGTTACATATATGCAGAGACCCTAGGTTCATACCATTCTGGCTCTCTGGTTGTTGGTTCTGTGAGCTTCCACGAGCCAGGCTAGCCTTTCCTGCAATGTCCCTCATACCTTGTCTCCTATACTCCCTCCTCTCTCTCCTCAGCAAGACTCCCTAAGCTCTGCCTATTGTTTGGCCTTGGGTCTCAGAATCTTCCTCCCTCAGTCACTGAATGAAGGCTCTCTGCTGACAAACCCAGAAGTCACCAATCTGATAACAGGATGGCCAGTTTAAGCTATGCATCCATTGCTGGCAGGAGTCTTAGCTGGACACTAACTCCTGGGAGTTTCCTTTGCATCAGGCTTCTACCTAACCCTGTAAAGCTCCCCTCCAATTATCTCTTTCAGCCCTCTCCCCTTGCATCCACCCTCCAAACCAAGAGGTCAAGTTCTAATGCTCACCTACCTCAGTCCACCAGGAGATCTCCTCTATTTCCCCTTCCCAGGGTGATTCATGCATCCCCACATGAGCCCTCTTTGTTACCTAGTCTCTCTGGGTCTGTGGATTGTAGTGTGGTTATCATTTACTTTACAGTTAATATCCACTTATGAGTGAATACATACCATGCTTGTGTTTCTGGGTCTGGTTACCTCACTCAAGGATGTTTTTTTTTAGTTCTATATGTTTGCCTTCAAATTTCCTGATGCCATACTTTTAAACAACTAAGTAATAATCCATTTGTAAATGTACTGCAATTTCTTTGTCCGTTTTTCTGTTGAGGGACATCTTGGTTGTTTCCAGGTGCTGGCTATTACAAATAAAGCTGCTGTGAACATAGATAAGAAAATGTCCTTATGGTATGATTGAGCATCATTTGTGCATATTCCCAAGAGTGATATAGCTCGGTCTTGTGGTAGGTTGATTCCCAATTTTCTAAGAAACTAAGAAACTGCCATATTGACTTTCATAATGGCTGTACAAGTTTGCACTCCCACCAGCAATGAAAAAGTATTCCCTTTGCTCCACATCCTCTCCATCATAAGCTGTCATTTGCGTTTTGATCTTAGTCATTCTGACAGGTGTAAGATGGAATCTCAGAGTTGTTTTGATTTGCATTTCTCTGATGGCTAAGGCTGATGAACATTTTTTAAGTGTTTCTCTACCATGGGAGATTCTTCTGTTGAGAATTTTCTGTTTAGGTGTGTACCACATTTTTTAAATTGAATTATTTGTGTTTTTGATGTCTAGTTCATTGAGTTATTTATATATTTTGGAGATCCACTTTCTGTCAGGTATGGGGTTAGTGAAGTTCTTTTCCCACTCTGTAAGCTGCTGTTTTGACCTATTGACAATGTCCTTTGCCTTATAGAAGCTTTTAAGTTTCATGATGTCCCATTTATTAATTGTTGATCTTAGTCTCTGTGCTACTGGTGTTCTATCCAGGAAGTTGTCTCCTATGCCAATGTGTTCAAAGTTCTTCCCTGTAGCTGAGGGTTTTTTGGTCCTGCCTGATCCTGCAGCTGCTCAGACCTAAATGAACACACAGATACTTATATTAATTAAAGCTGCATGGCCTAATGGCTCAGGCTTCTTGCTAGCTAGATCTTACATCTTAAAATAACCCATTTCTATAAACCTATACATTGCCACGTGGCTTGTGGCTTACCGGGATCTTTGCATCATGCTTCTCATGGCTGCAGCTGGCACCATCTCCTGACTATGCCTTCCTGTTCTCAGAATTCTACTCTCTTTTTGTCCTGCCTATACTTCCTGCTTGGCTACTGGCCAATCAGCTCTTTATTTATCAATCAATCAGAGAAACACAATCACAGGCTACAGAAGAACATCCCTAGTACTTTCCTTTTTTAAAAAAAAAACAAAGGAAGGTTTTAAATTTAACATTGTAAAATTACATATAATAACACAGTTATCAAGCAAGAATTATAGTTATAATGTCTGGTCTATTTGTATTTGGCAAAATTAAAGAAGATATCCTATTTACCATAAATTTGTGAGTCTAAGGTTTTATATCTAACTTATCTTTTATCATAATTGAGGAAATTATAACTATCTAGTCTTCAACTAAATCAAAGACCTCAGAAGCATATAATATTAACTGAGAAACAGGAGAAGGGCACAAACAACTTTCAGGAGTCTTGCGAGAGGGGACAGAGACAGTTGGCAGCCTGGACAGTCATCCAAAGTTTCTCTGTAATATGTTGAAGCATCTGTCTTTAGCCCACATGCCTAGTCTATTGCTTACTTTTTTCTGTGTCCTGTAGAATGTCCTGAAGGACCGTTTTGCCAAGCAAAATTCAGTGGTCACCTTTCTATGGGTCCTGTATGTCCAGTTGATCAAGCAGTCCAGGAAAGAACAGTTTCTTGCTCAAATGGCTATTTTTGCCAAGAAGAAGATAAACTCCAAATAGAGTGTCTTCAATGCCCATCCTCCTCTCTGAAGTAAATCAGTGCTGCCATGAGCAGACATGTCTCACTTTCCAGAAAGTCCAAATTTTTAAACATTTTAAATGCCATATTCTATAGGACTTTGAAGTGTTTGAAGATTACCTACCTAATTGAATTATATCTATGTATACCTAGAAAACTAAACATGACTGTAAGTATGACTATCATAGAAGACTAATTATTAATCTGTATTTCTTAATTATCCATTACAATTTAAATGAGCTTCACAAACATAATACCTTAAACAAAAGTAAAAAATATATATGTATATATATATATACATATATATAAAATAACATAGATATATGTAGTATAACATATATATAGTATATATATATATAGTATAACAAAATCAACTGTAAATTTGTATCAATAAACTAAAATCCATAGCAATGTAAAACATTTTTAAACAAGTTACTCTTTAAAAGTAGATTCAATAATCTACCCTTTCTTCCTATCATATCTATAACAATTCCCCACTTTCTCTTCTAACAGGTTCAGTGTAACTGGAATTATGTTAAGGACTTTGATCAAAGTGGACTTGAGTTTTGGGCAGGGTAATAGACATGGAACAATTTGCATTCTTCTACATGCCAACATCCATCCAGTCATGCCAACATTATTAGCTGAAGATGCTTTCTTTTATCCTTTGTATAGTTTTGGCTTCTTTGTCAAAAATCACACACCTTTAATCCCGGCACTTGAGATCTCATGCCTTTGCTTGGGTAGCACACATACCCTTAATCCCAGGAAGTGATGGCTGGGCAGAGAATGGTATATAAGACGTGTGAAGACAGGAACTAGAGGCTTTTCAGGCTGAGGGAGTTCTATAAGTAAATGTGGCAGTTGCTTTGTCTCTCTGATCTTTCAGCATTTACCCCAATATCTGACACCAGGATTTTTCATTAAGAAAACCACTTAGAACTCATGATACAAAGGTCTTTCACTTGCTTTGTTAGAATTACCCCCAGATATTATATATTCTTTGTGGTTACTGTGAGAGGTATTTCCCTTTTCTTTCTCAGCCCTTTTATTATTTGTATATAAGAGGACTATTGATTTTTCTGTTTTAGTTAATCTTGTATCCAACTACTTCACTAAAGGTGTTTATCATCTGTAGTTGCTTATGCATACTATCATGTTATCTGCAAATAGAGATACTTTGACTTCTTTTTCAATTTGTATCCACTTGATTTCCTTTTCTTGTCTTATTCATCTGGCTAGAACTTTGAGTACTATATTGAATACATATGTAGAGATTGCACAGCCTTTTCTTGTTCTTGATTTTAGAGGAATTGTTTGAGTTTCTCGCCACTTAATTTAATGTTGGCTGTGAGCTTGCTATATATTGCTTTTATCAGGTTAAGGCATGTTCCTTGTATCCCTTTTCTCTCCAAGACTTTTTATCATGAATATGCATATCATTTTGTTAAAGGTCTTTTCAGCATCTAATGAGATGATCATGTGGTTTTTTTCTTTCAGTTTGTTTATATGGTACATTCCATTGACAGATTTTGGTATGTTGAACATTCCCTGCACCACTGGAATGAAGCCTACTTGATCATGATGGATCATGTTTTTCATGTGTTCTTGGATTAGATTAAATAGTATTTTACTGAATATTTTTTGCATCAATGTTTGTGAGGGAAATTGGTCCTCAATTCTCTTTCTTTGTTGAATCTTGGTATGATTTGGGGATTAGGCTAACTGTGGCCTCATAAAAAAGAATCTGACAATAGTCCTTCTGTTTCCATTTTGTGGAATAATTTGTGTACTGGTATTAGCTCTTTTTTGAAAGACATAAAATTCATCACTGAAATCATCTGACCCTGGACTTTTCTTGGTTGGAATAATATTAATGACAGGTGCTATCCAATGTCCTGATTGTATGGATGGAGTCTGACTAAGGGCCTAGCAGCAATTGATATCAAAGGTCCTGGTTGTGCCCAGATAATGAGGGATGTACATGCAATGTCACAAGATCCAGACATAGTCTGGGTGCTGAGAGGGGGCTATATAAGGCTTTCCTCATTACTGAATAAATGAGTCTGCTGTTTGCCTTTCATCTGATTCCTGGGGTCTGTGTCATTGACTCTGCAACTTCTTACCCCATCCCTCAAGGGAGCTGATAGCACCCTGAAACACTATAGGTCTATCTAAATTGTTTATCTGGTCTTGATTTAATTTTAGTATGTAGTACCTATCAAGAAATAAGTCTATTTCTTTTAGACTTTCCAATTTTGTGGAGTACAGGTTTTTGAAATATGACCTAATAATTGTCTGGATTTCTTCAGTGTCTGTTATGTCCCCCACCCCTTTGGTTTATAATTTTGTTAATTTTGGTGTTTTCTCTCTCTTTCTTTTAGTTAGGTTTGGACTTTTCATAGTGTCCCAGATTTCCTGGATGTTTTGTGTTAGGAATTTTTTAAATATAATATCTGAAATACAAAGATGATGCTTTAGTAAATATCCAAAGTCACAATATCAGACTATGCTGTTATTTATCCAGTTTTTTAGATTTTGAGTTAGAATTTACTCATGATTAAGAATCATACAATAATCATTATATAAGAAACTATATAAGAAATAATCAGTTTTACTTTAAATACTTTGGTTTTAGTTAGTTAAAGTGGTAATAAAGAAAAAAGTAACTATATTTTGGTGAGTATATATTTCGATAAAAAGTTAATATTTTGTACTTTCAAAATGTTTGAGAAATAATTCATTAACTCTTTATCAGTATAAATATGTTTATCTTTTCTACTTGACCAAAGCCATGCAATTATTGCTTCTGTGAGAAAGCAACAAAATTATTGCTCTGTTTTGAACTCTGTACTTTCTGAAAAGTTCATCTAAATAAAGGTTTAAGAACAATTGTGATAAGAATATTACTAATATAAATTAATTCCATGTTTTCAAAATGAAGAAAAATCACATTAAAATAAAAATACAGCAATGATATCAATATTTTAGAAATTAAAAATAGATTGGATGTCCTAAATAAAAAATACAAATTAAATTCTTGTCTTAAGTCTGGAGGATAAAAAGTCAAGTAAATTATATATTAAATAAATGATGAAATAAAATTGAATAGATATTGCTTGACAAATATTGGTTAGAGGCAAATAAAATCAAATATATGAATAATTAGAACAATTTAAAAAAATGACCAATACATGTGGAGAAAAGGATAGTCATAATTTAAGAAAATTTTGAGTGTGATTTTTTAAAAAAAAAGCTTCATAGAACCTAAGAATACAGTATTACCAAGGGTCTCTTGAGCTGTGGGCTCTGGTTCAAGAAATTTTAGAAGAGAAGAATATTTGTATGTCATTATAGACTATTGTGATATTTTGGTTAAGAATGTAGTTGCTCTTTACCCTTGTCCAAAAATACTGCCTGAAGCTAAATTGAAGAGTTTTGGATTAATTGCTTTGGCAGAGGAAGTCTTAAAGCAGCCTAGTATTGACTCTATCATGTAGTATTAGTGTTCACTCTTATGCAGATCTATAATGAAAGGATCTTGCTGAACAAGGAAAAATGCAAAATATAAAGCTTGAGGAGAAAAGGGGCACCAGAAAGTGGAATGGTGTGAAATCCTGTGTTCAAAGAGATAAACAGATGAAAGAAAAGCCTGATGTTAAATGGAAGAAAGGGAGTGGTGACCTCAGGACATGAACTCACACACCTAAGCTCCCAACTTGTGAAACAGAATTAAAGAAAATCTTAGAGATAGGTATGGTGATACATGGCTTTAATTCCAGTAATCAGGAGACAGAGGCAGGCAGAATTCAGCTTTCAAGGACAGCCCCAGAAAACAACAGAACTTGGAAACTTTGGCCACTTGGTTCCTGCTTTAGTGTTGAGGATTCAAGAAAGGGGTTATGGAATCTCACTCTGCAACTCAGGAAAGCAGCTGAGGCCAGGAATGTGGCAAGCGTTTCTGTGCATGGAGGCTTGAGAGGCAATTATGTGAAACTATGAAGGTGAGTCCTGGATTGCCTTGTTGACCTCAAGGTTCTGAAGATGTCAGAGCCATGGTGTATCTGCTGAGGAAAGCTGCTAACAGTAGGTTGAACCAGTCCATGTGGGACAAGTGTATGTTAGTCAACAAAGCTGAAAGGAGTTGAAGATCTGAAGATCACTTTGACATCAGACAAGAAAATGCAGAGTTTGGAGTTCGTCCAGTTGGTTTTCAATTTGGCTTTAGTCCAGTATTTCCTCCCTTTAAAAATTGTAATGTGTAGAATTCTCTAACTATGCAGTAAATCAAGGCAAATTAAAAAATAAAAGACCAGATATATTTCAGCAAAGCACTGCCAGGTGAATTCACCTGCCCCCAGAGAGTGAGGCAGGAGAAGAAGTAAGGAGGAAAATCACATGGCTGTTCTAAAAGAGGAGGCTTAAATTCCCTGTAGGGGAAATACAATTATTCATCCTCCAAGAGCTGGGTTTGTGCCCAATTGTAATGCTTTAGGCAGTGATTGGGGAGCTGGTATGCTTCAGAGGAGGAGTAGTCACTTGGTAATTTTTTTGAGAGGGCACAGTTTAGAGAGAGAGAGAAATGGTCACACCAAGCATGGGTTCAAGTCTGGCTAAACTTCTTGTTGGCATGGGATGACATGGGGAGGGGGAGTAGTGAGTTGGTGTGTTCATACTCAGTGAGAACTATGAGTAAAGAAGCATTCAGTTAGCTGCCATCCTGGAGACCTCAGGATTCTATTCCTTGAGGAAGCAGAGAAGGCAAGTTAATAGGAGAAAACAAATAGATTATTGACACTGTCCCTATGAATGGGGCTAGCCATGGGAAGAGTGAAGAGAGACAGAAAGAACAGAACGGAGATGTGCCCTGATTGTATTGATGAAGTTATTTAGAAAATTTGTGGAGTGACTCAATATTAATTTCCACCAGACCAGATTCCTTGATACAATAGTAGCACTCTTTCCCCAGGAATGTGCAGGTATCTGTAAAACCACTCAGTGAAAAGTTACATCTGAAACCTGTTTATCCTTTACTATGAAGCCTGGGGAAAAGATAAGCTTCCCTGTATTATCTTAACAAGAAATTGAACTAATGAACTAATAAACTACCAAAGTGGTTGTAGCCTTGTAGGGTCAGAGGAAGAACTGTTAAACTAGTAAAGCTCTCGGTACCCTACTCATCAAACAACATCAGATCTGAGAAGGATAAATTTCACCTGAGTAAGCAGAAGTGAAGTATCTTCCAAATCAATTAAAATGCCAAGAACTTTCTGGCTACTTAGATAGCTACCAAGTTCCTCCATGGTAGTTGGGAATAGAGGTCCCAGGGCAGTATCAGCCTTCAGCTGCCAGACACAGAAGATCTGACATACTTTTCTGTGGAGTAGGAATTTGGAGAGACCAGCCTTCCTTGTCTTGGCAAAGCAAGCAATCAATTCCACAGTGTCCTGTTTGTCTACAGTCTGGAAAGGGTCTTGACAGCAGTTGAGTCATGGTTTACCTCCATGACTGGCTTTGCTACATTTAAAGCAAGCTCCAGGTGGAAGTTCTGTGCCCATCAATCTTTAGAGGAGGTAAGGGTGCTGCTAGGAACTGGCATGTCTCTATCATGAAAACCATTTTACTAAACATTTTAAATGCTATATTCTCAGATCTCTGAAGTGTTTGAAGATCATTATTTGTTTGAATATTTAAATAGACAAATGTTGTTTGTAGTTACTTGTTTTAGGTTTAACTTTTTGTTACGAATTTTTAACCATACCAAATTCCTTAGGTTTTTGTTTTTTGTTTAAGGTAGAAGAGCATAAAATAGCTTTAATATTATTTATACCCAAATTACATATGGATCTCTGGTATTGCATCAGGTTCAGTGGCCAGAAAGTCTAAGGCAAATTCTAAGCCCAGGCAGCAAGTTACAATAATAACAGCTGAGCTAATACCAAGACACTAGGAAAATGTAAGCTGAGGCATCCAAGAACAGTCAGAAAGAAGGATGCCATATACAGTTACATGGCCAACTGAGCTTGAAGTAATTTTGTGTGCCTCTCATGCCTACAAGAACACATACAGACACAGATCCATTCATTCATACGAAATAGACAGACTTTTCTAAGAGTGAGACTAACAAAACTTTCTGCAGGAAACAGACTTTGTTTGTATTGATGAAGTTATTTAGAAAATTTGTGGAGTGACTCAATATTAATTTCCATGTCAGATGAGTAGCTTACAAATTCTGAAATAATCATTTAACAAATATAAGAAAAGGACATTTAAGCAGTTTAGGGTGTGTAGCTAGAGTATTCCTGCCTGGCCCACAGTCAGGACAAATATCTCTCACCTGCCAGTCCCACAGCCACTCAGACCTGACAAAGCAAACACAGAGACTTATATTGGTTACAAACTGTATGACAGTGGCAGGTGTCTTGCTAACTGTTCTTACAGCTTAAATTAATCCATTTCTATAAATCTATACCTTGCCACGTGGCTCGTGGCTTACCAGCATCTTCACATGCTGTTTCTCATCATGGCGGCTGGCAGTGTCTCTCTGACTCAGCCTTCCACTTCCCAGCTTTATTCTCCTCCTTGTCCCGCCTATACTTCCTGCCTGGCCACTGGCCAATCAGTGATTTATTTATTGACCAATCAGTAACACACTTGACATACAGACCATGCCACAGCACTTCCCCTTTTCTTTTTTTTTTAACCTTAACAAAGTAAAATTACATATTATTTGGGAATTTGGGCGTAGCTTCTCTTACTACTTCCTGCTGGAGGGGGGCGTTGTATCTTACGGGACACAAAGAAAATTTTAGGATCATGGAGTAGTCTGTGAGGCTGTATTGTCTGAGCCAGTTGCCTTCAAACCATTCTGGATGTTGGATCATCTGAGCCATGGTGTCATTGGAAACCTTTCAGGGAGTCTTGGCTGGTCAAACCTGATGTATCTTAATCTGGAACAAATCCATAGCCTTTGGCTTTCTGTGGGAACAAAAGCAGAGTCTCCTTTCCAAAGCAACACATCCTTACATCCAAATTTTGAAGTCAAGGTATCTTTAAAATATACATATTGGTTTAACTCAACATCTTTTACAATCAAATGGTTTTCTGCAGTTAAAAATCCCAAAGACAACACAATCCAGATTCTCTGTGTAATATTCATCTTTATGTGGCTTATTTTTTATATTAATTTTACTGTCTCTTTAAAGACTTTTTTTTAACTATGTATTTGTTTATATAACTGTATATATCACCTTTTTTGTCTCTTTCAAGCCTACATATATTTTACACACATTGTAAACTATTTCATCTGAATCTGTCTTATTGTGAATTTATTGCTTTAAACTGTAGCAGCTATGGCTGCTGGCTCTGCCCACCTCAGCTTCCCAACATGGCCGTGGTAGTTTACTGCTGGCTCTGGGAGCTATCATGGGTATATGCTTTTATCCAAGCAGCATGTAGCCCAGAAACCTCTTTTTTTGTTTTGTACTAGCAAAGGCTAAATCCACCATGCAGCTTAATGTGCCACTTGCAGAGGCCTCAATCCTGCCATACTGCAGGTTGAGCACACATGCCAGGAACCCACCAGTAGCTCAAACAGGCAGCTGCTGCTCATTTGAGACAGACAATTAGGAACTATTTTTAGCTCCGTTTTAGAATCTTTTTTCTCAGTTTTTAGGTGGAAACTCTTGCTCCATGTTGGGCGCCATTTGTAGCTAGAGTTTGCCTGCCTGGCCTACAGTCAGGACAAATCTGTCTCACCTGCCAGTCCTACAGCCTCAGACCCAACCAAGTAAACACAGAGACTTATATTGGTTACAAACTGTATGGCCGTGACAGGCTTCTTGCTAACTGTTCTGACATCTTAAATTAATCCATTTCTATAAATCTATACCTTGGCACGTGGCTCGTGGCTTACCAGCATCTTCACATGCTGTTTGTCATCATGGCGGTTGGCAGTGTCTCTCTCACTCAGTCTTCTACTTCCCAGCTTTATTCTCCTCCTTGTCCCACCTATACTTCCTGCCTGGCCACTGGCCAATCAGTGATTTATTTATTGACCAATCAGCAACACACTTGACATACAGACCATCCCACAGCAAGGGTGGGAGAGCAGACAGGAAAAAAACAAAGAGAATGGATCTGTTTTGTGTAGAATCCCAGCATGACAAGGCCAATGCCAGGAAATCATAGTGAGTAAAAAGGCAAAATGGGTATCTTTTGGTGGATCCTGCCAAGGTGTGCTACTAAGAGAACACACCAGGAATAAGAGAGTTAGTGCAAGATGTTAATTAGGGGACAGGGAGAAGGAGAAAAAGGCTATCTTGGAGTGGAGAAATGAGAGGCAGGTAGACAGAGGAACAGAGAAGAGGGAAGAGGAAGGGGCAGGAGTGCAGGGCTCCAAAACCCTGGATGAGGGAGCTCAAAACATGTCATATGCCGTGAAACAGCCCCAATTACATACATTTTGTAGTAAACACCCCACAGGTGACTGAAGATCAGATTTAGACCCATTTCCAAGCCTGTGCTGTGACTGAAGCCCATAGCAGTGCATCCCTGGTACAACCTGGAGTCAGAATGGTATGGGAGCTGACTGTGTGTGCGACTTCTCTCTGCAATGGGCCCCATGGAGCATTGATGTTCTTTGCTCCAAAAGCAGGTTAGGGTTGCCTGGCATAACTTGGCAGGAACCCCAAGAGTCGTTGACCCAGAAGGGGTCTTGACTCTAAAGAGGTCCCGGACCTCTATAGTCAGTGGCTGGGAAATGGGTGACATACCTGCGCCAAAAGTCAATCGGTTCTAGTGGAGAGGGATACAAAAAGAAGAGTGGCTTCCAATGCGGCTGGAGGAGCAATGGGGAAGGCTCAACTCTTCCCAGGATTCCCGCAGAAAAATGACGTTTTCTGTACCCTAACAGTAGGTTTCTCTGCTGATGCAGTAAGCCAGACCAAGATGAGTTAAAAAAGTGAAAGATCAGGTATATTTAATCAAAGCACCCCTGAGTGAGTCCTCCAGGCCCCAGACAGCATGGCGGGGGAAGGGGGCAGGAGAGATTTCACGTGACTGTTCTAAAGGAGCAGACTTAAATAACATGTAGGCACTGGGTGATGATGCATCCTCCGCAAATTGGGCTTGCATCCATTTATAATGCTTTGGACAGGGGCTGGGGACTGGCAGCCTCAGGGCAGGGTTTGGAGTGGGAGGAATGGCCAGATCAAGTAAGGGTGAGCTGGAGTTTCCAGCTGAAGAAGAAATAGCCTGTGTCACTTTCTGGTGGAAGTACGTGATCTACTTTTTCTTTTTGGTTTTACTGGGAACGACAATTTAGGGATTGCATGAGTCTCAGAAGAGACTTTGTAACTTTCAGCTTGTAAACAATGTTGAGGTCATTATAGAACTGGACGACTTTTGAAACTTGACTAAATGAGTTTTGCATTATGATATAGCTATAAGATTATAGCTATGGTAGTCTGGCAGTAGAATGTGGTAGTCTGAATGAAAATGGCCCCATAAGCTCAAAAAGAGTGGCAATATTGAGAGGTCTAGCCTTGATGGAGTAGGTGTGGCCTTATTGGAGGAAGTGTGTCACTTCTGGTGGACTTTGATGTCTCAGAATCTCAAGCCAGGCCTAGTATGTCTCAGCCTCTTCCTGCTGCCTGCAGATCAAGATGTAAAACTGTTAGCTCCTTCACCAGCACCATGTCTGCCTGGATGCCACCATGTTTCTTACTGTTAAGATTGTGGTGTAAGCCTCTGAACTGTAAGCCAGACTCAACTAAATGTTTTCCTTTATAAGCATTGCATAGCATTTGCAAGGAAAGCTGTTTGGGCAAAAATGTGTACTGGACAACATACCACAGCTTGCATCACCCCTGGCATGAAGAGATATGTGATGGAGAGGTGAACAAGACTGAGCGTGAAGTGGACTTTTTAGAATATTTTTAAAAATTTATTATTATTATTATTAATTATTATTATTATTTTATTTTATATTGGGGGATGAGGCTACAAGGCTGGAAGGCAGAAATGGAAGGTCAGGGAAATTAGTGGGGTTGGAGTGCATGATGTGAAATTCCCAAAGAGTCAATAAAAAAATTGTTTAAAAAAAAGTTCCCATGGTCATGTTGCATCTTCATAGCAATAAACACCTAAGGTAGTTATTCATTTTAAAAATTAATTTTCTATAAGGTACAGTGTACAAGGAATGAGAAGATATAGATATAATATATATATATAATATATATGAGAAGATATAGATATAGTATATAATATAAGATATAATAGTAGCATGATTATACAATAAAAATAGGGAAATATAGGGAGATTTGCATATGCAAATATACTTTGGAAACATAATTATGCATATATGTGAATGTTAAATAAACACCATATGATCATACAATATATTTGTAGATATATTTATAAATACTTTTGTTTGCACAACTGAAAAGTTCCAAAACAGGAAAAGATCTAGAAAGAATGACCAACCCAGGAATGATGACACACTTTAATACCTACTTTATGATATTGAAATCTCATTTCTAATTTTCAAAAATGAGAAATTCTTTACCCCAAACAGGACAATATTATATTTGAGCAAAAACCATATAAGCTAATGTTGTATTGTGTTATGATTCCAGATAGCACAAAGCTTTTAAAGATTAATATTCTGAATTGTAGATTCAACTTGAAGAAACTTCTGCTGGAGTAAGCTAGAATAATGTGAATTTTAATAATTACATAATTTATTCAAGTGAAACTAGTCATAATTGTGCTTCCACATTCACAGTGATAATGTAGAAAATAGTTAAACAGTTCCACAACCCTCAGTGAAGCATTCAATATGTGGTGAATAGTAGAGCAAAACAGTAGAGCACTCAATGTGTTCTTTCTAGTTGTTCTACATCATATTATTGATAAAACTAGTAGAAGTAGCTAAAGAATAAAAAGAAAGTATTGTGATTATTACATAATACATGTACTTCTTTGAAAGTGATTATGCTGTAAACATTAAGCTTAAATGGTGGCTAAAATGAAAACAAGATGGAAATCTCAGAACATCCTTGTAGTGGATAACCATAGGTATAAGATATTATGGTAGATTATTGTATATACTGGTAAACAAATTTAGTAAAATAGAAGCCTTAGATAATTTGCACTCTAATTTACACTGTTATGGATTCTTATATGTTGATACAAATGTAAACTATTTTTATATTCCTGTTTAAGATAATTTGTATATTGATACAAATACAGAACTATATTTGTTATAATGTACATATAGTTCTACTGTTATTTGAAATATTTGTATATTGATGCAAGTTTAAATTTATATCTGTCATACTTTATGTATGTTCTACTTCTGTTTAGGATATTCTTATTGATATATATTTAAGATTATTGTCATATTCCATATTGCGCTATATATTCCTATCTCTGTTATAAATATCTTGTGTATTGTCCCAATTTTGAAGTCATCATTCTTTACCATACATTTGCTTATAGACTGTTTACCTTGTTTACACGAAGCCTTAGTTCTTAGGTTATTTCGGGAGATAAGACTTATAGATTTATAGTCACCTATGCTTGTCATCTCTATAGTTACGTTAGTTAGGTTATCCAGATTTACAGATACATAGGTCAGATGGATAGATAATCTTCAAACACTTCATAGACCTAGAGAATATGGCATTTAAATAACTTAGAATTCTGTTGATGTGAGACACAATTGCTCCTGGCAGCACCAATTTGATCCTGAGAGAATGTTGGGCTTCTAAGACAATTCCATTTGGAAGTTTGTCTTCTTGGCAACAAAATGGTCTATTGGGCAAAGAACTGCCCTTGCCTTGACTGCTGACAGTACGAATCCTGTCCTTTCTGGACAAGCAGAACACAAGGAAAGCGATCACTGTACTCTGCCAAGACAGGGTAAGATGGTCTTTCAGAATTCCTGCTTCTCTAAAAGGTCTGTCAGATACTCTAGGCCTGTAGCCAATTTGAATGCACCAACAATGCTGAGAAACATTAGGTGACTGTCCAGGCTGCCAGCTGTCTCGGTCTACTCTCGCAAGATTCCCGAAAGTTGCTTGCATCCACCTACCATTTCTCAGGTACCATTATATTCCTTCTCAGGTCTTTGATGGGATTGAAGACTAGCAGTTATAGTTACAACTTAGTATATGTATATATATATATATATATATATATATATATATATATATATATATATAATCTTAGATAAAATATATTAGGTATTAGATTCAGGTTCTTTAGGATAGGACACCTTTTGGAATGATACCATTTACCTATGCTCTAGAGTTCTCTGTATTGTCGTATGTGTTTCTTGCTTAATATTGTTTGCATTGATTGTAGTTCCACCTTATCTAGGTTATTATCCCTCATTACTCCTGGTCAATATTTGATAATCATTCCTTTGTATATAGTCTTATATTAAGTTAGAACCTTCTTATTTAGACAAAATGGGAAGATGTAGTGGGTAGCCATTCCAGCTTTGATCTGGAAGTTCCAACCCCCATTGAGGCTTCGGTAACTATCATGCCTACAAGGCTGGGCCAAGAGAGGGTCCTAAAGACCTGAGATCCGGAAGTTCAGCCTTCTCTTGTTTCCTGGACCCTGGATGCTGGAGGTAGACTGAGCAAAGTTCTCTAGAGAACACCACCGGATGGCGCTGAGTCTTTCCCAGACCCTGTTACCTATCCCTTCATTTGTAAGTTATGCCACTAAATAAATCTCCCTTTCAACTGTGTAGAGTGGCCTTAATAATTTCACCAATACATCCTCTCTCCTCTCTCTCTCTCTCCCCTCTCTCTCTCTCTCTCTCTCTCTCTCTCTCTCTCTCTCTCTGTATGTGTGTGTGTGTAACCACTGTCTTACCACAGATATGCAAATGCAGTAATTCCTCCTGCCTGTGTTGGTATATTTATATCACTTACATGCATATATGTTTAGTCAGTCATAAAGACTATGGAAATCTTCCAGGTCACACAAGATTATCAAGTTTTCATAATGCTAAAATTTAAGAAAGGGAAAAAGACAAAACAGAATACCTCTAAATTTAGTACATGTCAAATTTTAGTAACTATTTAAAAATTAGCAAAACTAAACTGGGATGTCAACACCACACATTTCTGTGGGTTTGAAATATTAAGTGAGTAATATACACTTAGACATATTTAGTTATGAAATTTTGGAGGGCCCTGTGATGGAAAGAGCCTTTGAAGTGTTTCCAAAAATTTTAAAAAAATGAAAAGAAAGAAAAAGAAAGAAAGAAAGAAAGAAAGAAAGAAAGAAAGAAAGAAAGAAAGAAAGAAAAGAAAAGAAAGAAGAAAAACTGCTTTTCTTGACCTGGTAGCAGTCTCCTTCCATACTCAATCATTTTAGTGTTCTTCAGTCACTTGTTTCATCATGAACTTACTGAATACAATGAGACTCCCTCAGAACAAACATGATTACCTAGTGATGCCATAGCTTTTATAATGCTTCAGCATGCAAATTCTTTATGCATTTGTTTTGGTGATATTCTGAACAAAGATACTGCTTCTCTAGGTATCTTGAAACTGTCGTAACATCTACATAGTGTGTTGATGCATGCCTACAATACCAATATTTCTATGGTGGAAACAATAAGATGTCAATTCCAGGTCTTTTTCCACACAGTGAATATGAGGTCGACTGGGGCTACATAAGACTTAGTCTCAATGAATCCAAATAAAGTAAAGGGTCAGCAATTCAATTCTGTGTATTATATAATACTTGACAGTGATCAGAAATGACCTATTCTGCTTTATATATGTGCAAGTCTTTTGATTAGTAGTTTACAATGTATTCTTCTTACTAATAAAAGAATTACAAATGTGGCCTGTATACTGGTAGAGGACACTTGTTCCATTCTCTTGACTGCTGCAAGTGGAGTCACGTACTTACAGTACTTACCTACACAATTTGTATAAGTATTTGCACTCTATTTTGATGGTATAAAGAGAAATCTCCAGATGTATTGCTCAAAATATGCTCTCTTTATTCAGAAATGCATGACTTAATTTGAATGATGTGATTTACTTTTCCAACATTTTATTTCACAATAACACACCTTTAAAGCTGTTTTGGAACTATGTGGTGGAAAACATTGAAAGCCAGTTGATTTCATTAATTGCTTATCAAATTTATTCTATAGATAGAAAATTGGAGAAAATCAGTGAGAATTGAGTCTGTAACAATTATTGAGATTCTATCATGGAGATATTAACTAGAAGAGTTCAAAGAAAAATGATGTAACACATTCAGTTACATAATTGTCAAGCACCCTGGTTTGTTTCATAGTTTCATTATTCCAGAGGAAAACTGTCATGGTCTGAATGTGCACCTGCAGGAAGAATATTACTTTTCATGAAAAGCATTTTCGAGCTACAAAAAGAAAAATTATTCAGCACTCTATGATATGATTCATGAGAATTATCTGATTATTGGATTTCCTAAACCTGCTAGAGAAGATGCAACTCCAAAAATCTTATTTCAATATTTGTGTATTTTGCTATCAAACTAATTCTTTCAAATATAATGTGGATCTCATGATTCCCATGAGTATGTTCTTCTGTTTTCTTATGTACACCAATTAGTTTATCCTGAATCTAAGTCTTACCAGAGACTGGGGAATCTTCAAATATTTTAAAATAAACCTATGATTCCTCATTAATCAGGATTTTAATTCAAACTCCCCTTAGATTTGTGTTTGCAATCCATTCATTTTCTAACAAAAATGTTTACATTAGTTCTTCTGTGACTTCTCTTTGAGCTGTAGTGATTTTCCTAGTTCAGCAAGAGTATGGCATGCCAACAATCTGATTAATGCAGAAAATATTAGCTGTAAAATAAAGGATAACGATGCTACAATCCACAGATCCAGAGAGACTAGGTAACAAGAAGCATTCAAGGCAGGGTGTGGAGCATAGCTTGTAAAACCACAAAATGAGTTAGAAGCACAAAATGAATATCAATGTGCAGCTCACATATCTCTGAATATGCCTCATCATGCTTATTTTCACAGTTCACAAGCCAAAGTATATTACTTAAACACAACCACATTTTTAACATTGAAATGATCTGAGTTAATAAAGGGAACTGAACAAAGTTTTAAGATTTTACTATGATTACTTACTGTATCACGTCTAAGTTAAGGACACACAATTGAAATAAGCCAAACAGAAATTCAATCAATTTAGTAGATTAATATAAAAGGAGATTCTCTTTATCAAAGCTCCTATTGAGTTGCATGGATGTGAATTCTATAAATGATAAAATCAAGCATTCCAACAGCATTGATATGTTTGGAGAGCAGTGTTGGGGAACTAAGATTGATTTAGACATAGATCAAAGTGTATCCAAGGATTTTTCTTATCTGGAACTTTCTATTTAAAGGGAAAACTCTCATTCTTTAGTGCCTATGGAGGATAGTTGTTTTTAACAAATTATAGGTGAAATCAGATATCAGCCATTGAAAAGGGACTGAGGAGAAATCACTTAGCACTGCATTTACTTAACAGGTACTTGTTACTTACAAGAGTTTCTGATTTTTTTGAGTCACATTCGACATTTTTTTTTACACAAGTAGAATTACCTTATCAATATGTGAGGCATCTTTAGGGAGGGACAGAAATAAAGAACCACAGGGAAAGATGAGTGTTTCTAGGTTTCATGATTAAATATACTGTCCTTGGAAACTCTAATAAGAATAAATGCCCATTGTGGTAATATATTGTGTATCAAATAAAGCTTGCCTGAGGATCAGAGAACAGAGTCAGTCACTAAATTAAACCTAGAGGCCAGGCAGTGGTGGTACACACCTTTAATCCTAGCCCTCACGAGGCAGAGAGCCATCTGGATCTCTGTGAGTTCAAAGCCACTCTGGACTACATGAGATTGATTCAGTCTAGGAGAGAAATGGAGCCAGGCAGTGGTGGCACACACCTCTAATCCCAGTACTTGGGAGTCACATGCCTTTAATCCCAGCAATTGAGATCTCATGCCTTTGCTACCAGTGTTTGGGAAGCACACAAGCCATTAATTCTATCACTGTGAAGGAAATGAAATGGCTAGGCAGAGAAAGACATGTAAGGCATGAGGAGACAGGAACTAGAGGCTTTTCAGCTGAGGATTTGTGGAGATAGAATCTCTTTCTATTCAGCCTGAGGATTCGGTAATGGTGAGAAATTTCTCTAGTGGCTTGTTCCTTTGTCTCTCTGATCTTTCAGCACTTACCCCAATGTCTGACTCTGGGTTTTTAATTATAAGGCTATTTAGGATTCATACAACAGCCCACTTTTGGCCAGTGATGGTTTAACCTTCCCATAGAATCACACCCAGAATAACATTTCATACCCATCATTATATCTATGGCTCTTCACTGAATAACATTTGTTTCTCCCCTTAGTCTATACATTTTCCTACTGCCTAGAGTTGTATTAGGAGTTTTTATAAACACACTCAGGAAGTTCTCTGGCTGTAGGGTTATTTTTAATTATTTTAAATTAGTTTATAAAAACATGGATTTCGTGTAGCATATTCATATGTATGTATCATTTTACTATGCTCATATTCCTTCTAGTCATTCCCTGTTTTCACCCCTTTACTACACTTTTTTTCCTGCTACATGTCTCTTTGCTCCCTTCACAATAAACTGTAACCAAAGTAAATGCACTAAGCTTCGCTTATAAAACTATTGAGCCAGCATGCTCAGATATATGACCCAGATAGTGTAACTGAGCCTTGTAACAAAAGCTTGTAATCTCAGCTATTTTCAAGTCTGAGGCAGGGGGATCAAAAGTTCAAGGCTTTCCTGATTTACAAAATGAGACCAAACTAGCCTAGAGAATTTAATGAAAATCTCTGTTGAAAATATAAAAAATCAAATAGGCCGGGACAGAGCTTAGATGCAGAGTGTGTCCCTGCACGTGAGGCTCTGTGTTTGTTCCCCAATATCATATGCACACATGCTGTGCAGACAGCTGGTCCCGTAAGTGTCATACCTTAGTACATGACTTGCTTCTAGCACTGGTGACTATGGCCTTCATACAGGTGCTTCCTTTGAATGTATACCTTTCTTCTCATCATCACAATGTCTAATTCTAAAGAAAATAATGAGATGAAGAGCAAATTAATTTTCTTTATAAGAAACAAAAATTAGTTAATATTATTCTCAAGATGTAGAATTACCCCTCTGATAAATGTCCAGGTTAGACAAGCAACTTCAATTCTGCATAATATAATTTTCTGTTACGTCTTTTGTTCCTCATATAAGCTTGGAGGACTTGGATAGTGCTAGAAATTTTCACATTGATGATCAAACTCAGCAAAAATACACACAGTATTTTCTTTTTTTTCCCTAGAGAAATTATGTCACCTTCATATCTTTGAAATTTTCACCCCCCAATTGTGTGTTGAATTCCTAATGAACTCTTAGCTCATCCTCAATCCCACTGGGATTTTAATCTAGTGATGATCTTAGTGTGCGTAAACAGACTAAACTAATTTTCTAAACCATGACTGAGTAGCTAAGAAATATATTGGTAGATTCTATTCTCTTTAAAATCTACCAATTTTTAAAATTTGATAGAAACAGAGTCTTTGATAATGCCTTATGAAATATTTGTTTCTTTGTTGAAGCAGTTGAAATAGTTCAATATCTCAGACAAAATGCCCAACCCTTTAATAATACTAAGGGGCTGTAAAATGATTTAGTGCTAATTCCTACAATGATTTCCCTATTATTTCAGTGATATTATTTCCAAGTATCTTCAATACCATTACCATTTCCCAACACAGACCCCCCACACACACACACACACCAAACACACACATACACTCACTCATTAACACTACACTCTTTAAAATAGCTCCTTTGTCTAGATCTTCACGACCTCTTTTCTTGCTATGGAATTATCAACATTATTCAATCAGATTATCACACTCTATCACATAAGAAAATCTTTCATTTGTTAGGTAGTTTTCATGCCCTCATAAAGAGCAAATATTTCTTGTAAAGTGGACAGGAAATACTTGCTGGCATATTCTAAAATAAGGCATGATTTTCTCTATCCCTCAGACCACAATGCCCTTGCTATAGCATCCTGCTTTTGAATAAAATCCAAATGCTTGCTCCCACTTTCTCTGGCTATCTTTGACCCATTCTTACTTGTACATTTCTCTACTACTTCATTCATTTGCTATCAGAAATCAAAAATTAAAACTTCATGGAATATCAATTATAGTTTTTGTGTAAGTACTTATAAGGTGGATCCGATGAGGACTACTAAAAGAAGTCCACAACAAAACAACAAAAGTAAAATCAAACAAAAACAAAAGAAAAACAACAAGAAAATAAACATGGGTTCGTGGAATTCTTTTCTGGATTAACGTCTCAAAATTTGTGAAGACCCAGTAAGATAACATTGTACTAATTTTAGACTTTGCTATTGTAAGCTTTAGAATTTCCTATCATAGGGAACTACTATTTAATTTAGATCTGTGTGTAAATATAAAGTCACCATGAAATGTACATCACTGTGTAGTACCTTTATATTTCTGGAAGTCTACTTCCAAAATAAAGTTTCTAAAATATTTTATTTAAAAAATTGCAGGAAATACCTGATGTAGCAGTATACCCTATCATCCCAGAAACCATTAGACAGGCATAATGATTTTTGCAAGGTCATTGACAGCTTCGTCTACAAAGTGATTTCTAGGCCAACCAGCCACAGAGAGCAATTAAAACAATAGTAAAATATGAAAGCAATACAAAAAGATTAAAGGTATTAGTGATCTACACTTATTTAAGCATTACAGACTTCAGGAAGAAAATTCTGGTTAGAAAGATCTCAATTTTACTATAAACCTTTTGTTGAATATTTTATAGTAGCAGTAATGAGATTAAAAATAACTACTTTCTTGTCGATTTAAAATTTTATTTATTCATTTTTATTTTAAATTAATTTTGTTATATTTCTGAGAATTTTGAATATGAATATTCACATCATGCTCTCCTCCTCTTATTCCTCCTTTGCCTTCCAACTTCCCCTCAATTTAATGTCCTAATAATATAGATGAATTTCTGAGTCTATTTTAGATTGAGTTGAATATAATATCATTCATAAAAGCAACCATTTAAAAATATTAGCTGAAAACATGCACATGATTTATAAAAAAATGTAATCAATTTAAACATTGATATCTTAATTTATCCAGATATTAGCTTTACAATATTGGTAAAAGACAAGTCAATATAGAAACAGGTGAATGGAACATTTGCTCTCCTTAATCTATCTTGTACTTTCTCATGTTAAATTATTTCATCACTGTTTAATTAGAGTTGAGCAAATCCCACAGTGTGTTTTAAAATGTGGTGTATCTTTGTTTTACAAAATCACTTTAACAAGGTAAGAAAACACTTCTCAGTCTTAATGAAATCCTCATCCCCATTGGTATCATTATATATTTTTAAAATATTAAATTAAAGAATGGATAAAAGCAATATCAACAATTACAAAAAACAACAAATTTGGCCATGTAAAACAGTTCACCAGTTTATTATCACTTAGTTATTGCTTTGCCCCTGTGAAAATGATTTATTTACAGCAACAAAAAGTCAAATTATCCTTATTTTCAGATGATATATATGAGACCCTAAAATTCCACCAGAAAATTCTAGTAATGATCAACAATATCACCGAAATGGAAGAATTTAAAATCAGTCTACAAAAACATCACCAGCCTCCCATTCTTAATACCATCAAAAGTAAAATATCTAGAAGTAAACCTAACCAATGAGGTTAAAAACCTCCACAATTTAAATTTTTTTTGAGACTGGTGAAAACACAGAGCATGGAATGATCTCCCATGCTAACGGATTAGTAGAAGTAATATTGTGAAAATGACCATTCTACCAAAAACTGTGTACAGAATAAATAAAATCCCACCAAAATACTCATGACATATGATGTGGGATGGTCTATATGTCAAATGTGTTGCTGATTGGTCAATGAATAAATCACTGATTGGCAGTGGCCAGGGAGGAAGTATAGGCGGGACTAACAGAGAGGAGAATGGAGAGAACAGGAAGCTGGGTGGAGGAGACACTGCCAGCCGCCATCAGGACAAAGAAGATGTAAAGTACCAGTAAGCCACAAGCCATGTGGCAAGGTATAGATTAATAGAAATGGATTAATTTAAGCTGTAAGAACAGTTAGCAAGAAGCCTGCCACGGCCATACAGTTTGTAACCAATATAAGTCTCTGTGTTTACTTGGTCGGGTTTGAGCGGCTTGGGACTGGCGGGGTGAGAGACATTTGCCCTGACTCTGGGCCAGGCAGGAAAACTCTAGCAACAACATATTTTACAGAAATATAAAAATAAATCTGAAAATTAATATGGAAGTACAAAAGACCTCAGATAGCCAAAGCAATCCTGAAGAAAAACAAACAAACAATACTAAATACTAAAGAGAGTTTTCTGTAGCAGATTTCGAGAAAAATTATAGATAGTACTGACCTAAAAGGAACATTTAAATCAATGGAACAAGATATCAATTTCAAAGATGAGGGCACATAATTGCAGGCATCTTATATTTGTGCAAAAATAACACAGGAGGCAAGATAGCATCTTCAATAATTGGTACTGAGAAAAATGGATATGCACATTTAGAATAATGAAAATAGATCTATGTCTATCACCCTGGATAAATATGGACTCTAGCCGGGCGGTGGTGGCGCACGCCTTTAATCCCAGCACTCGGGAGGCAGAGCCAGGCGGATCTCTGTGAGTTCGAGGCCAGCCTGGGCTACCAAGTGAGTCCCAGAAAAGGCGCAAAGCTACACAGAGAAACCCTGTCTCGAAAAACCAAAAAAAAAAAAAAAAAAAAAAAAAAAAATATGGACTCTAAGTGAATCAATATGAATCTTGAAACACTGAAATTTCTAGAAGAAAATATAACCAGTACCCTACAAAATATAGGTATATGAATTTACTTCCTAAATTGGACTCTGGTTCATTCATGAAATAAGGATGACACTTGATAAATTGTCATAAAATTTAAAAGCTCATGTTCAGCCAAATAAACAAACGAGTGTAGAAGTTCATAGACTGAGGAAGAATGCTTTCTAGATATATATCTAATAGACAAGTCGTATCCACATTATATAGAGAATCAAAAAGAAAAAAAAAACAGTGAAGAGTAAAGAAGAGTCCAATTAAAAAATAGGCTATGGGTCTGAACAGAGAATGGAAACACATGAACTAGGAACCAATGGCTGAGGGGCCCCCAACTGGATCAGGCCCTCTGAATGGGTGAGACAGTTGATTGACTTGATCTGTTTGGGAGGCACCCAGGCAGTGGGACCGGGTCCTGTGCTCATTGGATGAGTTGGCTGTTTGAAACCTGGGGCCTATGCAGGGTCGCTTGGCTCGGCCTGGGAGGAGGACTAGACCTGCCTGGACTGAGTCTACCAGGTTGATCTCAGTCCTCGGGGGAGGCTTTGCCCTAGAGGAGGTGGTAATGGGGGGGGTGGGCTGGGGGGAAGGTGAGGGGGACTATAGGGGGGAGAACAAGGGAATCCGTGGCTGATATGTAGAACTGAATTGTATTGTAAAGTAAAATAAATTAAATTAAAAAAAGAAAATAATTTACTAAAATATATTTCAAAAAGTAATAATCATCCTTAGACATCAGGGGAATAATAATTAAAGCAATTGAGAACAGATTATAGTTGATATTCAGAAAAGATGGCTCCTCACGCACCATTGGTGCCATAAGAAATTGGTGCAGCCACTAGGAAGGCAGTTTGGGTACTCACAAAATGTTAAAAAGAGATGTACCAAATAACCAAGCTACACCATCATTGGTGTACAACCAAAATACTGAATCTCCTACTACAGAGATACTTCCTCATACATGCTCCTCACTGCTCTACTCACAATTACTAGGAAACTGAATCAACCTACATGTTGATAAACTGATGAGTGGATGATAAAGCTGTGGTCTATAAACGCAATTCATTTGTTCAGCTGTAAGAAAAATGAAATGGTTACATTTTTAGTAAATTAATAGAACTAGAAAATATGACTCTTGAGGTCATCCCGTCCCAGTAAGAAAAACTCTTGAAATTCTGCCTTATTTGGGAATCTTAGCTCTGAATATTCAGATTTGATAAACAATGAAACAAAGACAGTACAAAGGGGCCCTGGTAGGAGAATGGGGGCGCTCTGGAGAGAGAGTGAGTAGGACATTGGGATAATGAAAGGAGGAAGAGTAAAACTTGGGGAAAGATTCTAATTGTTGTGTGCATGGGGAGCTTAATAATGAGAGAAAAATAACACTAGAGATGTGTGAAAAAGCCGCAGGAAAACATAATCTCTAGTTCATTTCAATGTACACACACAGACAAAACACATATCGAAAAATACAAATATAAGGCAGGTGAGTGGTTTTTCTTTTAGTTTACTATATTTTAATTTGTTATGTTTTATTGTTACCACTTAGAAGACTGCTGTTTTCTAATTAGAGACAGAAGGCTAGGAGGGGGGAGGGGTGCAACCAAGAGGACTTGAAGGATGGAAAATTATAATCATGATACATTGCATGAGAAAATAATCCATTGTTAATAACAGGGAGAAATAAAGTAACAGCAGAAATTTCATCAAAGCCATTCTACAGAGAAAATATGCAAATATATTTTAAATGGACTTTTGCCACATAGAATTATCTGGTCTTCCTAAAGAGCCATAGACTTTCTACAAAATTGCAGGGGATAAAAGCAATATCAACAATTACAAAAAAACAACCAATTTCACTCACGTAGTTGTTGGTAAGGAGAGTCACTAAATTTAAATAAAGGTAAGACCATTTTGCTGACTACACCACACCTTTCAAACATAGTACTTAAAGGAATCATGCACTAAATGACCTGGAACTTCCTCTCTGAGCTTCAGGATGTGCTATGCAGGCTGATAAGGGAGAAAAGTAATCAGTAATCCTATCTAGCTATGTGTATTTACCAAAGTAATTATAGAATCAGAGGGGTTGAACTTAAGGAGTAGTGATTTTCACAGAAGACTTGGAAATGGAAAGGGGTGGGTGAAGATTATATAGATACAGTACTCATTTATAACTATGAAGCTCTAAAATTTTAAGTAGAAAAGTAAAGAATCTCCAGCTTGAAATCAGAAAATACATGTCGGCAATCAATGTAGTGACATTTCAACATTTTGTCTTTTGTGTCTTACTTTAGTTTTGCTGCAAATTCTCCTAGGTCATACCATTATGACCTCAATCTCTTTGCAGGTCCTTCTTCCACTAATTATGGACTTTGTTATTTGTATTTAATGGATGAATTTGGCAAATGTGCTAAAATGAAAGTTTGGAAAAGCAGTTATACAATAGTGGTTACTCTTGTTTAATACTGAGGATATTCTTGCTGTGATATTTTCTTCTTTGGCAAATTCAATGCCAACCCGTAGGATGAATAAGTCTCAGCTGTAAAATACCTCCAATGAGTAGATGTTGGATGAGCATACTGCACATCCATCTAGATTTCATTATGCAACTGAAGAATATGACCAGGTAGATATTCAATTGGAGCCACAGAAGTCACAATAGACAAATCAGTAATGATCAGAATGTAGACTGCACATAGGGATTGTACTAGTTTGATAAAGTGGAATTAGAAGGGAAAAAATATCAAGGGTCTCTACCCCTACAAAAGAGCTACAGACATTTAAAACTGCTAAGAAATGGATAATTAGTCTTCCACAAGTTTGGGCCCTCTAATGGATTATCAGTCATAGAAACATATATATACAACCAACACTAAATAAAATCAGTAGGTGGCATTTACCTATACATGTGTTTCTATTAATAAAAATAATAATAATTAAATCAAAAAGGCTATGAATTTTAGAGAGAGTGAGGGGAAGATGTGGTAGGTATTCAAGAAAATAACTTTATAAAATTTCAAATAAAAAAGAACTCCATTGTCTCAAGCTTCTAATTTGGAGGGTTTTTTTTTCACACAATATAAGTGATCTGCTTCATAAACCCTTTTTTAAATAAACTGCTAGAAACCTTTGTGTTATTATGATGTG
Source organism: Peromyscus californicus insignis (assembly GCF_007827085.1). Classification (NCBI taxonomy): domain Eukaryota; kingdom Metazoa; phylum Chordata; class Mammalia; order Rodentia; family Cricetidae; genus Peromyscus; species Peromyscus californicus. The sequence goes on along the minus strand of NW_026294413.1, from coordinate 17,398,452 downwards.
CTCATATAAACACACATATTTTTTATTTTTTTAATTATTCTGGTCCATTGCTTTTTCTTCATATAAACTTATCTTTTCAAAAAGCATAAAATCCTACCTATGATAAATTCACATTTTCATGTCACTTCTTGATTCTGACTATTTTAAATCATCATTTCTTTATTAAAATTTGCTTTCTTTAATAATAGTTGCCTAATACATGTAATGTATATAGCTTTTCTCTTAAAATTTTATATTTTAAATATGTTGCCATGACACAAACAATATATATATATATTTTAAAAAATCATACAAATCACACACACACACATATATGCATATGTGTTGCAAAAGCAGAATGGGGATCATTTGAGAGTGCATTGGGGACCAGTGATAGAGGTATGGCAAATATGAGAAAGTAACGATGATAAATAAATGAAAATGACATGAACTACATTATTTCTATGCTGAGTAAAATAATAATTGAAAATTAAATTTAAAAATGTAAAGTTCAATATTCAATTTCATGTGTATGTGTGTACATGTTTTTTCAGAAGTCAGAAGAGCATGTCAAATGCCCTGGATCTGGTATTGTGAGCCAACAGAGATGCTGGGGATACAGTTTAGGACATTTGGTGCAGCATTAAGAACACCTAATCATTAGCCCATATTTCCAGCCCTACATTTTACAACTTTTAATCAAAAATGATTTGAATAAATAGTTAAGTATGTGAAATTAGTGTATAAATGTAACTCAGCCAAATAACCCAGTGTTCTTTGAAGCTGGTGTAGATGAAATAAAGGTTAGAAGGAGATTCATGTAATGAAATACAGAAAGTATATAAAGAAGCTCATTCATAATGATTTCATTTTGCATATGCTCTCCTAATATACTGTAGTATAATGATGCAGATTCATAACTTCAAACAGTCTAAGCTCTGGTAAGTATTTAGAAATCACCCCAACACTTTTCATATCAGTGTGAAATTGGTCCTTGCTGAGAGAAGAGATAGAAGGGTAAGGGATGGCATGATAATACAGAAATAAATAAAGGGATCAGCTGGATACAAGCAATTACTAAAGCTTTGTATCACAGTAAGATAACTAAGGTTAATATCAGTCATAATGGATTAGCTGAAAAAAGTCACTTCAGACAATTTTGAATACCCTGATCACTACAAACAAATGCTAAATGTTAGAGTGACAGATGCACTAATTACCTTGATCTCATCATTATGCATTGAAAACAAATATTGAAATACCACAGTGTATCCCACAAATATGCACAATTATGGAATACTTTGTAAAAATAAAAAAAATATTTTTCAAACTGAGAAAGAAATTACTCTGGTTGTATAAGGGAGTAACAAACATAACGGCAGCGAAATACTGCAATATTAGAGTCAAAGAGAGAAATTTAAACTCAAACAAACACAGAGTATAAAAATCTCCTTGAGAGTGCTGAATCCTAACCACTTTATGCAGGGACATTTCGCTTAGCCTGGGAGGAGGGGACTGGACTTACCTGGACTGAATCTACCAGGTTGAGCTGAATCCCCAGGGGAGTCTTTGCCCTGGAGGAGAGGGGAATGGGGAGTGGGCTGGGGGGAAGGCTGGGGGGGGGGAGGACAGGGGAATCCGTGGATGATATGTAAAATTAAATTAAATTATAAAATAAAAAAGAAAAAAATTAATAGATGAATAAAAAAACTCTCCTTGAATGATGAGAAATGTTCATTACCACTTCAGTGTTTGTGTGTATGTGTGTATTGTAAGTTCATGTGTGAGAAAAGGTGTGAACACATGCATCATTTCTGTGTGTGTGTGTGTGTGTGTGTGTGTGTGTGTGTGTGATAGAGAGAGAGAGAGAGAGAGAGAGAGAGAGAGAGAGAGAGAAAGAGACACACACACACACACACACACAGAGAGAGAGAGAGAGAGAGAGAGAGAGAGAGAGAGAGAGAGAGAGAGAGAAGGTGTGAACACATGTATCATTTCTGTTCAGTCTGAGTTCATCAAAGATAAAGCTTGCTTATGGGAATGCAGATAAACTCTCATACCACAGTCATGACTCCATTTCAACTGAAAATTAAAACAAAAATGGCTCACTGTGTGTGGTTATGTATGTGCACCTGAACACTATCATTCTAAACATGTTCTTATGTCAGCTGTTTGGCCACAGTTCTGTCTTCAGGAACCAAAGTCAGATGGAGAGGAGCAGCTTTCTTTCGGTTTTATATGTGTTAGGTTAGTGTTGGCGGCCTTATCAGAGGAACGGAGATGGCAATTGACTTCAGGGGATCAGCCCACCAGGAAACAAAACTCTGATGGGTGAATCTCAGATAGACAAGGTCCAGAGACCACAGACCTCAGAGTGTCTTTTGCTTCTGCTGTGCCTTCACATATTTGTGGCCTCTATCTTTCTTTGGCATCTGGCATGGAGTGAATAGATGTGGGGCAATCCCCACTCCTTGTAATATAGTGTGTTTGTCTCATGGAATTTTTAACTTGTGGATTATTATGAAGATGATTTCTTCTTAAGCTGTACTGTCTAATTGATAATAATAATAAAGTTAGTTTAAATAGAGTTCTGGGGATAAAAAATAAAACAGCCGGGCGGTGGTGGCACACGCCTTTAATCCCAGCACTCGGGAGGCAGAGCCAGGTGGATCTCTGTGAGTTCGAGGCCAGCCTGGTCTCCAAAGTGAATTCCAGGAAAGGCGCAAAGCTACACAGAGAAACCCTGTCTCGAAAAAACCAAAAAAAAAATAAAATAAAAAAAAAATAAAACAAGGAAGTGTCACACAGCTAGAACACATGAGTTTCTGTTGAGGAACTGTATAGACTGTGGTTTAGGTTAATGATTAAGAAGAACACCTGAGTCCCAGTCACCTAGCTAGTTTAGATTTGTTTAATCTTAATGTTAGGAAACGCATTCATAGTTTTTGGAGTATATCATAGCTGAAACAAAGCCTTGAAAATCACTTAAGGTTATACTAATATGTTCTTGTCAAGTAGGTTTGAGTTGCAGAATGCAAGAAGACAATCTGAAGTATTAGAAAGGCACATAGTTGAATGAGGAACTTGCTAAGTTCAGGGAACAAGAACAACATAGCCCAATTATTACTAGCTGAAGTGCTTTTCTTGCAAGGATGCGCTGATGATCAAAGGTGATGATTAATTCCTTGCACCTATTTTGCCCTCAATATCCTGATATTAAAAAAAAAAAAAGAAAGAAACTGTTGATGAGTGGGTGTGCACCCTCAATATTAGAGTAGTGCTGACTCATCTTTTGTCATGTATAGAAGTTTAGGTTTGTGATTCCTTTAAGATACCTTATAAGATTATCTTTTGAGATAAGTAATAAAGTGATTGGTCCTTTCTTTGTAACTGCAAAACACCGCCTGCCAGCAAAAGGACTGAGAAAAATATCCTGCTTGCTCACCCTCTGTTAATCTGCAACAAGTTACTTAGATGAAAATGTATGTCAGTTCTTGGGATGACTTTGTTTTAATCATGTAAGGAAGATAAAAAAAAACATGTTTTCACCTGTATTCATTATAATCATTCACTTGAAAAATAGGATTGTAATATCTGTATTGCCTGAAAGATTTTGTTGGGGTGTATAAATGGCAGGGAATCAAGAGAAAAATACAGGGGAAGTATAAAGAAGGAAATCATCAAGAGAGTGTGTGTAGTGATATATTGTATCCCCAAAATATTGTACACCCTAATAAAGCTTAACTAGCGATCAGAGGAATAGGACAAGCCACAGCCAACCTCACCTTACTGACTCCTCAGACCTGCTTCCTGTATACCCATTCCTATATGCCTTTCTGTTCTGTATCTCACTTCCTCTCTCCACCTAGCTACTTCACTTCCTGTCTGTACAGACCTCCAGACCTCCATGGTTAGTGCTGGGATTAAAGGCATGTGTCACCATGCCTGGATCTGTTCCCCAGCGTGACCTTGAACTCACAGAGATCTAAATGGATCTCTGCCTCCCAAATGCCATGATTAAAGGCATGTGCTACCATTGCCTGACTTCTATGTTTAATATAGTGGCTGATTTTTTCCTCTGATCCTCAGATAAGCTTTCTTAGACTGCACAATATATTGGGGGACACAATATATCACCACAAGTGTGTGAGTATCTTTTTCCCTAACTCCCTACAGATAAAATAGTCACAATAAGCAGACTTGTGGATTTCCCTTTGAGCCCTATGCTGCTGGAGGCTGGCCCCTGAGGCAGAGGTAAGTTTGCCAAGAAGTTTTGCATTTTCATAATGGGGATGGGAGAAGAGAAACATTAGAATTCAGATTTCAAGGCTTTTATTGTCTAACAAAAGCCACAGCACTAGGGATTCTAAGTATAAGGTCAGACTTCCCTTAGAAGGAAGATTTTCTAGTTAGACCTCCTGGGTAAATTGGGAGGGGAGGTAGAAGGGGAAGGATGGGGGATGGGAACAGAAAGTTCTGAGATGGCCCAGTGGAGGGAGGGACATAGAGGGAGAGCAACGAAAGAGATAGCTTGGTAGAGGGAATCATCAGGGGGTTAGGGAGAAACCTGGAGCTAGGGAAATCACCAGGAATCCACAAGGATGACACTAAGACTCCTAACAATAATGTAGAGAGTGCCTAAACATACCTTCCTTTATAATCAAATTAGAGATTACCCTAATTGTCATCTTAGAACCTACATCCCATAACTGATGGAAGCAGATGCAGTGATCCAACACCAAACACTGGCCTGAGCTTCTAGTCTTCAGTTGAAGAGAGAAAAGAGGGATTATAGGAGCAAGTGAGGTCAAGATCCTGATGGGAAAAATCCCCAAGCTGGTGGGAGCTCACGGAGTCAGGCCTGTCAGCTGGGAAACTTGCATGGGACTGAACTAGGCCTTCTAAATGTGGGTGACAATTATGTGGCTAGATCTGTTTGAGGAGCCCGTGGCAGTGGGACCAGGACTTATCCTAGGTGTATGAAATGGCTTTTTGGAACACATTCCTTAGGGTGCGATACCTTGCTCAGTCTTGATATAGGGGGAAGGGGCTTGGTCCTGCCTCAACTGAGTATGCTAGAATTTGTTTACTCCCAAAGGGAGGCCTTACCCTCTCTGAGGAGTGAATAGGGGGTGGTATTGGGGGAGGTTATGAGAGGCAGGAGAAGAGGAGGAAGGGGAAACTGGGATTAGTATGTAAAATGAAAAAAAAAGTTAAAAATAAATTCAAACAAAAGAAGGAAGAGGTGTGGTGATGTATTGTGTACCCTAGTAACTTACCTGAGGATCAGAGGACAGAGCCAGTCACTAGATTAATCCGAGAAAGTAATATGGCAAGGTATATAAGGCAAGGTATATAAGGCAAGAGAAAACAGGAACTCACTCTCTTTAGGCTGAGGATTTTGTAGAGGTAAGAACTAGTGGCTGGCTGTTCTGCTTCTTTCAGCTTTCACCTTGATATCTGGCTCTGGGTTTTTTATTAAAAGACCATCTAAGATTCGAACAACAAAGATTTTCTTTCTCTTGGAGAGTATGTTCTCTATATTCATTGAAGGAAGAAGAGACAGAGAAAGATGTAGTCCCATCTAATTCTCCAATCTCAAAATCTGTGTTATTTTAAGTATTTACAGTTGTTTGGAATTGATCTTTGGACCTTTAAAAGAGGTATCAATTGACTAATTTCTGTATATGTGTGGTGTATGTGTGTGTCTAATTCTGTATATGTGCACCATGTGCATACAACTAGCTGTGGCAGCCAGAAGAAGATGTTGGAAACTGCTGTGACTGAGTGTGGCTCTTATGAGCTGCCTGATGTCTAGGGCCAAGTCTGGGGCCTCTAGAAGAAGAGCAAGTACTTTTCATTGCTGAGACATCTCCCCATTTACTTACTGATTATTTTTTATTTTATTAATACTTAATTTTGAATAAAATATATTTCATGATCTCATTAGTCTCAAATCCCTTTTCAAGGACTGCATCAATTCTCACATTCTTTATAATGATTTACAGAGTGGTGAAGCATCGTAAATTCACTTGTCAAAACTCAGTGATCAATTAGATGTGTATCTTCAAAAAGCATTTGCTAAAGGATAACAGCTGCTTTGCTGATATGTCTAAGCACACATGTAAGGGTTTGCCTTTAAGAGCTCAGGTGATGCGTGATTCAAAGGCAACCACATCACTGAAATGCCCATCCTGGCATGGATGATGATATGTAGCAATCTTCTCCAAATTGAAACATTTCCTCCGAGAGGAAACCAAATGTTGGTGGGTGCCAGAAGGTCACAGAACCCATCTCCAAGCTTCTTAAAAGCAGTAAACAACTGTTGGGAAAAGAGGATCTGACCAGTCAGGCTGTGGACAAAAAGCCTCCGACAGTGGAGCTGTTCACAAACCATCCAAAGTGCCCTAGACCTCCAGGGCTATGAGTCACCACCCTAGTTTGGGTGTGCCTTTGTGTGTGTGTGAGTGTGTGTGAGAGTGAGACACAGCTGCTTTTGAGTCATTCCTGATACCTACTCAGCCACATTCCTATTAGTTACCCATTATCTGAGATACTGCTAGGCAAACGTGGTAAGATTAATGCTGAACTTTTTTTTTCTAGTGAAAATATAGATAAAAAGCTAAATTCTGTGTTAGAACTGTTGGCCAGTTCTAAAGCCTCAGTATCAGTTCATCAAAGGGTTGAAGATAGAAGCCAGGGAGGTACAGGGGTCCCCATTGAACCACCCTGGATAAAAGAGATATTTCCAAGGAAGAAAGAGATGTTTTGTAGCAAGGACTATCCAAGTTGCTTCTCTGATAGGCTGCCAGTGGGGCTGTATGTGTCTACCAGAGGCTTCCAGTTGAATTATAATTAGTTGCTTCATTATCAATGTAATTCCCCCCCCCTCAAAAAATAGTTGGGTTTTGGTGGATTCTGAAGCTGGGTTTATCTTAATTCAGGTCAACCCACAAAATCAAACGTTTGTGTATGCCGTTGTTGAAGGGGACTCCAGCACAGAGTTGCTCCCTCCCAGACACCAGATTAGGCACAAACCCCACAGAAATACCTGTTTTCACAGAGAGACCCTTTATTAATTAGGGAAGAAAAGTTAAGAAGGAAAGCAGCAGCAAATGACCTTGTGGGCATAATGTTTAAGAGGAGGAAAAGGGGAAGTCTGTGTCAGAATGGGCTAGGATGGGGTGATGAAGGAGATAGGGATGGGGGAGAAGGGGAAGGGGACAAACGAAAGGAGAAAGGGGTATGTCCTGGACAGAGAGGACTCAGACATGGCACATAGACAAATTGCAGTTTATAAAGTTAAAAGGGGAAACCCTGTGTTAGGATGAGGTATTTAATTTTAATTAGACATGTTAATTAGGTGAGCCAAATGGGGTTTTGATTATTGGAATCCAATACTTCTGTAGCTGGACCTTAGTAGGAGGTCTCAGGAGGGGGAAGTGGCCAAAAAAATATGGCAACAGACCTAGTCAGCTAGCTTTAGGAATAAAATCTAACAGTTTTCAGCAAAGCAAGAGGGAATGGGAGAAGGGTAAATCCTGCCAGAGCCGTGCTCTCCATGCTCACGCTGGCCAGAGTCACTTCAGTTGTGAGCCTTGGTCTTCCTGTCATCTATCCTCCATAAACATGACTAAAAAGTGGCAGTGTGACAAGGAAAACTCTTCACAGAATTCTCCAGTTCAGTGCAAGGTCCCTCAGGTTTATTAACTCTATGGATCGCCACTGTCTGTCTCTTGGAATTTTTAACATGTAAGGATCAAATCCTTTACGAAGTGTCCAGCCTTGATGTGACAACATTTTTAGTAGATGCCATGCAGGAGAAACAGAGAGTTGAGGTGGTGGACTTTGCACCTCCTGCCCTCCTGTGGTGTTGATGGTTTCAGTAATTGCTGCTATTTCTGTCAATGGATGAAATACTGGTTTCTGAGTTATTCATGTTTATTAAGAATTTAGCAATAATTTTGAATAAAATCTCCTAAGAAAGATGTTTCCATGTCACTGGAAGAATTATCCAAAGAGATATTCATTTCTGGGGAAGAATGTCTTTCTCCCCTGGTCCCAATATGGGATGTTATCCCATTCTCAAACTTGGACAATCTATCTTGATCAGTTATTCCCTGATTCCCTTATGTTAGGAGGAGGGGCATGAATTGGACTCTGCTATCTTGATTTTTTATGTTAGCACTGATTCTATTTTTTCATACCTTCATATTTCATCTCTAGAATCAGTTATGAGGGCTTCTGGTTATTTGCCTCTTATGTACAGAAAGTGAGATCTGTGGTAAAGGCCAAGGCCTCAGAAAGCCACCTTTTCAGAAAGTACCTCTGGGATCCTCGATGTTTCTGTCATGTTTCCTGAAATAACAGCAGGAATTTCATCTCCAGGACAGTTCCTGTGCTGTATAACTGTACTCCTTTCAGGTAACAGACTCATAGCGGTCTTCTCTCAACACGGGTGGCTGAGAGCATAGAAAATGTACTTTGACCTATTATCTTGGATATACTTTTATTTTTAGGTTACCAGAACTTGTTTTATTTTGTATTTCATAGGGAGGCAGAATAAGTCCAAGAAAAATGAAGCTGGTTTACCATTCATGCACTATGGTGATGACCTTTTTGCTGGCCAATTTACTGAAAAATATTAAAATTGTAAGTATATATTTGTGACAAAAAGATGCAAATATTTCTGAAAAATTTAAAAGACATTGAATCTCATTGTCTAATTTTTCATCACTACATCCAAAATGTTAATAACTCTTGTCAATGGCAATATGCTGGATAACATCCACTATACAATTTATGCTGTTTCTGTGAGCAAAGGAACAGCTATTTTTCATTCACCATTTTTTTCTTATGTATTCCACTATGCTTACACACCTCCATGCTTCATTCTGACAATTTTGTTTATCTTCTGCTCTTTTCTACTTGAAGCCATGGGGAATAACTTTATCATGTACTTTTATACTAAAGTGAATTTTATATACACACAGACCCTCCCAACACATGTGAATCTTAGACTTGCCCTCTTTCAGCCCTGCTCTAGCATAGATTCTTAGTCTATTCATGACCTGTCCATTCCTGATCGTTTAAATCTCTCATATTTCCCTATCATTTTACATCATTCTAGAAAAGGAAGTCATTATATGATCTGTTCTTTCTTTGACCTGAAATCATTGCTTATCTCCTCAAATATATATATATATATATATTTATTTATTTATTTATTGAGAGAAAGGTTGCTCTTTTGGTGCCTGTCCTGGATCTCACTCTGTAGACCAGGCTGGCCTGGAACTCACAGAGATCTGCCTAGCTCTGCCTCCGAGTGCTGGGATTAAAGTCATGTACCATCACCGCCCAGCTCCTCAATAATATTTTTAAACATGTTTTTTTGTTAAAGAGAATTTCATCATTTTCCTCCCTCCCTTTCCTTCCTCTTGTCACTCCCAGGTATCGTTGTTTCAAGCCCTTTCACGACCCCTCACATTGAGATTGACAGCCTTTTTATTACTGTTGTTGCATATAGATGTGTGTCTCTGTGTGTATGCACAGATATATAATAACAAATTACTGAGTCCATTTTTGCTGTTTGTGTATCTAGCATCAAGGCTGACAATTTGACATTGGAAAAACAAAAGGACCCTCATCCTTGAGAGAGGCTAATTTTTCTTTTTCCAGCAGTCCTTAGTTGAATGTCAATTGAAGCTCCCATGTCTATGGCTCAGGGAACATTACTAAGAGAAGGCAGAAAGATTTTGAGATTCAGAATACCATGAAGTCTGTCATGACACAGCTTCTCCTAGAAATGGCTGGATAATCAAGACTGGGCAATGGAAAAATAAATGTTTTGCAATGAAGTCTCAAAAATTAAGATGGAAAGTAAAATAGAAAGATATTGGCATTGACCTCTGATCTGCATGCATGGATGTACAAATGCACACATCTGCATGTGTCCACAGCTGTACAAAGATTCTGCTACATTAAATCTATCTTCAGTCCCTCATCTATTGGGGATGTAGAATTACCATCACAAACCCTAGCACAGTCCCCGTGTGTGTCAAATTAGCATGCACACTTTCCACAGGGCACCCTTGACTATCTATGTTTGTCACAGGCATTTTAGATTCTCAGTATGCTTGGTCCCCTGCCTTCCCTAACCATCTTCATTTTTCATTATCTGTTTTTATCATTTTCAGATTGCCAAATAAACTAAGAAATCTTTTAACATTTAGCTATTCTTTTAAACTATTAGTATATTATTGATTAAAAGCTTTGGTTACTCTTCTTTATACTATTAATTGAGTCTGTGTTCCCATCTTGCACAGCTACTTTTAGGTGTCAATGGATATTGATTGATATCCTCACACTTATTAATGATTTCTGCAACGTCCTTACTTGTCTCATTTTCTTCTTCCCTTTTGCACTACCCATAACACCCACTTACCTGATGTCAAGGTCTGCCTCCATTTAATGCTCAGTCTAGCAATGGTTGGCTGAAAATCTCTTGATGTTTTTCCAGCTGCCTCGACTTCCAGCTGTCGTGACTCCCAGGTGATATGTTTTATAACACATTCCAGTTTTACCACCAAGTGAAGTGGTAAATATAATACATAGCTTCACTATTTTTGAGAAATTTTGTTTGTACTTTTAATTCATTACTTCAATGAGATTTTTCATCTTTTCCTTCTATTAATTATTTACTATTTTATGGATGAAAATAAAGAACAGAAATATTAGTCTTCAGCAAGGAAATGGTCTAAAACACAAAGTTCATGGTTTAGTAAATAGCAGAATTTGATATTTAAGGGTCATGACATATTAGTTTTTCTAATATTTTATCCAATTGTGTCTATTGCAATGAAATTAAAGAATTTTGTTCTGATCATGTATTAAAAGGGAATATTGTCAAAGCTTTACATTGCTAAACATCTGTAATTAGAGACATTTTCTGAAAAAATGTTTTCTCTCATATAAAATGTGTCAAAAACTCATACAATGAAATGGAGTCCTCAACTATATATACATGGATATTTATAAGTCATATATAATATATTTGAGTGATATGCTTCAGGGATAATATTCCATAGTTATACATTCTGCTTTGAAAGGCTAGATCCTCCTCAGACAAAGTCTTAGAAAATTATAAAATTAAGGTCCACAAAGTATGTTACATGCTTTATATTAATTATTATATACATTTAACATCACAGTAGAGTACCTATGATTTTGTTAAATAATAATATTATTAATCAGAGTGGAAAGAAGGCAGGAAGGAGGGAAGGGAGGAAGGGAGAGATTGAAGGACAGAGAAAGGGAGAGTTAAATAATGATAGTGCTGATGCCAGGCATAAAAGGAAAAAGAAATTGGAGCAGATATTTGTGTTAAAGTTGATCAAGATAAAATAACACACACACACACACACACACACACACACACACACACACAGATAAAGAGAGAAATACACAGATGAATAAATATATAAATGAATAAATAAAAATTACTTCAAGAAACTTAAAAATGAGTACTGACTTTGCCCCTTTTTAACTTAATTTTTCTGTTTTAATTCTTTTTTATTATTCTTTTGAAATATTTTTTATTCATTTTACATACCAACCACAGATCCCCCTCTTATCCCTCTTCCAGATCCCCCTCCGTCTTGCCCCTCCCCGACCCACTCCTCATCCTCTCCTCCAAAAAGGAAAGGTCTCCCATGGGGGAACAGCTAAGCCTGGTACATTCAGTTGAGGCATGACCAAGGCCCTCCCCACTGCACCAAGGGTGAGCAAAGTGTTCGACCATAGGTAATGGGATCCAGAAAGCCAGCTTATGCACCAAGGATAGATCCTGATCACACTGCCAGGAACCCCTCAAACAGATCCAGCTACCTTTTTCATACAATATATATTGATAATGTTTTCCCCTCTGCCAAATCTTACCAGATCCTACCCATCTCCCCACTTACCCTACTTAATGCTCATTCTCTGCATCTCTCAAAAAGAAATCCAAAAAAGAAAAAACAAAGCAGAAGTCAAAGCAGAAGTCAAATTAACAACTACAACAACAACAGCAAAAAGACAAATTCACAGACAACAAAAATCAGGGAGGGTTTTGTTTTTTTCTGGTTATTTGTTTGTTTTGTGTGTGTGTGTGTGTGTGTGTGTGTGTGTGTGTGTGTGTGTGTGTGTGTTGGCAAACTATTCCTGGGTATGAGGCCTGTCCTGGGATATTGTTCATATGCCCAATGATGCTCCATTGGAGAAAGCTGAATTTCCCTTTGCCAGTGGGTATAAATTGCAAATTGTTTCTTGTTTAGAAATGGGATCCTGATGTCCATTTCTCCATCTCAGTGCTGGGGCCCCATCTTGCTTGAACTGGTGCAGGTGTCCTGCAAGCTGCCACAGTTCCTGTGAGTTCATGTGTGTGTCAAATTAGTTGTATCTGGACACAGTTTCCTTGCAATCATCCATCAGTTCTGGCTCTAAAAATCTTTCGCCCTTCTCTTCCACTTAGATACTTGAACTTCAGGGGCTGAGTGCTCAAAAGTTTTTTCATACTCTGCACATTACATGTTTGTGGTTATTTATCTTAATCCCATCTACTGCCCAAAAAAGCTTCTCTGATGAGTGTTGAGCTAAACACTGACTAAGTTCTGACATTTAGAAACATTTTAACATGGACTTCTTGATATCTTATGGAACTCTTTCAAATGAAATATTTTTAAATGACGAAGATGTTTAAAAGAAACACATGGTAACATAAAGAAGCATTACCAGCATAGTTATCAAGTTACTGTATCAAAATGACTATGCTTTTATAATACTTTATTTCATAACATGGTATTTTTTGCAGGTAATAAAACAGTAATTTCCACATAGTGATGATCAGTAATAGAAAACTGACCTTCAGAAAAATAAGAGACTAGTATTATTTTAAGTAATTATCTGTGATAACTATTTGTAAAAATGTTATTACTTTCTAAAGTAGTATATAAAACTGAAATGAAGGCGAAATTTCAATTAGAATGGGATTGTCCTCTAAATTAATGGAATCTCTTCATTCAATTATGAGTCATCTCCTGAAGGTAGTTAGACTATGCTAGCAGCTAAAAGAGCAACCAAAGCTCTTCAGCAGAGGCACAAGCCAGCGTTCTTCAAGGCTGGGAAAGAACCTTTGGGTAAATAGCACTCTCTGATGTAACTGTGATACCCAGAGAATTAAAGGAAACAATATATGGGCATGTGAAAATTTTCTTTTGTTTATATTTATTAACTAACTGCTAGTAAAGATCTTTATTTACATAAAATAAGTAATCCTACTTATAATCATTCTGTGCATGTTTTAGTGACCATATTATAAATGAAATGGCTATGTTAATATAGTAATTCCAGGAACAGATGAAATTTTAATGATCTTAAATTCATAGTACCTGAAAAAGTTGATAATCAAATTTGTAAAAAAGGCTAAAAATTTAGCTCTATTCTCTTCAGTTTCCTGAAGAATAAAATGGCATACACATATACATTTCATCTGTGTGCAAACTGTCCTTAATTTTCTTGTTTCACTTCTATGCTTAAAATATAAATAAGTAATTCAGATTCATAGTGCATCAAATAATAACCAGTTCATAGTATCTGACAATCTCAGATAGACAGAGAGGAATACAAATAATTAGGAATATATTTCTTTCAGCACAAACTAATTCAGTCTAAGCTAGGCAATACACCTTGCACACTTGAAATGAGGCACTCTTAGAATCATCACTTATATCATGTTTACCTCTCTATTTGAAAGAAAGTCCTTGCAGGATGGACTTTCCCCTGTATTTAGTTTCAAAAGAAGACCTGTGTATAGCATCATTTCTATTCATATTTAAGAATGTCCTTTAGGTCATTGAAACTTTCTTGTCTGCTTTCAAGTGTGTAATGTAATTTGGAAGGTCCTAACAATTTACTTTTATAGAGGAAACTTAATTATAATTTTCTAATTATAAACTACAGTTCAACATTATTGGTTGAAGAATTAAATATACAAAATACAATTCAAACTGCAGTCATACAAAGTCATTATCCCCTGCTGTTTCTCTTGTGTGTGTGTGTTTTGTCTCCCTTAATTTTAACTTTATGCAAAAAGTGTTAAGAGATAATAGTCCAACATAAAAAAGTCATGTAGCCTTTGGCATGGATCTGCTGTCCATTAAATTGTACATCACTGAATTTGTCTACCTTCTTCTCTGGTCCTTTCTGCTGTCAGTATGTCCAGCATTAGTTCTACATCAGTGTCGAAATGTCATTCATTTCAGCATACACCACCACAGTCTGTTTGTTCAGAGAGCCATGTTACTCCTGTTTACAAGATCTCAGCACTGAATTTTTAGACAAAGGAGAAAATGATTTTGCTCTTTTTATGTAGTAGCCCTGTACAAGGACAGAATCTGCTTCCTTCTCATCAGCCTACGGGTTACAGGTAACCATTTGTTTTGTGCACTAGTTGAAGCACTCTTCTTCCTTGTGCAGCATCCTAATCTTTCGTGAATGTGTTAAGCACATATGCCAAACATTTGTTCTTTCATTTGCTCCACCTCCAACACTTTCTTTAGGGCTGAATTTGGAGGTAGAGAAACAGTGAACAAGTTTCCTTTGGGGAAGACACCTGTGTTCATGTCCCAGATAACTACTCTCCTTTATTTCAAAATCTTAATAAGAAAGAGGTAAAAATAATAATTGTTCAGATTAAGAGAATATGAATATATAAACACAAATGTGTATATACATACATACCCTTCTTCAGACTGTTAACTTTAAAATACTGAAGTCAATGTCTTAATAATTTTATTGATAAATTATTAAGCCTTCTAAACCAACATATAGAAAGTCTTAAATTTTGCATCTACTGTGGTAATGAGAAAAAGAAATTAATGTAAGTAGAAACCTGTTGTGTAGCTCTTTCCTATATATTGAACTTTTGATCCTAGAAGGAGGAGAGAGTCTCATAATGTTCTGAAAGCTAATGAAATACAAGGCTTATGAATGCCACTAAACTTCGACATTCAGGGCAGTTACAACATTATGCGACTGAAGAAGAATTCTCCTCTGAGTTTATTTAATTCCTAAGGAATTGCTAAGATAGAGGAGACTCCTCACTGGAGCTTCCTGAATGCTAGACAGTAGGAATACAACTTTCATGAGTCAACTTCAATGCTGGAGTTGGTTTTTCAGTAATAAGGTTGCCTTCATATCACACATGTTGTTATCAGTAATCTCTCAGGCCTGCTATTGTAAGTTACCCTAGAAACTCACTGGTTCACAACTAATGGATGAAAGTAGAAAAAAATCATCTTGAATGAGCTATCCCAGACCCAGAAAGATAGAAGGTATGTATTCTCCTATATGTCGATATTAGCTGTTAGATCAATAATAATCAGATAATCCCTAGAGCCACAGATGGTAGGTATAGAGTAAGGGAACAAGGGAGCAGATCAACCTCCTTAGGGAAGGGAACTAGAATAGATACTGTGTTAAATCTACACAGGAGTCAGGCCTATGTAGATGTAACTGTCTTGTTAAATAAGAAACACAGAGCCAATGCAGAGATGAAAGCCCAAAAGGTCAGAGCAATAGCTGAGCTAAAAACCTTACCCTTCACTGCCGCTGCTGTCCTCCTCAGCAAAAGAACTACTTCCTGTGTGTTTGTCTTCTTATAGACTTTCTGTTCTACCTTCTCATTGGTTGTAAACCCAAACACATGACCTCCTTGTCACTGCCCATCTATACAGACCTCCAGGTCTTCTATGGTTGGTATTGAGATTAAAGGCGTGTGTCTCCATGCTGGTGGTATCCTTGAACACACAGAGATCTGCCTGTCATGTGATCAGGATTAAGGGCATGTGCTACCACTGCCAGACTTCTGCTATGGCTTGCTATTAGCTCTGACCCCCAGGCAAATCTATTTATTAACATACAAATAAAATCACATTTCAGTACAAATAAAATACCACCATAGACCTGGAACTGGAGAATCAAGTCAGAGGGGGAGAGAAGAGGAGGTTGTTGAAAGGAATATGGGAAGAGACATCTAAAAATAAGAGGTGTTTGAGGAATAATATGGAAAGCTAATACAGTAGAAACTTCCTAAAATATATATGTATATGAAGGCAATATTAGAGAAAATCCCCAAATAATTGGTAAGACCATCCAAACTGGCCATGTCTTTTTTCCAAAAGAAGATTCCATTACCAAAACTGGGTATTATCTAATTGAGTTGTTGGACAAAGGGGCCTCCTGGGAACCCCTAAACAACTCAGACTGTTGCCAACTCTATAGATTCTTCTCAACAATCCAGCTTCAAGGCCCCATTGCTGAAGACAACACATACACCACATATTGAAGGTGGAGATGTCAAGCTGGTGCCTACATAAGGACTTTACCCCTCCTTTCTTGAGTCTTTGGTACAATAAAGAACTCTGCATGCTACCAAAAGATGAACATAAACACCAATCTAGCCATAAAACATTTATCTATGATGATGTACTGCCTGCAAGATATACTAGGATAATGGTGGCACAAAGCTTGTGAGAGTAAACAATCAATAACTGATTTGACTTAAGGCCTATTCAAGGAGATGGAACTCATACCTGGCACTGACTGGATAATCAAAAACAGAAAGAATAAATAGCTCAGTGACCTAGGGAAAGAAAGAGAGAGAGAGAAAGAGAGAGAGAGAGAGAGAGAGAGAGAGAGAGAGAGAGAGAGAGAGAGAGAGAGAGAGAAAGGGAGGGAGGGAGGGAGGGAGGGAGGAAGGAAGGAAGGAAGGAAGGAAGGAAGGAAAGAATACAAAAAAATTGTAGTGATCCACCCCTCCTCCATAATTGCTCATAAAGGAGCAGGTCTCACATCGGTTTCAGCAAAGCTTGGCATATCAAACTGTCATAAGACCAAGTACCTCCCCCTGTATTCAGGCTGGACATGACAATCCAACATGAGGCTTCTTGACTCATGGGAACTTGCCGAGTCTGAAATAACAACAACGGACAATGCATGGGACCGACCTAAGCCCTCCGCAGATATATGTGTGAGTTGTGAAGCTTTGTCTATATGTGGGACTGCCGACACTGGAAACAGATGCTGTCCCTGGTGCTTCAGTTGACTCTTGGGAAACAATGGCTTCTAAGGGAGCTACAGTCACTTTACTTGGTGGCCATGGCCAAGGGCAAGTTGCCTTCTTCCAGTGAATGACCCCATAATCATGCAAAATTGGCCACACTAATTAGACTCCTTCGGTTTCAATGAATAGATACATATACAAATAAAACGAAGGACAAGAAGTTGGAGGGAAATGTAGTAGTTTCAGAAGGACAGATGGAGGAGGAAAGGGAGAGAAGACTGTGATCAGGATAGTTTTATATATATACAATATTCTGGAAGTAGTTTGGTTTTTTTTTTGGAAATAGTAATTACCTTTAGGATCTGAAATGAAGACCAACTATTAGTTTAAATAAAAATTTTGTGAATTGTAAGCACTAAACCTGAACACAGAGAGATTCAGTGTACAAAAATATACTTAATTTACTGTGCTAAAAATAGAAAATCACTTAATCATGAACAACACATTGGTAATATGTCTTAACAATTTTGGAGTTTTAATATAGAAGGTTTATTGAAATCTGTGGATTTTTTTTCTAAGATAAAATCCTAATTTTCAACCAATGTTATGCATGATATTTACTAATTTCTCATTTTATATTCTTAATTATTAAACTATATAACAAAATAAATATGAAGATGATAAAATATTTTTGAAATATTTGTTATAACGAAGTCATATTATTCATAATGATTATTGAAAATGTTATTTAACAACAATATCATTTTATTTGTTACAGTAATTGTCACCCGAACAACACATAGAAACCAAAGAAAACACATGAGCATATTAAATCAATAGAATTATTATATTTATATTAAATAATATAAGAATATACCCATTGTAGTCAATGAATTCTAATTTCTATTTCAAACTAAAACATCTCACTTACAGCTCTTTTGTATTTTAATTTATGTTAATGTTAGGAGGTACAATGTTGCCCTGTTTATATTTGGATGTATATTTGAATCAAGAACAGTTTTACGTTATTGCTGACCATTTTAAAATTCCTATGTAAAGTGTTTGTAAGATACATGTTGGCTTTAATAGAAACTGGAATGTGTCCTAGATTAGACATCTGTGCCTTTAACTTTCATTCTGGCAGCTGATTTATTTTTATAAAGAATAAATTTCTGAAATTTTTGAACAGTGCTTATGTCTTCAGTAAGAGATGGAGCATCGTGGTACTGCTCCCCTTCTGTCGGACTGCTCCATCCTTGCTGGAATACTTAGGACTGTCTTGACATCAAAACATTGTCTCTATGATTGTTATTGTGCAGGTACAATTCTGGCCTTATTTTAGAGTAACCACAGAGCAACAATGAAGAGAAATATGGCACCCTAGTGAGAAGCTTACATAAAAATGCAAAATTTATGAAAGTTATATCCAAATCCATATGTGACTGCTGAGTAATGATGGATGATACATGAAGAAAACATGCCATCAAAAATTTACTGACTCCCCACACCCCCTGTATATTATTAACCCTCACTTTTAGTTACAATACAGAATTGATTGAATAGTAAAATGGTGTATTCCTGGAGTGCCTAATCTGATAGCTGATACATAAAGGTAGGTTGGGGCAGCATAAACAGATTTCTTGTTTATCCCTTGTCTTCCTTGTCTTCAATTGATTTATAAGGCATTCCCTGGTGAATAATTGCAGTTCTGATTCAGAAATTATGATGTGTAAAATTCCTAAAGACAGAAAAAAAGCTAAGATTTTATGAGTGACTATTCTGCAACTGCTATTATTTCTTATATCAATTATTAAAATAATAGAACATATTTCCCTCCCTTGCCTTATTTCAGTTGAGAAGATAGCAGCTCAAGATGTCTGTCATCTTTGAGACCTCATTTCTTATGCACAGTATTGTTTATAATTATCAAAATTAAAATAGGTAAAATGTAGCACAAATGAAAGAAGTAAAACTTTATTATCATACAAAAATGAAAATACCACTACTATCTATTATAAAATGAAAGAAATTCACAATATGATTCTCATCGAAATAAACGAAGGCACAGCATAACAGATTGTGGTGATATATTATGCCTCCCAATATCTTGTGCATTCTAATAAACTTATCTGGGGTCAGAGAACAGAACAGCCACTAGATAAACATAGAGACCAGAAAATGGTGGCACACATGCCTTTAATCCTATCACTTGGGAGGCAGAGATCCATTCGGATATCTTTGAGTTCAAAGCCTCCCTGGAAACAGCCAAGCATGGTGACTCACACCTTTAATCCCAGGAAGTGATGGCAGAAAGCAGAAAGGTATATAAGGCGTGAAAACCAGGAACTAGAGCTGGTTAAGCTTTTAGGCTTCTAGCAGCAGTTCAGCTGAGATCCATTTGGATGAGGACACAGAGACTTCCAGTCTGAGGAAACAGGATCAGCTGAAGAACTGGTTAGGTGAGGTGGCTGTGGCTTATTCTGCTTCTCTGATCTTCCAGCATTCACCCTAATACCTGGCCCTGGGTTTAATTTTATTAATAAGACCTTTTAAGATTCATGCTAGAACAGAGAGTCTGTGATTATGATGGCTGAAAAAAAAAAGTCTACATGCATTCAGCACTAAGATAAGCTCGGAGTAGATATGGCATTGAAATACAGAAGGGAGTGAGAGAGCTTGGTACTGTGCATGTGATCAACAATGTTTTTATTTTTCCCCTGGGCCTCAGGGTCTTTACATGGTAAATTTCTTGTGAGATTTTTTCAGTAAAGTGTTAATCTCATATATGGGTAATTCTTTTTTCTGAATGATGTTAACACACCGTTAAAAGGTTTATTAACATGACTAGTGATGAAGTAGTTGGAGAAAACAATAAACCTGTCAAGCTTGATTAAGAACTTACATGGTTCTGTAATTAGTTAATAACCATAAAATCCTTGTAAAGAATGATAGGAGGATATGTTTTCATGGAAAGCTGAAATGAGACTGTAAAAAATATACAATTTTAAATTAGAATATAAATTCAACTTACACACAGTAATGGATTTTGAAGTCTTTATTTTCTAATATTAAGCACATTGTTTCCACCTATAATCATTCCCTCTTAAAAGAAATTGTTCTGTAAGTCAGAAATGAGATTAACACTTATTTCCTGTTTCGTGTCCATTACTAGAAGATCCAGTTTCTACTGGCATGGGTATTTTCATGTCTGCAGTACAGGGAAGCAGTGAACTTATCTTAGCATCACTGACAGTAGTCACAGTATTTCTGTCTGGACCTCCTCCCAAGAAGCTGAGATGGGCCCTCTAAGTTTGGTTATACTACTTTGTTTTCATTCCAAAAATCATCAGTATCTAATTTTATGTTAGAGAATATCATGTTAGAGGTCACTTAGAATTTTGATTTATTTCCTCCTACATATGATCAATTTGAGAAATTACAAGAATTCACTGTGATATGACAAATGTAATATGAATGAACTTGTTCATGTTGATAATTTGTATTAATTAAAATATTAAAATATTTCTAATTTCAAAACATGAATACAACAATATATCTCTTAGTTGTTCATTTCCACTCTAAATATGCAATCCTGTATTCATAGTTTTTCATATATTTGAGATATACTTATATGTATACTGGTATGTTCATAGTGATGCATTAAAAATATGACATTGGTGTAGATTTTTATTCATTCTTTGACTACTCACTTACTGGAATGGAACTAGACTGTTTTCTTCCCAAACTGTTCCTTAGAAAATCTTTCCCATCCTAATAAATTGCACTGGCATCTATCCAGTAAACTTAATTAAACATAAAATCATTTATAACATTTTTCATCCTGCAGTCCATGCTACCAATAGTTCTTCTTGCCACATCTCATTTTCTTCAATGATTCTAATTAAAAGCATCTAGGCTTCTCAAAATTATTATGTGCCTTTGTGACAGAATACATCATGTAAAAAATATTGAAATGCTATCTATATTCTGACCAGTGTCTATGTAATCATTCTTAGTGATAACAGGCAACCGAACATATATGATTTCAACTTGGATTTCTGTAAGATTAGTCATTCCTAAGAATTTTCATGTGTCTGTAAGTCATTTGCCTGTTTTCTTCTGATTAGTATCTGTGATGATCCCTTTAACCTTTAAAATTCCATTGTTCAATTTATTGCTATTTTACAATAGCAGGTTATTGTGCACTTTGGATATTACATGTTGGAATTTACATGTTGGTTTGAAAACGTTTTCACCTGTATGTGGCTTGCCTTGTTTTCTTTCCTGTGTAGACTCCATATGAGTTGAAGCAATCCACTTTCCCTACATTGCTTTCAGTACCTGATAATCTTTCAAGACTTCATCTTGAAACTGCAAGCCGTGGCAAGAACCTTCCTCTATAGTAACTTCTAGCCTTTGAATTTTTTGAATTTTGTTTGTTTTGAATCTATTTTCAGCTGATCCTTGTATAAGAAGTGATATGATTTGTTTTTCTTTTGCATTTGGTATTCCTTTTTATTAACTCTGTTTATTCCAGAAACTGCATTTTCCTAATGTTGTATTTGATACCTTTGTGAAAAATAAGCTGAGAGTTGGTATGTGAGTTTGTTTTCAGGGCATTCATCTTCTTCAAATAAGTGATGCATCTTGTGCTGTAGCATTGCCATCATTTTTGACTACTGTACTTTTTAAATATATTTTAAAACATAGCCATGTGATACTCCAAGCTTTGTTGTTAGGTCAATGTTAGTTTGGCTATGTAATGTATTTCATTATTCTATGTGAATTGTGTGGTTTCCTATTTCTGTGAGGAATCAGATTGGAATTTATATTGATATTTCAATGAAAAGTAGATGATTTAAGATGATATTCGCATTTTACTGATATGATTTCTAGTTCATAAACATCTCAATTATTTTGTACCATTTTCCACCTTCTGTTGTTGTTTTTATACAGTTCTGTGATAATAGTATTGTATATTAACACCTAACTTAGCAAGAAAGCAAGGTACTTCATTGAATAATAAAAGTGGAATAAATGGGTGAGTATGAAGCATCAGTGAAGAAAAGACCTTGCCAAGGAACTCCAATGACCTTAGTTCAATACCCAGAGCTCACATTGGGTCAGAGAATGCACTCTCAAAATTGTCTCTAACTTACAAATATGATGGTGACATTTGTGCCCCTGCATTCACACACACCAACAACATTCATTCACGAATACAATAATAAGAGATGAAGCGCATAGTATTGTCATATCGTACAATAATCCCATTTCAATTTTTGTGTTCAGAGAAAATGATGTTAACATGTTAAAGAGACATCAGGATCTCTACATACATAATTGTATTATTCATGAAAACCAAGATGTTTAAGCACTCAAACTGCCTAGCAGTAGATGAACAGATTTTCAAACTGTAGTTTATATGTGCAATGAAATGCTAATTAGTCTTGAAATAAAACCCATGAGATTCTATCATTTACCACAACCTGGATAAGATAACAGGGCATTATAGTAAATGAAACAAGGCGTGCAGAGAGAAAAATCACCATATGTTCTCACTGTTGTACTCTTAACCATTTGACTGCATGAAAATTAGAGCAAGAATCACAGATTCCAGAGCTAGAAGGTATGGAAATTGAAGTTGTTTGTCAAAAGAAGCAGGATGTCAAAGACAGGAATAGACCCAGTGACCTGCAGTCTGCTGTGGTGACTACAGATCATTTTTGTATTTCAAAACATTTTTAAAAATGATTGTTTAGTGAAAGGAAACAAACACATGTACAAATACCAAATGTTCACCACAAAGAAAAAAATTAAGATATGGAAATACAGTAACATGATTTTATCATGGAACATTCATGTCTGTATTAAACTACATTGTACCTCATAATACCTATAGTTAATTTATAATTACGGATAAAATGGGAGCAAAAAAATGAATAAACTGCTGCTAACTGTAAGACACACTTGAGAATGTTATTGTGTTTTCTAAAATACCCGGTGGCTTTCATTCACTTATTAAGTCTACACCCTTGTTTATGACCTGAATGTCTACACTTTAAGCTTTCTTCCCCAAACCAGCACTCAATACCCTTCAACTCAGTGCATTATTTTGTGAAATACTGTAATTCTATTCCTTGCACAGCAAGTTCTTCTACCCTTGTCAATTGTCGTGTTACTTTGACATCTTGGAAAGACCTTTTTTGACAAACTTCCGAGAATAGTTTACTTCTGGCTATCCACTCATCAGTGCCCAGATTATCGTGTGAGTTATTCTGTTCCTTCACAGAGCACCAATTATTCACCGTTTTTGTCTTTCTCTCCTAATGTTTCTGTCTTTATTGATATTAATGTAACTCTGGTTCTTCACTAAGGTCTTTATGCTTTTATAATTTCTAATATTTAAACTTTTGGAGAAAAAAGAAGAATCTTTTTCATGCTTAACAGCTTTCTGCTAATGTCTAGCAAGTATCCACCTTTCACATGAAAAATACCACAGTGCAGGAGCCCAAGGGAACACAGATTTGTTACTTTGTAGTTCTGGAGGTCAGGAGTAAAAATGTTTCTCAGTGAATGAAAAGCAGAGTTTGGGGAGGTGGAACTGCATTTTTTTTTCCAGGAAGCTTGGAGAAGAGTAGTTTGTTGTTCCTTTTAAGAGGTTTTACAAATGTATCTCTATTATTTAGTTCTTATCCCCATGCAAAAGCAGAATGATGAGCAAGTATTCATTGTGGTACCACCTTCCTGGTTCTGTCACTCTGCCCTTGTCTTCCTTCACGGAGAGCCTCATGATTATATTAGATCTGGGTGATTAACCAACAACAACTTCTTCATCTCAGGGTCAGCTAATTATCCATCCTTATTGCATCTGCAGTATAAAGTCCTACTTGACCAAAATTTTAACAGATTCATTAAGTTGGAAGAATAATGCAGGATTTCAGAGTGCCCGTTACTGTCTCGAAAATAGTGCGTACTCACTGTTTTCAGTGAATGGGGAAATGTTAAACTTCCATGTTTACTAAATACTCATTATTTGCATTTAATTTAGTAGTTTGGTAATACTTCTGTATTTATAGAAACACTCAAAATGTATTAACATAGGCCTCTACTTGTTTATTTTTATTATGTTTGAAACTACATACAGAAACATTGGAAAAACATACTTCATGCCTCTCCTTTCACCAACAATATTTCCTATGTAGCCCCTTCTCCCTCCCAAATTTATGAGCTTTTCATTAATTATTATTCTAACTTACATATGCATATATGTGCATTTAAGTAATTTATTGTGTAGTATGTAATATTCAACAATGATTCAATGATCATAATCATTGGCATTTGTTATTGACTTTATCCTTCTGGAATTCCTGTCTGCAAGAATGCTTATGATAAAATTGTACTCACCGTAAATAATAAAATGGGTCCATTCAAAGCAACAGTTTTCACAGTCACTGATTTGGGAGCACGTGCTTATCAAAAGTGGCCTATAAGAAAGGGCTGAGAAAAGACTGTTTGGTCTTCCAGTTCCTATTATTTCCTGTCACCTGTCAGTTGCATCTTTTCACATCTGTTTTGAATTGTGTTATCATCAGCTCTGTTCAGTTTCCAGTATTTGTGACTCATTCTGCTTTTCTTAATCACTTCCCCCAAAGTAATCATAATCTCCCTCAATTGCTTTGGAGAGAGGAAGTAGAATATATTTAATCCCCTCATCACAATCTAAACTGCATTCTATACAATTCACAAAATGCATCAAATCATGTTCATAAAAATAATTTTCAAATGGTGACAAATCAAAACCCTTATTTTACATGTGCTATCATGAAGACTCATTGTTCCTATAAGTCCTGGAAGGCTTCAGGAAAACAAATTTGCAATTTCCATTACTCAACTGATTTCTTCTTCCTTAGCATTTGCTTCTGAGCTGTGAGATATCTGATATATCATGAACTGTTTGTCTGGACAGACATTCATTGTTTCCTTATGAGCATATGTTCATTTTTACTACATTTTAAGCATTTTCTTTCACCTTATCTTTATTATTCTTATTCATTTCTTGATTTTACAAGTCCTTTATCGTTTTATTGACTGGTTTTCTTTATATATCCAATAAATAAATACATACAGTTTAAGGATATATAAGTCTCAAAAATTATCTAACATTAGAAAAGGAGCAAAGTGGCTTTTTCTATAATCTTGGTTTTACTGAAAATATATTTTTTTCTTCCATTACACTCTTCCACTCTCATTTTATGGCAAGCATTTTATCAACTGAGCTATCTATTTAACCCCATTTCTGATTCTCTCTCTCTCTCTCTCTCTCTCTCTCTCTCTCTCTCTCTCTCTCTCTCTCTCTCTCTCTCGCCAATAAAGCTGAGTTTTGTGCGGCTTAGTTTTTGTCAATTGACACAAACCTAAACATACTTTAGATGAGGAAACATCAGTTGAGGAATGACACCCACCCCACTTGCTGGTGGGCATGATTTTGGGAAATTTTCTTGGTTGCTGATCGATGTGGGAGTGCACAGACCAATGCGGGTTGTCCCATATTTGAGCATGGCCTGTATAAGAAAAAGAGCTGAGTGAGCCATGAGAAATAAGCCAGTAAGAACCATTCCTCCATGGTCTCTGCTTCAGTTCTTGTTCCAGATATCTGCCTTGAGTTTCTACCCTGGTTTCCCTTAGTGTTGGGTTGTAACCTTCATGCTAAAAATAAACACCTTCCTCCTGTAAAAATCTAACAAACAAACAAAAAATGGATTTTTATACAATATATTATGATTATGATATCCTCTCCCCCAACTCCTCCCAGATCCTCCCCACTTTTCTCTCTAAAAGCAATTTTATTTTAGAGAAGCAGTGCATTTCACCACCTTATTTAGTTTTGTGTACTGGTCTATCTTTATTAGCTACTAAGTCCTTCCTTCCTTCCTTCCTTCCTTCCTTCCTTCCTTCCTTCCTTCCTTCCTTCCTTCCTTTCTTCCTTCTTTCCTTTCTGACTTTCTTTTGTTTAGACATAGATTCTTCTCTCATACACTACATTATGACCATAGTTTCCCCTCTCTAGACTTCCTCCCAGCTCCACCCCACCTGCTTTCTCCCCTGATCCACTCCATCTGTTTCCTCTTCATAAAATAGCATGCTTCCAAGAGATTACAACCAAGTATGACAAACAAGATACAATAAAACAAAGCAAAAGCCCACATCGAGGGTGGGCAAGGCAGCCCAGTGGAAAGAAAACAGTCCCAAGAGCATGCAAAAGAGCTAGAGACACACCCGCTCCCACTGTTAGGAGTCCCACAAAAACACTAAGCTAATAGCCATAACAGATATGCAGAAGACAAGGTATAAACCCTTGAAGGCCCTATGTGTGCTGTTTCAGTCTCTGTTAACCAAAATGAACCCTGCTTAGTTGATTCAGTGTCCAACTTGCAAGATTGCCTGAGGCAGTGGTGGCACAGAACTGTGGGAGTGGCCAATCAATATCTGGTTTATTTTGAGACTCATGCCAGCCACAAGAGGGGGTCCATGCCATACACTGCCTTAATGGCTAGGAAATGGAGACTGGAGAAGCCAGAAACATAGGGTAGAACCAAATACAACTGGCAAATATATATATATATATATATAAATTATGTTCAGAGTTTCAGAGTTTTCCATCAAAGTTTGGATGGCTCCTTTGTTGCTAGTCTGAGATGAAGCAGAACAGAAGAGTGATAGGAGCAAGCAGTGAAACAGGATCTTCGAATCGGTTCACAGAGAAACAGACATGGGGCAGTCATGGGAGGAGCAGGTGCAGCAGGAGGCAGAGGGAGGAGGAAGGAGGCAGAGATTAGCATTTCATTCAAAGTAGGAGTTTTCTTCATTTAACAAGATCTCAGGTCTATTTCATTTTTATTTAAATATATCTAAAATGATTTTGTTACCTTAAAAATACTCAGCCTTATATTTTCTTAATTTATGAGGCAGATGTTTTCTAAAAATAGTTTCATTTTATTGATTTGTATTTAGAAAGAGAAAATATGAGGTCAAAATTTGTTTTCATACTGAACACCAAAGTTTAATCAAATTACTTTTAAGGTTAAAGTTATGATCGAATTTAGTTTTCTGAGGACCAAACTGTTTAATTTAATGAATTTTTGAGACTAAAATGTTAACTATTTTTATTCATACCTATTAAATTTTATATGCACTTATATTGCATTTGGGAAGTTAAAGTTTCAGCTGTTATATTAGATTACAAATTATGAACTGAAGGATGATTTCCAAATTTCTTTCTGTGAATATAGACAAACAATTAAACATATACATTGCAAAGAAAATATTCAGTGGTTGAATATTTTTAGCATGCATTAGCCAGGGATTGATAATTAGAACCACAAAGTAAGTAGAATAATTCTTTCATATTTCAGACATTAAGCTCCTGGAAATAGCTGTATATGAATTATAGACTAATAATTAAAATAAGCTGCTTAGTCTTACCCTTTGACATTTATATAGGTTGAAAAATTAATCAGTAGTTTACCAATTAAATTTCTTGGACATCATTTGGGCCGTATTTTATTTATTTGTATGTGTTTTTGTGTCACCAATACATGTGCACTTAGTCATGTATATGTGCATGTGTGAGCATGCAACGGGAGGCTCAGGATGATGTCAGACACTAGCCCATTCCTCAATAATTCTCCAGCTTTGGTGGAGTGAGACATGCCTATGACTGAACCTGGAGTTCTGCGATTTGGCCAACAAACTTCTGCCTCCTCCTCATTAGTTTTTCATACTACCTCTCTAATGGTCTTTAATTTTATAACCTGCATTCCCTCTCTTCCCTTCCCTCTTCCTTGCATCATATTTTGAATGTATAGATTTAGATAGCTGAGGGAACATTTAACACCAAAGTATCATTTACTAACTACACTAGCATTATAGGCGTAAACTGAAAAAAACTAATTATAAAAGTTGTCTATCTTGTTTCTCACTTCATATAATAAATTACCAATATTATATATTAGTTTAATATGTACAATATAATTGTAAATAAATAACATATTCATAGTAAAGTTTTTATTTTATTGATAGCCAGTATATTAACTGATATTATCAACAACTGTCCCTAAATGATAAAATCAAGAACATGCAGGAAGAGTTCCAAAGAAAGAACTGGAGGATTATTACACGGATGAGACCTGCTTGGACTGCACAGTGAGTCCTAGCCCAGCCTAGTGCACACAGTGAAGAGTTATCTCAACAAATAATGAACGAGTAAAAAAAAAAAGAGTAAAATGAAAAAAGCATCATAGACAGATATAAGACATGTCTCAAAAGATTGTACAGAGACTATTTGTTATAAAAGCATAATGAAAACATTACCCACCTGAAAAAAAACCTTTCCAATATCTAGACATTATACTGAAACAAACAAAAAACAATAAAAAGAAGTCCATCTTTCCTCTCCCTCTTCCAAAGTTTCCTCAATCTCCAAGAGGAGGAGCTGATAGAGACCTGCACTTCAGACTCTTTCTCTGTATACTGTCTGGCTGTGAGTCAGAGGGCATGGAGGATATGGCCCACAGAATCAATTAAGCAGGCTTCAAATGGGCTCCCAGAGACTAAAATGGCCAGCGTGGGGCCTGCATGGGGCCTTACTAGATGTGTGCATTACGGCTATTTACATGTTTTTACTGGGACTCCTAACAGTGGGAGCTGGTGCATCTCTGACTCTTTTGCCAGCTCTTGAGGCTCTTTTTCTCTTATTAGGTTGCCTCGTCCAGCCTCAATCTGAGGGCTATTGTTTTATCTTATTGTATCTTGTTTTGTCCTGTTTGGTTGTTTTCTCTTAGAGGCCTGTTCTCTCTGCATAGAAAAGAGATGAGGAGTGGATCTTGGGCAAAAGGGAGTTGGAGGAGAGCTGGCAGGAGTAGAGGGAGCAAAAACTGAGGTAGGGATGCATTATATTAGGGAAGATTCTATTTTCAATTAAGAAAAAAAAGGAAAAAAAGAAAAAAAAAGTTGTTTCCTCAGGGTGTAGAAATGAGAACAAGTCACATACAGCCAAAAAAAAATATAAAAAAATAAAATAAAATTTGCTAGGTACATATTTCAAAAATCTGCACAGGTAGAACAAAAATATACAGAGAAGAAACATGATGGTCAAATTGCATTAAATAAAGTAATTTTTCAGATTCACAAACTAAAAATCTGACATAATTGAATTTATACAATTTCTGGTCCCTGGGAGTATAGCAGAAAGAAAAGAGGGCGAAGTAAGAGCACTTAAAAGGCAACAGTACCTTGGTCAGAAAAGCATCCTCTGGGAAGTGCACAGACCATATGGTGGATAGCTTGGCAGCATGATATTCATTAGATATTTAAAGGAATGATAAAGCAATAAAGTGTCAAAATTTAGGTGAGAACTTAAGGTTGATAATGTACTGAAATTCTTATCTATATCATGTAAAGTGAATTGGTAATTTAGATAATTGTTGAATCAGCAGAAACAAAGTGTGAATACTAATGTAAAAATTGAACAGGCATTCAGGAGAGTAAATTTCTTTCTTGTTTTCTGATTGATTTCTATATGGTAAAATATAGAATATAGGTTTCTTGATATTGGTATTTTAAAACACTTTTTTGTTGAGTTCAACACTCATTAAGTAATCAGATGGATTTGAAATATCTAATAAAAGTGAAAACAGAACAAGTGAATTCTGATTTTTTATCTTTTCATTTACCCCTTTCCACTGAATTTAATCAGTGGGATTTTACAATGGAGTAAGTACCTTGAAAAATTAATGTGAATGAAAATATCTTTTAAGTTTGCATTTTCAATAAGATTTAGATAGATTTAAATAGTTTTAAAGTGATATATTCTTGTTTCTTTTATGGACATGAAAGAATCTTGAAAAAATGAGCTCTGGAAATGTGTCTTTATTTCATGCTATTAAATCGCAACATTCTTGAAATAGATAGGAAATACTATATACAAAGAAACCTGATCCTGTCAGAAAATACTCAAATCAGGTTTTAATCTCTAAATCTTAAAAAAAATTCCATTTTGGTGAACCTATATTTCAGGTCTCCAAATTCTAATAATTTAACATGCTTCTGATTAGAACAGAAAATAAATATATAATATTCAAGAGCTGATAAAAGGAGATATTTATAACATGCCAATCAGTTGCAGATCTCAGGTAATATAGCTAAAATAAAAAAATATGGCATACTTCAGAACAGTGTTGAAATGTTTCCTATATTTTTGAATATACAATTTCTATACAACTTAGTTATTCTCACTCAAAATTTACAGGATAAGCATGAAAGGAATTCAAACATTCTTGACTATATGATCACTGGTTTCTAACTACACTCATGTGTACTTGCACACACATATAGGTATCATGCTTAATTTCATTTGTGTCCATTTATTTGAAATGTCATTAACTCATATATAGACACATCTGTAAACAAGCATAGATAAAAAACAGAAAAAAGAAGTAAAATATACAGATACATTTTAATATCAACAGACATTAAACACATTTTTTCATGAGAAATATAAATATTAATAATTATTTTAATTTGAAGAATCAGTAGAGAAAGGAAAGTTGTTAATAAATAATACATATAGTATAAAGCCAATTTCAGCAGTCGAAGATTTCTTTGATTTAGAGACACAGAAGATGTTTGTAGTCATGCATTAAATGAAACAACGATGCCCTAATTATGAATAAGTGAAGATCAAGAGCCAGAGTTTCAGATTTTAATGAACACACAATTGTGGTGATATATTGTGTACCCTAATAAACTTATCTGGGAATCAGCGGACAGAGCCAGCCACTAGATTAACAATGGTGGCACACACACCCTTAATCCTATCACTGAGAGGCAGAGATCCATCTGGATCTCTATGAGTTCAAGGCTGCAGTGGGAACAGAGCCAGTCAGTGGTGGTACATGCCTTTAATCCCAGCACTAGGAAGGAAGTGTGATGGCAGGACACAGAAAGATATACAAGGCATGAATAAACAGGAACTGTTGCTCTGGAGGCTGAGGAGTTGGTAAGATGAGGTTGACTGTGGCTTGTTCTGTTTCTCTGATCTTTCAGCTTTTACCCCAAAATCTGACTCTGGGTTTTATATTAATAAGACGGTTTAGCAATTCGTGTCACACAAACTAGAAGGGATTTTTTTTGTTATTTTCTGTTAATATAGTTAAATAATCTAGTAATTTATAATATAGTTAAAGAATTTAGAACTAGAGCTTAGTATCTAAGAGCCAAACATTTATATCTCTACTTGATTCAAAATATTACTAAATTGTATTTCCTTTGAGTGTGTTGTATAATATCCAAATGTATACACCACTTATGCTTTAACAAATACAAACTGGTTTACTGAAAACATTTTAGAAAGTATCTTTTTTGGACATTTTCATGCATTAACAACTTTAGCACATTTATTTTATTTTCTCCATTCATTCATTTATTATATGGGAATGGGGGTGTCTATGAATAGATGTGCTCATGCCAAAGCACAGTTGTGGTGGTAAGAGAAGATCTTTCAGTAGTCAGTTCTCTCCATCTGTCTTGTGGGTTCCAGGATCTGAAATAAAGTCATGGTGCTTGTCAGCCAGTTCTTTTACCTGTTAAAACATCTAGCCAGCCTAATAAATAATAATAACAATAATATATTTTTTATTATTTTAATGTGTTTTTATTACTTTAAAAATTACTTTTAAATATATGTTAATATTTAAAAAGTATTTTTGAAATGCTTTTTTTGGAATATAAATGAACATTCTTTTTACATCAGTCTTCACTTCTCTCTCTTCCTCCAACTCCTCCTATGTTCCTACCATTCCACTCCTTCTTGAATTCATAGATTCTTATCTTTTAATCATTACATGTATATGCATAAACATGTATGTATACATGTATATGCATATATATGTACAATCTATATAAACATATGTAAGTATGCTGTACAGGTGTATGCATATTATACAGCTGTTGTAAGCTCGACCTGTTAAGATCAATTTTTGTTGCTCATATGAGTTTAGGGCTCACCTTTTGTCCTTGGCTCACCTATCATGGCACTGGTCACTGGAGAAGACTGCTTTTTCAGCAACCCTTATTTGCCTGTGGTTCTTGAGGGTGAGACCGCATGTGAGAATTCCCCATGCACAACCATCTAAATCATTATTGCTAGTTTTGGTCTTGCTCAATCAATCATATTGTTACAGTCTCCTGGCAGTACCTTATTCTCACATACAGAATTCACCATCTTACAGTAGACTCCGTGTCCTGTTCCTATGATTCTTTCAGTCTTTCTGCTTCTCCATCAGCAATGTTCCTTGGACTTTAGGTGTAGATTGCGTTGAAGATGTATCAATTAATGCTGGTCAATACACAGTCAATTGTCCTCTCCTTTTTGGCCAGTTGTGTGCTATACTGAACTCTATGTGCTGAAAAAATTGTTTGGTAAGGTAACAACTACACTTATTTTTGTTATAAGGACAAATATTTAGAGTCATTTGAAACTAGACTGACTTAGTAAGATGACAGTTGTTGCTTCTTTTCTAAGGTCTGTGACCTCACCAGCCATAGACAGTTGGCTAGATTCACAACACCGCATGAATCCCCACAAGTCCAGTTAGAAGACTGGTAATTATGACCATGCCATTATTCCACTGCTGCAACTTTTGTGATATCTTGACTTTCTTATCATTTTTGCTATTCACAGGCATTACTGCTGGTTAGAACTAGTTACAGAATTTCTCTTTTGGTAGTTTGCATATCTCCTGTTACTGAGAGCTAGTCCTCATGAAAGAGTTTTACAAGTCAGTTCCAGGTCAGTTTTATCAAGTGCTGTGTCTGATGTGTGTAGTGTGGCCAGCAATAAGGTCTTATTTTCATGGTTTAGGAGTCAAGCAAGGACAATGGCAATAGCCTTTATTGTTTTGGAGGTCTCTTGTATTTCTCCAATCAACAACTTATAAGGAGGTTTCTAGTGCCTAGAGTTGGAGGTTTTCTTAGATACTATCTAGATCTTAGGGAAATATTGCTGTCATAAGTGTCACAACACACACACACACACACACACACACACACACACACACAATTTTAAGTAGACATCAAGTAATCTAACCTTATATTTGATTTTTTAACACAGAGAGTTGTCAATGTTGTAAGATAAAAATAATTTATTCAAATACTTTTTCCACATCTATTCTCTTACAAGACAGAGAAAAGAGTCATTGGTTATAACACTGCATGTTTCTATTTATCTCAAGAAAACAAAACCGAAGGTCTGCAAACTTGTACTCACTGAGGATCTGCAAAATAATAAGTGATTGTGCATTTCTACTGGATGCTGGGTTCTCCTGAGACAAAGTCAAAAGGCAGATAGGGAACTGACCAAGGTGGAATTGTGTTTCAGGGATGCAACTTTGATACCAATAGATCTTCCATGAAGATCCCTGGTGACTATACCCACTGCTGCTCCCCACAAAAATAGGGGTGTCACAATCCTGTAGATGCTATGCCCAAGTAGAAAGGTCCAAAGCGGTTGGCAGAACTCTAATGGTAGAGAATATTTTCAGTTTGGAGAATATGAGCAAAATCATAGAAATGGTCTCGGAGATCACTGCCATCTTGTCTCTACCCCAGCATCCTGTGCAGTGCCTCCACACAAGTAGCAGACAAGGGTTTACTCTTCGGTATCTGTATAGACAGATTCCACAAATTCATCAGCTGATGGGAGAAACTTCCTCAGCTCTTTGATAGAGATGCTGTGTAGACAAATTTCTAAACAGTCTTATTAAATAACAAACACAGAGCCACATACAGAGGTAATAGCCAAAGAGATCAGAGAACTAGTGAAGAGCCATGACTACCTTATCTTACCACCTTGCCACTGTTACTTCCCCAGAGAGAGAGTTTCTTCCAGTCTAATTTGTGTTTATATTGCCTTCCTGTTCTGCCTTCTCATTGGCTCTTAGCCCATCCACATGACTTTCTCATCACTGCCTGTCTATACAGACCTCCAGGTCTCTGTGGTTGGCACTAGGATTAAAGGCTCATGTCACCACCCTTGGCTGTGTCCTTGACCACACAGAGAATGTCTGCCATGTGATCAGATTAAGGGCATGTGCTACCACTGCCTGACTCCTATTTATGTCTTTGTGACCTCACTATGTGACCCCTGATCTCCAGGCAAACTTTATTTATTAACATACAAATAAAATCACATTTCAGAACAATTAAAATATCACCACAATGCTGGGAAATACATCTAGTCATGCTTGATTCTTCTTCCCTCCAAGACTGACTTTATGTTCAAGTGCTTCTGTGAAAGGTCCTCACTTCCCTCCCACCATGGCCTAGATAAGGGCCATATTTCATGAATCCTGGATTCCTAGTCGTTTAACCAAGGTGTTTGTCATATTTCTGATCTGACGTGCTGCTTCCTGCATTGTTTTATGACACTACTCCCACTATTCCTGGGAAAAATGAACAGATACCTACTCACCCCAAATGAACAATTGAAAATAGACCAAAGGAAGGATAGCACCAAAGTGCACCTTGATGAACCAGTGATTTTTATTGGGGTTACATACAGGACTAGGGATAAGCATTGCTTACAGGAGAAGAAATTATTCAAAGATAATTACTAATTATTTCTCCAAAGACAATTCTATCCTGGACGACCGCTGCCAGAGCTAGAAACCTGGAGCATACTGCATACCATCAAGCAGCTTATCCGGTTGCATTGTGCCCCCTATAGGTAGCTCTGGCAGTCTCGGCTTCTTCTAGGCATCTAGCCAGTCTGTGTATCACTCAGCAGTCCTTCCTATCTGTATATGCTGGGGGTGGGAGTGGAGGGAGTGTCCTATTGAATCTGGTAGTTTCAGGCAATTCTTGAAGTCAGTGTGTTGTTTTTGGAGATTAAGGCACTTCCCTTAGGGATGGGATGTTTCACCTTCCTTTAGAACATTCTGTCCAAGATAGACAGTTTCTTTCCCTGGGGATATTGCTATATGGCATGCATTTTTGCCTCTTGAATAGCTTGTCAACTTGTTCCACAATGTGACAAAAACCTGCTCTTACTGTAATAATGGGACCAACATAGTATGGATTGTGGAGAGAAGTACAGTTTGCTATCCTGAACGATGACTGTCTCTCTTTGTCCAAACTTTTCTAAATGTAAATCAAATACCATAACTTTGCACTTTTAAGTAATAGAATAGTTCTTCAGAAGAAACAAAACATTTATGCTTCTGTTTATTTTCAGGAACAAGTTATTTCTATGGTTTTACATTGCTTTTCTGAAGGAAATTCCTTTTGGGTTTTCAATATACAGTCTAAAGTAGATAGTAACCCATGATTACATAAATATCTAAGTCATTACACAAACTTCTTACAATTTTTTTTAAAAAAAATAAACCTATATCTAACATGGGAATAAAGAATATAAAGTACACAACATATTTTACTCTTTAAAAATTACTCAAATCAACAAAAAATTTCAAAGCAGAAGTAATAGTGAATTTATTTTATAAAGTAAAATTACTTTTTATGTAATTCTTCTTCCATAGAACTTAGATAATTCATTTTAATTCTTGTATCAAGATAATCAAAATAACAGATAATGATGGTGATAAATGAAAGATGCATTGATTATTTATGAATAACTATATTACTATATAGATAAGAAGATAGATAAGCAGACACTACAAAACTCTTAGATTTTAATAATATTTATGTAATACACTAGTAAGCTTCTTATTACCTAAATTACATAAATTTACTGATTTACCATGCTACATATACCCTAACCTAGCCTGAACCATAAATGAAATATTTGATACAAAGAGGAGTTGAATAATAAATCATAAAAATTGCTTATTTACATAAAACAAAGTTTTTTGTTTTTGTTTTTTTTTTTTTTTTTGGTTTTTCGAGACGGGATTTCTCTGTGTAGCTTTGCGCCCTTCCTGGAACTCACTTTGGAGACCAGGCTGGCCTTGAACTCACAGAGATCCGCCTGACTCTGCCTCCCGAGTGCTGGGATTAAAGGCGTGCGCCACCACCGCCCAGCATAAAACAAAGTTTAATTAAAGTAGAGAATAATGAGGATTCATGCCTTAACTTCAACTGAATATTTGGTTCAAAATATTTGGGGAAGGATGTATGGGGAAGTGTGGAGAGTGAAATGAAAGTAGGAAATGTGATTAAATTATATTAAAAAACAAAGAATCATAACTATAATTCTATGAAAACATTTAGGATACAGAGATTATAAATAAATTCCCACAATCATTCTGTTAATTAAAATGCTCTGTTTACAAGCTAGGAAGTTTGTTTCATGAAGCATCAAATTTCAAACTAAGGTACATACTAATTAACAGACTAACATATGCAACCCACCCATAAAAAATGAATAGTTAAATAAATTAATTATGAAAACTAATGGATTACTGGATTTGTCTTACTTTGAATTCATTTCAAACTCTCTAATAATCGTAGAAGTTTCTGCTTAAATCCTATTTTGTCATAGTCAATCTAATTCAGTGTCAACAGATACACATTGAGTCTTAGTTTGTCATAACTGCCATTTCACAGTGATTCTAAGGCTACATTAAGAAACACTTCCTTTTTTTCCATTTTTCTTTATTAAAAAATTTTCTACTCACTCTACATACCACCCACAGATCCCACCTCCTCCCTCCTCCCATCTCCCAGCCCTCCCTCCCAAGCCACCCCACATGCCCACATTCCCCAAATCTAGGTCTACCATGGGGAGGAAGGAGAGCCCAGCATGGCACACTGAGCCTAGGCAGGTCCAAGTCTCTTCCCACTGTACCAAGGCTGCACAAGGTGCCACACCACAGGTACCGGATTCCCAAAAGCCTGCCCATGCACCAGGGATGGGGGATCCCCAAAGAGTTCGAGCCAAACAACCGTCTTCCGTATCCAGAGGGTCTAGTCCAGTCCCGTGGGGACTTCACAGCCACTAGTCTACAGTTCATGGGTTTCCACTAGTGTGGCCGGTCATCTCTGCACTTCTTCCATCACAATCTCATCATTCCCTGCCTACAGAATCCCTCCTCTCTCTGAGAGCTCAGCCTGGTGCCTGGCCATGGATCTCTGCATCTCCTTCCATTAGTCACTGGACAAAGGCTCTATGATGACAGCTAGGTTATTTGCTAGACTGGTCACCAGAGTAGACTGGTCCAGGCACCATTTGGACCACTGCCAGCAGTCCTTATGGGTTCCTGAGAGCCTCCCCATCATCCTGCCTCTTCCTTTTCCCATGATGTCCTCATCTACCATTGTAGCATGAATCTTAAAAGTTCTTATTTATAAAATCAAAGCCGAGGCCAGTTATTAGGGTCAATGCTGGTAGATCAGAGAGAATAAGCCACAGCTTCCTCACCTCGCTGGATCCTCAGCTGGTCTTGTCTCCTCAGACTGGAGGCCTCTGAGTCCTCATCCAGAATGGGTCTCAGCTGAATTGCCGCTCAAAAGCCTGAATGCTTAACCAGCCAAATACTTCTAGTTTCTGGTCTCCACGCCTTATATATCTTTCTGTTCCTGCCATCACTCCCTGGGATTAAAGACTGGCTTTCTGGAATTAAAGGCATGAATCACCATGCTTGGCTGTATCCTTGAACAGATGGATTTCTGCCTCTGGAATGCTAGGATTAAAGGCGTGTGCTACCACTGCCTATCCTTTCTGTTTAATATTGTGGCTGCTCTGTCTCTGACCCCAGATAAGTTTATTAGCATGCACAATATTTGGGGGAATACAATACCACATACCATGGTATCTCTGTCCCTGGCCTCCCACTGTGTCCCTGTTCCAGCTCGACCCTCCCATTTCCCTATGTAAAAACACTTTCTAATACTAATGACATAGTAAGAATTAAAGATCTGTGCTCCATGTGGTGGAGAAAAACTGTGCTCTGCATTTTTAATCATAATTTATAGAAAGAAATTAGAAATTATTTTAAAGCAAAAGCAAGCCAAAGAAAGAAAAAAAAACTTTTAATAAAAATGGTATCTAATTACAAGTTTTTTCTTTCTTTTTTTTCATGTAAAGACAAGAATGTGTTTACATTAATTACCCAAGCACAGATCAAACTAGTCCTTGTTAGGACTTTGATCTTGTTTATAAAATAAATTGTCCAGAAAAGACAGTGAAATAATTAGGCTCAGTTTGGAATAAATTAATCTGTTTTTATATTGTTTTCCAACAGTCCACTGACATACAACAGAGAACTTCGTTTTGTACAGAATTGAAAGAAGGACAACCCTGACATCTTTGACATGTACATGTTTGCATAGTAAGGGCCAATATATAAATATATATGTATATATTTCTGTAAATGATATTTTAATGTTTTCTGAAAAGTGTTCTTTCCTGTCGTACTTAACAAATTCCAATGCACAAGATTGAGTTTATATTTATTTTCTTTCAGTGGGTCATAAATAATTCATATTGATTGCACCTTGCTTCATTTTTATTTTTTCTGTTAGTTTGTTTGGTGGCTAGACAGGGAGTTTAATCTCCAAAGGACTCTTAGTCAAAAGAAGGGGTCATTTATAGCAACAAAAATGGCACAAATTCTACTCATACACTGTCCCCCAGTAATTATTCCTGAACAACAGCATTTTCTTCAAGGTAGCTAGAGTGCTATAATTGATGATTTGGATTGGAATTATTATGTACTAATAACAGTGCCTGGCCTATTACCGTGAGCTATCTCCTGCTGTTTTATAATTAGTCCTGTTCAAAGGTTGGACAAGTAGCTGTGTACTTCATGGACAGTTCACTGGGTATAATGTAACAGCTCCTTGGGAGCCAATTAGTTGGACCTGTCAAATTCAATTTCAGCAATTTTAGTTTGTGGATTATAACCCCAAAGCTGTGATTGTAACAAAAAAACAGAGAAGATGAATGGCTAAAAGAAGTATCTACTTTGACAATACAAATTTCTCCCTAGTCATGTTTTTTATTACTATAACAAAAAGAGCATTTCTTACAATTGCCTATGATTCAGAAATGAGGAAAATGTTTAGCCCACGTAAAACATTTACCAACAGTTCTTATTTTCAGTTTTTAAGGTTGAATGAAAATGAACAATGAAAAGAAATGAGACAAGGTACATTATTTCTCAAAGACAGTGTTGGTAGAGTATATTTAAATGTTTCCTTAAAACATAATCTACCATAAAACAAAAAATAATATAGGAAGTCGTATTTGATTGAAATGTGTTTGGATAAATCTCAGCTCCTGTCTGTTCCCTTTCTGTTCCATGACCATCCTTTTACCAATTTTTCCTTCCATCTTCATGTGCTCTTTTTTAAAAAATATTTCTTTTATTATTTGAGATTATAATACAATTCCATCATTTCCTTCCTCTAAATCCCCCTATACTTTTTCAATTTCATGCCCCCTTTCTCCATTAATTTTTGTTACATACATATATGTGTATGTATATTACACATGCATGTGTATCTGTTATTACATATATATTCCTGAATACATAAGCACAACCAGCTCAGACTATTTAATGTTACCTGGATGCATGTTTTAAGGGCTGATCATTTGATATTTAATAAAGAACTGACGTGCTCATCTCTGAAGAAGACTATTTCTCCTGCTCTCAGCGTTCCTTAGCTGCCTGTAGTTCCTTTTAAAGACTTACTGAGTCCACTTAGCGCTGTCTGTATTTGTACAGGGGTAGAACCATCTACTGTATGATCACACTCCTCTCAGGAGCCAGGAATTGCCAATGGTACTTCAGTTTTAGATGGGGTCTCATAAGAATTTCAATACATAATGAGATGGCTGGTTGGATTGATCTCACTCAGGTTTTGTGTATGTACTCACAACCACTGTGAGTTTGTGTACTAATGCCATGCTGTTTGCAGTGAATAATGTTCATCTGCAGATATTTAATACTGCTGGCTCTTATAATCCTTCTAGCTCTCTTTTGCAATGATCCCTAATCCTTGCCTTTGGTGTAGTATAAATGCCACATTTTGAGCTGGGTACTTCACAATTTGTTATTGCCCAAATGTTAATTGATTGTGGGTCTCTATACTACTTGTGATCTTTTACAAAAAGCAGTGTTTGAGAGATGTACTAATCTATATATCTAGCAAGAAATCAGTAAGAGTTGATTCCATACTATGTCTGTTTAGCAGAATAGTCACATAAGGTTCTTCCTTACAAACTGTGACTTAGCCAGTCATAGATTTTTGTCTCAGTTACCAGTGTGATGCATGGGTTCCATCTTATAGAGAAAGCTTTAATCCAATCAGATGATAGGGTTCTCCCATTTCCTTTATGCCACTGTTGTTCCAGCGGACATGTCCTGCAGAGTTCAGAGCTATCTATGACTGCTGATTAGTTTTCTACCCTGGCAACACAATGAAAGTCATCCTGTAGGTGTGAAGTGCCCTCAAAAAGCCAGAGTTAGATCTTTCATAGTAGTCAGCTGTAACACTACTGGGCAAGTTCCTGAAGGATTTTATATCCTATTACACATATACTTGCCCATTCATGACCATTGCTAATTTATTCACAGTATAAGGGAATTGGAAATGGTCAATTGTCCACCAACTGATTAACTGATGATGAGAACTATGTAGTTATACACAATGAAGCATTGCTTGTCTGTCAAGAAAAATGAAATAAGGAAGTTCACAGATCAAAGGATGGAATGGAAATAATCTCTCTGAATGAGGTAATCTATACAGACAGATACCATGCATTCAACCACATGTGGATGCTATAGTTGAAGCTAAGCAGGCATGTAAACTGTAGCAACCATGGAAGTCAGGAGACTAGTAAGAGTCCATGGGGTGGTTTAAGAGAAGGGATCTGGAAAACATATGTGAATGGTGAGAGTTGAGTAACAAAACATGGAGCATTAAATGAGGTGGAGATAGGAGGTTAAGGTAGAGGAGAGATAACAAACACTAAAGGCCTTTGAAGATGCCATATGTAACCCTACCATTGTAGAAACTTACAAAATGTTTACACATTTAACATTATGGGTATTTAAATGATGTCACTCTATAATGGGAGACAATACCTTTCCAGTGTACTATAGGATATCAAATAAAAACCCCAGTACGGGTATGGATAACCTTTTTTTTTTTTTAATTTTTGATCAGTAGGGTACCACACACCAACCTTGCAACCATTACAAGCTATTGTCATTGCTCTTAGATATCTTCTAGAATTTAACAATGAGTCTATAGTGCTGAGGAAACCACTTATTTGAGTTAAATGGCATATTTTAAAGAGTTATAGCTATGTAGTCAGTTTTGACACCATTATTTTGAGCAAAGCAATGCTCAACCTTAAACACTGCATGAGACTACAATCAGGACATTCCATATGGAAGGCAAACACTTCATCAAACACTGTATTTAGTTTATTTGCTCTATTATTAAGGAACATACAATGAGATTTTGTGTTTTATTTATTTATTTGTTTTTTTTCACTGTCCTCTATGTTGTAAATACAAATATGAAAATGTATGTCCTACTACATTTACTTGAAGACTATCCCCACATATATAAAATCAATGATTTATTTCAAATAAAACATCAAAAATTCATACCTTGTTTTTGTTTATTTTTTTTAGTTTTACTTTAGTGTGTTCATGTGTGTGTGTGTGTGTGTGTGTGTGTGTGTGTGTGTGTGTGTGTGTGTGTGTGTGTTTTATAATATAGGTCTCTGTATAACATGTATGTGAGTGTATGGGCACATGTACCTTCATGGGTAGGCCAGAGACCGAGAATGAATAGAGGGCTCATGAAAGAAGTCACCAGTAAAATCTCCTTAATCAAAGTATCACCAAGGGTAATTTCTAGTATTATAACAATTTAATGAAAAAGTAGCTTTGTAATTAGTGCTGATTCTGAGTACATGAATACTGGTAGAGGTAATCTAGAAAGTTTAAGTTCTTTACGGTTGGATTCTTCTCACTCTTCTGGTTTATTTTAACTGGTGGATAAATACACTTTCTTGTCTATTGGTGATGGCTTTATTTGACTTGTTCTGGGTAACAAGATGTGTATATATGTGACTGTCAACTATTAGGAAAGTTTAGTAAAAGAAGTACTTAGCGAACCTTTCAGCCCTTCCACATTTATAGTGGCTGGTCCTTCTGTACAGACAGAGATAATGAAGGTCTTTGCATGCTTTTCTGTATTTCCCTTTAGATTGTGATAAGTATCTGGTGAATATGGAGATCATCAGTAACAAAAAAAAAATGCTTATGATCTTTAAAATGGATTTTTGAATATTTTAGATTTTGAATTTTTACATTGGATAGTT
This sequence comes from Peromyscus californicus insignis, assembly GCF_007827085.1. Lineage (NCBI taxonomy): Eukaryota > Metazoa > Chordata > Mammalia > Rodentia > Cricetidae > Peromyscus > Peromyscus californicus. The sequence continues at coordinate 17,356,012 of NW_026294413.1, read as the reverse complement.
TTAGTAAAGCAACATTTAACAGAAAAGAGGGAGGATAATAAATTCATAACAAACTCCATATGAAGACGGGAAGTAGTTTTCCAAATATATTCATTTCTGTGTATGAGGAGGGGTTTGATTATAAGATGCCTTAACCCTAGGAATAGAAAAGCCACCAAGGCTTAAGGAGAACACAATATTAGTATACAACTTGTACGTATCCGCAGCAATTTTTAAATCATTGTTACTTTACTTAACACCCAAAGGAATGTTAAAAACATCAAAATATTACTAAAAATTAATACTTTAAAAATAATAATATTAAAGTAATTTATATGGGCTGGGCAAAAAAATGTTTTGTTGGAAATACAGATGTACATCTTATCCCTCCCAATAAATAAGAGCAAAGACTTAACTTTCAACACTTCATTTCATTTTGATTCTTTATATTTCCTGTAATTTCACCTTCTTTCATAAAACTTGGGTACCGACTCTGTAAGTACCCTTTTATTAGAATGAGAGTATAAAGATGGATATTCTAGAGGAAAAGATGAGAGTGAAACACAACCAACCATGAGTACCGTAAAGCTTGACTCAGATGGTAAAATATTCCACAATTATTTGGCAATATTTGAAACAAATCCAGCCTAAATTACATTGTCTTTTCTGAAATGGTCAGAACACAAGTCAGTCTTTTACATTAGGAGCCTGAGCTTTGGCTCATCTAGACTTTCTAGGTACCATTTCATCTTAGTTTTGAAATGGTATTGGAGATAGTGGCAGTACAAATTAAATTTGTATCAGATTATGAGTATATTCTCCCTGCTAGCTACAGCTTATCTCATGACTAACTTTGAAGTCAAGGAAATAGTAAAGGAATTTTAGGTACTCAAGAATAAAACTAAACCAGCTATGAGATAATCATTGAATCATTACTATGTTGTCATGTTATATTAGGAGAGATAAGGTCTGTGGACTGGAAGAAACTTGATGGTTTGAATCATGACACATCCATCTTACAATGGAACATCTCTGAATAAGTTGCTTTAGCTCCATTTTGCGCCAGTTCCCTGTTTGGTGATTAGGGAATAAGGCACGCCTTAATGAAGTGTTCTCTATACTGAGACTAATATGAAAGTTTCTATGTGGTAATTTATTATTATTATTATTATTATTATTATTATTATTATTATCATTATGAAGTCTGTACTTTATAGTAACTGATCCTAATGCCTAGACAGAATATAATTAGATAATTCCTTGTTAGCACTTTTGTGTGAACATGCATGTGTAAATTAGTGAGTCTGATGTTGCTTGCTTCTTATAATGAAGAGTAGGATCATGCTGAAGCACAAGCTATTAGAACAGGACTGGAATTGGTGAGCCATGCAACACTACAAGATCTGCTCCTGATCCCCATGAATTTTATTATCTTACACTCTGCACACTAACTGAAAGCTTTGTCCTGTACTCTCTGTCCCTGTCACCTCTATCACCTGTCTTAAAAAATAATGAAATAAAAATTAGAATAAATAGAACATAAGTGGCCCATTCATATCTAAATTTAAAACTCTAAATAACCTCAAACAGGGTTTAACAAGATAAGGAGACATGATAAGTCACTTGAATATCTTATAAAATGCCAATGCAATTAATTTTGAATATCTTTTATCAAAAGTTATCATAAAAATATGTTTGCTTCTCAGCCAGGCAGTGGTGGCTCACGCCTTTAATCCCAGCACATGGGAGGCAGAGGCAGGCGAATCTCCATGAGTTCCAAGCCAGTCTGGGCTACAGAGTGAGTTCCAGGAAAGACTCCAAAGCTACACAGAGAAACCCTGTCTCAAAACAAAACAAACAAACAAAAACAAGAACAAACAAGCAAACAAAAATGTTTGCTTCTCATCTCTCCCTATTATTTGCATTTCTTCAAAGGGCAGCATCTTGCCATCCTCTTTCAGGAGCAGTGCAGTGTAGATGTAACCAACCGTCTTATTAAATAAGAAACACAAAGCCAATTCAGAGAAGAAAGCCAAGAGGTCAGAGCTAAGAGCCTCACCCTTCCTGCTTCAGCGATCCTCTTCAGTCAAGAGAGCTCTCCAAAAGGGACCTACTTCCTGTGTGTATGTCTTTATATAGTCTAGCTGTTCTGCCTTATCATTGGTTGTAAACCCAAACATGTGACTGCCTTGTCACTGCCTGTATGTACCACCCTCCAGGTCCTTAAAGGCATGCGCCACTGCCACCACGCACTTGCTATGGCTCTAATAGCTCTGACGCCCAGGCAACTTTATTTATTAACATACAATTAATATCACATTTCAGTACAAGTAAAATACCATCACAGTGCAGTGTGGTGAAATTACCCAGTTCGGCAGTTTGCATAGACAGATGTAAAAGAGGTAGCATGGAGACCTTTAAGTTAAGATAGACTGTAGATGGAGAGGCCACCTAATATTTTTCCTCCTAGAATTATTTCAGATGTATAGTGACATTAAGTCTAGTTGCAGAAGGCAAGGTCCTCATATTTTAAGGTTGAGTGCAGCCTTTTTATTCATGTGTTTACTTTCCTGTTATTTATCAATCATCACACTGTGTACATGCGTCAATCATGCCTAGCATATATAAGAGCTTCAATTTTACCATCAGCATCGCCTAAGATAAAAGAAGAAAAAGAAAAACATATAAATGTAAATATAGAACATTTAAAAATAATCTTTAAATGGTCAAAAATCATATCTAAAATTTCTATTGAAATTGACCGATTTAGCAATTTTCTAATCAGCAATACTGGCTTTCCTTTCAAATATACATCTACAAAGAATTTAAAGCACATTGGCTTGAGACTTATTTCTTTTGTGATGTTTTCATGGTAAATGTAAATTGAAGACTTTATGGAAAGAGAAAAATCACAAATCAAACTTGCTTTTTTTGGAAATGAATGTAACTTTCACTTAAAAATGGTACTCTAAAATGCTCATTCATTTATAAGATCATACATTGAGTTCTTGAGAGAGAGAGAGAGAGAGAGAGAGAGAGAGAGAGAGAGAGAGAGACTGTGTGTTTGGATGTGTGTGTGTGTGTTCAGATGTGTGTGGTTAGCCATGAATGAATATGTATGTAAGCGTGGAGGTTAGAGGTCAGCCTTTGTTGAATTTCCTCAGGAGTGTTGTTTTCTGAGAGAAGGATCCTCATTGGTCTATGGATTCCTATTGAATTCTCATCACCTGACCAAAGAGCCCCAGGGTCTACTTTCCCAGCCCTGGGACTGCATGGGCACACTATCCTGTGAATTTGGGGCATCAGATTGAACTCAGCTACTCCAGTTTATACCACAGTCACTTTATCATAGGATAGATTGCCTAAACTCTATAAATTCTTTCCTGTATTGGCAATCTCAGTATGGTGTGTGTGTGTGTGTGTGTGTGTGTGTGTGTGTGTGTGTGTGTGTGTGTGTATGTGTGTGTGTGTTACTACTTGGTACAATTTTAAATCCTTATGAAATTTAGATTCTTATTTATATTTATTTAGATTTTATTTTTCTGAGCATAAACTTATCTTTATTTTCTAAGTTTTAGATTACAAAAAGTGCAATAATTTAGTAACAAATTCCTATATATGTCATTTAAAATTAATAAACAAATGTCAATATATTGTCATTATCTAAAGTTTAAAACTTCAATTTTCTTTACTTTCTACTAAGTATTCTCTAGGTTTATTTAAGTGTTTCTTTCTAAAAAAGAAATCTATCGACATTACTAGCAGAACATCTGACAATAGCCCACAGTGTGAAATATAATAAAGGGACTCAATAGTAAAAAGTAAAATCCCACAACTTTAAAACAAATAATGTTTCTAATTGACAATTCAGATTCCCTTGGATAAGTGCTACACAGATGTCTGAAAATTTTTCTACCATTTATTCAATAATCACAGAGATGCAAAACAATGGAACACCTTAATTAGAATAATTGCTAAACAGTGAACAGTAAAAATTTGTTGCATATTGGACAAGGAAACTCTTACACATTGATGAGGACATTATATTTTGGTAATCTGTAAGCAGTTTAAAATAAAAGGTTTAAAATACCAAGATCAATTTCTCTAATGGGTATGCCCAAGGGAAACTAAATCTGTTTTACTGAGATATCAGCAACACTGCCATGTTTTCAGTTGCACTGTTAGTAGCTGGGGAAATACAATAAATAAAGTGCCTCTTTAAAAATGAGTAGATGAAGAAAACATAAAACACCAGACACACATACGCACATACACGCAGACACACACACACACACACACACACACACACACACACACACACACAGACACATGTGCACACACACATTGCAGTTTAATTGTGAAGTAGCATTGTTTGAGTAGTAGGAAGACATGATGGGCATAATCAGCAGCCACAACAGAAAGACAAATGCCACAGAGTCTCCCTCACCTGTGGTGTCAAAAAAAGGCGATCTCACAGATGCAGAGTAGAATATGGCAGAGACTAGAGGCCAGGTGAGGAAGGGGAATTTAGAAAGTGAAATGTACTGAGAAAAGAGAAATATCTGCATGTGTATTTTGGAGTGAAGGTGGTGTTAACCGTGTTGTGGTGTGTGTTTCAAAACAGCTACAAGAAGAATATGTGAAATGTCTTATGCAATGAAGAATAACATTTTGAGGTGATACTCATGGTATCTATATTTAGACTTTTAAAAATGACAACATGGTGACTGCATATCCCCTGAATACATTGCTGCTATTACAAGGAACTTTAAAGTAAAACAAAACGAAAACATGAAAGATTATATATCACAGTCATATTGTTTCTGATATTAGCATTCTTGTTTTCTAAAATATTACTGATTGACTGACTGATTTATATGTGTTTTGCCTCTATGTACGTTTGTTCATCCTGTATGTGCCTGGTTCCAGGGAACCCAGAAGAAGGTATTGGAAACCCTGCAACTGGAGTTACAAACAGTTGCTAATCACTACATGGATGCTGAGAATTGAACCTGCATCTCCTGAAAGATCAGCCAGTGCTCTTACCCACTGATCCACCTCTCTATCCCCATGGAGTACACAATAACATCCATCTTTCTTTTGTTTTCTTTTCACCTCCTACATTTTAATTCATTTATTTATTTGAGTTAGGTCACAACCAGGTGTCTACAGGTGGCCTGGCATGATTCTGGAGGTCAGAGAACAACTTTCAGGAGTTATAGTTTTTCTCTTTACACCTTCTGAATTAAATACAAGTTGTCAAGCATGTTGTTCAAGTCCCTTTACTGTCTAGACAGTTATAGAATTAACAGTATACAAAAATAAGACTATTTACATTATGTTTTAATTCAATGAAGAAATATAACCATTGGTTTACTATTCAGCTATTTGTATGGAAATATTTGTAAATGAGTATCTATATTGTGGTGTAATCTAATAGTAATGACCTTTTATATCACTCAGACTCTTGTAAGTTTGTGCTTCTTAAAATCATGATTAGCTTCTCTTTCTCTTTATTTATTGCATCAATTGCTGCATATCGTTTTACATTTGTTTTCATTCTTTTTCTCACTGGCAGGACATAATGCTATAAAATAATTAATAATTGCGCTTTCTTAACCTGCAATCAGCCACTTCCCAAGGACCAAGGGTCCAATTATTTTGTATGTATGTATGTGTGTGTGTGCTAAGTTGTATTATTTTATTAATAAATTAAGATCGGAGTATGATTGTGATTTTGTGAATATTTCATTGCATTCCATTTGCTTAAGTAAAACAAACACTAAATATATTCTAATTTTTGTTCAGTCAATCTGGTTGTTTATTTGAATTCAATAAATAGTTACCACATTTACTTTAAAAGCTATTGTTGCCGGGCAGTGGTTGTGCACGCCTTTAATCCCAGCACTCGGGAGGCAGAGCCAGGCGGATCTCTTTGAGTTCGAGGCCAGCCTTGTCTCCAAAGCAAGTTCCAGGAAAGGCGCAAAACTACACAGAGAAACCCTGTCTCGAAAAACAAAACAAAACAAAACAAAAAGGCTATTGTCTCACTTATGCTACATATTTTCAAAAACGTGAGAGATTAATTTGAAGAAAATGCTTTTGATTATTTCACTTCATTTATATTGTTCACACTAGGTAACCTTATAAACTTTCCTCAAAAATCTCAACTCTGATGACACTATCAATGCCTCCCAATGGAAATAGAATATTAGAATGAAGTGTGCTACCTGAAAATGTCTTTATCCACCTCATCAAGTCATAGGCATCCTTCTGTTTTTGGTCTATTGAGTCTTAAAGGATGTGCTTATGATTTGATCCTACTCCATTTTCAATGAAAGTGAAAAGGATCAAGATTGAAATGATGTCTTCTGAGTAATTCCCATGATTTAAATTTGGAATTCCTCCCTTAATGCCATATTCCAGTTTTGGCCCCTAGCTTACGGCAATATTTTGAAAGATGAGGCGTTCTTAGGAAGGGATTTAAAGGTTATAACTATCCTATGTTCTAGTAAGGCTTTCTTTGCTTTCTACCTGTAACATGAAGATGTGGCTGCCTCAACACATTGCGCCAGCACTCACATCCATGTTTCCATGACTTTTCCTGCCGCGATGACTTGGAATCTACCTGAAAGCCTGAACCAAATAAACCTGTCAATTTTGGGCTTGCTCTGTTGGGTATTTCATGACAGCGATAGGCGGAGCAATAAATATGGTGCTATTTTCCATTAAAAACATTAGTCTTTAAAAAGAGTAGTCCAGTGCCTGCGGTGTGATGACTTGGTGCGGTGGGGAGGGGTTTGGATCTGCCTAGGCTCAATGTGCCAGGCTCTGCTGACTCTCCTTGGGAGACCTTGATTTCGGGGATGTAGGGATGTGGGGTGGCTTTGGAGGAAGGGCTGGGGGTGGGAGGAAAGAGGAGCTAGGATCTGTGGGTGGTATGTGTAGTGAGTAGAAAATTCCTTAATAAAGAAAAATGAAAAAAAAAAAAACAGAAGAGTAGATTTCAACGTCTTCCCACTCACTCACTTTAAAGACATTAGCTATACTAACAGTTCTTGACATGACAAGGTCATATTCCTAGGATGACTGTAGGGACCATTGAAGTGATACGTAAGGAAGTTCAAGGTTGCCCTGGAGGTTCCTCATTGTGTCACTGAACATGTTACATAGACATACATGTGAAAGCCAACAGAGAACAGTTATTTGATAAAGTGTGCAGCTGTGTACTGTTTCTCTCACACTGAGATGCAAATCTTCTAAGAGCAAAAACATCATTTCCCAGGTATAGGGAAACTGCCTCTTTATAATGAAAACTTCCTATATATGATTCTTATCTCTTGTCAATCCTCCTGAGTGTTTTCCTCTGCTACTGACATGAAGAAAAATTTGCGTTTCATCCAGCTTAAACAAATCAGACTCCACTAGATATTCCTGGTGATTCACCCTTCTAACATTTTTATTCCTCTCTGAAAACACTCATCACTTTATTTATTTCAGTTCAAGTTAGGAATTTTTTCACATTACAATATTTATTCATGAATGAAGGCAAATATTACTGTTTTACTAGTGTCCAGTTTTATTTCCAGCACCTGTCTCCCCATTCCTTTTCTAAGTATTACCCTTGATAGCCTACATTTTCATTCTTCCAGTAACCTCTTGTTCTCTACCCAACATTTTATGACTAGAAGAGATCAGTAAGATGAATAATAGAAACGAGAAAATTAACTAACCTCTCTGGATAAGTAATGGAACTCAAAGCAAAGTTAGAATATTCATTGTCAGAAAAGAGTAGAGTAATTGTCTCAAAGGACAACTAGGTTGCTTTCAGCAAAAGAAATGAAACATTGAGATCAGTAATTTGGAATAAAATGTGAGTGACCTAATGAATGAATCTCTTTTACCAAGAGAAAAGGAAAGAGTTGGGGAAAGAAGGGAGGCCAGAGACATGAATTCCTTTTAGTATCTAAAAAGAGAAGGTATAAAATATGAAATCCTATAATAAATGTCAACAAATTGTTTGGAATGATGATGAGTGATATAAATGTAAAATACTTTATAAAAACAGCATAGAAATCACACAACAAATATCACAACCATTTGTGATATTTTGAGAGGCTGGAGTCCCTTCTCAGAGCAAGTGATCCTTTCTCCTCAGGACTTTTTCACTGGGTGTATATAATTTCTCTTTTGACTTGTGTAGAAATGTCCCTTGAGTGATGTTTAACATGAACATGCTTGAAAAATCCCAGGTGTATTTAAAGTAAGAGTATCAGTGAAATTAAAGCTATATATAAAGCAAGAAACATTAATAATAATGTCAATAAAATTGTTTTCCAATCTCAGGGCTGCAGATTCCAAGTCTTCTGATCTACAATGTGTGACCATTTCCTACTTTTTCATTTCAAATTCTAAAAATGAGCAGAGTGACTAGATTGGTTCTATATGTATATTTTGAATAATTTAAAATTTCAGTAAGTAACTCCAACTACAAATTTAACTAACATATGAATGCTTTCCTTCAAGTATGATATTTATTATGCACAGGTAATACAGAGAGGATGAATGGCAAAATTGGCATCCTTCCCAACGTTCAATTTGCTGCCATGCATTCCTCAATCTTTCATGCTGCTCTATACCACCAGCAGCAATTATCTTTATGCTAGCAACCCCCACTGCTAGTCTGGCATGGAGATCCTCACCTACAGTGTTTCTAATTATTGACGCATTTCCCTTTTCCAAATGTCAAACAGCTTTCTTTAAGTGTAATCATCTGGTTTGCCACCTGTGGCTACTTTTTCAAATACTACAAATACAGTCAGCAGTAACTCTCCTTCATCATTACGGTTTAGCTTCTGAGTATCTAAACTTTTTTGGTGTAAAAAATACTATCTGTACAATCTTCAAACTGTAGTTCTTGATTAGCTCAATGAATTATTCATCTGGTTGTCATTACACAACCAAGTAGGATGTTATCTGGTTGGTGATTACAGGAAAATTAAATTTCTTATTAGTTATGTTAATTTATATTAAATCTCATTATAGTGTTGGTAAAAATTGTTAGCACTGGCTTTTCATAGCATGAGAACTGCTTGTCAGATATTGACCTGGATAGGTTACCTAACCTGCAGATTAGCATAAAATATTTTAAAGTGATTTTTTCTCAATACTTGTGGTGATGTTTTATTTGTGCTTTAATAAATAAAGCTTGCCTGGAGATCAGAGGAAAAAGTCAACCATTATAAGTAAACACAAAAGTCATATAATGTTAGCACAAGCCTTTAGTCCTATCATTTGGGAAGCAGGGATCTGTCTGGATCTCTGTGAGTTCAAGGCCACACTGAGAACAGAGCCAGCCTTAAATTCCAACACTAGTTAACAATGGAGGTCTGGAGGTTTGTACAGACAGACAGGAAGTGACAGAACTAGGCAGGAAGGGGAAATGATATAGCTGGACAGAAAGAGCAAATTAGATGGCAGAATAGCAAGGCATACAGGTATGGGTAGACAGGAAGTACTGATGCTTTTGGAAGTTGTGGAGTTGGTGAGGTGAGGTTAGCATGTAACTGTTCCTATTCCTCTGATCTCTCTCAGGTTTTCACCCCTGTATCTGGCTCTGTGTTTTCTATTAATAAGACCATTTAGAAATTTGTCTACAAATAGTGTTATTTGGTTCATTGTTATATATTTTCCATAAACCTTGGAGTTTAATTTTAATAATGATGCTCAGAGAGGTAAAATCATTTGTGTAGGATAAGTTGAATGGTGATATAACCTCTTGTTCTGTGTTTTACTAATACCTTCTTTTCTTTCCTTCTTACTAAATTGAAATTACTTTTAAAGTCAACATACACAGTTCAGAGTATGTTTATGAATTACATATTGTGGACAATATATCCCTTTTATTTTAAATGAATAGTGTTTGCATAAAGATAATAAAATCATCCTAATACTTGTAATCAGCAAGTACTTTCCTACCATCTATTTAATCCATTTATAATTTGTTTCCTCTAACTACAGAGAGTTTATGAAGTCTGCTTCATATTATTTGCTTAACTAATTTCTTTTCTTTACTATTTGTGTATTTTGTAGTTATATTTTATAGTCATAATTTCCAGTTAGAAATTTAAGTATCATTACTAACTTTAGTAATATATTGACAAAGACTTGGTTGCTTTGCTTTCTTGCTCAACTGAATATTGATGATGAAAATACTAATCATCAAATTGAAAAAATGGAAGAGTAAACAAAAACCAACATACAGTATAAGATGACACTGACACAGGCCAATCAGAGAAATAATTTTATTTCATCTGTCCTTTTTGTTTGTTTGCTTTCAAGACAGGGTCTCACTATGTAGTTTAGCTGTTCTGGAACTCATTGTGTAGACCTAGCTAGCCTCCAACTCACAGAGATCTGCGTGACTGTTCCTCACAAACGCTGGGATTAAAGGCATGCGCTACAAGGCCCAGCTATACAAGGAATAATTTTCAAAAACATAATTTTTCAGACATATATCTATAGAGTAAACAGAAAGACTAAGAGACATAGAAAGAAACAATAAAAGAAATATCTATTTAAGTTTATGAACTTAAGTTTCATAAGTATTTATGAAAATGGGAACATAGAAACAATTCTTCTTATAAAGTGACTGCCAGCATATAAATGGTGTTATAAATGAATTAGAAGGGCTGATGATCATATTAGCTAAGAATTTTAACTTAAACCTTCATTATTAATTTATATCATTATATATTACATACACATACACACAAACACACACACACACACACACACACACACACATATATATATATATATATATATATATATATATATATATATATGTCAATAAGTTTGCTCTATTGGCTTGCATGATTTTATCTGGGTAGTATGATAGTGGCCAGCTTCATTCATGGAAGGCTAAGAAACCAGTAGCTTCTTCCTCAACCAGGCTAGATGCCACACAGTATTCCCAATCTGGCAATAAGGACATAGAGGATTCTCAGCAAGTCACACTTCTCCATCCCAAAGTAGAAGGGCAAACAAGCTGAGTCCTGGTGTCAGGGAAGAACGACAACAATGGCTTCAATGGAGAAGATGCACTCATCTTTTTCCTGTAGATCATTTTCTTTCTGAGCCATCGCTGGTGCTTGTGGTGATATTGTGATCCCCCCAAATATTGTGCACCCTAATAAACTTATCTGGGGTCAGAGAACAGAATAGCTAATAGATATACATAGAGGACAGAAAATGGTGGCACACATGCCTTTAATCCTATCACTTGTGAGGCAGAGATGCATCTGGATCTCTGTGAGTTTAAAGCCACACTGGAAACAGCCAGTCATGGTGACTCACGCCTTTAATACCAGGAAGTGAGCCTTTAATCCTAGGAAGGGATGGCAGAAAGCAGAAAGGTATATAAGGTGTGAAGACCAGAAACTAGAAACTTTTGGATGGTTAAGCTTTTAGGCTTTTGAGCAGCAGTTCGGCTGAGATTTATTTGGATGAGGACTCAGAGGCTTCCAGTCTGAGGAATCAGGATCAGTTGAGGAACTAATGAGATGAGGAAGCTGTGGCTTGTTCTGCTTCTATGATCTTCCAGCATTCAGCCCAATACTTGGCTCCAGGTTTGTTCTTATTAATAAGAACTTTTAAGATTCCTGCTACAGGTGCTGCCCAATCTGGGGAAGGTTTATCCCTCTTTATTTAGCTCGTCTAGGAAATGTTCATAGGTCCACCAGAGCTGTGTCTCCTTGTTGTACACAGATCTAATCAAGTCACTGACAAAGATTATCCATTTTATATATACAATCATACTTTGTAATTCACAAACTAAAAAATAGATTTATTATAATTTGTTATCACTATACAAATTTCATTATTTAAGGTTTAAGGAGGAAAAGTTACTCGAATTAGTCTTCCCACAGTCTAAATTTAAAAAAAATTACTGCATTGGAAATCAGGATTATAGTTTAGAATTGTCTTGACATTTTTTTATCATATATCATACTGGCTCTAAAAGAATACAGACCATGTGGGATGACATTCTTCTCTATTAAGCCTTAAGTTTTAAAACAAATTCATAACCTCCATGATTTTATTTGATTGTCAGTAACAAAATGTTGTAGCTGAATGTTTTCCTGTTCCTACCTGGCTCCTGCATCCTCTGGTCCTGCAGGTGCTCAGAACCAAATGAAAACACAGAGACTTATATTAATCAAAACTACTTGGCCATTAGCTCAGGCTAACTACTGACTAGCTTTTACACTTAAACTCAGTCCATTTCTGTTAATCCATATGTCACCATGTGTTCTGTGGCTTTATATGTGTGCCATTACATGCTGCTCCCTGCATGGCAGGCTGGCATCTCCTGACTCAGCCTTCCTTGCCCCAGAATTCTCCTTGTCTGCTTATCCTGCCTATACTTTTGCTACTGGCCAATCAGCATTTTATTAAACATTGTGTACAAAACCATTATCCCATAGCAAAAGGTAAATGTAATTTTAGTATACTAAGTGAGGACATGAAGAAACATGTTTTTTCTTATATTAAAATGATTTATTTCTATAGAACACATTACACTTGTAACAGATTATTCAATATAAGAATCATATACCACATGGTCTTTCTAAATTTTATATTCATATTTGTATTCATGTAATATGAATATAAACATCTCTTGAAGTAATAAATATATAGTATAACAGTCAATTTATGAAGATTATTAAATGTAATGATAACTGGCTATACTACTCATATTCAAAATTCTTCTATCATTTCATGAGCTTAAAATTTGATTATTTAAAATTACATTAAGTATTTTCCCTAATTGTCTTTTGGAAACTAAATAGAAAAAAATCCTGTAATTATTTGAGGAAAAAATAGTTTAAGAGGATTAGAAGTGTAGATAAAATTAAACATATTCTGAAATACCCTTTTTGAGATTAACTTATTGTCTTTGTGTGTCAAGTAATAAAAATGAAAGTCATTAAAAACTTAAGCATATTATTTCATTTGTTTTATGTGAGTGCAGCTATGTATATGCAAAGCCTTCCAGTGATTTCTAAGAATACTTGGGGAAAAATGAAGGCAAATATTTCTTTAAGTTTATTGAAGTTATAAAACATATTCCAGTGCCATTTTTGCTTCAATTTCATCAGTCTCCCTTTTATCCTATAGGATTATGCCATAAAGACACTTCCAGTTTTCTGTTTTGAATTTCCAAAATTAATTCAGCCTCCAGAATTTTCTTTAAATGTAGAGAGAGTCAGCCAAGAGTAAAACAAGAATCAAGAGAGCATACATTCAACCATGCAATATCTTGTTAGGTAGTATCTAGTGTCACACGGTTGTTGGAACTGAGTCCCTGAGAGCTGCGGCAGCCCCAGTCCTGTGCCTTTCCTACTATAGTACATGTATCCTATATACCTACTGTCTTTTGATAGGACATTCTGCCTCCCCATTATCTATAGCTCTCTGTGTGGTCCCCATAGAAACACAGACTTGACTCACAGCTTCACATATCCCTTACCAGGTGCTGCTTCAGGAGGAAGGAGGAGGTGGGTAAAATAACAATAAGAATGTCTGAAAAAGTCTAACAAATCATATTAGCTATTTACAGAAAAACTGTAGCACTCAGAACTCCATAGACAAATAAAAAATATATAGATTTAGTGGACTTTTCTCATCTTGGCTCACAGAGTACTTTCTAAGAGTCAATTAACAATTAACAAAAAAACCTATTACCAGACATGAGAAGCCCTCTTTTAAGTTGCTGGCTAGGCCTCTCCAAAAGACTTCCAAAATAGTTTCTTGCTGTTTCCCTTGGTTACCTTTCAGAGGTGGAAGGTAAGTTTCCTATTGATAAATACCCCACACACTTCAGAAATATGCCCCATAGACCCCTTGATTAGGAGCTTACCCAAATATCACCTTTCTGAGGATTAGCTTTCATGGCATCAGCAGGCACAATACAAGCTTCCATGAAAGGGAGGCAACTTACAGTACTACCAATGTATGATGCCTATGAACCACATCAATGACCAGCATAGCCATTCTGGTATGGTAGTACCACAAGTACCCCAATGGTAAACAGCTGCTCACTAATTCAACTTATAACCAGCTCAACAAGAGGCAGACTATTCCTGGTATGTAATAGAAACCTACCTAAGTGTCCAGTACTCGTGAGGTTATGGTTATTGAAGGAAAATCTTCAACCACTAATTTACTAAAGCAGTGCAATCCCTAACAACAATCTGTAAACATTTGTCCATACACCAAGAATAGGTGTAGCTTTCACCCCTCATCAGGAAACTTTTTCAACAGAGCCTGCTATATAAAACCACAACAAATGAAAATGCAGAGCTGTACATTCCAATATCAATGGGTACATCTACAAAAACACTCCCACAACTCAGTCTAAGTGAACAATGTGAAAGAGGTGAGGAAAGATGTTAAGAGCTAGAGGAAAGTTTGCTGTGAGATTATGTCTCCAGATAATATCAGAAGCTACACCCCTAAAAATCTTACTAAATTGAATGAATAAAGTGTGCTGATAAAGGAGTGCTGTGGGATGGTCTGTATGTCAAATGTGTTGCTCTGATTGGTCAATAAATAAAACACTGATTGGCCAGTAGCCAGGCAGGAAGTATAGGTGGGACTAACAGAGAGGAGAATTGAGAGAACAGGAAGGCAGAGGGAGACACTGCCAGCCGCTGCCATGACAAGCAGCATGTGAAGATGCCGGTAAGACATGAGCCACATGGCAAGGTATAGCTTTATAAAAATGGATTAATTTAAGATGTAAGAACTAGATAGCTAGAAGCCTGAGCCATTAGGCCAAAAAGTTAAAATAATATAAGTGTCTGTGTTTATTTTATAAGTGGGCTGTCTGACTGCTGGGGCTTGGCAGGACCCGGAGAGAAAACTCTCCAGCAACAGGATGACACCAATAAGCATGTCCAACTTGACAGAGAAAAGCACATGAGCTCTTAAGCCTACATAGAGAACTATAGGTAACTGAAGAAAGTTGGGAATGGGAGAGGTGGATATCCCAGGTGAAAGTAGATCGATTGGTTGTCTAGCATCAAATCGTCTTCCTTAAAACATACATACAGGTAGTATTAAGTGGACTACACAGGTTATATTTAGTAATATGTATATATATATATATATATATATATATATATATATATATATATATTATATCAATTAGTAAAAAAAGAGAGGCTATGATTTTGAAAGAGAGTAGGAAAGGTTATATGTGAGGGTTTCATTGGAAGAAAGAGAATCGAGAAGCTTTGTAATTAAATTATAATCTTTGTAAAATAATCTGGGTGGATGTCTCCATGTTTTCCTGACTCTTTTTTTTTATTTTTATTTTTTTTGGTTTTTCGAGACAGGGTTTCTCTGTGTAGCTTTGTGCCTTTCCTGGAACTCACTTGGTAGCCCAGGCTGGCCTCGAACTCACAGAGATCCGCCTGGCTCTGCCTCCCGAGTGCTGGGATTAAAGGCGTGCGCCACCACCGCCCGGCTGTTTTCCTGACTCTTATATTGGACATTCTCCCCAGTCAACACTGCATGAATGATACTAAAAATCTGTCTCTGGCTTAAGCAGTCAACTTTTGCTGTGGATATCTGTATGCTGTGAATGTGTTCCTCTGTTTGGTTAATAAATAAAGTGCTGATTGGCCTTTAGCCAGGCAGGAAGTATAGGCAGACAAGATAAACAGACAAGGAAAATTCTGGAAACAGGAAGGCTGAGTGAGGAGATGCTGGCAGCCACCTCCATGAGAAGCAAGTTGTGAAGGCAGAACTGGGAAAAGGTACCAAGCCATGTAGCTAAACATAAATAAGAATTATGGGGGGGGGGGTGGCGGCTGGAAGAGGGAGGACAGGGGATTCCATGGCTGATATGCAAAATTAAATCAAATTATAAAATAAAAAAAAGAATTATGGGTTAATTTAAGATGTAAAATCTAGCTAGCAAGAAGCCTGCCATGGCCATATAGTTTATAAATAATATACACCCTTGTGTGTTTACTTGGATCCGGGCAGGACTGAAGATAACTCCAGCTACAATCTATACCCTTGGATCATGGTTTCAGGAACCTCTCAGTTTCTGGGTGGCTGAGCACACTATAGTGAATCCTATGGAAACCATCTCCTAAGTTGTCATATGTGAGCCACAGGTGTTCTGCGGTCCTAAGCAAAAGTCTTTAAATAAGCTAAGTCCTTTTACCACAGTATCCATAGTTGAGTGTCGTCCGCAAATTCTGGAGATCTTCTCATGGTCCTGATGTAATGATACATATTGTTTGTTAATTTCAATAGTACACATCTTTTAGAGACTATGTATCTTCTTCATGCTCAGTTTTCCCAGCCTTCTTTCCTTCTACCAGATTGCAATATTTTTAAATGATTTCTCTATGTTGCTCTTCTGCCATACACATCAGAAAGTATCAGAGATTGATTTGCCTTGAATCTCCACTGCCAGACAACATAGTATATTAGTTTGAAATTGAACTTTTAAATTTCTCAGGAAACAACAGGCTTTTTCTTTGCCTGAAAGTCATATGAATGACTTCTAATCCAATTCCTAGTGTCCTCCTTCCATTCAGAATCTCCATGAGCACACTTTCTTCTGTTCACATTATTATCTGGATTTCTGTTTCCTGTGCTTATACTTGAGAAAGGTTTATATCTATGCATAACAAATTTTCATTGTTCCACATAAATTAGTTCCAAAGTTTTTGGAAGCTTGTGGTCAGATTAAGTCATCTCACAACTATGTATTGAATATGTTTTCCTAAAGGTAGCTTTTATTGTTGCTTTATCTCATAGTTTCAGAGATGTTAATATGTGGTCCTTGTCTTGGCTGATTCTCTGACCATGGTGACCCAGACCTTCATGGTAGTAGGAGTTGTAGAAGAAGATGCTGTTTGCTCATATTAACAGGAAATAGACAAAAAAGTGGGTGGCGGGGGAGAAGAAGAGCATTGGTTCACAAGGCACAGTCTCAGATTAAATGTTTTTCCTCTCAGGCTACACTTTAAACTTCCTAAAGTTTAAAGAATTTCCAAAAATGCAGCTGGTGACCAAACATTCATCAATTCCCTAAGACAGTGCTTTTATATTATGGCTAGGACTATGTATACATATTGGTTACTTTTGTTGCATATGTATTCAGAAATTTGCATGTATTGTAATTTTTACTGAGTCCTCTATGTGTAAAACATACAAGCATGTACAAATTCCATAGACTCAAAACAAGGAAGATTCAAAACATTAAGTTATTAGTGGCTTGTTATTTTTATGCTGTTCTAGGTAGTTTTTTTTTTTTTTTTCTCAGCTTGACACAATCTGGATTAGTCTTGGGAGAAGGAACCTCAATTGAGAAAATACCTCTTTAAAATTGGCCTATAGGCAACTCTGTGGGACATATTATTGACTAATAATTTATGTGGAACAGCCCATCCCACTGTGAGCAGTGTCATCCCTAGAGAGGTGATCCTAGGTTGTAGAAAGAAGCCAACGTAGTGAGACACAAAGATCAAGCAGATATGCAGCATTCTTTCATGGCCTGTCTCTCCTTCATTTCCTGGTTCTCGCCTTGGGCACCTGCATTGGCTGTAAAATCATTCAATTCCTTTCCTCTCTGAGTTGCTTTCGGTCATGGTCTTTACCACAGCATGATGGTAGACTAGGACTTATGCAACGCTAAGCCTGACTAGATTATAGATGAATGCTAAGCTTTAATTAAAAATTTCCTGTTATCCAGGGAACATCCATTCTGTTACAAGTAAGAGTCTTTGAGGCAGACTATTAGCATAGACAATGATTAATATGACACTACAAGTGATTTAGCAGATGGCAAATATTAAGTAGCTTAACAGGACTTAATTCAATTTTATAAAGCCAAAACCCTAAATAGTGTTCCTTGATGACTTTTCAGTAATTAGGCTTTGATAACTAATTTAATTTTACCTGTCTTTCAAATTGAACACAAGTGTGAAAACATGGGAACACTTACTGCTTTTAAGTATCTCCTGTGATTTTCTGTTCAATCCGTTTTTTTTTTTTTTTCCCGCTGTGGAAAAAGGAATAATCATTGCACTTCCCCATAACTTTTCTTTGCTTTCAAAATTATTGAACCCAGATGTAATAGATCAAGAGAGAATCTTATTTTCTGCTAAATTTCACATAAATTACTAGAGGAAATTATTAGAGCACCATATCGCTTTGTAGGATGTTGATTTATACTGTGGGGTATAATTATTTCTTTGAATATGATCTTATAAAAATACTGCTACACATTTAAAAGCAATATTTGTGGTACCAAATTTTCAGTTAATATTGTGTGCATTCATGAACATGTGTACAAATATCTTTACGTATACATATTTCCAAAGCTAATTTTAAAGCAATAGTAATTTATGTAACACTGATTTTATTTGCTTCTACCCCATGTGTTATAATAGTTCAAGTACATATTTTGGTGTATTTGTTCATTTTATTTTAGATCAACAGCACACCATGCATACACATACTCAGGGTTTTGTTATTTGAGTATAGTGTAGTTGAACTTATCCTTAACCATGTAAGTGAGTATTTTGGAGTATATATTCAGGGTGGCACTCTTGGAATGAAAGTCTCATGCACCATCATCCTTCCTGTTTATTTTCTCTTAATTTAATGATTTAATGTGGATCTTGAAAGCCCAGTAGTGTTTCCTATATTAAATTCCTTGTCCCATGCTATAGACAGTTGGACATGGTTAATATCTGCATGGTGGAACCCTGTGGAGAGGAGCTAGCACATTGACAGTGCCATATGCAAGAAGACAGGGCAGAGACTGTAGCCCTTTCCTGTCTCTCTGACTACCTGGTCACAATGAAGTGAGCAGCCTACACTGTCGTGGGTTCTCACCATGAAGTGCTATGCAACAAGGGAAAAGTAACACGGCCTAGCAATTCTAGACCTGAATTTCTGAATCCATGAAATCAGCCCGAATAATCCTTTTTCTTTCATAAATGATCCTAGCAGACATTTTTTGTCATGGTTAGATAAGCCTAGCAAGACAGATACAGCAGTTTCCATGCTAGTGATGAAGCTTAGCCTCGGATTATCACAATGTAAGCAGTGCATAGTTGTACCATTCCCTTCCTACCACCATTTCCACTTCCTTTGTTTTCTGTCTCTCTTCATTTGTAAATTTCACCATTTTCCAGGGCAAAGCCTTCCTCACAGACTGAGGTCAACCTGGTAGACTCAGTCCAGGTAGGTCTAGTCCCCTCCTCCCAGGCCGAGCCAAACAATCCTGCATAGGCCCCAGGTTTCAAACAGCCAACTCATGCAATGAGCACAAGATCTGGTCCCACTGCCTGGATGCCTCCCAAATAGATCAAGCCAATCAACTGTCTCACCCATTCGGAGGGCCTGATCCAGTGGGGACCCCTCAGCCATTGGTTCATAGTTCATGTGTTTCCATTCATTTGGCTATTTGTCCCTGTGCTTTATCCAACCTTGGTCTCAACAATTCTCGCTCATATAAACCCTCCTCATTCTCACTAATTGGACTCCCAGAGATCCACCCGGGGCCTAGTCATGGATCTCTGCATCCAGATCCCTCAGTAGTTGGATGAGGTTTCTAGCACAACAATTAGGGTGTTTGGCCATCCCATCACCAGTTGCCCTGGAGGAGATGGAAATGGGGGGGTTGGGGGGAAGGTGAGGGGGACGGGAGGGGGGAGAACAAGGGAATCCGTGGCTGATATGTAGAACTGAATTGTATTGCAAAATAAATTAAAAAAAAAAAGGTAAAAAAGTCTCAAATAACTTAATGGTGTATTTTAATGTAATGGAAAACCAAGAACTAAGCAAATAACAAAAGCAGTAATTGGAAAAAAAAATAATGAAATAGATGTGAAAAAGTAAATAAGAGTTAGACACTTTGATTTATTTTCCTATTTAAATCTATTTTGTTTCTTTCTCATCTCATTGCTCCAGCACTAGAATGAATAGGAGTGTCTTCCTTCTGATTTTGAGAGTAATGATTTGAGTTTTTCTCCATATAATGTGACATTGGCTAGCCATCTGTCTTTATCATGTTGAGATAGGCTTCCTCAATTCTTAGATTCTCCAGGGCTTTTATCAAGAAGAAACGTAGAATTTTGTCAAAGGCCTTTTATGTATCTGTTGAGATAATTATGTTATTCCTATCTTGGATACCATCTTTATTATGTATTACAATTTGTCTATTTGCTTATGTAAAACTACCCCCACATCTCTAAAATAAAGTCAACTTGTTCATAATGAAAAAAAAAATTTCACCATTTTAGTGAACATGAGAAAAATTGTCTTTTTAAATTGCACTAATGGGCTAGAAATGATTATCCCGAGTGAGGTAACACAGAGCCAGAAGGACCTATAGTGAACATTCTCCTGCATGTTGATGCTGGCTTTATGATTTAGATACATTTGATTTATTTGCGATACTTAAAGAGATTATCAGGGTTGTAAGGACTCATGGAGAAGGAGGGGATCTTCCAAGGAAGACACTATAAAATGTATTGTTATTTTTTTTGTATTTATATTGCAGCTTTTGCCTCCATGTATGCCTGTGTGAGGATGCCAGACGTGCTGGAACTGAAGTTAGAGAAAGTTGTGAACTGCTAGGTGAGTGCTGAAAATTGAAACCGGGTCCTTTGGAAGAGTGGTTAGTGCTCTTAACTGCTGAGCCATCTCTCCATCCCCCAGAATATTGTGTTATAAAATGATGAATGGAAAATTATAGCAGGACCATTAAAAAGATTGGGGGATAGGAGGGCAGGTTACAGGACAGTGTATGGGGAGAAACAACATCAATGACTTCGTAAAAGCTGTTTGAACACTTACTAATATACAAGAGTTCTAAATTATATGCATATATACGATTAGTTTAAATAGAATTAACATACAATGGGAGAGACAATATCTCAACTAGACATTATAAGCTATCAAATAAAATACTTATCATGAGGACTGAGTTAAATTTTTGGGTTATTAGACAGAGGTGTTTCATGGATTCCACCCTACCTCACCTTGGCATGCTCTCCCTTTGCTATTGGCTACCCTCCACAACTTGACAGAAAAAAATGATTGCTGAAGACACCCCAAACTTATGGCACAGAAGAAATCAAGCTGATATGAAACTGGAAACTTCACCATTATTCATTGACGTTCATAGTGATGGAAGCTGCTTTATATACTAATGGAGGAAAAAAACATCAATCTCACCTCAATATCTATTCAGATAAAAAGACAGAATTATCAGAGTAAAATATATTCTATTACATTTAATGTTAGAATTAAATATACATGTGGTAAGAATCAGACATTATGTAATTTCGGTACTATTGAATTATGAAAAGAAGTAAACACAAATTATTAGATTTCCACAGCAAACACTTTAAGATTTACTGTAGTAATTATATCTTCTAAAGCTCTTGGACAAGGTAAACAGACATTATTTTTAACATCTCTTACCATATTATTCCTTTGATATTAAAAACAGATTTTAAACCAACAAGTATGAAGTACAACATGCTTTGTGTGGTATAAAGTACTCTGTTATATTGCACATTATTAAACATTCTTGGTATACAAAAAAAAGAATTAAAAAAACCCATATTTTTCTTCATATAATCTGTTCTGATTGCAGCTTCTCATCCTCTGCACTGTCCCAGATTCTTCCCACTTCCCTGTCCACCCAAATTCACATATTTTCTGTCATTATAATGTAAATTTGCATCTTCAGAAATATTGATCATAAAATAATCTAAAACAAAATAAAAACAAGCCACAGTAGTACAAAACAAACAGAAAAATGAGCCAAATATAAAAGTATAAGAAACACATATATATGCTGAGAAACACTTGTTTGCCCACTCAGGAAACCAATAAAAATAAAATTGGAAGCCATAATAAACAAGTAAAAGATATGTAAGGTTAAAAAAAATGCCCAAATAAAGAATGTAAGCACAAACAAACAAAACAATAAACAACTAAAATATCATAGAGTTCATTTATTGTTGTCCATCTACTGCTCAGCATAGGACCTGAACTTAAGCATAGTTTGTATAAACAGTGAGATTCCTTTAGAAGAAACAATGGGATTTTTTGTTGTTGTTTTGTTTTGTTTTGCTTTGTTTTGTTTTGAAAACAATGTTCAATTGGAGATAGCTTCTGTGTAAGTGATGATAGCATGTGTCTGCTTTCCCTTTCAGCACTAGGGCCGCATGTGGGTTAGAATGTATAGGACCTTTGCATGCTGCCAGTCTCTGTAAGTTCATATGTTCATTCCAATCTTTTTGTTTCTAGAAAGATTTTTTTCCCCTTCTTGTCTCCCTTATCCACTGCCTCTTACAGTCTTTCTGTGTTTTCTTCCCTGGAGTTCCATGAGCTCTGAAAAGAGGTATTTGATAAAGACATCCAATTTAGGACTAATAGAGGCATACAATTTAGGACTGAGTATTCCAAGGTTTCTCACCCTCTACACATTGTTCAGTTGCAAGTCTTTGTATTTGTTGCCGTCTACTGAAAGAGGAAGCTTCTCTGATAAAAGAAGAGTGTCATACTGATCTATGAGTATACCAGAATGTCATTAGGATTCATTTTATTGCAACAACCCTTTTTTTGTGTTCATTGGTCAGTAGGATTAATATAGTGAAAATTTTCATCCTACCAAACGCAATCTACAGATTCAATTACTTTCCATCCAAATTCACAGAAACTGAAAGGATAATTTTCATCTTCATATGGAAACAGAAAACCCAGGGTAGATAAAAAAAAAATGCTGAATAATTGAAGAGCTTCTGGAGGTCTCACTATACTCCATCTCAAGTTGTACTATACAGCTACAGTAATGAAAATATGTGATATTAGAATAAAAACACATCAATGAATGGAATTGAATTGAAGAGCTAGACATAAGTTTACATACTTATGGATATGGTATTTTTTTTTATAAAGAATCAAAAATATACAAAGGAAAAAAAAAGCATTATCAGCAAATGGCAATGGTCAAACTAGATGGCTTCATGTAGATGAATCTACAAAGATCCATTCTTAAGGCCCCTAGAAAACTCACCTCCAAAAGAATCGAAGACCTAAATTTACGTCATATCCACTGAACCTGATAGCAAAGAAAGTGAGGAATACCCTTGAACTCGGTGGCACAGAAAAAAAAAAACAACAAACAAAAGACTTTCTGAACAGAATAAAGATAACACAAGATCTAAGAACAACTATTAACAACTGGGAATTCTTAAAAAGGAAAAGCTTCTGTAGAGCAAAGGTGGCCATCAACTGGATAATACAGGAAGCTAAATAAAGGAAAGTGATTGCTGTGGGATGGTCTGTATGTCAAATGTGTTGCTGATTGGTCAATAAATAAGTCACTGATTGGTCAGTGGCCAGGCAGGAAGTGTAGGCAGGACAAGGAGGAGAAAAAACGGGGAAGTGGAAGTCTGAGTCAGAGAGACACTGCCAGCTGCCATGATGACAAACAGCATGTGGAGATGCCGGTAAGCCACGAGCCACGTGGCAAGGTATAGATTAATGGAAATGGATTAATTTAAGCTGTAAGAACAGTTAGCAAGAAGCCTGCCATGGCCATACAGTTTGTAACCAATATAAGTCTCTGTGTTTACTTGGTCGGGTCTGAGAGGCTGTGGGACTGGCGGGTGAGAGAGATTTGTCCTGACTGTGGGCCAGGCAGGAAAACTCAAGCAACAAGTGATTTTTTTATTAAGAAATATTTTATTCACTTTACATACCAACCACAGATTCACCTCTTTTCCCTCCTCCTGCCCCCTCCAGCCTTTCCTCCCAACCCACCCCCCCCATTCCCTCCTCCAACAAGGTAAAGCCTCCCATGGGGAGTCAGCAGAGCCTGATAAATTCAGTTGAGGCAGATCCAAGTCCTTCCCCCTGCACCAAGGCTGTGCAAGGTGTCCCACCATAGGTAATGGGCTAAAAAAGCCTGATCATGCACCATGGATAGATCCTAATCTTACTGCCATTAGGCCCCTTAAGCAGATCAAGCTACACAGGTGTCCTGCTTAAGCAGAGGTCCTAGTCCTGTCCCATGGAAGCTCCACAGTTGTTACTCTAAAGTTCATGAGTTCCCACTAGCTTGATTTCGTTGTCTCTGTAGGTTTTCCCATCATGATCTTGATGCCCCTTGTTCATAGAATCCCTCTTCGCTCTCTTCAACTGGATGTCTGGAGCTTGGTCTGGTGCTTGACTGTGTATCTCTGCATTTGCTTCCATCAGTTACTGAATTAGGGCTTTATGATGACAGTTAGGATATTCACTGATCTGATTACCGGGGTAAGCCACCTCAGGTACCCTCTCCACTATTGTTAGGATTGTAAGCTGGGGTCATCTTTGTGGATTCCTGGGAACTTTCCTAGAACCAAGTGATGTCTGCCTATCCCCGTGATGTCTCCCTCTATCATGGTATCTCTTTTATTGCTCTCCCACTCTCTCCTTTTTCCAGCTGGATCATCTCATTCCCTTATGTTCTCATCCCCAACTCCCTACCCTTTATTGCCCCCCCTCACCCCCAGTTTACTCATGGAGATCTGATGTATTTCCCCTTCCCAGGGTGATCCATGCATTCCTCTTAGGGTCCTTCTTGTTAGCTAGCTTCTCTGGAGCTGTGAGTTGTAGTCTAGTTATCTTTTGCTTTACATCTAGTATCCATTTACAAGTGAGTACATAGCATATTTGCCTTCCTTAGTCTAGGTTACCTCACTCAGGATGATATTTTCTAATTCCATCCATTTGCCTGCAAACCTCATGATGTCATTGTTTTTCTCTGCTGAGTAGTACTCCATTGTGTATATGTATCACATTTTCTTTATCTATTCTTTGGTTGAAGGGAAGTGATTCTTACCTACTGCACATCTGATAGAGGGCTAATATATAATACATATAAAGAACTCAGAAAACTGGACATCAAGGAAACAAATAGACCAATTAAAAACTGTGTCATTTTCAAAAGAGGAAACTAAAATGACTGAAAAACACTTAAGAAATGTTCAACATCTTTAGTGAGATGCAAATTAAAATTACATTGAGATTTCATCTAACATCAGTCAGAATGAGTAAGATTTACAAAATAAATTATAGCTCATTCTGATAAGAATGTAAAGCAAGGAGAACACTCCTCCATTGCTGTTAGGAGTACAAACATTACAGCCATAATGGAAATCAATATGGAAGTTCCTCAGGAAGCTGGAAATAGATATACTTCAAAATCCAACTATACCACACTTGGGCATATACCCAAAGGGTACTTCAACCTACTGCAAATCAACCACGTTCATTAGTGCTCTAATGATAATAGCCAAAAATTAGAAACAACCTAGATGTTTGTCAACATATGAATGGATATGAAAATTTTGTACATTTATACGATGGAATATTACTCAGGTCTTAAAAAATACATTAAATCATGAAATTTTCAGATTAGTGAATTGAGCTATAAAAAATCATCCTGAGTGAGGTAACTGAGACCTCAAAGTACAAATATTGTGTGTATACTTATATGTGAATATTCACTGTTAAGTCTTCAATAAGCAGGGACAATCCGTATAACCACAGAGCTTAGGTACAGAGTAAGGTACAAGATGGGAGATAAGGACCCTTTAGGATGGTGAAATAGAATAGATACATTTTGTAGCATGAATCTTAAAGAGTCTTATTAATAAAATCAAACCCAAGAGCCAGATATTGGGGTGAAGCTGGAAGATCAGAGAGACAGAACGAGCCACAGCTACCTCACCTTGCCAGATCCTCAGCTGGTCTTATTTCCTCAGACTGGATGCTTCTGTGCTCTCATCCCAAATGCATCTCAGCTGAACTGTGCTGCTCCAAAGCCTGAAAGCTTAACCAGCCAAATGCTTAGCCAGGCCAAATGCTTCTAGTTTCTGGTCCTCACGCCTTATATACCTTTCTGCTTTCTACCACCACTCCCTGGGATTAAAGGCTTGCTTTCTGGGATTAAAGGCGTGATGAGTCACCATGCCTGACTGTATCCTTGAACACATGGATTTCTGCCTCTGGAATGCTAGGATTAAAGGCATGTGCTACCACTGCCTATCCTCTATGTTTAATATTGTGGTTGTTCTGTCTCTGACCCCAGATAAGTTTATTAGCATGCATAATATTTGGGGGAACACAATACCACAGATGGGAGATAAGGACCCTTTAGGATGGTGAAATATAGTAGATACATTTGAATATACAGGGCAAACTGTAGGGATGGGAATTGCAGGGTCCAATAGAGAGGAGAGTGGAGAGAGTATGGAGAGGGACAGTTAAACTAATGGCAATATGAGGGGTTACATGGAAACCTAATAGTGTAGAGGTTTCTTAACTTATATGTGAAAAACATCTAAAATGTATTCACTAATAACAGGGAAAACAGAGCACAAATGAGACATCTCTTTCAACCACATTATTCTTATTTAGAGAGACAGATTGTTGTTAATGTGGAATTGTTGGAAAACATTATTATAAATGTTCATACCTTTTTATTGAAATGTGAGTATTTACATGTGTATGTAGCTATAAATGAAACTTACATTTAAGTCTGGGTTGTTGAAAGTTTAAAAAATTAGTAATAAGAAAGTTTTGTATGACATTAAAATCTCTCAACATTGTGGCTTTACTTTAGTGTTCTCCCACTCAGTATTTACAAGACTATGTTTCTAAAACCTCAAATTTTAAGGCTGAAAAAAATGGCTCAACAGGTAAATCATCATACCACTTTTATATGCTAGCTTATTGACACAAATATAATGTAAATTTGTAAATCTCAACCTAATTATACCATTTTCTCTTCCCTTTCTTCTTGTACTGCCCCATACACCCCTCCTTGCTCTCTTTTAAACATGGAGCCATTTCTTTCCTGAGACTAAGGTTCTTCTATGTAGGATAGATTATTTTACCTCCCTTTAGAAAATCCTGTGTCTTAATGAGATTTTCTCCTAGATGGACAGTTTGTATCAGTAGAAACCATTAAACAACATGTTCTTAAGTACTGTCACTTTTCATTATTTTGAATTAGTACTGCTACCTTGAAATTCTGGCTCATATAACTTTATTATCTAAATGGTAACTGTAATGAGAAATTTGAAGAAATCTATAATTATCTTCCACTTAATTTGATTGTGTTCTTTCAGTAAATCTACAAATACTTATCGAATACCTCATACTTTCTAGGCACTGATGTAATTGATAGGGACAGAAAAATCAATAAAATTAACAACATTTCATTCTCTTTGAACTGAGTTTTTGTGTGGACTAAAAGATATTATTTCTATGAGTAGAATAATAAAAAGTCAGGTAATGTTGAGTGCTATGAAAGAAAAGACACTGATATAATAGCAAGTAATGGAAAGTGTTATTATTTTGTTATGGATTATTATAAATAACCCTTATAGTTACACAAATTTTAGTAACAACAAAAGGATATAGAGGAAGAAGTCATGTTTATATGCAAGTTATACAAAATGGATTGTATCCACCCAAAAGTTATGTTATTTTTCTCTTCACTGTATCTGTAGGTGTAAGCTGGTTTGAATTTGGATCTTGGCAGATGCCCATAGTCATAGGGACTTCAGTAGGAAGGGGGATCATCCACTATGCCTGGTGTTCATAAAAACAAAGATGACAAAGGCACTCTTGAAGAAAAGGGCCATTTTTGAGCAATTAAAGCACTACAATTACAAAGAAGAATGCCACAGAGGGCCAAGTGCCTTAGGCAGAAAGAAAGAGGGAAGGCTGAGATCTCTGAAGGGTTCAGAGAGTATGACTCTACTGACATACAAGTGTAAGCTCAAAGGCCTCAGACCTTAAATTTCTACTGTGGTGAACCACCATCTTGAGTTATTTTATTATGGACATCCTAGGAAATTATTGCATTTGTGAAGCAAAACCAGAGAAAAGATACAGAAGTAGAACGTACATTAGAGATAAACTAGCAAACAAAGAGGGAAACTAAAGTAGAAACACTCACAAAGAGAGTCCAGTAGTTGAGATCATTCATATAATCAACTCCATTAATAACCCCAAAGCACTATATACTTAAGAGTTAATATCAAAAAAGACAGTGAATATATTATAAAAGCTATGTCCTTCTATAAAATTGAATGTCTTAGTTAAGTGTGATCTTTTGCAATATATATATATATATATATATATATATATTTCCTTTAATGAGAATGCTGTCACTATTCATTTGTGGGAAAACATTAATGGCTACTGATGGTTTTCATGAGTACAGTGTAATTGACACAGAGTTTTAAAAAATGACTCACAAAGAGTGAGTACTATTAAATGGGTAATAGCTGTTGAGTAAATTATAATCAAGTTTCAATCCACAGACCCAGAGAAGTTAGAAATAGAGGAAGTTTCTAGGGGTGACACATGGACTTCCCTGGAAAGGGAAACAAAATAAATTTTGTGGGTGGACTGCGTGGGCGTGGGTGGGTACTTGAGGTGGGAGGATCAGGTAGGGTGGCAATGTAGAAAGAGAATGAAGGAGAAATAGGTAGAATTGAGGAGCATTAGGAGGGCAGTGTGGAAACCCAGTTCAGTGGAAACTTCCTGGATTCTATGAGAGTGATCCTAGTGAAGGACTCCTATATATGTAGGATACGGAGTCTGAACTGGCCATCTTTTGTAGGCAAAGCTTGCCGTAGTGGTAGTGGACTGCATTGCTTTGAGATGTTGCTGAGAGAGTTCCATGGAGATCCCTAAATAATCCAGGCTGATGATAGGACAGAAGACAGTCCTCTGAAAACTGACAGTGGGACCCCATTGCCCAGGACAACATTCAGCTTACCGAATGTAGAGAGGTTGAGCTAGTGCCTGCATGGAGCCTTCACCCCTACATTCTAATGTCTTTGGTGCAGAAATGTGCTGTGCGGGCTGCAAAAAGAAAAACCTGGATGCCAACTGAGACACAAAAACCTCAACTGAAAAACCTGTCCTGCCTCCAGGAAGTGTTGGGGCAATGATTGCACAGATCTTGTGGGATTGGCCAACCAATGTTTGGTTTAACTTGAGGCCTAGGCCATGAGAGGGAGCCCATGTACTACACTGCCTGGATGGCCAGGGAAAAGCCAGATACTAGACAGCCCAGAGGCCTAGGGTAGAAAAAAAAAATCAATGAATTGATTCCTGATGATGTTCTGCTATACTCATAGGTTGAAACCTTGTTCAAGTCATCATCATAGAGGCTTCCTATAGAAGCTGATGGGAGTCGGTGCAGAGACCCACAGCCAGACATTATGCAGAGAGAAAGAGAGAGAGAATATAAATTTGAAGTTTCTGTTGGGTCCCTCCTCTCAGAGATTGGGAAACCCTGTCGAAGACAGAAGAAAGGATTGCAGGAGTCAGAGCAGATAGAGGACACTAGGAGAACATGGCCCACTGAATCAACTAAGCAAGGTTCACATGAGCTTATAAGTACTGAAGTGTCACTCACAGGACCTGCTTGGGTCTACACTGAATCCTCTACATATATGCAATAGCTATTACTTGGTGTTTTGGGGGGACTCCTATCAGTGGGAGTGAGTGTTTCTCTGACTTCTCTGCCTGCTCTTGAGACTCTTGCTCCTTTGGATTGCCCTGCCCAGCCTCAATATGAGGACTTTCACCTTGTCTTACTGTATCTTGTTTGTTTCACCTGGTCTGACTGTCATCTCTAGGAGGCTTGTCCTTTTCTGAAGTGGAAATGAAGGAGGAGTGAATCTGGGATAAAGGAGAGGTTGGGGGAGCAGCTGAGGAAGTGGAGGGAGGGGAGACTTCAGTTGGGATATATTATATGAGGCAAGAATCTATATTCAATAAAAATAAAAAATGAATCACTAATGAAAGTTTCTAAATTCTTGATGAAATGTAACGCTTACCATTCAGAAAGCAACAAGAAATCTCCTGATTGTTGTTAATTCATGCTGCCACTTTCTTTCTTGTTATATTTTTCTCAGCATTGATTTGATCAAAGTAGACATTTTATTAACTAAAGTATAGATATAGCAATGGAGAAAGTTTGTTTGGTTTTATTCATTGTTGTATTCAATAGTATGGAAAACTTTCCACTTATGATAGTATGAGATTTGAGACACATAAACAGTAATGCAACACTACTATGTGCATGCATAATTATTGTGCATATAAATTAGAGCTAGTTCACTCTAAAATGTATATGAAACAATAATACTTGACTTTGCTATGAAGCATTCACAGTATTATTTCCATTCTTTCTTTTTCCAAGGGGAAACTTTTCAAAAGGTCTCATTAAACTTCACGTATATTATGAAAATGTTTCACCTTACTATAAGATATATTTCAGTCATCAGATTTTAGAATACTTTACAATATACTTGCAGAGACTATTTAACATATACCATGTCCACATGTTTAGAAATATTATTCCATTTTTCTTTACAAGTACTGTTTCACACAGATTTTCAAGAATTGCAATGCTGTATTAATGCAACATTTGAAAATTATAAAGGTCTCATGTCCAACATTCTATTTTCTCCTTTTATAGTTTATTTGATGTTTTTGTTATATTTAAAGAGAATTTTCCGCTATAGATTTGTATGTTTGAGAAGTTTATCCACGGTTGGTGGAATTGTTTGGGAAAGATTAGGAGGTGTGACCTTGTTGGAGTAGATAAGTGTTTTTCTAGGGGCAGGCCTTGAAGTTTCAAAAGCCCGTTCTATTTCCACTTAGTTCTCTCGGCCTTGTGGTTGTGTCTCACGATGTGGACTTTCTGATATTGTGCTAGCACCACGTCTGCCTGTGTGATACTATGGTCCCTACATGATGGCCATGGATTCAGCCTTTGAAACCCTTTCTTTGATAAGTTGCCTTGATCATGGTGTCTTATCACAGCAATAGAAAATTAACTAAAACTGTATAAAGTATCTTTGAATATATTTTAATTTATTTTTCTCAATAATTTATATTCTACAATATTTCATTGTTATTTGGTCCCTGGCATTGTAAAGTCTGATATGCAAACAACTTAAAGGGAAAAATTAATATTAATTTATTAAAATAATAAACTATTAATTTAGTGAGGCCAGCATAAAAAGACATAAGTTAAGAAAAATTTCATGAATTATTTGGACATTCTATGTCTTAGTCAATGTTCTATTGCATTTAATTGTGGCTTTCTTGAACTCTGAGAGGTAAATTCCTTTATCCTCGTGGCAGGGAGCATGGCAGCACACAGCCAGACATAGTAGCTGAGGGTTCTATGATTTTGCTCACTTAAACAAAAAGTTCTGCGTTTCATACCTTAGAGATTAAAATAATTTTAATTTATATGATTTAAAGTATTAAATTTAACATTGTTACTAGTATTAATTACATGAAAGTAGTAGTGATACACATAAGAAAAGTGAAAGATATCAATTGGCAATGGCGCACGCCTTTAATCCCAGCACTCAGGAGCCAGAGGCAGGCGGATCTCTGTGAGTTCGAGGCCAGCCTGGGCTACAGAGCAAGTTCCAGGACAGGCTCCAAAGCTACAAAGAAAAACCCTGCCTCAAAAAAAAAAGGAAAAATGGAAGATATTATATTTATTCTTCTCTAGGTATTAATCTTTTGAGGCTTATAAAAATAATCCTGTAACTTGTGAATTACATGCTACATAGGCCATCCATCACCTTATCAAACACCCTTACTAAATAATTGTGAGGTGTATTCAAATGACACTACTTCCATAATGGCTTCAAACACTGCAGGAGTAATTTAATATAAAACATCAAGAACGAAGTAAAAATTCTTTCATCACATTTACAGAAAAGAAAACAGTTTCTGTATTTTCCTACTCAATGTGCATTAGCTAGAATATATTTCCTTTCACAACCCCATTTGAAAACATTACAAAATCAGTAATAAAATACACATAATAACATCACTTATTTAACCATAGTTCTACAGAATCTCTTCAATATTATAAAATAATTTATTTTTTAATTTACATTTAGATGTATTTACATCTAATGTATAAAACAGGACTCCAAGAAAGACACAGGGATTGCCCAATGACAGAGAAATGGATGAGATCTACATGAACAACATGGACGTGAGTGGGGTAATGAAGGGCAAGGGTCGAGGGAAAGAGAGTTTAGGGGAGCAGGAGATCCCAGCTGGATCAAGAACAGAGAGGGAGAACAAGGAATAAAAGACCATGATAAATGAAGACCACATGAGAATAGGAAGAAGCAAAGTGCTAGAGAGGCCCACAGAAATCCACAGAGATACCCCCACAATAGACTGCTGGCAATGGTCGAGAGACAGCCAGAACTGACCTACTCTGGTGATAG
The DNA here is from genome assembly GCF_007827085.1 of Peromyscus californicus insignis. Lineage (NCBI taxonomy): Eukaryota > Metazoa > Chordata > Mammalia > Rodentia > Cricetidae > Peromyscus > Peromyscus californicus. The sequence goes on along the minus strand of NW_026294413.1, from coordinate 17,323,631 downwards.
GATGGCCAAACACCCTAATTGTCATGCTATTTAAAATAACTAAAATTGATTGCCACAAATCTGAGTTCCTCTCTTATCTTACCTTGTTCACATGTCTCACCCTATAAACAGATACAACATTATTCAACTGATGTAGTCTATATTTTTTTTTTCTGAAATCAATTCACTCAATTAGAATTTGTAGCCATCCCATGTGGAATCAAGGCATCCTTCTACCTTGTGTTTCTTTCTAGGTCTAGATTGACATGCGTTTTCCACATTTGTTGATAGGGGTTGAACAATCAACCCATGAACAAGAAGTCTTGAAGAAGTAGGCTACCAGGAGCTGAAGAAATGGATCACAAGTTAAGAGAACTCACTCTTCTTGCAAAGAGCCCAGTTTGGTTCTTAGTACCCACATTCAACAGCTCACAATTGCTTGTGACTCTAGGTCCAGGGAGATCCAGTATCTCCAGCCCCTGTAGGAACTTGAACACAAGTATACATACATACCCATCCACATACATACAATTTGTAAAAAAATAAAAATAATCTCAGAAAGTAGCTTGTTACATAGTCATGGTCAAAGCCCTGTTTGTGGGAAGAAAGATAAGACACTCCTCAAAAGCCACTCAAACAAGAAAACTACAAAGCATCAGCATGACTGAAATGGGCTTTTTGTTTGGAATTACTTTCCTTCCTTCTATCTGACAAAGTCAACTTAATGGCCCTTTCCTACACACCATTAGTGGAGCTGCTACACTATTCATTAATGGTAAACACCACTTAAATCTGCTTTGTCTTGCCTTAACCCCTGAAGGGACAGACAGCATTTGTATTATAGTAACACGCCTTTGAAAATATCCTGATAATTGGAAAGATATATGTTTTATAGAAAACATTCTATCAGAATTCCTGAAATGACATTGAGTTTATGAATTATTGAAGAAGCAAAACAAACAAATGAACAAACAAAGGAATGCAAAAAAGGAAGAGGAGTAGACAACAAACACTTGGTTCAGAGCGCTATAGGAATATCGATAAAATGAATAGGGAAGGCATTTCAATTCATTTCAAAGACTGTTTAACATTTGCCTGCACTCTAATACAGACCCTCTGAGCTCTTTTCAGTGGTACTGAAAGTCTGACATAAAATACCTGAATAAATTCTAATGGCTCTTTACAATCACTGACCACTATGGAAAAATCTATCCTTTAATCAAGTAATATCCTGATTCTTTAAATCCAGATAAGTGAATTAAATCAATACAATAAAGGTTTGGATTGCTACAAAGTAATTCAAATAGACTGGGGTTCACTTTGGCTCACTAATCAGTTAGAATATAAAAAAAAAAAATTACAGGAGCAAATCATTGCCTTAATTGAGACTACATTGATAATATCATGCAGCCTTTTGTCCTCCTCTTTTTCATTCCTGTAAGAAAGTACATAATTCACTCTTGGAAGGCAGAATAATCTGCATTCAGGCATGTGATTTTGAATCAGTGTGAGTAAGTGAGTCAGGTTAATTTTCATAAGATCTATATCAATGTATAGATGAAATAGTATGGGGTAAAAGGAAGAATTATATGTCAAAAATGCCAAACACAAGGTGACTTGCAGAGGGTGGTATCTAATAACAACAAAAAAATAGTTCCATTTACCCAGGGGGCAAAAAAGCATCTTTGCCTCTGAAAATTCCTACAGTGTTTCACTGTTTTGTGTCGTTTGTGACATCGAGACACCTGGGTTTTTCTATTGACTCAAATGTTTCCCAGGACAAAGGCTGAAACATTGTTCTCCTGTTTAAGCTGGTGACAGTGTCTTGTTGTTATGTAACTGAGGGCTTCTACTAATGAATTCCTACTGATGTACAGTGTCTTTGTGAAATAATAATGTAATACAGCAAATAAATCAAAAATGTACTAAGTGGAAAGAGAAGCCTCTCAAACAGAAGGTAGGCCTTGAATTCAAGCTTGAATTAAAAGAAAGTATGAACATTTATGTAGAACTCACAAAAGGAGAAATTGTATTGTTTTACTTTTATTATGCTAGCTGCTATTTTCTAAAACTTTATATTAAATAGTTTAAGATTAACATTTAGAAATAAAAAGTAAATGTATAAATGAACAAATGAAGGAATGAATAAATTCTGCCATAAATGATTGAAAGAGTATTTACACATTATAATATAAATACTCTGATGCAGCAAACACTTGATGAATTATATGGTTGCTTCGGGAAGCTGGGCAATTAGCTTGGAAGAATAATTTATCTAATTTACATATATTTGCACCTTGAGTTTAAGTGAGTCTAAACACTAAAACAGAAAACAATTAGCATGCTGAATTTGCATTCACTGTCAATATTTACTGTAAAAAACAAATTAAGTTACATTTTACACCAAGAAATTCCATCACCTGTTTAATACGAAGTTCTCTCACAACTTGCCCTGAGCTCTGATTTTATTGCATCTGATAAATCTGGGCTCACATATATTCAGTCTCCACACAATACTAATTGAACTGAGATATTCTAGTCTAAGTGTTGCCTAAAATATTATAAACACTGTAATTATAAACAACAGCAATAGAAAAGATTTATTGCAGCAACAAAGTTCAAAAGCAAGGTCTCAAAAGGTCTAGCATCTTGTGACAGTGTACTTTCACTGAGGGCACCATCTCCTTTTTTTGGCCAAGCTTAGAGAAAGATCTCTAGGCTCCTTAGACCCTTATACTCAAGGGTGCCTGTTGTGTCCATGAGGCTCACAGCAATGTGATATATCAGCTTTCCCCCAAGGCATTTTCCTAAAGAATCAACATATTGACTATCATATTTCTATTTAATATTTTCAGGGAATTCAACCAGTCTGACCAAAACAATAGACAAGAAAATTTTACTTATTTATTTGTCAAGTGTCCAGCTGTCAACACAGAAAAAAACATGAACATCTTGACCTTCTGTGCTTCTGTGCTTCTTTATCCTGAACTATTAGCCAGATTAGGATAAATAGCTGTAATCAGTAAAAGAAGCTTTAAAACACAATTTTCTGCTGTCTGTTTTTAAAATGACATAAAAGTAGTCTTTTTCTGTTTGTTATCTGGTTAATTATAATATGACAGTCATTTCATTGCTGCATATATCATATATTAGTGAAAAATTATTCCTTCCACTCTATCTTCAGATAAAATTGCCTAGCTTAAATCTGTAACTCTCCATTTACAACACTTTCACTGAAATAAAATTACCTACCCCCTCTACCCCAATCACTCTTATGAGGTAAACAAAGGAAGTTTACTTCATGATTTCTCAGTAATGAAATTTTTCTGTCACTGACTTGTCTTTGGTAAACTTAATTATGTTGACTTGCATTCTATAAATTAAACCTATTATTCTCAGAAAATATTCCCCAGGGCCATTTTACATAAAACAGAACAGAAATATAGTTAAATTTTAGATGATACACTTCAAGCATAGTACCTGTAAAAGGTAATGACTATATCAGCAATAATTTCAAAATAATACCAATTTTCTGTTGGCTTTCTACTCAAGAAAGGCTATATATACAGGTTTCAGTCCTTTAGCTAATAAAAATTGAATTGATACCATAATATTCATCAACATATCTTAATAGTTATCAAGATTTTATATAAACATTTTTCAGGTTCTCTGATTAAAATATATTTCTATGAGTAGACAAAAATCATTCTTTTTTATATGTTTTGCTTAAAATTCATGAATGAAATCAGTATTTAGAACTTATTTGAAGACTGATTGTGTAGTATAATAGGTACAGTATTTGCCCAGCATGCTTAAGTGTAACACAAATCTTAAACAGTCTTATTAGTAAAAACCTCGGGAGCCAGATATTGGGGTGAATGCTGAAAGATCAGAGACACAGAACAAGCCACATCCAACCTCACCTCGCCAATTCCTTAGCTGATTCTGTTTCCTCAAACTGGAAGCTTCTGAGTCCTCACCGGAATGGATCTCAGCTGAACTGTTGCTAAAAGCCTAAAAGCTTAAAAGCCTAAAAGTCTCTAGTTCCTGGTTCTCATGCCTTATATACCTTTTTGTTTCCTACCATCACTTCCTGGGATTAAAGGCGTGTGTCTTTTCCAAGCAAGACAAATTCTGGGATTAAGTGTGTGCCACCTTGCCTGCCTTCTATGTCTATCTAGTGGCTGTTCTGTTCTCTGACCTCAGATAAGTTTATTAGGGCACACAATATATTGGGGGACACAATATTATCACATTTTCCCCTTTTTATCTAAAATAATAAAAGAAGCTTATAACTAATATATTATATTTTATATAATATTTTGCTAAAATTCATGAGTGAAATCAGTATTTAGAACTTATTTGAAGATTGGTTGTGTAGTATTATAGGTATAGTATTTGCTTAGCATGCATAAACCCTGCATTTAATCCCCAGTAAAACATAAAACTAGCCTTCATGGTGTACAGCTACAATCCAGCACTCTGGAGACAGAGCCAAGAGACTTAAGAGTTCAGGGCCATCCTTTGCTACATAACACATTTAAGGCCAGATTAGTTTATATTAGTGCCTGTCTTTAAACATATTGGAATTATGTAACATACCAAAACTAATTAATTTCATTTAATATGTGGGACAAATATGCAATGTAAAGTACAAGCATAGAAGTTGCAGATGAAATTCTAAATGGTCTTATTAAATAAAAAACACAAAGCCAAATATAGGGGTGAAAACCTTAGAGAGATCAGGGTAACAGGGAAAGCCACCAGCCAACCTTACCTCACCAACTCTGCAGCTTCCAAATGTGAGGTACTTGCTATCTACCCACACCTATATGCCTTGCTGTTCTGCCATCTGATTTTCTCTCTGTCCAGCTACATCACTTCCTCTTCCTATATAGCTCTGTCACTTCCTTTCTGTACAGGCCTCCAGAACTCTATGGTTGGTACTGGGATTAAAGGCATGTGTCACCAGACTTGCCTCTGTTCCCTAGTGTGGCCTTGAACACACAGTGATCCTGCCTGCTAAGTGATCATATTAAGGACATGTGCTACCACTGCCTGACTTCTTTGTTTACTTATAATGCCTGGCCTTTTTCCTCTGATCTACAGGCAAGCATTATTTATTAAAGCACAAATAAAATATCACCACACTTCAGCACAAATAAAATATCACCACAAAAGTCATTATTTTCTGCTTTCTTTTTTTAGTTAAGTTGCAAATTAAAAGAATTTCTTGTTTCAGTTAACTTGTTGCCCATACATGATACTCATGACATATTTTAACATTTGTGATTTCTAAAATGTACCTTGAATGACATGCTATCCACCCTCTTTGCTTGAGCAAGTAAATTCCCCTGTCATGGTGGAAAATGTACATGCTTATTTTCTAGCTAATGCTTAAACATTTTTCTATGCTATAATTTCAATTTCTATTTAAAAGTAGGCTAATGGAGAAAAGAAGGATGATTGAGGAACAGGTAATGGCTATAACAACAGCATGTAAAATTATAAAAAAGTGAGAGTAATTCCATTTTCTACTTCAATAAGAAACTTCACTCAACATTTGTGAGAATCGAGGAAATTCTGTAACATAATACAACTCAATTCAAGCAATAAGAGATAGTTTACTTTTAATAGTTGTAGTTTACAAGATGATACTTAGTGGAAACAATATGCAAGAGTAAACTATAGAAAGGCAGTCAATTATTGCACTGCCTGTGCTTCTAGGACTCTAAGCCAGAGATGAAATTCTGGGGGCCATGGATGAGGCCTGAGCACCCACCATCACCCCAAATTCTATTTGTCAGAGATATGTTGGTAAAGTAGAAAAATTAAGTTTATTTTGATTTGGCCAGCCAAGCAAGACAGATATGGAGAAGGCTTTTTCCACATTTTGAGAATAACTACAATGTTACACAAAGGAATATAAGTGGGGAACCCAAAAGCTTAACAATTTAGTAGGTTGTGACATAATTTCAGGTTTGATTCTGTGGGGAATTGGTCTTACATCGCTGAATCAATATCTCAGAACATGGTGGATATGAACATTACACATAGAAAGCATACAATACAAGATATATATTTCTACTTTACATGTCCTAGGAGGTCTTGTTATAAATATATTGCTTAATTTCTTTGTGCAGTTCAGAAGGGCACTACAAGCTACTCTGGTCATCACTATCGTTCTTATATAACATAAATGCATCCAAAATTTCAAAATCCTTTGTAAGATAAAAACAAATCTAACTATCACACGGCATCTATCAAAACATGCACAATAACCCCATATTCAAGATTGAATGTGCATGCCTAGATATGTAAATGGCTGCCTGGTATTTTGAAAGATACATTTTTTTCACTGAACTCATCTTACTTTTAAAATCAAAATATATTATAACTTTTGCCATACATGCTCTTTATTAAAGCTACAAGTAAAATTATTTCTAAGGTAAAGAAATTATAGGGAAAACAGAACATTAAATCTAATCTATCAGTAGGATTGAGATGAAAAATAGGTTTCTTAGAAAATTTATTTAAAATTACCTTATCTGGTAAGCATGAGAATCTCCTTAACAACACTGATAAAAGAGAACATCCTAAATAATAACTTAGAGAACAAAATTCCATTTACTTTTTGGTCCCTCTTTTAAATTTCTCTTCAATATGCTATGCCATTAATAAGGAGAAAATTGCTGAACAATATTGTAGTTAAAAAAAAATAAGAAAGAAAGAAAGCCTCAGGCTTGAAAGTAAAATATGTTCAGTACCTTCTGTCAACTCAAAATAGAGACCGTACTTTAAAGAAAAATACGAAAATAGCTTATTTTGAGCAGAATACAAGTGACCTGTACCCATGAGCACAGATTCAAATTACTTTGAATGAGAGTTCCAAAAAGGAAATTGCAACAACTGTTATAAACAGGGAACAGAGGAAATTGCTATCAACACGTTTACTGACTATGTTAGGCCAGCACCACATAAGCTGGCTGAGAATTAGGAAATGATATGACCAATGGCCCGGACAGGTGTGCTGCTGCCTTCTTACTGACAAGAGTAGCCAAGTTCTGTTTTTGTCATTTTATGGACAGCTTCAAATACACATCCCACTTTATACCTCAATAGTCCTGAGACTGCTATATCAGTCACAAAAGTTAGAGTCTCCTAGTAGGAGGCAGTCCTTTGTCTGAGGCTTGCTTCGCCGTCTCCCTCCACTGCTTCCTCAGCATCTTTTGACTTCACATGACTAAAAGTGGTACTGCTTCAGAGTGACCAAATGTAGAAGCAAAACCGGAATGATTTAGTATGAAAATGAAACATGTGAACTTTAATATCTTCCTGCTTTTATAAATGGATTCTCAGGTTAAGGTTAATAATTTTAAAATCACCAAGGATATCATACAAATTGATTCTCTTTCTCCTTCCATACCTTCCTTTGAATGAAAATGACACATGGGTCATGATAATTTTACTCTTTTCATGCTTCATTTAACTTTAAGAAGAATTGATTATTCTCAGTATTTAATAAATTCTGTGGTCTATTTCACTTAACGTTTGTTCAATTACAAAAGGAAACAAGTGAAGTTTTATTTGTGCAAGCTTCTGGAATACTAGGATTTTTTTTTCTTTTGCTGTTCTGTGTATTTCCTTAAAAGAACAATTTCTATTGACTTTATCTACCATTAGCTTATAGAGGCTGTTTGATTCCGTAATACTTTATGAAAATATAACCCTGTTAACTGGGTAAATAAAAGAAGTTATTCACAGTATATACATATTCAGTGATCTGGAAATATGATCATACTTAGACACATGTTTGTCTCATGTTTAGACCAAATCTGAACAGCATATGAATATCATTATCAATAAAAACTTTCAATATAAAGTCATTTTTATTTTTATTTTAAGATTCATTGAGGCATACTCAGTATTGAGGCTACTTAAAAAATAAATTATTTTCTAGATTTGATTTCAATAAAACACTTCTTAGTTATGTTTTCAGAATAACAACATTATCAAAAAACAAATGATGATAGTATTTTATATTTAACATTGTGTCACTCAGTTTTCTTACTGCATTTCATTCTATGAGAAATTCTACATGAGAATACGTGTGTCACTTCCAACGTGAAAGCTTTTTGTTATAACATGAAAATATCTGACATAATATGAAGACAGAGTATATAATCTTTTGGGTTAATTTTAAGACTGTTATAAATTGAATTTGATTCAACTAAGGTATCTAAAGAGAAGATTCAATAACACCCTAAATTTACCATTCTTGGTGTCACTTGTTTAGAACACAGCAATTTATTGCTGAAAGATAATAATTTATTTTCTAAAATCTTCAATGAAATATGTTTCCATCTCTTTCCCTCTCTTTAGTCTCCTCTTTTCTTTCTTCCTTTCTTCTTTCTTTCTCTTTTGATTTGGAATAGAGATCAGGAGGATAAATTGATGTTAAGTATTTGGCTTCTGTTTATCAATGTATCTTATTTAATGAATGAATTCTGTCCAAATTAATTGTTAATTTCATAACTCACTGATAAATATTTTCCTTTGTTGATTTTTGAGACTGAATTTTAATTGCATTTCTCCTTTCTCTTTCCTCCCTCCAAAACCTTCCATAAACCTGTCCCCATTTTCCTTCAACTTCATGGCCTCTTTATAAATTAATTGTTATTGCATACATATATGTTTTTCTATATACATTTATATATATACACACTGTATATATGTGTGTGTATGTTGTGTGTGTGTTACTCTTATATATAGCTTCTCAGAAATGACTACTTGGCACCAGTCAAGTGTGCTCTCCTGTAGGGAGGCAGAGTTTTCCCATTTTCAGCTTTACTCAGATACCTGAAATTCCTTGCATGTCACTGGTACCTCCTGAACTTTCCTCTCCAGGTCAGTATGCTTGTGAAAGAAATTTTTTTTTAATCTCTTAAAAATTGTATCGTTTTACTTCATACGTGCCTTGCCTCTTATATCTGGGCATCATTTCCATGCCTTGTGTCCACAGAGAGCAGAAGAATGTGTCATTTTTCTTGAACCTGGAGTTGCTGACAACTGTGTCCTGTCATGTGAGTTTGGGGAATCAAATCCAGTCCTCTGGAATAAGAGCAAGTGCTAAGTCAACCCTTGAGACCCTGAGAAATTCTTTTTAAAAGCAGAATTGTTAAAGTATTTTAACTATCAGGGTGACTTTGCTTTCAGATTTTACAGTTTAAACATCAAGAAAGACAAATGGATATTATAATAAACAGGGCCAGTAAATGTGAAAGTATATATATATATATATATATATATATATATATATATATATATATATTAAATACAGCAAGCAACTGTACATCAATAAATGGCTTAAACAATTTAACATATTTGCCATGAACTGGATGTCATGTGCTATCCAGACGCCTCTTTTGGAAATCCAGATCTTCACACAGAGATGAATGGTACTAGAAGTGGATTGATGAACACCAGTCAGGTATAGATGAGGTCCTGAAGGGTGAACCTGAAAATGGAAGTAGTGACAGCAGAAGGAACAGAGGAAGACTAATCTTTGTGCCATCTGATGCTACACAAAGCTGGCCACGAGGAATTAAGAAACATGTACACAACTTACATGAGAATTTTGATTTTGTTCAAAATATTTATATTTAAATATTTAATTTAATTGCTTGATCCATTTAATTACAAAATTTATTTTCATAGTAAGGCTTTGTCATTTATTTTGTCTCTGCGGTGGTCTTTGACATTTATTCCATAAGTGCTTTTTGGAACTGTTTTTTTCCTTCAAAAACTTTTAGTTGTTTATATCATATCTCTGTGTATTTGTATGTGTGTGTTACTTGTATATATCTTCTTAATTCTTGTGGGCCGCAAAAATATATCATAGAGATTCAGCTACATATTAAATCTATACCTTGACTGGCCAAGGGTCTGTCAAGACGCAAGGCATTTATTATGATTATTTGGTGATATCCAGCCTTTAATATTCCAGCTGTCTTCTACTATGAAATTCTGGCATGCCCAAATATTTTCAGACCTGCTGAACTTCTAGGTTACTAAATCCCCTGCTGAGCCTAGGAGATAAACTGGCTGGAGACCCATAGTTTTGCTTCTTTTGCAAATAAAGCTCAGACCATCCCCTTGACCCAAGGCCTAGCAGCTCTCTAGAGCAACTGGACTGAGAACAAAAGAGGTTTTTACATATCAAGGTGAGAGGTAGAATAACATTCCTGAGGAGGCAGAGAACCATGTGCTCAGGGAAAGAGAAGGCAGGCATTTTCTCTAGAAACCACACAGAACAGCATGGCGAGAGAGAAGAAAGGAAGACAGGTTCTGTAGAGGGTAAGCAGATCTCGGGTAGAGTTTTCTGAGTAGAGAGTAGTGGACATGGAGAATGAGGAAACAGGATGAAGATGAGGCTGGAAGCATAGGAATTTGGTCATTAGCAGAACTATGAGCTAGGGAACTAGATGGAACTGAAGCTATGGAAACAGGATTTCATTCCAGAGAAATATAGTAGATGGATAAAGAGCTTGGTATATCTAGAGTTGTTTTTGCCTTAAATGCCTGACGAAGCTACAGCTGTATTTATAGAATTATATCTTAGAGGAATAAAGTTAACAGACATAAGAACATTAGTGTATGTAGATTTTTTTTTTCCCCTCAGATATCCCACACTGGATGTAGCTAGACCCCAGGGTTTCTGGGCACTCCATATCTGGAGCCTGAACAGGATACTCATAGGACTAGGGCTTTAGCTATGTTGAGGATCTCACCAAGGGTGATGACTGGCGAGTAAAAGTTCCTAGATAGAATTGGCTTAGAAGAATACAGTAAATGGACTAGAGAAAGCTGTACAGAAAAAATTGGCTTAGAGTAATAAATAGAATGGACTAAAGAACTCAGTATATATAGATTCATTCCCACACCGGCTGATAGTGTCTCTTCTGGGCCTCCTAGTACAGTATAATATTAAGCCTAATATTGACTTTATCACTTTACTATTTTAATCAGACTAAACTACACATCATTTTTTAGTAATATATTTTCTCAAAGATATTTTACTACTATATGTTGTCCTAGATAGTTTTATATCATCTTTACACAAATTACAATCATCTGAGAGGAGCGATCCTCAATTGAGAAAATGCCTCCAGAAGATTGAAGTATATTCAGGTAATCTTGTATTCCTTTTCATAATTAGTTATTGATGGTGGATTTATGGTAGAAGGTGCTGCCCATTGTGGGTAGAGATACCACTGGGCTAGAGATACTCATATCCTGCCTCCAGGTTTTTACCCTGCTTGAATTCTTGCCTTGACTACCATTAATGATGGACAGTTACATGAGGAAAAAAGTGAAAAAAGCTAATAATTCCTCAAGTTGCTTTTGGTAATGGTGCTTAATCATAGTAATAGAAATACTAAGACACATGTCTAAAGGTGACATATGTAACTTAAGAACCAGAGAAATGGATCTCACCATTGGTGATTTTTCTGCTCTTCATTTTTGCTTCATTTACTGTTAGTAATATGTAAATAATAGATAATAAAAATGAAGTATAAGTATTCAAAAATTCAAAGGAGCAACTCTTCAAATACAAATATGTTTTGAAATATATTACTATTCAAAAAATTGAAACCAACAACGTTGTTAAAACAGAAGCAGGCAGTAAGGAGAATACTAATATAGACTTTCAGTGGTATTGCTGCTCTCTGGATCTTAGATGTCTTTGTGTTAAAGCAAAGTGACAAAACTTAAGGATGTTGGCCATATAGAAGAGAATTCCGGTCACTGGCCACATGAAGATAACGGGGATATTGGGACTTCAGCCCATCTTTTCCTTTCTTTATTCTCCAGGTTTCACATCATACCATCTTCAGCCTTATCTTTCTTCCAAGGTGCATTGATCCATCATTGATCCAAATAAAAATACAATTAAGGTCTCTAGACTTACCAAATGTAAGTTCAGACACAAAATTAAACCCCAATCACAAATGAACTATATATATATATATATATATATATATATATATATATATATATATATATATATATATATTAGTTTTTTGAGATAGGGTTTCTCTGTGTAGCTTTGTGCTTTACCTGAAACTCACTCGGTAGCCCAGGGTGGCCTTGAACTCACAGAGATCCGCCTGCCTCTGCCTCCCGAGTGCTGGGATTAAAGGCGTGCACCACCACCACCCAGCAAACTATGTTTTTTAAATAAAAATGTATCTGATTTAATATTCATTATTACTCTGAAAATCTAGTTAATCTGGGTACTCTTTCTTAATAGAAACTCAGCAGAGAGTATAATATCTATTTATCACCCATTCTTTATTCTGTAAATGATCATTTAAATGCTCATCTTGAGAAGCACTACTAAATAAGCATACAAGTTAAAAATACAGCTTCTTTCCAATTCATGTTTATAAATGCAGTCATGACTTTAGGGATGGATTTTCTGTGTGTTTAATTATAAATATTTTACCTCAAGAAAGCTAAGAACCTGTTTAAATAGCTAATGACAAATTAGTGAAAAAAAAAAAAACTTATACTCTACTGAGTATTTCAGTTTCTCAAATGAACAGATAATCTAATTTTAGAAGGACCAGTTGTGTTGATTTTAGAATAATAGGAACAATGATCATTTTCATTGAATTATGCAGCTTTTCATTTTTATTGTGAGTGTAATAATTTATATATTGCCAGACCAACAGATATAATAGGTACTCAACATGACACTATTTTGGTTCTCAATCCTACAGCAAGATGTAAGAAACTAGCTGATGCTGAAAGATATCATGGTTCCTATGTAGTTTTTTTTTTTTTTTAATAAAATACTATTGGGTTTTAGGATGGTTAGATGCAATGTTAAGGGATAATTTATGTCTACAAGACAAAAATCAAGAAAATTTATATGGTTCTATCCAATTGCATATCTAATAATATAGTTTTCCCTTAAGGTTTATTTGTTCAGATTGACTTGGTTCTGTTCATTTTGTAATGATAGATAACATTTTACTAAACAAGAGAGTGATTCAGAGTTTTAAAAAAAAGCAATCACTAAATGTTCTTTTGACTGAAAATTATTTTATCACTTTTTATAATAATATTCATGTTGTAAGCAGATATTGTATTGTTGGGATATGACTCTGACTTTCTCACATTCCCTGGTTCTGATCCCCATGAATATATTCAGAGGATACACAAAGTACAGCTTAGAAGATACACAGTTAATTTCAAAGATCCTGAGACAGTCTCAAGATAAGCCATATGTAGCCACATCGTCAAATCTTAATGATTTTTCTATGTATGAAATCATGAGGCATTTTAAAGAATTACTCCTTTGCCAAAAGAATTCACTGAATGTAAACCAGGAAGGCATGTGCAGATCGGTTTATATACCCAGTAATACTAAAAGGAATGTGGATATTACAGGAAAACTCAAATATTTTCTTTTAAACTTTCTCATTTGTATTTTAACTTATTTTAGTTTTCTTTCCTACTTTTATTTCAGGGATTGTAATATAAGCAGAGCATTGCTCCACTCCTTTTATGCCCTCCAAGCTCCCCCATATGTCCCTCCTTGGCCCCTTTATCTCTAACTGTTGTCATATGCATCATATATACTTATTTATATACACAGAGAGAGAGATATGTACACATATCCTCAAAATCATAAATACTTCTTGCTCAGTGTCTGTAGCATTACTTGTATGGATGTTTCCTGATTGTTTAGTATTAGATAATTACTGTACTTGTCTCTGAGGAACACTATTTCTCTTCTCAGAATTCCTTAGTCGCCTTTCTTCTTTGTGTATGGTTGAGGTCTCTTGAGCCTTCCTTCATGCACTTTAGGATGTCTCTGTTTGTCATCCTTGCTAAGCTCCTGCTTAGGCCATTATGTTGGTGAGAGTTTATGGCTAAAGCTTCTATATTTCTAGGGGACAGAATCTCACAACAAACTCCTGGATCCTTTGGCACTCACAATCATTTTGCCCCAGTTAGTCAATGCTCACTGTACTTTGGGTGATGGGATGTTCTGTAGATATATCCATTAGGACTGGGCTGCGCAACTCAGCATCATGATCCATTGAGGTTTCATATAATGCTCTCTGTCACAAAGAGAAGTTTCCTTGATGAAAGGTGAAGACTATAGTTATCCATGGGTATAAAGGCAGTATTTAGAATGTAAATACGGATTTTGATGGCTGAGTAAAGCGATGGTTGTACGATGTAACTTTATAAGGGGAAGAAGTTTCTTATTATGTTCTCTCTGAGTTCTTTATTTTCAAACTCTTTTCATTGATATTGCTCCTGTTTGGTATATTGGATAAACGTTTTACTTGCTCTAGGTGGATCTGATTTTATTTGGAAACCTAGTTGATGCTAACCAAGGCACTATCCATCCATGCTCTTTTCATAATGCTCAGGAACAGAAGAAACAGTTAAATATTTTAAAAACCATAATACAAATTAATTATGAAGAGTACAGTTCTCTCATACAGTATCACCTAAGAAGTATATGGACAGACTGCTCATACAGTACCTTTAAAAGAAAAAAAATTCTGAATTAGGATTTGTCAAAAAATATCACAAGTTTCAAAATAGTTTTATATATCATATATATATATATATATATATATATATATATATATATATATGTAAAGCTACTTAAAGAAATGCTGTGGTGATATTGTATTCCCCAAAATATTGTGCACTCTAATAAACTTATCTGGGGTCAGAGAACAGAACAGCCATAATATTAAACATAGAGGTTAGACAGTGGTAGCACACACCTTTAATCCTAGCATTCCAGAGGCAGAGATCCACCTGAATCTCTGAGTTCAAGGTCACGTTGGAAACAGCTAGGCATGGTGACTCACACGCCTTTAATCCCAGAATGTGAGCCTTTAATCCCAGAGAGTGATGGCAGAAGGTAGAAAGATATATAAGGCATGAAGACCAGAAACTAGAAGCTTTTGGCTGGGTAAGGTTTTAGGCTTATGAGTAGCAGTTCAGCTGAGATTCAATCTGGATGAGAACTCAGAGGTTTCCAGTCTGAGGAAACAGGATCAGCTGAGGAACTGGCGAGGTGAGGCTGTGACTTGTTCTGCTTCTCTGATCTTCCAGCATTCACCCCAATACCTTGCTTCAGGTTTGTTTTTATTAATAAAAACTTTTAAGATACTTGCTACAAAATGCTAAGAAGATAATCACTCATTTGAGACACTCACCACCCTACTGTTATTTTGAAATACATATTAGCATTATATATATATATTAGCATTATATATATGCATATGCAAGATTGAACTTTACCTTAAATGGCCTCACGAAAAGGCATACAATTAAATATACCATTCTGCAAATAGTTTTAGTTCTTATATTCAAGAAAAGATGTTTTCAAACACCTGAAATTAATTTTACCTCATGTAATATTTTTAGATTCTTTGTACTTGCCATGAAAATGAGCATCATGAAACATCTGTGAACATAATAGAGCGAGAGTTTTAAATACTTATTTTATATAAACTTTGCTGACATAATCATTCTCTGTGAATATTTTTTAAATGTATGTTAATCACCTCTAAGAAACAAAAGCTATTAGACACTAAAATATCCAGTGGTATGGATTTGAAGCAAAAGCTAAGCCTTCAACAGAAGACAATAAAATAATTAAAAACATGCTTCTTGCCTTTTGAATATTTTTCATGCATCAGTAAAAATCTTTTCAACAAAGTAATAGAACAAAGCATAATTAGAAAATGGCAGTCAATTACTCTTGGAAGTATTTCTATTTATCTCCATTAAAACATTGCTAAGCTTAAAGACAAATGTTTTGTGAGTGTGCATTTGTCAGATAAGAATTCTGAATAAATAGTGCTCTTAAGATTAGCATAATTCGCCTAAGGGAATGTCAGCACATAAAATAAGTCAAGGATGGGGGATAAAAGGAGAAAGGAAAATAATGCCAGTAGCCTCATACATAGGAGTAAAGAATATGTCTGTGTTTTCCTGATCTTTTAAAAATGTGAACACAAAATTGATCTTTTCTGTCTTTTCCTGGTACAAGTTATCCTTCCTCCCACAAAATGTGCTCACATATTATAATGAGGTTACATTTCTCTACACCATAATTTCTGTAAGAATTTAAGGAATGCTTTAAGGTGAAATGATCATACTAGTTTAAGTTTTTTTTAAACTATCCGCAGAGCACTGCATATACCATAAGCATACTTGATTTAATGATGCCAAATCCTCATAATTCATGAGCCAGGGGAAAGTAAGACTGATAACCTTGTGTGTTCTTTTCATCTGCATCCATCCTTCGTTAGAAAGGATGTTTCCCCTGGTTTACTTTCTCGTTCAGAGCACTTACTGTGCATTCTGGCTGATAAATGCAGTTCTTCTTTAACCAATAAAGTGTATGATATCCCCATAAACTTATTTTTAACTTTCCACTTCTTGCAATTTGACCCCGATTCTTTCCATTTACTAATATTTAGCTACATCTCTATGAATTTTATTTAGTTACATAACTCAATTATTTTTCCCATGTATGTGCTACAGATATTTAATCTGTGGCCTTCGTACTCTAAGCTGCTATTAATGAGTCATGTTTTGCCCCTTTCACAGAAAATATCTTGTTTAAAATATGTTAGCTCAGAGAATTTTAATACTTAATAACTAAAGATAAAAAGATAATATTTCTCCAGCCAATGTCTCTGCCACCACTACTCAGGGCCAATAAGTTTCAAGGATCTGAAAGTTCTGGTAACTCTTCTGATTCCATCACAGGGATGCCTCTAGAGACACACAATGCCACCTATAAAAGATTCCTTAACAATCTGCTTCTCAGCCTTCCTTCCTCCCTCCTTTCCTCCCTCCCTCCCTCCCTCCCTCCCTCCCTCCCTCCCTCCCTCCCTCCCTTTCTCCCTTCTACATTTCCTTTCTTTTCCTGTCCTTCCCTTCTTTTCCCTTTCCTCCCTCCCTCCATCCCTCCCTCCCTCCCTTCCTTTCTGCTTCATTCATTCTCTTTTCTGAGAAAAGGTATTGTTTAACCAAGGTTGGGCTTGAACTCATTATCTATAACTCATTATATAACTAAGGAGATGTTTGAGCGTTGATCTTCTTACCATTGTTTCCAGGGTTCTGGGATTTCATACACTTGCTTTCAAACTTGGCTCAAGGCTTTGTGCATCACAGGCACGCATTGCTGCCACTGAGGTATATCCTCAAGCCATTTGTGTTGTTTCTTCAGTATTGGCATATGATTTGGTTGAAGGTTCTGTTGCTGTTGTAAACGCTGTCCTCTCCTGGGAGTAAATACAAGACACCAACAATCAGACAATTTGTTTTTATAATTTTATCTATAAGGCAATATTCATTATTTTTTGATTTTTGTTTTTTGTTTTTTTTTTCGAGACAGGGTTTCTCTGTGTAGCTTTGCGCCTTTCCTGGGACTCACTTGGTAGTCCAGGCTGGCCTCGAACTCACAGAGATCTGCCTGGCTCTGCCTCCCGAGTGCTGGGATTAAAGGCGTGCGCCACCACCGCCCGGCTTGGCAATATTCATTATTAATGGTTTGTATTAAAGAACAAAATGGAAAAGCAGTCTTTGTCAAACAAAAAATTAGATTAAATAAAAATAAAATTCAAATCCAAAGTTATTTTCATTATGGAAAAGAGTCTCTAGAAAACTAGAGGACATTTAAAAAAATCTCTAGGTGAGTTTTATAAAAATCAATACACTTTCTGTCTATAAGGTGATGAGGTTGTAAACAAGCTTTCAAACAAAATATTGTAATGAGAAGCTACAAAAGCAGTGAATAGAGGGGTCTAGTAGGAAATAACTTTGTCTGGTCAGCTTGCTCTCAAGTTAAACATTAAAGAAGGAGACAGACATTTTTTAGTGTTAACTCAGACATAGAAGCAAGCCATGTACTAGGGAAGAAAGAAACTTGACTAAACCAAACAGATAAGAAATAAGAATCTGTGGACATCAGGTCAATCCTATACCTGTCTGTATTGGTTTAAATGAAGTATTCCAAGTAGCCTCAGGAATTTCAATATGTGATCCCCAGTTGCCGTGTTTTTTGGGTAGGTTTAGGAGGCCTGTCTTTGTGAAAGAAGTATGTCATTGGCATTGTGGTTTCAAAAGCCACAGCTATTCTAAATGATCTCTCAGCTTCCTGCTTGCCGTTTACAAGTGAGCTCTCATCTGCCCTCCAGTCACCACACCTGTCTGCTGCCACTGTGCTTGACCCTGATCTACATGGACAAATATTTCTCAGGAACTATACGTCCCAATAAACACTTTCTGCTAATGTTTGGCTTTGTTATGGTGTCTTATTACAGTAGTAGAAAAGTAATAAAACATTACCCCTTTGAGAAATCCTTACAGACACTTTCTAGGTTACAGCCCAGGCATGGATGTCTACATCATAGGCTTCAGAAAGTAATCTTGAAGAAGCATAGAAACCATACCACAGTATCTGCAGAGGAGGCCAACTGAGGTAGCTCTTGGCTCCAAGTGTGCCATAACATAAGTGCCTTGGGTTATAACAGTTAGCAATGTGCAAACTCAATCAGTCAGAAGCTGGCAGAGCAGAACACTGAGAAATAATTTCATGTAGTATTGCCAATACAGACTTGTTACTAATTTAACCAAAGTGATGTGAAGTGAATATAAGGGGAGACTCCATTGCAAACATCATCTAGTTCTTTAAAAAAAAACTAAATGGGTTTCTAAAATAACAAAAGGCATGAGAAAGTCAGTATGAAGAACAAAAATTATTCTAAAAAGAAATTATGACTGACACTAAAACAGATTACTCAGGGGGAGGGGATAAAAAAGCAGGCTGCTTATAGAGGAGAGGAGGAAAAAATAATACAAAGTTTAGTATTACAAATTACTAAAAGGCCAATGGTTTATCTTTATATGAACATGTTCTATTTTTGTGTCCATATGCCATTGATAAGAGCTGATTCTTTGATAAGGAATTTGTAATTTGTATATTTAGTAGTGGATACATATGCATTTTTGTGTATAAAACAATCATATATATATACATGCTATTATACGTACATATATACACATGCATATATATATATATATATATATATATATATATATGAATGTATCATGTAGGTAGGTATGAAACACTTAAAGGAAAAGGCCGTGCTTTTAAAGGAGATCAAGCAGGAAGGGTACATAGTAGTACTTCAAGGGCGGAGAATAAGGAGGAAATGACCTAATTGCATTCTAATCTCAAAAATTAAATGAAAATAGTATTTTAAAGACATTTCAGTCCCTGTACTGACAGTGAGAGGGGCACACACACACTCCCTTTCAACTACTAAAGATACTTAATCATGCATTTAATGAATAAAAACCCTATTTTCATAATATGAAACAAAATTATTTTCTGTGACTCTTCTAATGTTTTCTACGTTCAGTTATTGATCAGTTATTTTAATTAATCTTTTACTTTCCCCCAAAGCATAGTTCAAACATTCTGCATACCAAATGATTTCATCTGTGCTAAATTTAAGAATCACATCTACCCAGACTACCTCTCTGTTGTTAATTTTAATAACACTAACATGACTAGGAAGAAGCCTAAATTGGTTCTCATCCATATGAACATGGGATATCCCCTCTGTCTAGAACAAGAATTAAATAAAAGCCCAAAGGTAAATACAATTTGCCCTGTGACTGCCAGGCTTGTGGGAGAGATTTGTTACAGATGCATACTTGGCAGCTTAGTTTCTTTCATTTTCAATTGCGGTGTGTGTGTGTGTGTGTGTGTGTGTGTGTGTGTGTGTGTGTGTGATATAGGCCATGCATGCAAATATATTTGCAAGTATGCTCAGCATTATGAATGCATGTGTCTGGATAGTAGATATAATTGCTAGGTTTCTTCTCTATGGCATCTCTATATTTTAAGATACAGTGTCTCATTGAGTCTGGGGCTCACCATTTCAGCTCACCTGTCTGGCATCCAGCTGGTGTCCATCTGTCTCTGTCCACACCCAGAACTGTAGTTAGAGATTAGTGCCCTTGTATCCAGCTATTATAGTGGGCTATAGATTCAATGTGATGTTATCACACATGTTCAATTAACGCTTTAACCACTAGGCCAGCTCCACAAACTGGCAAGTGATTTAACTAAGAAATTTTGTACAATTCTCTGTTGTATTTTTATATTTTAAGCTAGTGAATATGGCTGAGGATTATTTTTCACTGCACTTAACATATATATTTATATAGATATATGTGAAAATATATTACATACACACATATGTGTGGAGCAAGCATTAAACTAAATTTATTTTGTATCACTACAAACAATAAATATATATATAACTGTTTAATATTAAGTATCTGTATAAGACTTAAATATTGAGAGAATTCTTTACTGCATTCTATTATATTTACTTGAATTCTACTACTGTCTATTATAGTAGTATGATAGCTTTTAATCACTTGATAAATTACTGATATAGTACTCTTGATAAAAGTTTATAAAATATCAACATTTTGTCTGAATAAGTAGAAACAAGTTTAAATTATAAACACTCACAGAAAGGTAGAATTCATATCACATGAGAATATATTGCAAGTAAAAGAACATTTTACAGTAAACTTCAAATTCAATTAGATAATAGTACTATAAAAGTAGACATAATGCCCTTTAGTGGGTATTGAGAGATTTACTCTCTGGTCATGTTAAATATGAACTTAAACTTTGAAAACCATCCCATAGTATAATGGGCACTTAAACCAATATTCATTAGTAATAAATTATTTTCATAATTTTTGCCTTGTCTAGACAGTTTGTCATATAATACAAGGCACAAATTTTAATCATTCTGAACATTTCTAGGAAGATTTAAAGTTCCTTTATGGACTTTTAAGATAAAAAAGATTTCTGAGGTATAACAAAACTGGTTTTCGTTTGCTTGACTTTTGTGTTTTATTTTATGTATTTCTAATCTTTTAAATTAGAGGAAAGTTAATGAAATTCTCATTCATATAAACATGAGTTATGCTTTCTGTACTATTCAACATATATTCTGTGATTTTAAGGTGGGAAATATTAGCTTTTATGTTTAACTCAATTATTATGATGTACAAAACCCCATTAAACTTTAAACTTTCATTCCATATGAGTTGATTGAACCACAGGCACATTCTGATGACCTC
Organism: Peromyscus californicus insignis; assembly: GCF_007827085.1. Lineage (NCBI taxonomy): Eukaryota > Metazoa > Chordata > Mammalia > Rodentia > Cricetidae > Peromyscus > Peromyscus californicus. The sequence goes on along the minus strand of NW_026294413.1, from coordinate 17,302,421 downwards.
AGATTGTTTATCTCTGTGCATCATGTGGTGTTTTGCTTGAGTTTGGCTTTTATCCTTATCGTAGAATAAATCCTATGTGAGCCTCAAACACAGGGTCTGTTCATAAAGTTACTCATTTGTTATAACTCTGAACCAAACAGAGCAATAATCTGAAGGCATATTTTTAGTATTCATCAGGAATATTAACATACAAAGCCATGTTTAAGCATCACTTTGTTTTTGCACTCATTCACTGTGCATACTTTTGTCAAAGGACCTTTCATTCTTTAGCTGTAGATACTTGGTAGCAGAACTAGGACTGTTTGCAGAATGGCAAAATAAAGAATTGATACTTACTCATTGTTTTTTTAGATATAAAAGATGGTATAACATTGTTCCCATAATTGAGATACTTGATTGCAACTCTGTTACTCTTATTGTGTGGTTGTAGGCTCAGAGTTTTTGTATTATTCATATTTCAAACATTTGTCTTTAAATAGGAGATTTGTTTTAATACGACAAATGTAATTTTTGCTACTCCGAACAATTTCAGTGTTTTAGGGTTGTGTTGACTAGGGCCACTATGATCTGCCTCTTTTCATTTAACTATTACCGTATTTAGTCAAACTAAAGTATGGAAAGCCTCACATTCCTTTAGAAAAACCTGTGTCATGAGGAGCTACCTAATAGGATGGTATGGTTTGTCTCCCTTTATAGCAGTGTACAGAAATAAAATAAACAAATACATACAAATACAACCATGAAGTAACATCCTTGTCTCAATGAGTTTCCTCTAAGAAATGATTGGCTATCTCTTATGATGTACAACAATTTTAAAACATTTATTCCAGAAAAAAATATTAACAGAATAAAAAGAGACTTTTAAACATGCCCAGCATTGGGGAGATGACATGATGGTAGGTGGCAATGTGAGTCAGGGCAGATCCAAGGATAACCAGAGACTGGGAAACCATAACAGTAGGAAAGCCAAAAGGAAAGTGTCTGGAGAATGTGCAAAACAATCAGGCACTACATAATGGAGAATTCTATATGTTGAGGGTTATTTGATATCCATGCAATGATTGCAATCATCAAATTTCCAAACCAAAGAAAACTGTCAAATAAAAATGTGATATTTTACATGCCAGGAGAAAATAAACATGACGAACAGAAACATTTTCTTTTCCATAAATGGCAAGGATATTTCTGTTTAAATAAATATATATATATATATATATATATATATATATATAATTGTATATTTATATTAATTATATATAACATATATTTAATATTATATATATATACACACACATATATGTTAGCTTTCAAAGACATTCTTAAAGGAAAGGTCAAGCACTGATCTTAAGACCAGTCCTTGGGAACTGAAATATAACTTGGCCCAAAATCTATGTATAAATTTGATTTTGAATAAAGAATTTTTAATGACTTCTTCCAGAAAGTCCTGAGTTTAGTAACGTAGGTTAATTCATTTGAGCATATCCCAATGTCAAAATGTTTAAAAGCTACCTTTTTCATTATCAATACTACAGCACTATTGAGAGTCAGAATTGCTCATGGCAATTGTCAAAACAAAACCAGTTCATCAACGAGATAAAAAACACAAAAATATCGTCATTTTGCAATCAGCTGTTATAGCGAGTGTCCAAATTCTTGATTAGGTGAATCTGATAGTCATTGGATACTTTTATCTTGCTTTTATTTGTAGGGGATATTAATTTAGAACTATTACCAGTCAAAGTTAGGGTGTAGATTGTATTATACCTTTTGTATTTATGAAATTCTTAACAACATTTTCAGTTTATTTACCTTGTCTTCCATAGTAGACAACTGGAATCCAGCCCATTAAAATGTATTCTGGTTTACAGTCATGTAGACATTACCCATAATATTCTAGGCTTTGTCAGGTTTATGGTTATATGAATTCAAATAATTTTAAATTCTTATTTCAACTAAGAAATGACTGTTTTTTAAAAAATACATGGTTCTATTCAATATTTGGTACTTATACTTCTACGAGAGAGTTCACATAAAGACAAGTCAAAGACACTCCATTCTTAACCTTTAAACTTTCTCTCTCTCATCAATAATATATGTCTATGTTCTTTTACATCTGCTATCTCATTGAGAAAGGCCTTTGTTAAATTACATGAATCTATTGAAATGAAATTCATTGCATCATGTCACAACTGACAATTTAGAAATTAATTGTTAACTAATTGCTTATAAAATTACAGATCTCTTTTGAAAAATATGCTTTGACATATAAATAATCATTCATGATATGAATATTTTGCATCCCTAAAATATAGAAATATTTTTCATATTTCATTTCAGGTAGTTAATATGCATAATATCTCTATGAGATAGATATGTTTAGTATAAACATATTACATATTTAGTAAATGATTCTATGAAAGATTAAATAATTCTATAATATAAATAATTCTGTAATAAAATTTATATCAAGAATTTTGAAAACTTATATCATGTACGTTTAGGGAGTAAAAAAATGATAATTTGAAAAGTAACTGTATGTGTGTTGTTACATGCTTTATATAATATTAGAAATCAGTGTGGATCAAAATAAAGAATAACATTAGGAAAGCTAAGAGTATTTAGCAAATAAAACAAAACAAAACATAAAATCTTGGGAACCATTAGTTCTAACTTAAGGGGTTACAAAAATGATGTAGTCAGTAAAATGTTTGCCAAACACAAATATGAAGGCCTAGGTTCCTATCTTCAGGAATCATCTATAGGAAAAAGAAATTGGTAGCCTGCCTATGATCCCAATAATTAGGATATGGAGACAAGATCTCCAGGCAAATCTGTGACCCCTCCCCCAAGTTCAAGTGAGAGACATTGTCTCTATGAATAGTGCAGAACAATGAGGAAAGACATATGACAGCTACCTTGACCTACAGACACACACACACACACACACACAAACACACAACCAAAAATTGCTTTAACTTAGGTGAGAACTCTAGCGAAAATGTCCTATGCAGTTCAGCAGCATTTAAACTCCAGATTTTCTCAGTAGTCAGGCTATTGTTGAACTGATAAGTACGCAGTTTTTATATTAGTCCTTCATTCTCTCGTGACAAGAAACACAGCCATTATTTCTCAAATTCTACCATTCATTGCCAACACATCATTGGAGCTACTTTTTTTTATAATTTATTTTAATTTATTTTGCAATACAATTCAGTTCTACATATCAGCCACGGATTCCCTTGTTCTCCCCCCCTCCCGTCCCCCTCACCTTCCCTCCAATCCCCCCCCCCCCCCATTCCCATCTCCTCCAGGGCAAAGCCTTCCCCACAGACTGAGGTCAACCTGGTAGACTCAGTCCAGGTAGGTCTAGTCCCCTCCTCCCAGGCCGAGCCAAACGATTCTGCATAGGCCCCAGGTTTCAAACAGCCAACTCATGCAATGAGCACAAGATCTGGTCCCACTGCCTGGATGCCTCCCAAACAGATCAAGCCAATCAACTGTCTCACCCATTCAGAGGGCCTGATCCAGTGGGGACCCCTCAGCCATTGGTTCATAGTTCATGTGTTTCCATTCATTTGGCTATTTGTCCCTGTGCTTTATCCAACCTTGGTCTCAACAATTCTCGCTCATATAAACCCTCCTCATTCTCGCTAATTGGACTCCCAGAGATCCACCCAGGGCCTAGTCATGGATCTCTGCATCCAGATCCCTCAGTAGTTGGATGAGGTTTCTAGCACAACAATTAGGGTGTTTGGCCATCCCATCACCAGAGTAGGTCAGATCGGGCTGTCTCTCGACCATTGCCAGCAGTCTGTTGTATGGGTATCTTTGTGGATTTCTGTGGGCCTCTCTAGCACTTTGCTTCTTCCTATTCTCATGTGGTCTTCATTTACCATGGTCTCCTATTCCTTGTTCTCCCTCTCTGTTGTTGATCCAGCTGGGATCTCCCGCTCCCCCAAGCTCTCTTTCCCTCAACCCTCGCCTTTCATTAGCCCCACTCATATCCAGGCTGTTCATGTAGATCTCCTTCCATTTCTCTGTCATTGGGCGATCCCTGTGTCTTTCTTGGGGTCCTGTTTTCCAGGTAGCCTCCCTGGTGATGTGAGTAGCAGACAAGTCATCCTTGTTTCATGTCTAGTATCCTGCTATGAGTGAGTACATACCATGTTTGTCTTTCTGAGTCTGGGTTACCTCACTCAGGATGATTTTTTCTAGATCCATCCATTTGTCTGCAAACCTCATGATGCCATTGTTTTTCTCTGCTGAGTAGTATTCCATTGTGTATATGTACCACATTTTGTTTATCCATTCTTCAGTTGAAGGGCATCTGGGTTGTTTCCATGTTCTGGCTATTACAAACAATGCTGATATGAACATAGCTGAACAAGTGTTCTTATGGTGTGGTTGAGCATTTCTTGGGTATATGCCCAAGAGTGGTATAGCTGGATCTTGGGGGAGATTGATTCCCAATTTTCTAAGAAAGCGCCATATTGATTTCATTGGAGCTACTTTTGCTTATAGTTATTTGGTCACAAGTATTGTTATGGTAAAATCATTCCAATTATAAGGAAAAAACCAACATGGCCATTCTTTGAGTAGCACCAATTTTTACCACTTGAACAGAAGATTAAAATCTATATGAAAAGGCTAAAAAATGAATATGAGTTTGACATAAAATCATAATTTGAGGAAAGATTTCTGGAGAGTTAGAACTGAAGTTCAAATAATGCATTACATCTGTTTATCAAGAACTGGGAGTTAAGATCCTGATATGAAAGGCATGCCATAGGACTTCCAGAATTATATATAGAGAGATGATTGAATTTTAATGTTGTTATAATATTTCCTCCTAAGACTTTTGGGTTACTGAGTAGACTTTATGAAATTGTGAAATTAAGGGTGTAAGATGAAGTCTACTTTCATTAAAGAGGTGGACCGTGAATAAGAAGACTTTTGAACTGATCACAAATATTCTTTCCCCGAGCTTTCAATGGTATACTGTTTTCAGAAAAATGCCCATTTGTCAACCTGTTTCAATGTGTTTGCTTAATCTTTTAGGAAATGTTAATCAATATTTCTTCTTAATTCTCAAAACAGAGACAAATTTGTCTTGTGTGTTCAAATACTGTGTGTGTGTGTGTGTGTGTGTGTGTGTGTGTGTGTGTGTGTGTGTGTATGTGTGTATGCACATGCATTTGTATGAGTTCATCTCTGTATATATCATGGCCCATGTGTAGAGATAGGATGACAAGCTTAGGTATCAGTCATTGCCTTACACATTGATGAGACAGGGTGTCTTTGCTGTTTACTACTGCATTCTCCAGGCTAGCTGAACCATGCGATTCTCCTTCCTCCATCTCCAATCTAGCCATGGGAACACTAGGAATACAATATGCCAGGCCAGTCCGGGGTTTCAGTGAGTTCTCAGCTTTGCCTGACAAAGATGCTCACTGAGCCATCTCTCTAGACCAAAACTTGAATTTAATCTGTAGGAAAGAATTTTAAGTGATAATTGCTTGCATCATGTCATATCTCAGAAATATGACATAAGATAAAGTTGTGCACATAGTATCACCAAAACTCAGTTTTGTTTTTCCTGTATTATTAATTGCAAAGGGTTTAGAGACCGCACTTCCTCAGCTTTACATTTATAAATTTTACATATTTAATAGATTAGGTAAATGTAAATGCCCTGCCTCTAAAACACAAATAATTTTCAAATGTTGTTTATACACTATTTTATATTAATTTTAATATACATATTGGTATCATTCTTTTTTCTATGTATATTTTTCAGTATATGCATATAGAAACACTTGTTTATTGTACATATTCTGAATAATCAGTCAGTACCTCATACAGTTTGATTTCAACCTCAATCACTTATAAAAAAACTTCAGCAATTTTCAGGCCTGCAGTTTTCTTGGCTGTATCTTCTGGTTGGACACTTATTGGTCATGAAATGTGTTTGCTTAGTACATGTCACTTTATTTATGACCAGACTCTGAGGACTGTGCCAGCACACAAGGCAGCATTAATAAGGCATATCTAGCAGCAATGTGTTTGTTTTCTTAGGCTGAAATCAATTCACCTTGAAAGCTCTGCTCATATAAGTATGAATAACTCTGGAGATAAAAAGATCTATCCTATTAGCAATGAAAAAATACCCTCAGACAGTTATAAATTTAGAACCAAATATGTTTGTTGGTGTTCAATGACTCTCTACAGCTTATACTGGTTTTACTTTAAGTGTGCCGCCTGGAATTTAAGTGTGTGTGCATGTGTATGTGTGTGTGTGTGTGTGTGTGTGTGTGAGAGAGAGAGAGAGAGAGAGAGAGAGAGAGAGAGAGAGAGAGAGAGAGAAAGAGAGAGAGAGAGAGAATCTGCTACTGCTAGAAACCAGAGCAAGCACAATTAAGCTAAATCATGCAGTCTCATCTATGGTATGGGGGACTATATGAAACAGTAGCCATACAGAACAAAATGCACAAAAGTTGTCTATTCATGATTATTCAAAACAATATGCAAATTTTATTCACATGAAGCTAATTTCCCTAGAATAGAATAAGATGGCAGTTTTCAAGGAGTTACAAGAATATTTTTGTTCATTTTCACAGATAAATAAAATCTTTAAGAAATATTATAAAAATTTTAAATAATATTTTGAACTTTTAGCTGAATTATTACAGTGTAATAGGAATATATAGATATTTATGTCAATTTGATATAATATTTTATTTCCAATCTTGAATATTTTGTAGATGAAAAATGTGTGGAAAGAGACATGCATTTGCGGGTTAGATATTTCCTCCAGACTTCTGAAGTTTTTCCACTTTGTGCACAGTAGGCAATATTAAGACTGTACCTCCGCCTCTACTTTTAAGGAATAGGGCATTTTCTTCACCCCCAACTACTAGGATAAGAAGTTGTTTCTGACCTTAGTGAGTTTTGCTACGTTTTCCTTTAACTGTGTTCATAGTATCTATTCTTTATGTGTAACTCACCTTATCTGAAGGTAGCAAAGCATGTTGAATTATTAATTAAACAAAGAAAGTACAAACCTAAAAATGAATAGATGGAATTCTTAGAGACTCAATGAAGACCTCAATTAACCAAAGACAAAGGCAGACAGTGTTTATACCTGGACATAACAGCAGATTTGTAGATCCTGCTTTCCACAGTCTAGCTGAAGTAGTTGGCTCCTCCTGTTCTTTGAGTTCTGGTTCTCCTTAATCTCTTCAGGATAGTAAAATGTCCAGTCCTCTTTGCTAGTAAAAATGCATTTATTTGCCCAAAGATGACATTGAGACCATGAAGGAAATCTAGAAGTGATAAAGGATGCTAGGTGCAGGTACAGTTGCAAGCACCTCTTGTTTACCATGTAGACATTTTGGTACAGTGAATGATAATCACATGCAAATCACAACTGAGTTCTACATCTGGACTTACACATAACAAATGATCTGAGGATTTAGGGGAAGTCATAATTGTTGCTTATATCTGAAAAATAGTACACACTAAGCAATTGTCAACTATGAGATTTACATATACTTTTTCCAATGCAGGCAGTACATATTCACCTTTTACTTTTTAAAGATTCTTTATTGACATGTATTTGATATACCTCAAACTACATATTTACAGAATATAATTTGAGGACTTTGAAGTCATACAGGCAAAGGCCCTATGAATCCATTGTGATGTCAGTCAGTGTATCAAAACCACCTCAGGGCAGGGTCCAGGAAGCTGGCCAACATTAAAAGAAACTTCATGTTTTTGTAGGGGTTTTGTTTGTTTGTTTGGGCTTTTGTTTTGTCTACGAGTTAGGGACATGGAAAACAAAACAAAATGTGCTTTAAATGAAAAAAAATTACATTTTTATGAAAGGAGATACTTTTTCAATAAAGCATCAATTTTAATATGCTTTATATAAAATTTTCATATATTTTGCTATTTCTCCACTATTTCAGGCAAAATTTTAAATGTTTCAGATAAGTTAAGATTGAAGAATTCTTCTCTGCCATCGTATGACATCTAGATACATTATTCGCTGAAGAGATTGTCCCTAATCAATTCTTTCCCATTGGAAACACTGGTAAGGGGACCACTGGGCACACATCTACTCTTGGGATATTTCTTTTTCTCAGAGTAAAAGTCTCTCCTCTGAATCCAATGGTTAAGAGACACCTCTCTCTTCATTTTCTTTGTAGTTTTTCATTTTTTATTTTAATAAATTAAACCACTCAATATGCAAACCACAGAAGCTGCCTTACTGGACTTGGCAGAATTAGTTGCCCCCCCCCCACCATCACTTTTTGTCTAAATAATCATTTTGTTTGTCTAAAAACAAAGGGTGAATATGTACTACTGCCTGCATTGGAAAAAGTATATGAAAACCTCATAATTGACAATTGCTTAGTGAGTACTATTTTTCAAATAAATGTACTAGCAGCAATTACCACTTCCCCTAAACCCTCAGATCATTTGTTATGTGTAAGTCCATTTGTTTTACCTTATTACTACAATTGTCATTCCTTTGTTTCTTTCTTTCCTTTGTTTAAGGACAACGGTTCCTTTTATATTTTGGTTTTGCATGCCTATTATTAAATTTCTATAAGTATTTTAAAGCAGTCTAATTTTTTTTAAAAATAAGGTGATATATTTTCATTTCAGTTATTTAAAAATAAGATGATATATTTTCATTTCAGTTATCCAAAGGTCTATATTTAATCCTGTGAGAAATTGCTGAATTTCTTATACTGGTACATATTCATTTTCAATATTACCATAAAAATGGCCTTTTCTATTAGTACGTCTTCTTCAGTGTTTGGAATGTCAATTTTAGGATGCAGGACTGAAATTTCGGTAGTTATGTATTATAGCTGGAGAATTTTTCTCCAGCTCCCGCTGCTAAGTCCCGCCAGTCCCAGAGCCCACTTATAAAATAAACACACAGACTCTTACATTATTTAAACTGCTTGGCCATTAGCTCAGGCCTATCATTGTCTAGCTCTTACTCTTATATTTAGCCCATTTCTATTAATCTTTACTTTGCCACGTGGCTCATGACTTACCGGTACTTTACATCTTCCTTGTCCTGGCAGCGGCTCCAGCCAGTCTCCCTTTCCTTCCTCCTTCCTCAATTCTCCTCTCTCCTTGTCCCGCCTATACTTCCTGCCTGGTCACTGGCCAATCAGTGCTTTATTTATATAGAGTGATATCCACAGCAATGTATGTTTATATTGTGATTATGAAATAATAATGACTAATATTGAGGATCTTTGAAAGTGTTTATTTGTAAAATCAGCATTGCTTATTGAAGTAACATTTTTTTCCTGTGGATTGTAGACATCTATTTCTGTGTTACATATACATATATATTATACATTTCACTTACAAACCTTTTGTTCTTGGTTTATACCTCACTGGTATAATGATTACCTCACATGTATGAGACCATAACTTCAACTACTTTACTTCAAAATAAAGGTACTTCTAAAAGTCAAGTTCATAGCACTGCCTCCCCACTCCCACACCCCCCAAAAAGCTCTAATTCCTGGTCCTCATGCCTTATATACCTTTCTGCTACCTGCCATCACTTCCTGGGATTAAAGGCATGTGGCACCATGCTTGGCTGATTCCAGTGTGGCTTTGAACTCACAGAGATCCAGATGGATCTCTGCCTCCCAAGTGATAGGATTAAAGGTATGTGTGCAACCATTTTCTGGCCTCTATGCCTGTCTAGTGGCTGTTCTGTTCTCTGACCTCAGATAAGTTTATTAGGGCACATAATATATTGGGGGACACAATATCAGGACAGCTCACACTGGTGAAGATGTGAACTAAGAAGAACATTCATCCATTGCTAGTAGGAGTGCAGACTTGTACAGGGCACTGTGGAAATCAGTATGGCAGCTTCTCAGGAAGCTGGGAATAGATCTATCCCCAAAATCCAGTTGTACCCTTCTTGGGCATACACCCAAAGGACCCTACATCCTACTTGCAGAGACCCTTACTCAACTTGTTATATATTAAGTCTTCAATAAGCTTGCTGCAACCCATACAACCACAAATTTAGATATAGAGTAAGGGATGGGTGGGGGAAGGGATAAGGACTCCAGAGGAAGGTGAAATAGAATTGATAGCTTGTGTTGCCCTATATTGGTATGTTTGGTTTTGTTTTATCTTCTTTTATTATTTTTAGATGCCGGTTTGTTTTCTAGAGAATGAAGGGTTTGGATTTGCATGAGAGGGGAAGTGGTAAGTATCTAAATGAGTTGGGGTGAGGAAACTGTAAACAGAATATTATATATTTCATATATAAATTATATGAAAAGCTATGTTGAATGAAAGATAAATTAAATATAAAAATATAATATTTAATTACATTTACAAGATATAAGATTGGTGACATGTCTTTTTATTCTTCCCCATCATTGTTTAAGGAAGAAATTTACTAAATTGAATCAATACCTATTCATATTTTTTCTTCCAATTTTGGTGTTGAATCTAAAATAGTCATTCCAATTAGAATACTATGCTTTGATTTTGAAATTTCCCCAATGAGATCATGTGTTTGAACACTTGTTCTCTAGGTAGTTGCCGTAAACTCCTGGGCATGTGCATACCTGATGGAAAGAGGTGGTGACGAGGTGACCTTTGAAGTTAAATTTGTTTCTGGCTCAAGATCATTTTTTTTTTTTGTTTTTTTTTTTGGACTCCCAGACAGAGTTGTCTCCCCACAGGCCTTCTTTATTGGGATACATTGTGGCTCTTCAAAATCACAAAACAAAATTTTTCCTTACCCATTGTTTGTATGAAATATTTTGTCTTAGGAACAGGAGTAGCAGCAGATAAAATTAGTTCTTTCAGTCTCTTATTTTCACGGCAAATTTGGAGTCCAGAATGAGTGTAAATTTTCATACAATTTTGTATGGAATTGTGTTACATCATTTCAGTTTCAGGGTCGTTGTCCCTAATCTGTGATGCTTGTACACTTAGGAATTTTGTGTTTTTTTCTTTTGTTTGTTTGGGCATATAACTATTCAGTTTGCCAGTACAATTTTTCAAAATACAGTCTTTATTCAACTGCATAATAGATGCTCCTTTGGTATGTGTAAGTGTGCTATGCCTTGCTATGTTTCTATTTCCAGTGTTTAATTTCCTCTGTTTATGTGTTTATGCTTACTGTTCTACAGAGTTGAAATAATGAGCTATGATAACCATACTTTACATTTGGGATCAATGGTTTTGTAAATATATAGCAAACAAATGTAAAAGAATACCAGTAAGTAGCATATAGGGTGAATTAGCAAATGAATACTAAAATATCAAATAAGGAGGTTACAACATACAGCAGAGAGTGCTAGAGTGAACTGATTGTCAAAGCAAATGAATGTGACATCATCAATCAAGGGCTTAGATATATCCAGCAAAAACAAGTTGGGAAGTTGAGGCAGTCAGTGGGAGTTCTTCATTGAGCTTTCTCTGCATGGATTAGGTTCCCACAGCTGGCTTTCTGTTCCCACTGCAGGCATTTTTACATTAAAGAATAAAGAATGGTGGTGTGTTGAGAGTAGTTTGCCTTCTAGCTGTTCTCATGGTCACAAGGTTTTTATCCTTATACGGTTTTGAAAATTTTCTGGTGTCCTGACACAGAGTTACAGGGCCAGAATGGCTGTTTTGAAAAACTCTGGAAATAAACGTGCAGAAATCAGGACAGGAAGGCCCTCTTCACTGCCAGATTCTGCTTTCATTAAGCTTAAAAGGCTCAGGACAATTTAGCAATATAATGTCCATTGTAACAGTTCTGAAAACAATATTCTGATTTGATTACTTCAGCATTATGATAAGTCTTCACATTTACAATTTGACCCCTCTAAGTCTGTTTATTGATGTTTAGGGGGACATTTGGGATAATTTAGTTGATATATGCTTAAATGAAATAAAACTGAATTGACAGTATAATACATTAGTCTATAATTATATTGTACCACGTTAAATTCCACATACATTTAGCTCTTACTACATTTTGTATCATTTTATGTAGTTTCATACTTGAGCGTTTATCACATGTTTTATTAAGGGAATGTATGATAAATGTATTTTAATCTTCAATGCAGAAATTGTTTCTTCTCTTATTAATTTCTACATTTTTGCAGGGGATAGTGTTGCTAAACTTCATGACAAAAAATTAGAATTTGCCAGCAAACCATGTAATAAAAATAAGAATTCTTTTTAATTTTCCAGGAAGTCCTCAATTAAATTATTCCCCAAATTTAAGATACTACTATTGGTCTGTTCAAGTAAATTTAGGCTATGTCTGCCTTAATGTTTATTTCATGATTCTAAAACTTTCTCTAAATTTAACTGCAGTTCACTTTTTTCTTTTTTTAGTATTATTATGTTTCTATTATCAGCTTGATACCGTAAAATTCTTATCCTAACAGTGAAATGTTTCACTGAAGCTTGTCCAGTGATTGAGTAAAACCAAAACTTATTATAAGCCACGGTCATCCTAGGGTCCCCCCTGCTATGTAGCCTCCGTGGTTCTGTGGGTTGCAGTCTGATTGTTCTTTGCTTTATATCTAGTATCCACTTATGAGTGAGTACATACCATGTTTGTCCTTCTGGGTTTGGGTTACTTCACTCAGGATGATATTATCTAGTTCCATCCATTTGCCTACAAATTTCATGCTGTCATTGTTTTTCTTTAACTGCAGTTCACTTAATGAAAATATAATTCCTGTCCGAATGTATCCTGTTGTGAGGTCAGTTTTCCTAGGATGATATGAACAAGTATCTATTGACACCAGAGAGGACACAGAAAAAGACCAAATTAGTGACTCCACCAAGGTGTGGTAGCAAAGTGATGAGTGAGTTCATGGGCATCACTTATGTAAGTGCAGCGACTCAACGACAGCCCATGTCAAGTCTCACATTAGCATAGATGGTGACTCATGAAAGTTACATTTCTACAGTTCTTTGTCCAGCTTTCAATAAGCTTAAAATTTTCATGACAAATTAGTAATGTGTGTCCTCTACAAGACTTTTGTGAACAACATTCTGATTTGATTATTTCAACATTATGATAAGTAAAAAGTCTTCAAATTTAAAACTTAGAGAGTCATCTAAGTCTGTCTGTAGATGAATATTATCTCTTTTATACCCTGGGGCAGGGTCCATAGCAACTTTTGTGAGTTCTCTGAGTACTGTGTGGCCTCTTATCCTCCATTCAGAAGGAATTATGTTAAAAAATTAACTATGTAACCATATTTATTATTCTCAGTTCAAAAACATATATGTGAAAGTAACATTACATAGGCATACCAGATTGTGTTTATGTATTTATAAATATATACATATTTGCTCACATATATAATAAAAATTAAAGTAAATGCAGTTAGGAATTCGAAAGAGACAAAGTGGAATATATGGGAGGGTTTGGAAGGAGAAGTGGTGTAATTATATTATAATCTCAAAAACTAAAAAATAGTTTAAATATATCAAAACAAACAATGTAGAGTTTTAACAATAAACATGTACTTTTTAATTTTTGTTACACATAGATGCATCAATCAGTTTAATATATCTGATAGATGAATTTCCTGGATGTAGATGCCAAGTTGCCATTTGAGCTTTAAAATTCATTTAAAGTCTTTCTTGTGGAAGAATAACTGGTCAAGCTCATCTACATAATTGTAAGTTCTCCTCTGGTCATTTGTCTTTGACTTCTGCCTCATCAGGGTAACTGGTGTAGTCCTGCGTGGTAATACATGGCAGACTAAACAGCGATCAAAACCAAAAGAAAAGTGTGTACTTCTATCACTTCAGTTTTATTTTTCAATGTCTTGATCCATGATCTATGGTATCCCTTAGAAGAAAGTAATTACATATAGTTTACATTAAAGACTGTAATTTTAGTATGAATTGTGAGTACCAACTGCCAGAAATCACAAAAATCCTCCTCAGAAATTTCCTACTCACACATAAAGGAAACTTCAATAGAATTATCGATATTCTTTCTCTAAACCATAAAAGTCAATGTCAGGGAATAGCCACTTAGTAGCAATCCAAGTAAATTTAGTCTGCTAATTTCCAATTATTAATGCAAATGTATATTAATGACAATAAATCGTAAATTCTTTTGTTTATTAGAAATTTTTTGTTGATGTCTTAGGTCATCAAAACTTCACTTAGTTTGACATTCTCTGGTTAATTTATGAACATTCTGGCATTATTATTCTTTGCCACTAGATTTCTGGTGAAATATATCAATAATGCCTCTTGGTTCAACTATGTTGATACCTTTTAAATATTTTGCCCGAGGTTGACAGAGCCATTGATTACTACTATTTGGATATGACCCTTCTGTGCCCACTATACAATTTATCAAGCATGCTGATGAGAATGCCATGTGAAATGGTGCCAAGAGGTCTTGGTAAAATGCAGATTTATTAGATTTTTTTCTTTCTCTTTATCTAAGAAGCTTGTCATCCTGTCACACTGCATGAGAAATGATTTCAAGTTGGCTGCGTTTGAGACAGAAAGTACAAACACATTGCCACTTACCATTCAGCACAAAAGCTTGAGTCGTGCTTAATGCTGAATGGAGTGAAAGGATTGCTGACACGAACTATTTTCACTGCATGCAATTTAATTATTCTTTTTCTTTCTTCTTCTATAATTGAGATTGAGAGTAAAATCTTTATCCAACAGAGTAAAATATACAGTGCCCTAAGCAAAAGGTGGTAGTCATAAATTTCTTCTTCACCATTCTTTCTCTTTCAGCACAGTGGCCACATCTATGAATTCATTGTGTTTTGAGTATGTCACATATTGGATTTCTTGTTTGACAGCCATGGCTGACAGATGAAGACATTCTAGATATCATTCAAGGACTGATGCCCTTGGATGAGGATGAGAAGTAAACAGATAACTTGTAGTTTACGTGGTTTGGTTGTGTCTCTAATGGATATAATATATACCAATAACTTCTCTGGGGTTGCATGAAAGTCATTTTAAACATTACATCATAAACTCTAATGATGAAACAGACTTAATGGAAAGCAAGACAAAGAGCACATAGCAAACAAATATTATAATTGTTTTAGAGTCTTACATCTTCATCCAAATTAGATGTGTTTATAGCTTATTGAATAGGACACAGATGAACCAGATTTTAACTGGATTGTTATAATATGTTAAAATTACTTGAAATGAGTAGGGCAGTGGTGGCACATGCCTTTAATTCCAGCACTCAGGAGGCAGAGGGAGGTGGACCTCTGTGAGTTCGAGGCCTACCTGGGCTACAGAGTGAGTTCCAGGACAGACACAAGGCTTCACAGAGAAACCCTATCTTAAAAAACCAAAAAAAAAATTGCTTGAAATATTAAAGATATGTAATATGTAAGAAGAGATATTTTAGACTTAAGCACTGTATTTTAGGTAATATTCATTTTTTAAAATATATGATAATCTACGTTTTCAAAATAAAATGGGAAAAGATGACATTGTACTTTGCCTGATATAATACAAAAGAATTATGTCTTTTTTTATATCAGATAGAAATAGACAGAATGGAAAGAATAGAGTCAAGAGGACTTATGACATGAGAATAACGTTTGTGAGCCTCCATGTAAAAATCAAAGTAATGTTTGAACACTGCCTGTGTCTTTAAGTATTTTATCTATGTTTCCTTTAGTGGTTTCAAATATTCACACTTTTTCAAATTTGTATTTTATTTATACATGTTTATGTGTGAGTGGCTCCACAGAAGTGTATGGGCACATGTATTTGTGCATTCAGAAGCCAGGAGAGGGTGTAAGAGTCCTTGGATCCTGACTGTATTTGTGGGATACCTAGCATCTTAAGTGGGTGCTGTGATGCATATTATGGTCTCCATGTCTGATGAGCAAGCACTCTTAACTTTCAAGGATTCTGTCTAGTCCCCAGAGTTTTAGATTTCATAATAAAGCCCCTACCCAGTTGATAAGACACTGTTCATTGAAGAAGTCCTCATTTTCAGCACTGTAAATTTCAATGCCTTTGTCAAGAAACAGGTGTCTAAAGCTCTGTGGTTTTGTTTCTGTCCTCTGCTCTAGTAAGAGCATACACTCACATACACATTGTCATACACACACACACACACACACACACACACACACACACACACACACACACACACACATAGCATGTGTCATATATATGTGTCTTTTCTTGTGTCCTAATTATGCAGCTTATGTTTTACTCTAGGTCTGTAACATAATTAATTCAGATCACATATTGTGGCACCTCCAGCACTATGCTTTCTGTTTAGATTTTCTTGTTCTTAGGAATTATTTTTTAATTAAGTAATTTATCTTTGTATTTTATAATTTAATTTAATTTTACATATCAGACTCAGATTCCCCTGTCCTCCCTCCTCCCGCCACCCCCCACCCTCCTCCCAGTCGACCCCCCATTCCCATCTCCTCCAGGGCAAGGACTCCCCTGGGGATTCAGCTTTTTGCTTACCTTTCAATTCAATATTTTTTCCTTCTGTGAAAAATTATATTGGAGTTTATATGGAGATTACAATTTAATCTGAAAATCACTTTTTAATATAATCCTTTCTTTGCAATGAATGAGTGACTATGGGTAATTCAAAACTAGGACTCAGAAGTCAAAGTGAAGAAAAGACTCTATGGAGACATTATTGAAATATATTTGTGGTGAAATGATTATTAAGAAGCATAAATAAGAATATAAATACCATATTGTTCAGCAATTTCTTTACTAAAAATGAAGTGGTTGTTGAAGAGATGTCTTTTCACCTCTATTTACGTCAGCTTCTGGCAGTTTATGAATACATAATAGGTAAACATAACGTATGTTTTTATTCTATGTTTACACAATCGAATATCGAATTTTTAAAAATAGTTAAACTGTATGTTGTAACATGGAAGAACACAGAAGATATGCTAAACAAAAAAAGCCTAATATGACACTAGAGTATCACCATGATGTCATTCATCTATAGAAGCTTTGTGTTGAGACAATAGATCAGAAAGTAGGCTTTAATAACTGCAGTTCATAGATGACGAGGAAATAAGGGTCAAAGAAACGAAAAAGTTAAAGATCTATTTTATACCACAATGAGTATCTTGAGTGGTGCACACTATATTTGATAACATATCACATAACAAACTATGTTCAAAATAACTATGACAGTGGACTGACACTAAAAATATGTACTCAAAAATAAGTATGTGAGGAATTGCTCATGTTGATTAGATGGAAGAATTGCACACTGTATACATATTTCAAAATATCTTACTCTTATATACAATGTCAAATGAAATAATATCACAACATAAACAGAAATGATTGTTATAATTAAGAACATGTCATTTAAGAACATATAAAGTTATTTTTATAAAATCAGTAGAACCTATTGTTTTAAAACATGGACACATTTTAAAATATATAATAAATTTATAAGATACAAAATGCAATGCTAATTGTCTTTGAGCAATAGATTTTAATAGAGATCTCTATGATCAAGCATAATATTGTGATAAGATACACAAACAAGCAATGGTTATATTCTAAAACATTTTTTTTTTGGTCTGATAATTGAAGATGAGTAACCAACTGAGTTAGTACATAACCTACTGGTTCTGAGGTTTTGGGATTACAGAAAGGCAGGTTATTGTGGAAAGAACAGCATGCAGTTATTTGCTTCATGGAATCCCAGTGTGGAAAGGTAACAAGGGATAAAGATAAAGTTACATCTTGTTTTGTTTGATTGTATGTTTTTTAAGTTTTTGATTAATTTTTACATATAATATAATTTGATCATATCCTTTCCCCTTCTAAAATAACTAGAAACTTCTCTCCCCCAAACAAACAAACAGATCAAAAGTAACAACAAAACTATAGCTAGATTTAAAGAAAAAAAAAACACTGAAAAGGAATAAAAAGGTCAGGTTTGTGTTTGTCAGCTGCTCATAGTCATGGGACCTTACATGTAATGTGGTTGCCATAGCAAGTGATATTGCATTAGAGGAAGCTGATTTTCCTTTCCCTTGTGGGTATTAATTGAAAATAGTTTCTTAATTAGGAGTGGCATTTTTTTTTATTTCCCCTTTCTGGCTGAGTTTTTTTTTAATTAAATGGGGTCCTATGTGAGTTGTTTTAAGTTTTATGAGTTTATGTGTATCAATCTTGTTTTTTGTAGAAGATACAATTTCTATGGTGTCAGCCATCACTTCTTAGTTTCATAATAATTCTTCCTCTTTAGCCCTGGATGAAGTCATCCCATTGAGGAAAAAGTGAGCAAAAGTCTTTCAGTCTCTGCACACTACCCAGTTATGAGTCTATATGTTAGTTCCATTCTCATACAAGGAGTTTCTCTATTGAGTTGACAGTTGAGCAATGCACTGATCTATGGGTGTAACAATGTACCATTAATAGTCATTTTTATTGCTTTACCAGAATAACAGTAGTAGGTTTTCTGCTAGGGCACGTGATCTAACTAGTCCCAGGCTCTTGCCTGGTTAATCAGTGTTGGTATAGGTTTAATTTCAGGCAGTTAGGCTAAATCCTATAAAAAAATTGTTTAGTCCCATGCTATTTGTGTCACTAATGAACCGGTACATCTTACAAGAATATTTCTGTTGTGGGGATCAGGGTTTGTGGTGATATTGATGATTAGTTTTCTCCTCTAGTAGTGTGCAATGCATCTTTCTATTTCATGCATGCTAGTCAGGAATAAAGCTTCTAGTTGGGCATACTAATGATACTTTTTCAGAAGGTATCCTCAGTGACCTGCTTTCTCCCACCATATTTTGTTTCCTACTTTTTACCCTTACACATAAATGCAGTCAGTCAATGCATCCATGGAAGGATTAATTCACTGATTAAGACATAGCCCCAACTCCATTCACATCTCTTGACCGGTTCTACAAGCTGGGGAAAAAGTTTTCATCCTATGAACCACTTCAGGTGAGCTTTTCCATACACATTGTCCTAGCACCTCTGTTTTATTTCTTTTAAAGATGGTTGTCTATGAGGTTTGCTGGATTTTTTTGTTTGCTGGTTTTTTTTTTTTTTTTTTTTGTCTCTCCATGTAATTTATGATATAAATCTCCCTTTATAATTTAACATTAGCTGGGCAGTGGTGGCGCATGCCTTTAATCCCAGCACTCGGGAGGCAGAGGCAGACAGATCTCTGTGAGTTCGAGGCCAGCCTGGGCTACAGAGTGAGTTTCAGGAAAGGTGCAAAGCTACACAGAGAAACCATGTCTCGAAAAACAAAACAACAACAACAAAAAATACTCACACGCATAAAATAATTTAACATTAGAAAAAGAAAAGGGCTGAGCAGTGGAACAAACTAAAAGAGAGCAATCTGCTCAAACTTACTTTCATATGCCATTTTAATTAAGTCTCCAGTCATGAAATTGACTGTGTTGCTGCCTTTATTATCTTTGTCACCAGAAAAGTTTCTGGAAGGGACAGTAAGGAGACCTTGATTTCACCTACAGATAGCAAAAACCATCTCCAAGATTATTTGCTTTATTTTAATACAAAAGAGACATTTAGTCAGGAAGTGTCTTTTGTGCTATGTTGTTGCTATCCACTAGTTGGAAATAAAGATCTTATTAAAATGTTATTGCTATTCAGGAGAAAAAAAGACTCGAGCTAAATGGATGCATTTATCCAGGTAGTTTTTTGCTTGGTAAATATCCAATACTACATTTTCACCCCAGGGTAACATTTCTAGAGTTGTTTGTTAATATTCCTATTGCTGATACAGCATTTAGAGAAAGCAATTTTTGAAAATAAACATTCAAAGAGATTCTACATAGCATTTAGTGGTAATGGAAACTTGTTAATATATTAACAGCTTTATTGACTGTGGACATAAAATTTCATCACTCCATGCTTCTCTGCCTAATCTAAACTTAGAAGCCACATAAATGGGTTCACAGAGGCATTACTTTAACACTCTTGACATACTGATATGGCTCTGGATATATAAGGCTTGAAATATATGAATACAAATTACGTCTCACAGGGTGATATCTTTCTTCTTTTGTCATCATTATTTTTTAAGATTCCTCAATGCATAAAATTCTATTATGACATAGTACCCAGAGACAGCCAGCATCACTCAAAATGCTTGTAGTGCTCAGAAACAAACACCTGGTAAAAAGTGAATAACAAATGAATCTTAGTAATAACTGTAGGAGGCAAAGCATAAAGAAAGCATTGAAGGAACCAGGCTTGTTAAACATGTGGGCTTGTTTTCTTCAATGGAACAAAAAAGGCTGATGTGTCAATGACTGGGGTGAATGTTGTTTGATAACCTGGTGATATTTTTGCTATTATGTGGAGTCAGCCTTCCTGAATAGAACCCATCTTTATGGAAGAGGTCTCATGTACCTTTCAACCTCCATTAATAGAATCTATCATTATGCTTATTAAATACCTTCCTCCTCCAGTCCTTGCCTGGAACATTCATGGTTTATCAGTCTATAGAACTCATTGTTTCTGCAAAGGTCACAGGTGCCTAGCTATGTTGCTAGGGTTTCTATGTAGCTATGCCTAAAGCTTTGTTGAGATAACTGTCACATGGTAACCTTTTCCCAAAGTTTTGTTGTGCTCAAATGTATGTGTATGAAGAATAATTCAGGAGGTCAAAATCTGGAAGTCTAGAGCCAGTGCCTGCAAAGGTGGTACAGTCTGAGATTTTAGCCTCACCTTGCTCAGATCACTTTCCTGCAGGCCATGAGGCTTTCCGGGTCCCTGACATAACAAAATAGCATTTCATATGAGCTTTACAATTTGTTTTACAAATTGTTATATTAATATATAAGATGCTGATGTGTGAATGCATAAATATACAAAGTGTAGATAAAATAAATATGAAAAACAGAATATCTATGAGTAAATTAACAAAACTAAGATTCTTGTTTAGAAAGAGTCTGGGGTAATGAGCCTCAGCAGTAGCTTAGCAATTAAAGTTCATGAAAGTATCTCACTATAATAGAGTAAATAAAAGTGTGTGTGTTAAAAGTAACTGACAGATCCTATAATAAATTTATCTTGGCAGGTTTTAGGTTCCTTCATCAACAATGAGTTTCATTATGTGAATATGAAACTGAGCAGCCTCAGTTGTCTCATGTATTATAAACAGAATTCCATAATGTCAGCTGAACTGAATTAATAACTGTTTATATTATGAAAGACAATTATTATCCAAGTATGAAACATACTTTACAAACTGAATAAAACTTATTTGAATAAAAAAGCTCTAATAATTTCTTATATTATAATGAGCTTTTGGCTTCATTAAATTCTTTACAAATAGTTTTTATCATATGGCTTTTCAAGTTATTCATTACATGAATGGAATTGTAAGTTAAATGTTTTATACTTTTGTAAGTTATTAGAATGAAACATTAAGGTGAATAAATGACTGTCATATGATATTTTTCTACTATGTGTGTGTATGTAATTGATTTGGGGAAATATTTTTCTTGTGTTTATGAGTGTATATGTTTCTGTGAGTGTAGAGTATATTTGTGTAGATATGCAGACCTTGTGTGTGCACATGTGGAGGCTGTAGGAAGGTTTGGGTGACCTATCACTCTGTTAATTATTCTTCTTAAAAATCTTCATTTTATTTTTTGAGAATACAGTAATAGAATACAATCACATTGTTACCCCTCCCTTTCCTTCCTCCAAAGCCTCCCATGTAATCCCTCTTGCTGCCTTTCCAATTGGTGTCCTCTATTTCTTTAATTATATGTACATATATGTTACATAAATTGTAATGTATATACATGTATATGTAAATGGATGCTAAAACAAATGTAAAATATGATTGCTAAGTGTTTCTTTGGTTAAAAAGCTAGTAGATTGAGTTATGAGGTTCTTTTTTGATTACATGTATTAATCAAAATTTCTAAGCAAATTGAGTTTTAAAATTTGTGAGAAACCAAAATTACATATTAATAGTTTAACTACTAAAAAAGTTATATCAAAATTCTTACCAGTAGAGTCATAGCCTTTAAATGTAACTGTAAAACTATAACTACATCATCATCCAAAACACTTGAATCTATAAATATCGTATATAATTAATGGATACATCTGCAAAAACATCCCACCACTAAGGCCTAGTGAGCATTGCAAAAGACTGTAATAGCCAGAGAATCGGGGACTTTGTGATGAGATTTGTCTAATAGGAATGTCAGAAACCACACTGAAAGACGAATTGGTAAACTGTCTTGTTAATAAAATCTTGGAGCCAGATATTGGGGATTAAACTGAGAGATTAAAGGAATAGAACAAGCCGCAGCCAACCTCAACTTACCAACTCCTTAGCCTCCAGAGAGAGCAACTTCCTGTATACTCACCCCTGTGCCCTGTCATCTTACTTCTTCTGTCTGCCCAGCTCCATCACTTCCTGTCTGTCTGTATAGACCTCCAGACCTCTATGGTAACTAGCACTGGGATTAAAGGCATGTGCCACCAAGCCTGGCTCTGTCCCAGTGTGGCATTGAACTCACAGAGATCCAGATGGATCATTGCCTCTCAAATGCTAGGATTAAAGGCATGTGCTACCACTGTTTAATATAGTGTCTGGCTTTTTCCTCTGATCCCCAGGTAACTTTATTGGGTGCACAAATAAAATATCACCACATTTCTCCTTTTTTTGTCTAAAATAAAAAAATAACTAGTATAAGAAAAACTATGTACAATAAGTACAATAACTATACAAAATATATGCAGGCATTAAATATGTCAACAATGTCTAGTCCATTTGCATATGACAAATTCAGCAAAAATATTCCATTATCTATCCTACTTTGGCGAGTCCAAAATGTACCTAATTCACTTTCTATCCTAACTTGTATTACCAACTGAAAACTATCTTTTGATGTATTTCAAACTTATATACTTTACACCTCTTTAATGAGTATCTTTTCTGAAATTGTTAACAAAGAAAACTATAACTATCTTTTTTTGTTATTTTTTTTAGTTTCTTTTATTACTACTATTATTCTCTGTATGAATATTACATCCCGACTACAGTTTCCTCTGCCTCCCCTCCCCAAGTCCCCTTCCTCCTCTTCTCTCCCTTAGATCTACCCACCCCACTGCCTTCCCTCAGAGGAAAGCAGGCCTCCCAGGGACATCAATCAAACAGAGCATAACAAGCTACAATAAGACCAGGCACATACCATCACATCAAAGCTGGACTAGGCAACCTTGTAGTAGGAAAAGGGTCACAAAAGCAGGCCAAAGAGTTAGAGTCAGCACCTACTCCCACTGTTAGGAATCCTACAAGAACACCAAGCTACTCACCCATAACATATATGCAGAGGACCTAGGTCAGACGCCTATTGGCTCCCTGATCGCTTTGAGCCCCCATAAGTCTCAGTCAGTTGATTCTGTGGGCCGTGTTCTCTTGGTACCCTTGACCCTTCTGGTTCCTCCAATCCTTCTTCCTTCTCTGCAGGATTCCCTGAGCTCTGCCTAATGTTTAGCTATGGGACTCTGCATCTGCTCCCATCAGTTGCTGGATGAAAAGTTTCTGGTCTCTGTGGTGATGCTTGTGCTAGGCTCTGGTCCCAGAACACTCTGCAAACAGGACAAGCTGCAGGTCAAAGGTTTTGTGGTTGGGTTGGTATCCGAATCCCTCCACTTGAGGCCTTGTCTGGTTACAGAAGATGGCCGGTTCAGGCCCCCTGCCCCCAATCACTAGGAGTCTTTGTTAAGCTTACTCGTGTAGGTTGCATGGAGTTGGCATTGCACTAGGTTTCCACCTTGCCTCAAAATGCTCCCCAAACCAGTAATTTCTCCCCTCATACACACCTGATCCCTCCTATTCCCAGCCCACTCCTATTCCACCCTCAAAATCTATTGTATTTCCCGTTCCCAGGGTGATCCAAGTGTCCCCCCTACCCTCCTTGTTACTTAGCTTCTTTGGGTCTGTGGATTGTAGCATGGTTATCTTTTCCTTTACAGCTAATATCTGCTTATAAGTGAGTACATGTTTCTGTTTCTGGGCCTGAGTTACTTCACTCAGGATGATTTGTTTTTTCTAGTTCCATCCCAAGGAATGCTAAAACTATAACTATCTAATCTTCAACTCCATCAAAGACACCAGAAGGCCATAATATTACCTAAGCAAACAGGAAGTGCATTGCAAGCAACATCCAAAATTCTGGAAATAACAGAGATAGCATAAAACAACAGCAACAACAAGAAATATGAGTTTGAGAGTCAGAGTCTCCAGTTCTGACTCAAAAAAATAAGGAGTAAAATTACAGAGGAGGGTACCTATAACTTTCTCTGACCCTTACTCACACATAGGCATCTGCACTTACATGTGCATATATATGTTACAAACTGTACCTATAAACACACCATACACATACTCACATAAATAAATAAATTAATAATAAATTACTTAGGAGTTATATTTACAGTTTTCTAGTTAAAAAATATTTTTGGCCGGGCGGTGGTGGCGCACGCCTTTAATCCCAGCACTCGGGAGGCAGAGGCAGGCGGATTTCTGTGAGTTCGAGGCCAGCCTGGTCTCCAAAGCGAGTACCAGGAAAGGCGCAAAGCTACACAGAGAAACCCTGTCTCGAAAAACCAAAAAAAAAAAAAAAAAAAAAAAAAAATATTTTTGTATTCTACTTCAGAAATCTTTTAAAAATGCAGTAACATCTGAATATGGAAATATTTAAAAACTGACATGTCTAAACGCTGTCATATTGTAAACTGTCAAGAATAATTATATATTTCTCACTGGCTAAGAAAAAATAGAAATCAGAAAAGGTGATAAAATATATTCTAACAGAAAATTTAACGCAAAATGGAGTCATATAGGCAAAGAATCCTGGAAGTATCAAATGAGTAAGATGTCACAGGAGCGTGTTCTGGTTCAAACATTCCAAGATGGCAGAGTTGGCACCTGATGTCATCAATGAATGCTGCTGTGATTCTCACAGCTGGATTCATACAGTGAAGATATTTAAGATTTGGCAATGAATGGCAGATCTAGCTGTAGTTCTGAATTATACACTGTATGTGTCATATATAAATATATGCATGCTATTTAGGCGTAAATTAGAGTATTTTATAAATATATTCATTTACATAATTATGTACACATATAATGGAAAATACTTGACAAAATATGGTGATAATTTCCTTAGATATTGTTCTTATAAGATTTCTCCTCTGAGGAACCTGATTTCTTTCTCTAACTTTCAGCCTTCATGAATGGTAAAAAGACACTTTGGAGAAAACCAGTGTACTCATGCTCTGAGAAGCACATGAAAGTCTGCAAGCCACAGATGTTTGATGAGTTCACTAATCTCCAATATTTTGCTCCATTGTTATTCTGATCCTCTTCAGAAATGAAACCATAATGACTATAATTTGGCTTGAATGGAAGTTGATTTAAATGGGGGCTGCCTCACCCCATTCTTACCCCTTAGATAAGCACAGCTCTTTCTCTGTTAGCTTTAGCAAATGTTTCTCTTCCTCAGCTAACCTCTTCCTTTGGTTCATTCACTGTACTGTTCCTGTACATTATCACTACTACTAAAATTGTATCCCATTGGCTTTGTTATAGATCACTGGCAGTGAGTTATCTGAAATGTTTTCATTTGTTTATGGGTGTGTTGTCCTACCTCAAAGTTGAACACGAGTTCCTAAAACAAGAAGGAACTAGTCTTTCTCTCTGGTGGGAATCCCAGTTGTGAGTACTGCAAAGAGACAGTTCTTGAAATTACAGGTCATATAAAGAGAACAAGAGGCATACACTGATACTTGTTACTTAATATAATCTACCCAAATAGAACTTCTTTGATGAGTGATTTTTATTGTTAATTTTCTCATATAAACTATGTTTTCATATTTCATGTTCTTGGAGGTTTTATTTTAAACTTAAAAATAAATCTTGGTTGTTATTGAACAAATGAGAACTTAAAAATGTAAAGTTTACAACCATATTTTCACTCTTGAAAATTTTTTTGCATGAGCACTTACTTTTCAGATCTCTCAACCATGACATGTACAAAAGGCCTGACAAGGGAAAGATGTTTCCATTAATTGGTGGCAATATTATCATACATTTCTGAGAGTGAGAATGAAGTGAGCTGTTCATGTGAGATCAATATCAAGTCATCCTCACCACGTCACTGCTTCTAATATCTCTATGGACGCTTCAAAAGAATTCAGTCTTTTAATACTTTCCTCAGTTCTTTTTTTCTGAAATGAATATAGATTTTTAAGACACAGCTTAATTCAACCAGATAACTACTTATTTTTATGTGCTTCAACTGTGGAAAACTTACATGATCAAGCTATTGTACAAATTTAATTATACTAGAACTTAACATAAAATCTCTTATGAGATTTGTGATAAACACTTTTAACGAAGACAAAAGGCCTTCAGTCTTCCCCACATCAATGCTCCGTTTTCTCCAGCCTCCACACTTACTCATTTCAAGAGAGCCTGAAATTGCTTTGTTGAAGGGACACGGTATACCCATGTTCCTCTCTTCCTAGATTTCATGTTATTGAAGATCACATGTATTTCTCAACTATTCATTTTCAAGCCATTGATTAAATCTGTCCTCTTCTATGAAGAACTACTGACACTCTCACATCTTGCTATTGAGATAGAAATTTAGGAAAGTTTGTGTAAAATTAATTTTTATAATGTCAAATTCCCCGAAGTTCATGAACTTTTGAGGTAGAGGGATCTTGTACTCTCTGTAATATTGAACTACAATGTCTTGTAAAATGAAATGTGTTACTTGAGTTCTTGTAAATTTTAATGGTAGATCTATAGCCAAGAAAGTTCAGTAAAAAGACATAAATATTTCTCAATGGTAGAAATGTGGAAAAATATTATGGCTAAGTGGGTAGGGGCAATGCTACCATGCCTAATGATCTCTAAAACCAGGAATCAAAATAAAACTTGTCTCAGTTTTTAGCATACTAGATATTTTTACAGTGGTGAAAAAGCAAATGCACAAAAATAATTTTTTACATATTATATTAAGCACATCACAACAGAACAGATTTAAATCAAATAGCGGCTCTGTGAGGTGGATCATCTTCCCTCCAGTGATCACGAGTGTTCATTAGTTCACTATGATGAGCAGTGGAAAACACTTTTATTTTTCAAATTTTAAGTATTCTTTTTTATATTATCAAGCAAAATAAACGGCAATTTAAATATACTTTTATTTTTGAAGTGTTAATGTATTCTAAAAGTTCCTTCAAAGAACATGTACAGTAGTGCTTAACCAAATATAAAGTCATTGTGGGTATGCCTAGCTGACACATAAAATTAACTATTACAATCTATGATTTCTACTAGTGCATCAGTAATCTCAGCATTAAAAAGGGTCTAGTGGAGAAGCTAAGTGGAAAGAAGATAGTATTCATCCCTACCACCCATAAATAAATGAACAGAAAGACTACAATCATAAACACAAAATAAATTACCATTTGGTAATCAAATATCTTAATAAAAATGTACTGAGAATTGTTTTAAGGTTAAAATCTTGTTAAAAAACAAAGGCTAAATTTAATCTATTTTTGATTACTGCAAATTCAATAATGGTGACAGAAATGTGAATTAATGTATTAAATATTCTAAACATTAAAAATTAATATGCTTTTACTGACTTGTCTGCAAAACTACACATAATTCTGATTATTATTATTTTATTTGTATCTCTACATTTGCTACTTTATTTCTCTTATATCTTTTTCTTATGACCCTGTTTTAAAACTCATTTTTGCTTTTGGAACAATTTTTGGCTTTTATTACTAATTATGTAGTTAAAAATAAGGTTTATTATTTAGTATTGATAAGATAATGAATGTAAGGGTGTTTAATGCACTTTTCTAATTTGTTCCTTATTATTTGTGCAGGAATTTCTGACACCTTGCAAATGCAAATCAATTTCAGAAGCACTTAGCCATGTAAATAGATATGCTAAAAGCATTATTGAAAATTTTGAAAACCAGAGCTGCTTTCAGAAGCAAACAGAGAATGTCAAAATTTCTACCCTATCATCAGGACTCAGTTGCTCAAAGGCTAACCCACAAAACTTTTATTTTATTCTCAGAAAAATGCTTTTAAAATAATGATAAATATGCACATATCTACAGAGGCAAATGTCATAGTAAGGAAATATATTTTTTGCAGAACACATGATATATACTTTGTAAGAGTCAACCAAGTAATTTGACTCTTTTCTAATGTATTCACATTTCCTTTTTGTTTCCATCCTTAAGTTGTCAATGAATTATATGGCTGTTATGTACCCATTATTTTAATAATGTCTTCTGCAAATCTATCTATATTTAGATTATTTTTGCTTATTGGACAGTACATGGGAGGAGCCATTGGAATAAGCCACACCCTCATAGAAAGATCAAGAATATTATATCTACAATGAATGCAACCTTGAGGTTTTTTTTTTTAATTTATTTTATTTTAAAATTATGTGAATACATGTGTGTTCCTGCATGGGTGAAGAATTTCCCCAACAGAAATTCCAAGAGCTAGGACTTACATAGAAGAAATAAAAATGGAAACATGTAATGTTGTATGTTGTCTCAGGTTCTTATTACTTTGTCATTACCTTGGTTGTCATTAAGTAAATGAACTCCATGTGCATTTGCTTCTATCACCATGATGTTCTGTCTGACCTCAGGATTAGAGTTATGGAGCCAATCTCTCTCAGATTGAATCATTAATCAAAGCTATGATTTTTCTGTTTCGGATTGCATTTTTCTCAGGTATATTGTCTCATTATTAAAAAAGCTCAGAATCAGGAAATTGATTATGTTACTCTGTACACTACTGCAATCATCTATCTTTCTGGTTCAGAATGCTTTGGAACTTGTTTGTGGAAAGAACTTGGAAATTGTGAAGAAACAAGTTCAAGAAAGCATAGAAACTCCAAGCAACAGAGCTCAATGGGTGATGTGATGGGAATTCAGGAGTTCAGGTTCCTGGAATATCAATAGAAATGAAGATGTTGAAGGTCAAGGACATGAGATTTCAGTTAAGAATAAGGACTAATTTAGATATGGACCAGATAATACGTGTGTTAAGTTGTAGTAAATAGGAGTATATTTTGTTGAGGCAATAATGATTTGTGGAAAGTTAAGATTAGTTGTAATGAATTGAATAAACTAGGGAGGAAATGTGTGAGTCCTTAAAAACTCTTGAATTGGCCTACTGTTATAAGCCTTCCCACCACAATCAACTGTCCAAAGGAGACAGAAATGGAGTTATAAGGTCTAATGATTGCTGGGATGTGTTTTGTTCTTAATTTTATATGATCCTTTCTCCTTAATTATATTTCCTCATTTTGGAACAGAAATATTTACTCTATCACTGTGGTTGGGAGTATAATTTATAACACACTGTGTAGGCAGAAGTTTTCCTGTTTCCTGCAGCTGCTTGATCCCAAGTAAACATACTGAGGCTTACATTAATTACAAACTGTTTGGCCTGGGACTAAGGCCTATCTTTAACTAGCTCTTAGAACTCAATTCAACTCATTTCTATGAATCTATGTGTTTCCATGTGCCTGTAGCATTACCAATCTGCTAGCATCTTCTTGCTCCTTGGACAGGGAGCTGTTGTCTCCCCTGACTCTGCCTTTCTTCTTCTCTGTCTCCAGTCTGAATGTACCACCTAACCTTATTTTGCCTCTTCATTGGCCAAACAGATTTTTTATCAACCAATAGAGCAACATATAGCTGGGCGGTGGTGGCGCACGCCTTTAATCCCAGCACTCGAGAGGCAGAGGAAGGTGCATCTTTGTGAGTTTGAGGCCAGCCTGGTCTACAGAGCAAGATCCAGGAAAGGCACAAAGCTACACAGAGAAACCCTGTCTCGAAAAACCAAATAAATAAATAAATAAATTAATTAATTAATTAAATGAATAAAAATAAGGGCAACATATATCGTGTAACACATAAGAGTGTACAGAAAGACATGTCACGGCACTTTCCCTTTTCTGTCTTTTAAAAAAGGAAGGTTTTAACTTTAACATAGTAAAATATATATAACAAAATAGTTATTCATCAAGTATTACAGTTACAATATCTAATCTATTTGTATTTAGCAAAATGAAAGAAAATATTGTATCATCTATCCTATTTTTGTGAGTCTAAAGTTTTACATCTAATTTACCTTTTATCATAACTAAGGAAAACTGTAACTACCTAGTCTTCAACTCCATTAAAGACCCCAGAAGGATATAATATTATCTGAGTAAACAGGAAGTGCATTGCAAACAACTTCTAAAATTCTAGAAATGACAGAGACATCTGGCTGCCTGGACTGTCACCGAAAATTCCTCTGTAACACTGGGGCGTCCATCTTCCACCTACAGGGCTAGAATCTCTGGCATACCTTTCAGTGAAGCAGGGAATTTGAAGGGCTGTTCCACCCATACTGTCAAGCAGTCAAGGCAAGGGCACTTTTTGCCCAGTGGCTAACTTTTGCTACAAAGAAAGCAAACTCCATAATGACTTTCTTCTTCGATGCTCATTATCCTCTTTGAAGTTATTGGTGCTGCCAGGAGCAGACATGTCTCATTGCCCAGAAAAGTCTAATTCTTGAAGCATTTTAATGCCATAGTCTGTAGGTCTTTGAAGTGTTTGAAGATTATATATCTAACTGAAATATATCTTTGTATACCTAAAAACTTAACTTATATGACTAAGTTTGATTATCATAGATGACCTTTAATCTGTACTTCTTAATCATATATTGCAATTTTAAATGAGTTGTATAAACATAATACTTTAAACAAGAATAGAAATATATATATATATAGTATAACAAAATTAATATTAAATTTGTATCAATAAACCAAAATCCATACTAATATAAAATAGGTAAGATTAATTTTTGTTTTTTGGATTAAAGTAAATTCAATAATCTAACTTTTTGGGTGCCAAATATAAGCAGAAGTTTTTCTGTGTCCTGCAGCCACTTAGTCCCAAGTAAACATGCAGAAGCTTACATTCATCACAAACTCTTTGGTCTATGGTTCAGGCTTATTGCTATCTAGCAATCACAACACTATATATGGACTCAAATATAGAATTTCTTTTGACTCTCACTACTGTGGCCAGTCATCTCTGTACATCCTCCCATCATGATCTCAATGTCCCCGGCCTGCAGAATCCCTCCTCTCTCTCTCATCAGTTGGATTCCCAGAGTTCAGCCTGATGCCTGGCTGTGGATCTGCATCTTCCTCCATCAGTCACTGGACAAAGGCTCTATGATGACAGCTAGGTTATTCGCTAGACCAGTCACCAGAGTAGACCAGTCCAGGCACCACCTGGACCACTGCCAACAGACCAAGGTGGGGTCATCCTTGTGCATTCCTGAGAGCTTCCCCAGCATCCTGCCTCTTCCTATTCCCATGATGTCCTCATCTATCACGGTATCTCCCTATCTCCCTCCCTGCCCTCCCACTCTGTCCCTGTTCCAGCTTGACCCTCCCATTTCCCTATGTTCTCATCCCCCACTCCTCGCCCTCTGCCACCCCCCCCCCCCCTACATGCAGTCCGCTCATGTAGATCTCATCCACTTCTTCACAGGGTCATCAATGTGTCCCTCCTAGGGTCTTTCCTTGTTAGCTAGCCTCTCTGGAGCTGTGGGTTGCAGTCTGGCCATCCAACCGGCCACACTAATGGAAGCCCATGAACTGTGGACTGGTGGCTGTGGAGCCCCCGGGACTGGACGAGGCCCTCTAGATACGGAAGATAGTTGTATGGCTTGAACTGTTTGGGGGGCACCCAGGCAGGGGGATTGGGATCTGTCCCTGGTGCATGGGTAGCCTTCTGGGAATCTGGTGCCTGTGGTATGATGCCTTGCACAGCCTTGGTGTAGTGGGAAGGGGCTTGGACCTGCCTAGGCTCAGTGTTCCAGGCTCTGCTGACTCCCCATGGGAGACCTTGATTTGGGGGATGTAGGGTGGCTTGGGAGAGAGGGCTAGGTGGTGGGAGGAGGGAAAAGGGGGGATCTGTGGGCAGTATGTGGAGTGAGTAGGAAATTTCTTAAAGAAAAAATTTAATTAAAGAATTTCTTTTGACTCTCATTTGATAATTTGATTTTTTTTTTTTTTTTTTGGTTTTTCAAGACAGGCTTTCCCTGTGTAGCTTTGATTATCCTGAAAGTCTCTTTGTCAAACAGACTGTCCTCAAACTCATAGAGATCTTCTTGCCTCTTCCCCCCAAGTACTGGGACGAAAGCCATTCATTACCATAGCAGGACATGGATTTGAACTTTTGAGCAATGATAGACCTGTTAAAACTATGGAAAATCTTGGAGAAGGACTCAACATGTTGTGTAATAGTTTCAAACAGAGATGTTCCATGCAGAATGGAATAAGGTGACTTGTGAGAAATAATGAGCTACAATGACTCAGAAACAAGCAGGCTTCTACTGAGGTTTAATATAGAAGCAATGAACAGTGGTTAAAAGGGAGGAGGCTCACCAGAGACACTTCCACCCATCTTGAGTAGGAGCCTCAATAGTGAAACTTAATGAATTGTTACCCATGATAGAGTGGTTTCTCAGTAATGGAGACTGCCTTTGAGTTATGTACACTCTTGGCACCACCTTCCCCTTTGGTCTTATAGGTAACTTCATTAAACTACTTTCATTATCAAGATTGGCATGAGTGATATTGTGTCTTTACTGTCGCTGGAACCACATCTGCAGTGAACACATATTTGTTCACATCTCCTAAGAAAATCTCACAGAAGAAAATGCATCTTGCATTCTCAGATACAGAAAAGCCTTAGAGGCTAGGGACTTAGAGTCGTGGTTCACACATGAAGTGACTCTCATAAACTCAAATGTCTGGCATTTACTGGAGCACCATGGACCTTTGAAGACTAAATGAACACTGAGGGTTTTGTTATAGTCAGAGTTAATTCACAAAATGGTGGATATTTTGACATCCTGTTATGAGGTGATAAGAACATGAGAGTTCAGTGCCATTGGTGGTAATAGTCACTAAAGCTCTAATTTTTCAGACTTCTCTATATTTTCTACTTTGAGTTTTATACAGTATATAAGCTGAGCTATTTCTTACTTCTGTATCATATCTACCATGAAGGGATGAAGCGTCTAAAATGCAGCCAAATTTTATCCTTCTTTTAAGTAGTTCTTCTTAGGTATCTATCATAGCCTAGAAAAGTCAGACTAACACCACCATAAATTAAATATGCAACACGACAATCTTAGAATGGATGGGTGATACTGAACAACGATCTTGGCTATTGACAAGAAAGGAGAATAAATTTGGTGGATGAGCATCCACTTAAACAAAAATATAACTTCAATTTGGAGAAATACTACATATTCTGTCAGATTAATTCAAATGATCTGAAAACAAAAATGACACTACTGATGCTGGAAATCAAAGAGTTAAAGCTAATTTAAGCTTTCATAAAATAAATTGTGCATCAAGTTCGATAATTAATGAGGAACAACTGAAATGTAAACACAGGTTACAAGTCCCCAGTAGATTTGCTATCCTTGTGCTAATTTAACCAGGCAAAGGAAAATGTAGTTTTCAGGTTTTATTTTTATTATTAATTTTAGGTTAATGGTCTTCAATTGGCTGAACTTTTTCATCCAATTTGAATTATATAAGTCCATAGGAATGTGAAAGCCATTCTGTACAATTTGGCTTTGAGTTCACAAGCAGCCAGGATTTCTCATAGTCCAACTGAGTACAGTAGTTAAATCCAGTGATAGAGCACAGCCATGTACAAATAGAAGCCCTGGGGATCTGGCACAGGAGTTGCTGTTCAGAGCCCCATACTTGCCTGCATTCTGTTTCTCCTTCTGCATGCACCATATGCTTCATCTTTAAATAAAAATCTTATGCTCAGTGAATCCTAATACACAACTTGAAAAGATATCATGTATTAGCAGACTGGAAAAAGAAAGTTCCTACTATAAAACCATTTTGCTTTAGAGATTTTTGACACCCACCGGTTTTTTAAATTTATAAGCAACATATTTTTCTTTTATATTTGAGATTTTAACACAAATGCAACACTTTATTTTTCTCGTTCTAAACCCTCCAATATCACTCCTCTTAGCTCTCAAATTCATGGCCGTTTTATATCAATTGTTATTACAAACGTATGTGTATAGGTATATGCATATATATTCTAAACAATAGTCTCAGAAACAGCGCAGAAGACATTTCTTTTTCAAAATATAAAAAGAGCAAAAAAAGTAAGTATTCGATAAAATGTTAATTTTACATTTTGTTTTTGATGAAGTAGAAAATAATCAGATGTACAATGTGATGATTCTTTTAACAATACAATCTATTTACCAAAGGAAAAAAATTGGAAAAAAAACATAGCCTTATATATTTTAGGTTTGAAGGGAAATGTATCATCCAAATCTTTAGCTCAAGAAATAAATAGTTGTGTATCTGGTTTTATATCAAGGTCTTTGATCCACGTGAACTTGAGCTTTGTATATGGTGATAGATATGGATCTATTTACATTCTTTTTACACACTGACATCCAGTTAAATCAGAACCATTTGTTGAAGATGCTTTGATTTTTCCATTGTATATTTCTGACTTTTTTATAAATAAAAAATTAGGTGTATCCAAAAGTGTGTGGATTTATGTCTGTGTCTCTGATTTGATTCCATTAATCAACCTGTGTGTTTTTATGTCAATACCATGCAGTTTTTATTATTACAGCTTCATAATACAGCTTAAAATCAGGGATAGTAATACCTCTGGAAGTTTTTTCTTGTGTAAGATTGTTTTAGATGTCCTGGTTCTTTGCTTGTTTATTTTATTTTCCATATGAAGTTGAATATTGTTCTTTCAAGTTTTGCAAATAATTGTATTGGGATTTTGAAGGGAATTGCATTGAATCTATATTGCTCTTGGTAGGATGGTAATTTTTACTATGTTAATCCTACCAATCCATAAGCATAGGCGATCTTTCTATCTTCTGAGATTTTTCAATTTCTTTCTCCAAATACTAGATGTTTTCATTATACAGGTCTTTTACTTGTTTGGTTAGAGTTATCTCAAGATTTTTTTTTTATTTGTGGCTATTTTGAAGGCAGCTGTTTCCATAATTTCTCTCTCAGCCCATTTATCTATAACGAGAAATTTACGGGAGTCTGTTTAATGGATAAAAGGAATTTATTAAGAAAGAAAACTCACTAAACAGAATAGGAGAATCATCACAGAGTCCTGGAAGACTAAGGTACTGTCCCATGCTGTTCTGCTGCCTGATTCAGTCCACACTATCCAAGCCCGAAGAAAGCACTCTATGTGCCTCTCTGGTCTTAAGGGTAGCCCTGAGGCCATGCCCCATTGACTTGTACTTCAAGGTTACAGGTAGAACAGTTACCTGCTACATCTCTAGGGGCTGTAGTTCAAGGTCATAAGTAGAGCAGATATCCACTACATCTGTCATTTGTATGTGGGAAGGTGTTTATCAGCTATAAATTTTTTAGACACTTATATATACTATCAAATCATCTGCAAATAGCTATATTTTGACTTCTTCCTTTCCAATTTGTATCCCCCTTTTCTTCAGTTGTCTTATTACTCTAGCTAGAACTTTGATTACTATAACGAATAGTCATGGAGAGAGTGGGCAGACTTGTCTTATTCCTGATTTTAATGGAATTATTCTGAGTTTCTCTCTAATTTGATGTTGGCTATAGACTTGCTGTAAATTTCCTGCGCTATGTTTAGGTATGTCCCTCGTATTACTGATATCTCCAAGACTTTTAACATGAAAAGAGTGTTGGATTTTGTTAAAGGCTTTTTCAGCATCTAATGATATGATCATGTATTTTTTCTTTCAGTATATTTATATGATGAATTATATTGATAGATTTTTTTTTTGTACACTGAAACATCCCTAAACAGAAGAGAGTGTTGGAAATATCCTTGAACTCATTGGCAGCCCACAGAAAGGAAAAAGATTTCATCTATTCCACATCTGACACAGGGCTAACATAAAAAAAATATTTAAAGAAGTTAAGAAATTAGACACCAGCAAATTAAATAATCCAATTAAAAATGGGGTATAGAACTATATGGAGAATTCTCTATAGAAGAATCTCAAACAGTCAAGAAACAAAGAAATACTCAACATCCAAATGTACAGCTACTTTGGAAATCAAGATGGCAGATTTTAAGAAAATTGGGAATTTATCTACTTCAAGACTCACCTATGCCACTCCTTGGTATATATTCAAAGGTCACTCCATCTTATCACAAGCACACTTGCTCAACTATTTCCATAGAAGCTTTATTCATAAAAGCCAAAAACTGGAAATGACCTCAACAGAAGAATGAATTTTAAAAAATGTGGTTCATTTGCACAATGGAGTATTAATTAGCTGTTAAAAACAATGACATCATGAAATTTGCGGACAAATGGATGGCACCAGAAAAAAAAAATCACCCCAAATGAAGTAACTCAGACCCAGAAAGAAAAACACGGTATGTACTCACTCATAAGTAAATTTTAGCTATAATGTAAAAGATAATCATTCATGGTTCATAGACCCAACGAGACTAAGTAACAAGGAGGGCTCATGTAGGGAACACAAGAATCTCCCTGGAAAGGAGAAATAGAATAGATTTCATGGGTGGTCTGGGGCAGGTGGGCCTGCAAATAGGAGGTATCAAGTATGAGGGAAGGGAAGGAGACATACTTGGAGAAATGATTGGAATTGGGGGGCATTTGGGGGACAAAGTGGAGACCTGGTGCAGTGGAAATTCCTTGCAATCTAAGTGAGTAAACCTAGCAAAGACTCCTAGTAATGGGGGACGCTGGGGTTAAATGAGTCATCTTGTGTAACCAGTCACAACCTCAAGGGAGGGACTGAGACATCAACCCAGCCACAAAATCTTCCACGTACAGTTTGTTCTGCCTGAAGTATTCCGGGGCTGGAGCCCAGCAGAATCTTCATCAAGAGACCAGAGAGACTTTATCCAGCAACTGATGCGGCGTCCTACGGCTGAACATTAAGCAGAGGACGGGAAGTCCTGCAGAGGAGGTGGAGGAAGGATCAGAGGAACCACAGGAAAGATCCTATAGAATCAATTGACTGTGACTCATGGGGGCTCACAGAGATCAGGTAGCCTATGGGATCTGACAGAGGTCCTCTGCATACATGTTATGGCTGAGTAGCTTGGTGTTCTTGTGGAATTCCTAACAGAGAGTAAGGTGGGTGAGGAGGAGGGTCTCTGACTCTTGCCTACTTGTGGTATATTTTACCTCCTACTGTGTTGCCTCATCCGGCCTTCATATGGAGGTATGTAACTGGTCTTATTGTCTCTTGCTGTGTAGACCTTGGTTGATGTCCCTGGGAGGCCTGAATTTTTTCTAAGGGAGAAAAAGGGGGATGTAGATTTGGAGGAGAGAGGAGGTGGAAGAGGGGCAAAAACTGAGGGGAGGGAAGGGAGGGGAAACTGTGATGAGAACTGGTGAAAAAATGAAAAAAAAAGAAATAGTTGTATATTATATGACAACTTTCAGATAACTTAAAACTGAAAGTTATTTCTTGAAAATAAAAAACAAGCGAGAAACAGGAGATGATATGAGATATAATCTTATTAACAATATAATTTCC
Organism: Peromyscus californicus insignis; assembly: GCF_007827085.1. NCBI lineage: Eukaryota > Metazoa > Chordata > Mammalia > Rodentia > Cricetidae > Peromyscus > Peromyscus californicus. Next base: position 17,264,703 of record NW_026294413.1, on the reverse strand, counting down.
TCTATGGTTTTATTGTATATTATTTTTGGAATCATTGTGTCTTTTTTTTTTTTTTTTTTTTGGTTTTTCGAGACAGGGTTTCTCTGTGTAGCTTTGCGCCTTGAACTCACTTTGGAACTCACTCTGTAGACCAGGCTGGCCTCGAACTCATAGAGATCCTCCTGGCTCTGCCTCCCGAATGCTGGGATTAAAGGCATGCGCCACCACTGCCCAGTTTCATTATGTCTTTTTGTAAGAGAATAGATATTTTATTAACTACAGAGAAACTTAATCATGCTTCAAGTTATTCTTCCATTCCCCGGGGAGTGACATGATAAGAAATGCACAGTAATGTACAATAATTCATAAATGGCTAACACTGTCTCATCAATTGAAGGACACAATGATATGTTAATTTTGACATTATTTTCATGATTATTGGCATTCAACAATAGAAATGCATGGCTGATTAAGCTTGGAGTGGGAGAGGTTGTCTTCCTCTAAGACTGGCATGTTAATTTAGTGCAACACTAAATGGTAGATCTGAAAACATACATCCACTTAACAATCCACTTAACATTATACAGAATGAACTAGTTCTATTGAGGAATATGCATATTCATATATTTATGCATTCAATAACAACTAGTGAAAAAAGAGGTCATGAATTTGAGGGATGTAGTTGGAAATTTTCCTGTGTCCCACCTGGCCCAGTCAGGAGAAATCTCTCTCACTCACCAGTCCCACAGCCATTTGGACCCAAGTAAACACACAGAGGCTTGTATTATTTATGAACTGTATGGCCATTAGCTCAGGCTTTTTACTGACTAGCTCTTACACTTAAATGAAACCCATAATTCTTATTTATATTTAGCCACATGGCTTGGTACCTTCTTTCAGTTCTACCTTGTCATCTTGCTTCCTCTGTGTCTGGCTGGCAACTCCTGACTGTCTTCTTCTTCCCAGAATTCTCCTTGTCTGCTTATCCTGCCTATACTTCCTGCCTGGCTACTGACTAATCAGCATTTCATTTATCAACCAATCAGAGCAACACATATTCATAGCATACAAAATGACATCACCCATCAGAAGGAGAGTGGGGAGGACTATACAGGAGACTGTTGAAGGAAAAAAAGAAAAGGGAAAATATTATATTTATATTATAATCTCAAAAATAAAAAGAATGTCATAATTTATGTACATGTAGGGAAAAAATTCAGTTTAACAAACCAATGAAACAGATAGAAATTTAACATCTATAGCATTAAAGGAATCAAGAGAACATCTGAATATATAGATTGTAGATAGAGGGTTTTGTTGTTGTTGTTGTTGTTTTAAGACAGGGTTTCTCTGTGTAGTTTTAGTCCCTGTCCTGGATCTTGCTCTGTAGACCAGGTTGGCCTTGAAGTCACAGAGATCTGCCTGCCTGACTCTGCCTCCTGAGTGCTGGAATTAAAGTTGTGCACCACTGTGGTCTGGCTGTAGATACAGGTTTTTAAAACTAAGTGAACTAAGTAAGTTGTTTTATAAATCTATATATGTATGTGTATATAGTTTATATATATGTTTATATATGCATATATGTACATACACACACACATATATGGGAAAAATTGTGAAAAGATGTTTTGATTGAAAATAAAATAACTTTGTTTTTTTAAAAAAGACCATGTTATTTTATTTTTGTTGTACTCCCTTTATGGACATACAACTCATAAATGATAACATTCTCTGGTGTAAAGTCTAAAGCTAGTTTTGATTTGTTTTCCGACTTTCTCAATCATTGCCTCGATAAATTTTTATATATTTTTTTCACCCTTAAAAGAAATTCTTTCCCTTGTCAGTAATTCTCTCTCACTAGTTGCTCAATTCACAGATGTAGGACACAACTAATTCAATGGCTACATATATGCATATACTGGTCATTTTAAACAAATAAAGGGAAACAGTTTGTGGCCTCTGTGACCACTTCTTTTAGCACACTGACTTAAGTTTTCATCTTTGCAGTGACATGTACAGATCTTCCAGTTTGTATGGTTTTAGAATAATTATGTACTGTATGGAAACATCACCTATTACTTACTCAAAGTTCAATAGGAATTTCAGCAATTTCTACATTTGGGCTGTGAGGGATTTGATCCCTATGGATATTGTTATGGAAGGCTTTCCTTTCTAATTCTAACTCTAATTCTCTTTCCCAAATTTTGTTAACATAGTTTTCTATTTTCTCTATTCAACATATCCCTTACATCTCATGTTATTCATTATTCTTTACTAATGAAGAGAAATAAGTTTGTTTGGACTTAACTAATAAGCTTTTTTAGACAATTTTTTAATCTGTAAATTGACAGAGAGGATATGAATATCTATAACATATATATTATGTATATTGTATATATTTGTGTGTATTACAGTAATAACTGAACATTTTAAATGTTTGCTTTTTTGTTCTCAAAGTGTGGTCTGGATTAACTCCATCACAGAACCATTTTAGCACTTCAAAATAAGTACCATAGTGTTTTAAGCCAACAAAATTATATGAAAAAAAGGTTCTTTCACCTTGAAATTTAGATTCATTATTTTATCATCAAAATAAACAACAGATCAAAATGCAGTAAAAACAGCATCCCCAACTTAAGCTCTGTGCTTCATTTAATTGTGCTCTGGAGTATTTCCCAAATATTGTTAGAAAGTGCAACATTTTCCTAATTATGTTGGCTGTATTTTCTCCTGGTTAAGATGTAAAACATTGCTGTTTAAAGCTGATTAGCTGTTTTTCTGTTATTTTATACAAAGCTGTCTCTTGTTCCTTATTTGCTACTAATGTTTTTAGTATTTCTTATATGTCAGCTACCGTATAAGTACTTATATGTACTTTTCCCTGTTTGATTATTTTTCTTGAGACATTGTGTAGTTTAGATCTCAGACTAGTTGACACAATTGATTTGAACCACAATACTATCAGGCTTTCCTGATTTTAAAATGATTCCCTAAGAGTAAAATATGTAAAATATTAGATTTAGACTTTATGGTAATAATTATTATAATTAATGTGCGGGTTAGCTTTCAGTGCTGAGAAGAAGCTCAGTGTGGAAAATAATTTGCTCTAAAAGCATGAGAACTTGAGTATGAATCCCCAGGAACCATATAAAGCAGTACATGACTACATATGCCTGCAACACCAGTTTTAGGATTGTGATATGGGTAGGCTGAAATGGGCAGATCCAGGGCTCTTGTTGGTCAGGTATCAAGGTCCAATTTCAGTGACAAAGCCTTATTCTTAAGAGATTAGGGGAGAGAGTGGATGAGAAGGATAATTGACATCTTCCTCTGAAATCTACGGATATGTGAACCTTCCTGCTGTCCACATACATGCACATGCAATTGCACACAAGTATTAGTGTAGTATAGTTTTCCAATTTAGTTGTTATTTTTATACATTAAAACCTAGAAAGATGACTGTAGAATTGAAGCTTCAAATATAGTTCTGTGGTTAGACTCTTAACACAGAACCAGATCTAAATGAGAAGTAGTCATAGTTAGAAGTCAATGGAAAAAAATGTACTCATATTCTTAAGGCAATCTGAATTCAAACATTATAAATAAATGCATGCTACATTTTGTACTATGTACTATGTAGGCAATGTTATGTCATCTGTACTGTAATAGCTTTTGCTGAGCTATGGCAAGAGCATTTATCTTTAATCACTTATGATAGGTCCTCAGAAGTTCTGCCCTTTTCACTTTGTTAGGCTAAATTTAAGCTGCCAAAAGATGAGAAGATTATAACTACTTTGGAGGAATTCTCACAGTAAACATATAATGGAAAATAGTCAATGAGTACTAAAATTCTTTTTTAAAAATGATTTTATTTTTGGTTTTGTGGGGTGTTTTTTAATATTTGATAGTTTTAACAAGTAAGTATTTTCATTGGAAGTACATTTGTATCTCATACAATGCATCCCAAACACAGTTTGCCATCCCTCCGCGCCTTGTAGCTATCTCCCTACCTCTCCACTCCAGATGCACTCCCCTTATATCTCCACATGAGGAAAGAGCAAGCTTCCAAGACAGCTATACAGGACAAAAAAAAAAAGTATATATTGAGACTTGACAAGGCCACGCAAAAGGAGGAATGGAGACCCAAAAGCACTTGCACTGTAGGAGCCCCACAAACACATCAAGCCATAATATGTAGACAGAGAACCTGGTTCAGACCCCTCCAGGCCCCGTGCTTGTCCTTTCAGTCTATGTGAGCCCTGCTTATTGACTTAGGTGTACCATGATCTCCTGGTGTCCTCCATCCCCTCTGACTCCTACAATCTTTCCTCCCTCTCTTCCACATGGTTTCTAAACCACCGAGGACCCAATGGAGACCTCCAATTTCGACTCTCTCTGCATGTCTGGCTGTGGGTCTCTGCACCTGCTCCCATCTGCTGCTGGAGGAAGTCTCTCTGATGGCACTAGACAAGGCATTGGTCCGTGAATACAGCAGAATATCATTGGAAATTATTTCACTCATTTTTTCCCAGTCCTCTTTGATTCTATCAAACACATACAATGCACTGACACTATTCCTCTACTGCCAGCTGCACTTGAATTTAAAAGAGAATATTAGTAAACAGTTTGCTTGGAACAGTGGGGACATGATTTCAGAGCCCAGCCCTCGTATAAAATGTCAGGAACAGTTACACACAGGGTAATTCCAGTTCTTGGAGGTTAGAGGTAGAGAAGAACCACTGGGGCCTTGTGGTGGTATTGTGTTCCCCAAAATATTGTGCACCCTAATAAACTTATCTGGGGTCAGAGAACAGAACAGCCACTAGATACAGAGGCTAGAAAATGGTAGCACTCACACCTTTAATCCTAGCCTTCTGGAGGCATGGATCTCTGTGAGTTCAAGGCCACATTGGAAACAACCAGGCATGGTGACTTACACCTTTAATCCCAAGAAGTGAGCCTTTAATCCCAGGGAGGGATGGCAGATAGCAGAAAGGTATATAAGGTGTGAAGACCAGGAACTAGAAGCATTTGGCTGGTTAAGCTTTCAGGCTTACGAGCAGCAGTTCAGCAGAGATTCATTCTGGATGAGGATTCAGAGGCATCCAGTCTGAGGAAACAGGATCAGCTGAGGAACTTGCAAGGTGAGGTAGCTGTGGCTTGTTCTGCTTCTCTGATCCTCCAATGGTCACCCCAATACCTGGCTCTGGGTTTGATTTTATTAATAAGAACTTTTAAGATTCATGCTACAGGGCTTGCTGGACATAAGCTTATCTCCTATTTCAGTGACTCAAAAGAATATGGCAGAGAGTGTTACATCAACATCAGTGCTCTCCCCTGGCCTTGCACTGTGAAACGTATAGGTCCATGCTGACACCACACTCACACATATTTATATGCATGAATATGCAAAAATAAATGGTAACAAATATTACGAGTGAGCTTGGGAAGATGTTCAGGAACAGAAATGAAACCACTTTGTAATCATTAAATTTAGAATGATGTTAACTCTTATCATTTTTGGCTCTATGTGTGCTTCCAGTAATATTCAAAGTCTTTTTAGTTATTGAGAAGAAAATCTATAGCTAACACGATGTGGAAAATCCTTGACCACTGTAGTTTCTCAGAATTGTGCTGTATGAAGTCTCAAAGGATTTGCCAAGTTGAAATGACAGGAGGAAGCCATAAGAACAAGAAGCTGTCAAATTTCCACATGGGAGAAAGAATCAATGTTGGGGCACATTACTAAGTTGTTCACCAAGGAAAAAGACAAAACAAGACTCCAGCCAGTACTTATTTTCTGGAAGAAGAAAATGGCTTCCTTTTTTTTTTTTTTCTGTGACTATTTGTTTCTCTGTAAACAATGGGAATAAAGAAGGACCTTTAACTTATCTCTTCCCCAAAGTTAAATAGATTTGTCTTAGTCAGTCCATGTGTCTTCCCTAACAATGATTCTTGGTCTCATATACACAATGCCAATATCAACCTGTGCAATAATAACTTTTTTAAAACAGAGTAAACACTACTACTGTATCATTTCCAAAGAAAAGGCTTCTATAAACAAGGGATTTTAGAAGCCTTTTCTAAAAACAAGAGTTGCCTGGAAGACAAGACTAGACAGCTCAGTTCTCTCTCTCTCTCTCTCTCTCTCTCTCTCTCTCTCTCTCTCTCTCTCTTTTTTAGTTAACTTCTTATCTGAAGCCACCTACCATCATATAACGGAGGGGGCACAGTGGTGATGGTCCTTTAGCTTTTGCTTCAAAACTATTCTTATGATTTTAAAGACAGAGACTGCCGGACTGGGGGAGTTAACTTAGTAGCTACAAGTTTAGAATTCTTCCCTTTTCCGTATTCAGCAATTTTAACACTTGTAAGAATTCGTCAGTATAGGAAAGACATCAAATAGTTCTGCGATTTTCTTTGAAGGCAGATTCATCATCAGTGTTTAATTTTCTTAGTAGTTATTGGATTTTTGAGTTTTCTTTTTCTTACCAATTTAAACTTAGTATATGCTACCATGCCTGAAGACTGGAGTTGTGTTTTTCAGTTGTTGTTTGTTTGTTTTATTTTTCCCAGTGTCTATAAGATTTTCTAAAGTTTAAGTCCATAGTTGATTTACATAACAGAACGAAGCAATATGTGGGCACAAGTTGGTTAGCATAGCCCAATACCAAGGAAATTTCTTATACACTGTGGTTAATAGAGTAGATGTTTATATAAATCTAAATCAATTTTTGATAAAAAAAATGGGTGCAAATAATTTTTCCTGCATTATTTCTGCCTTTTTGTTCAGTTGCATGTCCAGACTTGGCTTCTCTGAAGCCAAATTGGTGAGGTTTGTCTCCCCTCTACAAAAAACCTTAAAATTCTACTTTCAAAGATTTTCATGCTTACTACACACATTAACACACTGATAGTTTAAATATTCTTAACCTACCTAGCTACTGTAAATTATGGTAATAGTGAATTAAAAATGAATATCAGACACTGAATCTAAACATAAACCAAAGTTTTATCGTAAGCACACAGTGGGAGTCATGGGCTACTTCATGCAACAATTCACCTTTAACTACACTTTCTTCTATTTGGAGAAATGCTCTTTGGATATATGCTAATTCATGCTGCATTTGGTGAAAGACAGCCATTTCCTTTTATAAGTGCAATGGAATGTTAGATTAAGAGAAAGTTAGTTTCTCTTTGTTTTTAAGCAATTAAAAACATTATTAGATAATACCACTATGATAGATAACAAGAAAAATGCAGCCCTGGCGTAAACCAAAAAACTGATATAGTTAAAGGCAATGCTCTTTTCAATAAAATTTGCTCATTAGAGTGCACAACTAAAGCAAGTTGAACAATGAAGATGGGTATAATTAATGCGCTACCCTTACATTTTGATCCAGTATAGCTTCATGTTTTCAAGACACAAATTCATATTAAACTGGCTCTAGGCTATTTCTATGTCAGTGACCCCAAATTGTATTAAACAAATCCACTTTTGTTGAGGTCAAATAGTCATGATATGACTAAGAAAAATCAGATTTGAGAGTTAAACTTTTGACACGAAAAAAATAAAATGACATTATTTAAAATGGCTTTTATTAAACAAAGCATTTTATGGGAAGTACATGAAATAGTATCTCAGTTTACACAGCATAATTAATAACACAGTGCAATATTTTAAGTATAATAAAATGATTAACATAAAGCTAAGCAAAGATATTTGTTTGCCACGTAAATACAATTGCATGGTGAATAATCTTAACAATAATAATTAACAGGGGCAGTATAGGCATTCTCTCTGGAAACAGATGATTAAGTTCAAAGCATTCTAAATGCTCTAACAAAATTATTTCCCACAGACCAAGAGATTCTTAGAAATAAGCAGGGCTCAGGGGTGGGGAGAGAACACACTGATGTCCCTGGTGAGGGGAAATAGAATAGATTTTGCTGGTATACTGGGGACAGGTGGGGGGATAAGAATAGGAAGAATCAGGCAGGGTGGATGGAGGGAAGGAGAGTGTATGGAGAGATGACTATAATGGGGACATTGAGGAGGTGATGTAGAAACCCAGTGAAGTGGAAACTTCCAGGAATTTATGAGGGTGACCCTAGCAAGGACTCTCAGTCATGAAGGATATGGAGCCTGAATTGGCCATCTGCTGTAACCAGACAAGGCTCCCAGTGGTGGACTTGGACATCAACCCAACCTCAGATCTTCTGTGCACAACCTATCCTGAACGCAAGTAGTGCTGGGACAATGGTCACTCAGAGCTTGTGGGAGTGGCCCACCAACGTCTGGTCTAACCTAAGGGGAGCCCACGTTTGACACTGCCTGGAAGGCCAGGAACTGAAAGCTGGATGACCCAGAGACCTAGAGTAGAACCAAACAGACCTGACCATCACACTCACACACACACACCCAGAAAAAAACAATGAAATGATTCTTGTGGGTATTCTTCTATACTCATAGTATGTGCCTAGCCCAGTTATCATCAGAGAGGCTCCTAGAGCATCTGATGTGAGCAGATGCAGAGACCCACAGCCAAATACAAGGCAGAGTTCAGGGACCTCTGTGAAAGAGGAGGAGAAAAGATTGTAGGAGCCAGAATGGCCTGAAGAATCAACCTGGGAGACTTCATACGAGCTCACAGAGACTCAAGTGCAACCAAAGAGCCTGCAAGGGCCTGTGCTAGATCTTCTGCATATATGCTGTAGTTGATTCGCTAGGGGATGTTGTGGGACTCCTCAGAGTGGAAGTGGGGATCTTGCTGACTCCTTGGCCTGCTCTTGGGACTTTTTTACTTCTACTGGTTTGCCTTTTACAGTCTTGATATGAGGGTTTATGTTCAGTCTTATTGAATATTGCTATATTGTGTTCGGTTGATATAACAGGGAGTCTTGCTCTTATCTGAAGGGAAATGGAGCAGTTGATGTTGAAAAGATGGGAGGTGGGAACCTGAGATAAGTGGAAGGAGGGGAGGCTGCTATTGGGATTTATTGTATGAGAAAAGAATAAACAAAAAGGAAAAGAAAAGTGCATATTATGATTTCCAGTTGTCATGAACATAATAGCAATCTTGTGTTAATTACTTACCAGCAATATTTTAAATCTAGAATTTATGCTAGGAACAGAATTAGGCTTTGCCATTATACCTGCTTTTACCTGATGTGATTTCAAATATATCATTTCTTAACTTGCATTTTTCAGGGTAAATTTTTTCTTCTATACATATGAGCCAATGTGTGTTGAAGATCATACCATCCAATGATCTGTTTAGAAGAGCATCAGGTTTATATGTGTTCTTAATGTCCAGGATAAGGAGAAATAGGTTTTAAAAGAAATTTTGGGGGGTTGTAATAAGAAAATAGATTAAAAAAAACTGTATGTGTCCATAAGATTCCAATGTTTACAGAAATAAATATTTTGTAAAGATGTAGCGAAGTAAGAATCAACAAGCCAGGAAGATATGAAAAGTTCTTAGAAAAGCCAAGCTCTTTACTAAGTCACAAATACTGATTTGTCCTTATAAATTGAAAAAAAATCCAATTAAACTACATTGGGAGGGGGTATTGCATAATTCTAATGACTTCTTTCACTCATTTGTACATATAACAAAGCCAGTTTTTCTAATGTGAACCATTTGAACCTCATAAAATAAAACTGGGCCTATGGTCACAGAGGTTCTCAATATTAAGTAATAATTTTTTGTCAAAAGGATACATTTTAATCATTGGTATTTGGTGGTAATGCAGCATAAATTCTAAAGCAATGATTTGGGGAGATATGGAGACAGTAAAATCAGATACATAAACATAACAAAACTGTTCCAAGGGGTATTGTTCCTTGATGTGGATATCATTCTGTATAAATAAAACACTGATTGGCCAGTGGCCAGGCAGGAAGTATAGGTAGGACAAGGAGAGAGGAGAATTCTGTGAAGTGGAAGGCTGAATCAGGGAGACACTGCCAGTCACCGCCATGACAAGCAGCATGTGAAGATGCTGGTAAGCCAGGAGCCATGTGGCAAGGTATAGACTTATAGAAATGGATTAATTTAAGATAAAGGAACAGTTAGCAAGAAGCCTGTCATAGCCATACAGTTTGTAAGCAATATAAGTCTCTGAGTTTACTTAGCAGCGTGGGAATGGTGGGTGAGAGAGATTTGTCCTGACCGTGGGCCAGGCAGGAAAACTCTAGCTACATTTCCTTGTGAAATCCACCCATGTTTGCTGACTCACACATAGGTGATACTTCCTAACCTCTTCAGGTGTCCTCTCTTCAAGTTTTCAAGTGTGAATTGGAATGAATAGTGAGTGTTAGGGGTAAAGGCCTTACACGGGTTATTTTAGTAAAGTATTCTAGTTTTAGGTACCATGCCAGTATTTATTTGCCAACATGGACCAAGGTTTCTTAACCATGGCCTAAATAAAGAAAACATCCATTGGAATCTTATTTATGACAACAAAAGTTTGTGTTACATAGGACTACCATTTTAAAATTCAGATTTGATTAAAGTATCTAATGAAACATTAGAGGATACTTGATGGCTGCTATGAATCACTAAACATAACTGTGGGGATATCTCTGTGAAGAAAAGAAGTAAAATATGACTGTACACTTATTTCTTCATGTAGAGAGCAATCAGTCGAGTGTCCACCATTGAATTGAAGTTTCTAAGGATGCAGGAACTAGGAGAACAGTGACAACCCAAGCATCCCTCAGCCTGTATCCAAATGTCTACAAGCCACAGTACAGATATTATAGTCAATTGATATTGACAGTATTATAGTCAAGTCCATTTCTAAGATAAGACCAGGGAAGGGAGAGGATTTCTTGTAGTCATTTTGGGAGTCAAAAATTGCAAAAACCATAAATATAAATGCTGATGGTACCTAATTTGTTCTAATAAAGATGTCTTTGATGTTTATAGAAAATTGTCTTCATCATATATGAATATGTTTTGATTTTTGTGGAAAAGTGATTTTTACAATATAACCTTATTCCTCAAATGGATCTAGCTTGTTGGGTTTAGCTTTCAGAAACTAAGTGATTTTAGGAAATATTGGAAACATTTGTGTGAAGGAGTGTACCCAGATACTGAAGAAAATGCAATGAATTTATATTGTGAGTGAGCTAACAAAATGTATATGTTACAGTAGAGTTTAGTTCACAATATGGGTACAATGGGCTGGAGCAATGGCTCAGAAGTTAGGAGGACTTCCTGTTCTTCCAGAGTAACTGAGTTCAATGTCCAACACCTACCCTAGGCAGATCATAAATGCATGTAATTCTAGTTCCAGGGCATCTGATAAACTATGGCCTCTACCAGCAAAAACACACATTCTAAACATGCGTAGAGCAACAAAAATAAAAAAAAAACTTAAAGTATGTTGAAAACAAAATATACTAAATTAAATGAGAAAACATTACAATTAATTGTAACTTTTCAAGGTATGATATGCTTACTCACCAGAGCAGTATTTATTTGTACAGTCGCTCACTTATTTTTATTTGTTTTTAAGTTGCTATAATCTTTTGTAACTAGAGTTCACCTGCCTGGTCCACAGTCTCTCACTTGCCAGTCCCACAGTCGCTCAGACCCAACCAAGTAAACATAGAGACTTATATTGGTTACAAACTGTATGGCCATGGCAGGCTTCTTGCTAACTGTTCTTACAACTTAAATTAATCCATTTCTATAAATCTATACCTTAGCACATGGCTCGTGGCTTACTGGCATCTTCACATGCTGTTTGCCATCGTGGCAGCTGGCAGCTTCCCTATATGGTAGTACGTTTTACTGCCAGCTTTGGGAGCTATCGTGGGTCTATGCTTTTATCCAAGCAGCATGTAGCTCAGAAACCTCTTTTTTTTGTTTTGTACTAGTAAAGACTAAATCCACCATGCAGCTTAATGTGGCACTTGCAGAGTCCTCATTCCCACCATACTGCAGGTTGAGCACGCAAGCTAGGAACCCACAAGTAGCTCAAACTGGCAAGTTGCCGCTTATTTGAGAGAGACAATTAGGAACTGTTTTTAGCTCTGTTTTAGAATCTTCTTTTCTCAGTTTTTAAGTGGAATCTCTTGCCCCAGTTGGGCGCCATTTGTAGCTAGAGTTCTCCTGCCTGGCCCACAGTCAGGACAAATCTCTCTCACCCGCCAGTCCCACAGCCTCTCAGACCCAACCAAGTAGACATAGAGACTTATATTGGTTACAAATTGTATGACCGTGGCAGGCTTCTTGCTAACTGTTCTTACAGCTTAAATGAATCCATTTCTATAAATCTATACCTTGCCATGTGGCTCGTGGCTTACTGGCATCTTCACATGCTGTTTCTCATCATGGCGCTGGCAGTGTCTCTCTGACTCAGCCTTCCACTTTCCAGCTTTATTCTCCTCCTTGTCCCACCTATACTTCCTGCCTAGCCACTGGCCAATCAGTGATTTATTTATTAACCAATCAGCAACACCCTTGACATACAGACCATCCCACAGCACTTTTTATAATTTTATTTTTATTTAAAATAGATACCATATTATAAATTCCAATCATTGTTTCCACCCTACCAACTTTTCCCAGATCCTTCCTACTCCCCCACCACACACACACACACACACACACACACACACACACACACACACACACATATATTTTATATATAATTTCTTTCTCATTAGAAAACAAACAAGCAAACAAACAAAAACCCACAAACTGACAAACCAGAATAGGACAAATCAAACAAGCAGAAAAAAAAAAGAGCCAAACAAAATATACATGAAAGACATACAGCCAAAGTAATGCACATGCTTGCACAGAAACACACAGAAAAGAAACAAAATCTGAAACTATAATAAATAAACAAAATACCTGTAAGGTAAAAAATAACAACAACAAAATGAGATAAAAACTCTCTGAAAATACCACTGAATTCATCATGTGTTGACTATGTATTACTACTGGGCTTGAGACCTCCACTTGAATGTGGTTTGCATACCCAGTTAGCCTTCCTTCGAGAAAATGAATTTTCCCATTGAGATTGGTTGTCAGCTGGAGGTAGCTTCTTGGATATGTATTCTAGGCTTGGGTCCACTTGCCCTCTCAGCACTGGGACTCCATCTGCCTTAAAGTGTGCCATAGTCTCTGTGAGTTCACATGTATGTCAGCCCTCTTGTGTCTAAAAGATCTCTCTTTTTTCTTGATGTTTTCAGTCTCCACTGGCTCTTACAATATGCCCACCTTCTCTTCCACAAAATTCCTTGAGCTTTGAAGGAAGGAACTTGATAAAGACATCTCATTTAGGACTGAGTATTCCCCTGTTTCTCACTCTCTATTTTCTCTCTCTCATTACAATATAAACTGGCATCTAGAAAAAAAAAACAAGATACATAAAAATGAACCAAAATAAGAAAAGAACAAACAGAAAAAAATATCTAAAGAAGAAAGTACGAGAAAGATATATGCATGCAGAAACACTTGTATTGGCACACAGAGAAATCCCATAAAAACACAGAAGAGAAAACCACAGTATATATACAAAGGACTCGTAATGTTTAAAAATTTACTGACAAAGCATTATGGGACTAAGAACCTCCATTAATGTTATTGGGTTCATTTAATGCTGATCATCTACTGCTGGGCACGAGGCTTGCCCTTAAAAGTGGTTTGTATACCCAGCGTAACTCCACTGGAGAGAAGTAATTTTTCATATGCTCATGGTTATCAATTGGAGGTAGTTTCTGGGTTAAAGACTGGGCTTTGTGTGCACTTCACAGCCTCTTAGCACTGGGACTCCATCTAGCCCAGACATGTGAAGGCCCTGTGCATATCACTCATTCTCTGAGTTAATTTGCATGTCAGTCATGAAGTGTTTAGAAGGTCTTGTTTCTTTGGTGCCCTTCATCTTCTGTGTCTATAACACTCTCTCTGCCTCATCTTCTGAAGGGTCCTTTGATCTCTTAGAGGAAGGATTTAACCAATTTAGAACTGAGTGCTCCAAGGTCTCTCATTTTCTTCATATTGTCCAACTCTGGTTCTCTGTATTTGTTCTCTTCTAATGTAGGAGGAAGCTTCTGCGATGATGGCTGAGAAAGGTACTGTGATGTGGGATGTTCTGTATGGCAAATGTGTTGCTGATTTGTCAATAAATAAAACACTGATTGGCCATTGGCTAGGCAGGAAGTATAGGCAGGACAAGGAGGAGAATAAAGCTGGGAAGTGGAAGGCTGAGTCAGAGAGACACTGCCAGCCGCCATGATGACAAACAGCATGTGAAGATGCTGGTAAGCCATGAACCACGTGGCAAGGTATAGATTTATAGAAATGGATTAATTTAAGTTGTAAGAACAGTTAGCAAGAAGCCTGCCATGGCCATAGAGTTTATAACCAATATAAGTTTCTGTGTTTACTTGGTTGGGTCTGAGAGGCTGTGGAACTGGCAGGTGAGACAGATTTGTCCTGACTGTGGGCCAGGCAGGAAAACTCTAGCTACAAATGGTGTCCAACATAGTCGCAAGAGTTTCCACCTAAAAACTGAGAAAAAAGATTCTGAAATGGAGCTAAAAACAGCTTCCTAATTGTCTTTGTCAAATGAGCGGCAGTTGAGGGTTTGAGCTACTGGCAGGTTCCTAGCGTGCGCGCTCGACCTGCAGTATGGTGGGAATGAGGCCTCTGTAAGTGGCACATTAAGCTGCATGGTGGATTTAGCCTTTGCAGGTACAAAACAAAAAAAGAGATTTCTGGACTACACCCTGCTTGGAAAAAGCATAGACCCACAATAGCTCCCAGAGCTGGTGGTAAACATAGCCATGTTGGGAAGCTGAGGTGGGCGGAGCCAGCAGTCACAGCTGCTGCAGTTTAAAGCAATAGCTGCACAATAAGACAGATTCAGATGTAATAGTTTACAATGTGTGTAAAATATACATAGGCTTGAAAGAGATAAAAAGGTGATATATGGTGATATACACAGATATATAAACAAATACATAGTTTTAAAAAATAAAGTCTTTAAAGAAACAGTAAAATTAATATAAAAAATAAGCCATGTAAAGATGAATATTACACAGAGAATCTGGATTGTGTTGTCTTTGGGATTTTTAACTGCAGAAAAACATTTGATTGTAAAAACTGTTGAATTATGCCAAAATGTATATTTTAAAGGTACCTTGACTTCAAAATTTGGATATAAGGATATGTTGCTTTGGAAAAGAGTCTCTTTCGTTTCCACAGAAAGCCAGAGGCTATGGATTTGTTCCAGATTAAAATACATCAGGTTTGACCAGCCAAGACCCCCTGAAAGGTCTCCGATGACACCATGGTCCAGATGATCCAGCATCCACAACGGTTTGAAGGCAACTGGCTCAGACAATACAGCCTCATGGACTATTCCATAATCCTAAAATTTTTTTTGTGTCCCCATAAGATACAGTGCCCCCCTCCAGCAGGAAGTAGTAAGAGAAGCTATGCCCAAATTCCCAAATTATATGTAATTTTACTTTGTTAAGGTTAAAACCTTCCTTTTTGAAAAAAAAAGGGGGAAGTGCTGTGGGATGTTCTGTAAGGCAAATGTGTTGCTGATTTGTCAATAAATAAAACACTGATTGGCCATTGGCTAGGCAGGAAGTGTAGGCGGGACAAGGAGGAGAATAAAACTGGGAAGTGGAAGGCTGAGTCAGAGAGACACTGCCAGCCGCCATGATGACAAACAGCATGTGAAGATTCCGGTAAGCCATGAGCCACGTGGCAAGGTATAGATTTATAGAAATGGATTAATTTAAGTTGTAAGAACAGTTAGCAAGAAGCCTGCCACGGCCATACAGTTTATAACCAATATAAGTCTCTGTGTTTACTTGGTTGGGTCTGAGAGGCTGTGGGACTGGCAGGTGAGAGAGATTTGTCCTGATTGTGGGCCAGGCAGGAAAACTCTAGCTACAGTACTGATTATGAGTACATATATCATTAGGAGATTATATCATTAGGAGGAATTTTATTGCTAGCTCCTTTATCTGAATAGCAGTATTTGACTTTCACCTAGGTTTATGGACTAACTGTTCTCAAGTTCTTGACCACATGAACACTGTTAGATGGGTGTTATCTCACAGAGTGGGCCTAAGGTAAAACAAATATTAACTGGTTACTCCCACAAGCTTTATTATTATCTATTATACCTGCATACCTTGCAGACCAATCATCATTGTAGATCAAAGGGTCTGTAGATGGATGAGTGTTTAACTGTCTCCTTGAACAGCATACAGGATACTTCCACTGCCATGAACACTAGTCAGTAGGGATGATGGCTCCAGTGTAAGCTTTGCTTCTAGATGTCCAATGCATTGTGTCTTCAAGAAATAGGAACTTACAATCATTCTGTAGGGATTAACAATGGCCTTGTCAACATTCCGGGTTTCTGGGAGTTCCCAATGGGTTACTTTATCCAACAACTAGATTAGAGGTATTCTATGTCAAGCTCTGGAGTCTTCATTCAATGATGACAGCCATGCACTTGGGCTTCCTTCTCCACTGTCATTAAGGAATTGCATTTAGATAACCACATTCACATATAGTTTAGGAATCTTCTACTGTATTAGGTTTCTATACAACCCCTCAAAAGGCCCTTGGTTTTAGCTGTACCTCTCCATATTCCCTCCCTCCCCCCCCTTACACTCAGACAGGTTTGATCCTCCCATTCCAGCCCTAACCCATCCATCTATAGTCTTCTGTTCTATTTCCCTTTCCTATGGATATCCAACTCTCTCCCTTAATCACTTACTCTAAACCTAAACTTTGTGGTTACATGGAGTGTATCCTGCTTATCAATGACTTAACAGCTAACATCCACACATAAGCGAATCATACTATAATTATCTTTTGGAATCTGGTTACCTCGTTCAGGAAAATTGAAATGGATTTACATCACTTACCCTTCTTCATTTCCCTAGCCTCTCCCTTTCTCCTGCAATCCCTCCCATGCCCCCTCTAGATTTCATAACTACTTTCTCTTTATTTTTAGTTGTTATACATGAATACATCCACATGTGTGTATGCGCAAATATATAATACAAACTGTTGAGTCCATTTTTCTTGTTTGTGAATCAAATCAATGACCAGCATGGCAAGATATCCATATCACATATTCATAGTAATCAACAACTGTCTAGTATGATTTAGAAACCACTCAACAGAAAGAAATCATGCCTAATACGGGAAACCTAATAGCTTCCCCCAACTTGTCAGGTCATTGATGTTAGAAAGAATCAAACACCACCCCTTTGCTAAAATAGCACAATCCTCAGTATGTTCTAAATCATATTCTTATATCCACAGATATGTATTCCTTCCTCCCCTACTGAAAGAACCCTCTTCTTATAGTTTAAATGAAAATGAAAATTAATGAAATAGGTTAATTCTTCCTTATAAAACAAATTATATTTAACTTGTATGATCAAGTTATAAACTTAAATGTGACAAGATAAAAATTACAGTCAGTTACCTTTAAGTTAGATTGTAAAATTTTTCATGCTGAACCAAACACCGAACTTTTAAATATCTGGAGATTTGAGAATCAAACCAAGAATTTCCTGTTGTATTTCATCTAGATATTTTTGGTGAAATTCTAGCTCTAGATTTCTGAAATACTTTAAATGTGTAAAATATCAATGTTTTAATCTTTAACAAGTTCACATCACATCACACCATGCTCATATATTATTTAAAGATACTAAAATAGTTTACAAACAGGTATTTTATATATCAATTTAATAACAACAGAATAGGAAGATTTAAGCACTTTTACTGCCACAAAGACCCAGTTTTCTTGAATAATCATAGATGTGATCCTGAAAGCTTGAAATAGTCAAGCTCTCTTGTTTTAGAATATTATTACAAGGTGTGTTACTTTTGTTTATGATCTGGAACGTTTGTTTAATAATGCAAAGTTGTGTTTGATTAAATAAATTTCACCTGCGGTCAGGAAGCTGAGTCAGCAACTAGCTGACAGGAAGTGGTAGGGAGGAGCTAGGTGAAAAAGGGTTTATAAGGAGGGGCTAGGAGAAGCGCAAGGGCTTTTTAGAGGATGCCAGCAAGGAGAAAGGTGAGCTACTTGCTATTCAGCCTCCAAAGAGCAGAATTCCACCTTAACCTTTGACTATTGAGTTCTTTAGATGGAGATAGGTTTAGTTAAGTTCCCTTCACAGTTTTGCAAGAATTCGAGCCCGAGGGAACAGATTTTCCTCTGATTATGACCATTGCGGCCTAACCACTGCTGGTAGTGACAGAGTTACAGTTGCTTATTCAGACAGCTGTGGCTTAAAAGGCAGCAAAAATTAAAAAAAGGACAATACTCTCTTTCATTCACAAATAAATTTTTTGCACATCTTTTATAAATCACATAATTTTGCTAAGGCAGTTATAAACTCACAAAAAGAATTTTTACTTAACATATTTTTTATTTTCTATCTGTTCATATTTTGTCTTATTCATCATTACTTTCCCATGCTACTTCAGAACAAATTTATTTTTAGTATTACTCAATAAAATAATATCTATTTTTCATACATTTTTATTTATTCTTTGACAATTTCAAATGTGTTGATATTGCATTCTCATCACATTAACCCTCATATCCAATTTTCATCTCCATTTCCTGCTACTTAATCCACTTTTCTCAGCAGGTCTCCCTCCCACTTCCCTACTTCCTTTTTTCTCTTGTTTTATGACTAATTGGGTTGAACCAGCGGTTTCCACTAAGATGTATGTGTGGAGTTATATAGTTGGGAATGGGGAACTCACTAGTGGCAATCCAACTGAAGATAACAGCTCTGGTACCCCCAAAGCCATCATGATGATGGTGACATGTTCCCCCAAATCAACTACTGGAAAATGAATCCCAGGATTCAAATGCAACGGTGTTTAAAAATGGTTGCTGGTGGTAATTAGAGTTGTTGTAGCACGTGAATTGAGAAGGCGTGATGGCTGTAGAGACAGCATGAGATAAAGAAGGCAAAATAGCATATTACCTGTTCATATACATAAATACTGGGATTCTTTCCACACATTGAACAAACAGTGTTTTCCTTCTCCCTTGTTCATATTAAGCCACATATTTCATATTTTATTGAACAAAGGTCAACAACAAACTTTCAGCTTCTCCTTGAGATAAACCTTACTTCGGTAAAGATTAAGAAAATTTAATTTAAATCTATATAATATAAATAGCTTTTTTAAAAGATGATGAATTTTAAATTAAAAAGTGATAAAGATGTTTTCTCTATTCCTTGCCTTCTTAATTTACATATGTATCCTGAGACTTTAAAAGACAGTGCCCCATATGTAGTGAAGAGATGGTACTGAAAACAAGTCAAAAGTCATTGATAATTTTCTGATCACAGTCAAATTCTCATGGCCATCCCACTCTAACTTACATAGTGTAAAAGTCTCTATTTTTATATTTTCCTGAAATCAAATTGTTTAGCCTATTGGAGAAAAAGGAATACAAAACAAAATGCAGACACATTTTCTTATTGTTTCCATGGTTATAACCATTTGTGATATTATGATAAAATTTGGAGCAAACCCTACCTTGGTTACCAGGGAGTACTGGGAAAATTGGAATCCCTTGCAGGGCTGTTAGTCGTTGTAAAAGATAACTTAAAAACAGACTCCAGTGTATGTTCAACTGCAATTGTTTTAGAGTTTAATAAACAGAACAAATAGAAGGCAAGATGTAAGTCTCAGTAGTTACTAGAAGGAAGCAGGTGGAGGAGAAAATGAGAAAAAAGCCATGCCTTTTTTATTAGTAATAGGTGTAGTGCATCAGCCACATGGAACTAAGAAGGCAGCTTTAGAGAAAGGATGACCAAATAATTAAAGACAATGTTACAGAGTTTTGATTCAGAACTAGGAGAGATGGATAGATCTAACAGAGCATCAGGGAATCCTCATAGCAATGCAGAAGGCTGGGGATTCTGAATAGGAAGTGAGAATTATCTCATAAGGTAATAAATTTTCCTCTAATTTCTTTAGCATACCTTCTGGTGTATCAGGTTTCCTGAGGCATGGTTTCTTGGTTAGGTGATTGGCAGGGCTCCTTCTCAGACTTCTTGGGCAGTGTGAAGGACAGAGGGAAAGCACACTCTTTTGATCCTGAGAAAAGAACTTTCCCTATTCAGATCTCAACAGATCCCTGATCAAGACTACTGTAACATCTCCACCTCTGGAGATGTAACCCTAACATTATTTAGAAGATGAACTAAAATTGTTGCAAAGATATCAACCATTTCCAACACAAGAATCCAGGGATCTATTTGTATATCTACATATCTACACCAGAAAAAGATGAGTGTTTTGACTGGAGTTTCAGTCACATCCTTACATGTAGTCCTCTAGGCTCTCACCTAGAAGTAAATAAAAAATTATGCAGTGATGGACCCCGTGTTTTGCAGTACTGTCCTGCCAAGCATAATGTGCTCAGAGATGTAATAATAGCAAGAATAAATATGGATTAGTCAAATGTTCTCTTGATTGAATTTGAGGCCTGTTCCACAGGAGTGATTTCTGACCTGTTACTATAAACATGGCCAAAGTCACAGCAAGGAAGTGTGGATCCTTTTGGAGAAACTACTAATAGTTCTGTTTTTCCTATTGTTCTCATTTC
This sequence comes from Peromyscus californicus insignis, assembly GCF_007827085.1. Classification (NCBI taxonomy): domain Eukaryota; kingdom Metazoa; phylum Chordata; class Mammalia; order Rodentia; family Cricetidae; genus Peromyscus; species Peromyscus californicus. Next base: position 17,244,072 of record NW_026294413.1, on the reverse strand, counting down.
TTTGTTCCTTTGTTAAATAGACATTCTGTTCACCTGTCTTCTAAATAAAAATTCATGCTGCTTCCCACCTTACTCAGGGAAGCTTCATAGGATAACCAAGAGCATCGTAACTGTCCAAAGTGCTGAGAATAAGCACCTAAGAGTTCTCATCCATATATGTACTATCTAAATCAACCCAATGCTCACGTTAAGGGTCAGAGAATGTGATTGCTATTCTTAGTTGTCAACTTCACTATATGTGGAATGAATTATAATCCAGAGAGGGCACACTTGGGATCAGATCTTGAGGAAGGAAGACATGCTTTTGATCCAGATCTTGAGGCTGGAAGACACAGGCTTTAGATTTGGATCTTGTTTTTGTGTTTTGATGTGTGTGTGTGTGTGTGTGTGTGTGTGTGTGTGTGTGTGTGTGCGTGTGTATTGATTTATTTGAATACTGTGCAAGTTTTTTACTACTTACATATTTCCCTTATACACAATCTCCTTGTTTGCTACATGCAAAATCATTTGAATTACGTCTTGGAAGATGACATGTTTATATTTTTAAGCTCTTTAGTGAATTTTCTATGATTTGCATAGTTAAGTCTCTCTGCCCAAGGATGCTCCAAACACAACATTCTGTTCCAAAGCTTCTCATAGGTTGTTCATTCCTTCAAATGTAGCAAAAAGCTTCACCTACAATTTCATGAAAGAAAGGCAAAGTAACTAGTGTTTTTTTTTCCAACTGCAAAATGCCTATTCTTAATCGTCCTTGCATAATTTAAAACCATATGCAGAAAGATATGCTTTTGGAATAGTATAATAAGAGCATGTTTATTTCAATATAGTATTCTGTCCCTCATGAATACAGTAAGAGTATAAGAATTTAATAAATTTGAGATTATATATGGTTCAATATATATAATAGTTTGAAATTTATTATGTTACATATGATAATATGCTTCTAAAAATTTTATTGCAATCATTTTTCAAATTAAACAATCTTGATTCTATTTTGTGGAAATATAAAAACAATTATGGCAAATTAATAATAGTAACTTACTTTACAAATAGCCCCTATAGGTGTACATATTTAAATTCTTAGGAGTAGCACTAGTTGAAAGAATTAGGAAGTGTTTCCTTGTTTGAGAGTATGTGTCACTGTGGGGGGACTTCGAGGTTTCAAAAGCCCAAGCCAGGCCAAGTATCTCTCTTTTCCTTCTGCCTGTGAATCCTAACGTAGAACTCTCAGCAACTTTTCCATCATGATGTCTGTCTGCACATGACCATGCTCCCTGCCATGATGATAATGGATTAAACCTCTGAAACTGTAAATAAACCCCAGTTAAATGCTTTCTTTTATAAGTGTTGCCATGGTCATATTATCTCTTCACAGCAATAGAACCCTGACTAAGTTAGGATGCCATGGAATTTCCCAAATATCCCAGGCTGTTTCTAAGACCATAGAATGATTACTACATACTGACAGCAAAGTCCCATTGCTGAAGACAACATCTAGACAACTCCCTGAATGTTGAGAAGTGGAGCTGATGCCTACATAGAGGTTTTACCCCTATATTCTAGCTTCTTTGGTACAGGAAGTTACTCTAAAGCTACCAAAAGAGAAATATAAACGTTAACTTGTCACAAACAAGATCTATAATGGTACCTTGTTTAAAATGCATGCTAGTCAATGGTAGCACAAAGCTTGTGGGAACAACCAACCAATATCAAATTTGACTTCAGGCCTGCTCCATGTGTTGGAAACCATACCTGCCACTGTTTGAGTGGGTAAGAACTTGAGAACCCAGAACTAGTTAGCCCAGGGACCTAGGGCAAAGCCAAATACTACTCTTTGAAAAATTAAAAGACTGAAAAGATTTTTTGTAGGTATTTTTATTCGTGAATAGAAAAAGTTAAGTACAAAAAACTAACACCATTCTGGGGCTATTTTATTAAAATTTTACCAAACTCATATTTTTATTTTCTGCTTTGGTGTCTTTATCTTTACAGTCTGTATTTATCACTGATTATGCATGAATTGTATTCCATTTGTAGGAATCCTTGGGGGTGTTGCTGAAGTTTAGTTTGGGAACATTCTGAATTTGTCACCAAGTAAGGAATAGAGCCATTTTTTTTTAATATGACTGCTTTGTAGTTTTATTATATAAGAGTATTAATAGACTATCTCATATTTTTTTTGACCCCCAGACAACTTTATTTATTAACATACAATTAAAATCACATTTCAGTACAAGTAAAATACCACCACATTTCCCCTTTTCTATTTTAATAAAAAGGAAAAAAAAGAAAAAGGTTATAACTAACAAAAGAAAAACTATATACAAAAGTACAATGACTATATACAATATATACAAGTAATAAATGTCTAAACAATGTCTAGTCCATTTGTATTTGACAAATTCAGAGAAAATAATTTCATTATCTATCCTATTTTGTTAAGTCCAAAATGTATCTAATTCACTTTCTATCCTAATTAATCTTCAACTATAACTAACTAACCTTCAACTATAACTAACTAATCTTCAACTCCCTCAGAGACCCAAGAAGGAAATAATATTAGCTAACAAAAATAAAAACAGAAAGTGTATGCAAGCAACTTCCAAAAAATTTGTGAGTTGACAGAAACAGCCAGCTGCCTGGACAGTCACCTGAGGTTTCTCCACAGTGTTGGGGCATCATCTTCAGCCTATAGGCTTAGCATATCTGACAGACTCATTTGTGAAGTAGGATGTACACAAGGTCGACAGTTCAACCTCACATTGGGTGAGAGCAGTCCATGTACCAGAAACACCTGAATTCCACTAGTGTCATGTCATGATTCAGGATTTTAAATTCTGGAAATTGTTGTTGATTTTTTAATTCAGCTGTCCATTCTTGGCTGTGTATATATGGCTTCATCTTAGCATCCCGTTCTTCTCCACATCCCTCTGTCAAATGCCAGTTTACTATTGCGAGGCGTGAGCTTAGTTACTCTTCAAGAGTAACTGTTTCAGCTGCTGTTCCATTGCACATCAGAAGCCATCGGCCCACTGCCTATTCAGCTGCCTTCGAAGAAAAGGGCACTGTACCTTTTCCAAATTGCGAAGGCCACTTCAGGGATGGTGCCATATTGTCCTGGCCTCAGAAGATGCCTTTTGATAAAGCCATAACCACACTCGTTTTGGCAAGAATCAGTAGTCCTTTGTTTCATGTCCTGTCTGTCCATTTTGTCAGCAGTTGATTCAAGGATACTTTGTTGTCCAGTGGCTAACTTTTGCCACAATGAAAGTTAACTCCATATGCAGTTTCTTCAATGCCCATATTTTCTCTGAAGTAGATTGGTACTGCCAGGAGCCGACATGTCTCATAATCATAACAAAAAAGAAAAATTTTCTAAGTTATTAAAACATTTTAAATGCCATATTCTGTAGATCTCCGAAGGGTTTGAAGATGACCTGTCTAAAATATATCTGCTCAATTTTTAAAACATATCTAATATGACTACAACTTCTATTGTAATGTCTAACTACTAACTTTCATTTCTTTATATCCTAATAGTTGGTAATAATAACATTCAAGGATCAGAAAATTGCATTGTTAAATGAACGGTATAAGTACAATTAGAAATATACATATAGCATTTTCTAACAATATCAATTTCAATATATATAATTTGTATACAATATAAAACAATCCAATCCAATGTAAAGTATTTATAACTAGTAATTGTCTTTTCTTCTTTCTTTCTCTCTTTTTTTTTAATTTATTTTAATTTATTTTGCAATACAATTCAGTTCTACATATCGGTCACGGATTCCCTTGTTCTCCCCCGTCCCGTCCCCCTCACCTTCCCCCCAACGCCCCCCCCCCCCCATTCCCATCTCCTCCAGGGCAAAGCCTTCCCCACAGACTGAGGTCAACCTGGTAGACTCAGTCCAGGTAGGTCTAGTCCCCTCCTCCCAGGCCGAGCCAAACAATCCTGCATAGGCCCCAGGTTTCAAACAGCCAACTCATGCAATGAGCACAAGATCTGGTCCCACTGCCTGGATGCCTCCCAAACAGATCAAGCCAATCAACTGTCTCACCCATTCGGGGGGCCTGATCCAGTGTGGACCCCTCAGCCATTGGTTCATAGTTCATGTGTTTCCATTCATTTGGCTATTTGTCCCTGTGCTTTATCCAACCTTGGTCTCAACAATTCTCGCTCATATAAACCCTCCTCATTCTCGTTAATTGGACTCCCAGAGAGCCATTTTAACACATTATTTCTCTGGAGACTCTGGAACATGCAATGGGAAACTGGTAGCTAAGAGGTCATTGCCATCTCTTCCTTTCATTGCAAATGGCCACTGTTTGAAAGAAAAGATTTTTTAAAAGAAAGAAACAACAAAAAGAACAAAGGTCAGCAAAACCTAGCAATGAAATAAAATTGCTCCTAATAACATAAATGACTCCAAATAACATTCTACTATACTTACAGATCAATATCTTGCATAGTCATTATCATCAGAGAAGCTTCATCCTGAACCAGATGGGAGCAAAAAACAGAGACCCTCAGACAGATATTATGGAGAGAGAAAGACCTTAAAACACATAGGCCTAAATGGATTGTCTCTATCAAGTCCCCCCTGCCGCGAGGCTGTAGAAATTCTCCAGAACAGAAGGTAGAAAAAGTGTAAGAGCCAAAGGGAGTGGAGGAAACCAAGAAAACAAAGTCCTTTAATTCAATGTGATTGATGTCCATATGAACTTATAGAGACTGAGGCATCATGTACATGACCTGTACTAGCTCTGCACCAGGTCCTTTGCGTATATAATATATCTTTCAGTTTCGTGATTTTATAGGATTCCTGAGTGTGCTAGAAAGTTATTCTGTGTTTCTTATACCTTCTCTTGGGCTTTTTTCCTTCATTTGTTTGTTTTGTCCTGGTCCAATTCCAATGTCTTCTTTTTATTTTATTTTATTTTAAGATAATTTGTTTCATTTTACTATTTAAGAAGTATGTTAATGATTTGTTTTTAAAACATTGATGATATCCTATTTTAGTTAAAGTCTTAAAGGTATTTATTTCAATGTTATGTCATGACATATAAAATAGAGAATTTGTTTTAGGTCCCACATACTACATTTACTCCTTTAAGAAAACCTTACAGGGGCAAGAAAGATTGCTCAATGGTAAGAGCACTGGCTGCTCTTTCTGAGCTGCGGGGTTCAAATGCCAACACTCATATGTCATCTTACAACTGTAACTACAGTTCCAGGGGATCCTATAACCCCTTTTTTCCTCTCTGAGAAAGGTGCATAGACATACATGTAGACAAAATATGCACAGAAAATAAAATAAATATATGTTTAAAGATTTTTATATTTCTTAAATAAAATATTATATATAGTACATGTTTATCAAAAATAGCACTATACCCTTAAGTAATATGAATGGATGTTTTTTCACTTAAAGAGATTTTATTTTAATAGAAAATAAATGTGCATTGTTGCTCTTTGAAGTTAGTTTTACTCTATCTAAAATTTGTATGATGATATATATCTTTGTGTGTGTCTGGTAGCTTTAGGATTTTGTCTCACTCTGTTGCCCAATTTGGTCCTGTATATCCAAGCTTTTTTTAATCTCAGACTTCCAAGGAGAAAGGAATACATACACAGATTATTATTTTAAGAAAAATATGTATTATTAGTTCTAAAACTTTCCTTTGATTTTTTTTCATACTCCAAGTATTAGTACTTTTATGTTGTTTGGGTGATTAATTGTCAGCTTGACAAAAAATGTAGACTAATCTAGGAGACAATCCATTCAGAATGAGAATGTATGTAGAGAAGTACCTTGACTGTTTGAATGAGGTATTAAGCACTGACCTCTGTGGGTGGCACCATTTTCTATGCAGGGAATTCTGAACTACATGACTGGAGAAAATTAGTAGGTGATTGGCACAGAAACATCCATCCATTGTATTATTTATTTACTACTGATGAAATGTTACTAGCTGCCTCATGGTCTTGCTACTGTGATTTTACCATACTGAAGTATTTCAACTTGGAACTGTAAATTAAAATAAATGTTTTCTTTCCTTTGTTGCTTTTTCAGAATATTTTATCACAGAGACAGAAAAAGGAAATAAGACACTTCTATATTTTTTCATTAAATTTTGTTGTGAGGTTATATAGTAGGCTACAGATAAAGGCTATGACCTTCACACATTCCAGCAGGTCATAGATGGGGTAGATGTTGGGGTGGCCCAACTCAAAGCCCTGGAGATGAACCTGTATAGAAGCAGGGTTGGTAAGCCTAGGCCCCCACAAAAACACTCCCCTCTTGCAAGGGCCAGGTTTGGTGCAAAGGCCTGGTGAGGGATGGGACTAGCTCTCCCTAGGCCAGTGAGTAGCAAGACAACTCACCAAGGCCTTAGGTCATCAATATGACATCAGGTGTCAGTACAGTCCACAGGCATCCTCATGTCCTTTTGTGGTAATGTGGGCAAGGGACATCAACACAAACCCTGACTATGGTAGGACCATATCAAAAAAACTTATTTATAAACCAATAATGGAGCAAGATGAGTGATAAATGGGACTCCAGAATTAGTAAAGTGTTTAAAAATAATTTATTTGATATTATAAAACAGCATGGCATTCCCTAGGCTTGTCTATATTATTATATGAAATGCACATATGTACAACTATAATCATTTGGAAAAATTAAAATTGTTTGAAGTTAATATGTATTATACTATATACAGGTTCATTATGAACAGAGTAAATATAGGAATCTGTGGATATAATTTGTGAAGGAAAGGGCAGGCAAAGAGAATCAAATAAACCTAAGAAGTTCAGAATTTAGAATTAGTGTGAATTTTTCCTGGATGTAAAGGGACATTAAATCATGGCAAAAAAGCTAATATAATTATACTTAAATTTATTAAGTAATTAAATTGTCACCATAAGCATTTTATGAATTTTATCTAATTAATATGTTTAATCTTATTAAATTAGGACAGAATTTTAAACTATAGATTTTACTATATGATCAATCCCTCTTTTAATAATGGTGACATCATGGTTTAGACACATTAAGAAAATATCTCAGGATATTGCATTAATTAATGACAGATCTAGACTTTAAATAGTACCTGTCTGAGAATAAGGGCCCAATTCAGTATAATACTTTTGAATCATTAAAATTATAAATGACATGATTAAAACTAATATAATCTATATGAATTATATATTGCTTTTAATAGAAATATCCATTCAATTTTGCTTTTATGTTAACTCCTTTGCCTCATTTTTGATCTTACTTTCATTATACTGTTAAGGAAATTAATTCCTATCTAATCAAATTAGTGGAATTCCATTTTTTTCCATTTCCTAATGCTTCAAAACATCTATAGCAATACAATAGACCAGTGCAATGAATCAAATACAACAAGACAAGTTATAGTGCAGTGTTTAACATCGCCTTAATTGTTGACATAATTGAGTGGGCAATTAAAGTCCCTATTTTGTAAGTTGTGATATAGGAGATAAAAGGAAAATGTTCTTTTCTTAATTAAATGGGTATGAAACACCAATTCCTTCTTTATTGGGTAATTTAATTCCAAGAAGCTGCAAGCACTCTTTTCAGCAAGTGGCCCCATTCATTTTTTTTTTCTGTTTAGGTATTTAGTTCTTAGATTTCAGTAGTCATAAGAAATAGAGAATTAATACTACTCTGGTGAAAATGATTCATTAAAAACTACATTTAAGTTTTGATATTTTTAGAGCAACATGTGTGGATTCTTGATAAATATATAACTAAGGATCTCTTGGAACACAAACATATATAAATGATGTGGAAATTGGATAGACGAGGCATCAATCAGCATGACATAGAAGGTACATGGAAAAGTAACATGAAATAATTTATTTTACTCCAAGAAATTTTTATTCCTATGTCCTTATTATTATCAAAACATTAAACAGGCATTGAAAAGAATTTAGATCCATGATCTTTTAACTGGGTAAAAGTATTTGGTAGACGATAACTTACTAAGAGAGGATACCCCAATTTAAAACTAAAGATTTCTTCTTTTGAGAATGTGCATTCCAGACATGTTACACTGTGACTTGTATGTAAAAGAGAATTTCAAACAGTAATTGACTTTGTAGAAGCCCTCTTATCTTGTTACTCTCTCTAAAAATTATTAATCAGTATTATTCAGTGAAATCTAAAGTAACATTCTGTTTAACAAATATGAGAGGTAAGTAAACTGGTACCTGTGCACTAGAGATACTTAGAGAATGAAGTATCAACTTAAGTTGAAGAGGTTTACAACTTACTAATGAGAAATTCCGTTTCCTTGAGCCTACATACATAAGTTTACCCTAAGTTACAGAGAAATGATGAATAGGAATGCATTGCATATACTTTGTAACAGTTCAAAATGGCATCAAGCTCACTATATCTTTTTTTTTTTTTTTTTTTTTGGTTTTTTGAGACAGGGTTTCTCTGTGTAGCTTTGCGCCTTTCCTGGAACTCACTCGGTAGCCCAGGCTGGCCTCGAACTCACAGAGATCCACCTGGCTCTGCCTCCTGAGTGCTGGGATTAAAGGCGTGTGCCACCACCGCCCGGCAAGCTCACTATATCTTATAAGGAAAATTGAAAAACATTAAGAAAGTAAAAAATTAGTGCATAGTTAGAACTTCATATACTGAAAAACCTCAATACCAAAGTCTTTTTTAATGCAACATTCCACTGTTCATATATATTTATATATACACAAAAATTCCATGCTTTTGGTTGATAGAGGATTGTGGATTTATCAGGAGTACTGGTACAACATTAATATTTTATCCTTCTGGGACACTGTGAAATAAGTGGAAGGATGAATAGTCTAATAATGATAAAATACCAGAACTCCATAATTCCAATAGTTTTATAACAAGTATTTGTTATATTCCTTAATATACATTTTTGTAGATTTGAAATGTTCCAAAAATAAAATTATTTTTAATTAGAAGAGATAATGTCTAATTTTCCTTTGACAGGTATTTCCTTAAGTTCCATTCTGAACACTATGTCATAAAATTGAAATAAGTGTTTACTTTTTAATGAATGTTGCCTGTGTATAAAATATTTTCCTCATATAAAACAGTGTTCTTTGGTTTCTTGTAATTTGCTTTTCACTGGCATGCTCCACTTGGTTTGTTTATCTTGCTTTCCCTGGTATCCCTGAGTACCTGGGACCGCAGCACACAAGAGCTGGAATCTACCACATCCTCCATAAAGCAAGAAAATGAACAGCAGATTTGCCTACAACAACTAAATCTAAAGACTCATTTTCTTAATTGAGAATCCCTCTTATCAACTGACTCTAGCTTTTGACAAGTTGACATGGAACTGACCAGGATAACTGACCGCTTTTCAACCAGACATATACATAACTGTTAAGCTAAAATATTAATTTTTGTTTACGAATGAATTATATTAATGTCATCAACACAATATAGAACATCACAGTATTTTTAACTTGTGCATTCATTTTGCTAAGTTTTAACCTTTTCCATTTCACTTTTGAGATTATAATACAATTAAATCATTTCTCCCTTTCTTTTTCTCCCTCAAAACTCTCCCATATTCCCCACCTTGTTCGCTTTCAAACTTATGGCCTTTTTGTTTTAACTGATTTTTGTCACATGCATATATATATATATATATATATATATATATATATATATATATATATATATATACACATATATATGTATATATATACAGATACAAATATGTATATATGTGACAATATAGTCACATAGTCTTAAAATATCTTACCACTTAAGAATTTAAGTCTTTTTATAATATTCAAAGTCTCTTTCAAAATTCAAAGTTTCTCCAAAGTACCAAAGCTCTCTAAAATTTCAATCTTTCTAAGACACCAAGTAACTTTGAAAGTTAAGAATTCCTCAAATGTGGGATTATATAAAATTGAAAATAAACTAAATTACATGCTTTCTATTCCAAGAGGGATGAGCCAAGGTGTAATTTTTATTAAATTAAAGCAAATCCAAAGATCAACAATGTAAATGTTCAGTGCTTGACTCCTGGTTCCAATTTCTGTCTTTGTTACCTTTCTATTGCTGTTATAAAACAAAATGGACAAAAGAAACATGGGGAAGAAAGAGTTTTCTCCCTCTTACAACTACAGTCCATCATCTAATGGGGTCAGGACAGACAGTCAAATCATGGAACTAGAGGAAGAACGTGATGCAGAGGCCATGGTGGAATGCTGAGTACTGGCTCACTCCTCGTGGATTTCTCAGCCTGCTTTTTTACAGCCCTCAGGTCATTATCCCAGAGATGCTACACTCTACAGAGACCTAGCCCTCTCACATCAATTATCTATCAAAAAAATGCACAACAGTGAAGAGGAATACTTTTCTTCATAGTTAAATTTAAAATACATTTGTAAAGTCCTTTATTGTGAATCAAAATATTTGAAAATTTAAGGTATTACTCTTCTCAGAAACTAAAAATTTTCAACAATAAACTCCTAGAAAAATGAAAAAAGACCATAATATTATTTTACATAAGGAGAAAAAAATTTATTGTTGAGTCTTCTGAATGGGGAATCAAGTTAATGTTCATGTTCCATTTTTTTAAATAAATTTACTTATTAATAAATGAGTATTTTATCATATGAAAATTGTACACTTATGGAGAAGTTAATGCCTTATGTAAGAGTTTCTTCTTTGATAAAAATGAATTAAATATACTGCATTGTAGTTTTAAAATAAATTTTAAAATGTTAATTTTTAAAACTGTGTCTTGTACTATCTTTTAAAAGAACATTGGATTTTTTGAGGGATATTTTGGGTATCAAATGGCAAATTTCATTAGCACGATTTAGTATATAATGTCTAAAATCCAGAATGTTGACAAAGAAATAGTTTGATAAATGAGTGCTACTCAGATAATGGAAAAAGGGAAAACTATTGTTGAAATCATGTTTGTCTGAAGAAAACTATTAGCATCACAAAATGCCTGGTCTGGCATTCAATGTTGCCTTTGAGTCTACATCATTGACCTCTGGGTCTTAAATAGAAATCAGAGCAAGTAGACATTATTATACTTCTTGAATTTTGAAGACAAACAATAACTGAAATATGAAAACAGGGGCATGAAAGATCAAAGGAAGGAAAGGCCTTTTAAAGTTAGATATCTCTGAAGAGATTTTGATGTTATCCCCTAAACTCAAATAGTATAATTACCTGACTTCAGAAATAATGGAGACAAATCTCCTAGTTAACGTTTATCTAGCAGATGACATAGTAAGATTGAATACTGGTGCAGTGGAGCTCTGACGTGGTTTATGGCTTCAGTAGCAAAGCATACATCTTGGTGTTATATGAGTTCCCCATGTTTGGAATAAGTGTAAATACATAGATAATGAATAACCTAGATGTTGCTGTTTCCAAAAATTCTCACCAATTTTTAAGAGATAAATTTGCCATATTGTGTCCTTATTCCATTAATTCTGATGAGAGTTCTAAGGAGTAAATTCCTTTATTACATACCATTGCAGATACAAAGTTAATTACAAGATGCATCTATTGAAAACATATTCAATTACTAAAGCACTGTTTATTAAAATCTATACACTATATTTAAATTGAGGTTCAACATACATCTGAAAAGTCTATATTATTTAATCAGTTCTTAACTTTGGGAACCCTTAAAGGGTCAAATGTTTTGTGTCAGTTCAGGAATCTCTAATATACTAGTATTCTCTTTAATTTATGTCCTTATTATGTGCATTGATAGATGGAACACACATAGACATGTATACTTTGCATTAAGTAAATACTTGAAAGAAACAACACAAATATAAATGTATAATAGATAATAAGAAAAAGAAAGACATATCTACAATCTACATTGCAACATAATATAAATGTGGTACAGTAAAAGGAAGATAGCAATTAATATTGATTATGAAAATGTCTGAAGGATAATATATTCTTGTTAAACCATCAGATGTGTGTCCTTAACATGAACTGTTTTGGACAGTTTTTTCCTTGATCCTTTCACTATATTCACCCTGTCCCAAGACCTCTGGCTCTCCTGTTATTCCAGTGGCTCCAATCTATTCAGCTAATGGTATTAGAATGGATTGTACTTCTTCACCTATGACCTAGTGCTCCTTTGGAAAAACTCAAGGACAATGTGGCAGTGTTGTGATCCCCAAAATATTGTGTACCCTAATAAACTTATCTGGGGTCAGAGAACAGAAAAGCCACTAGATACTTAGGCTAGAAAATGGTGGCACTCACGCCTTTAATCCTAGCATTCCAGAGGCAGAAATCCCTCTGGGTCTCTGTGAGTTCAAGGCCACATTGGAAACAGCCAGGCATGTGACACACGCCTTTAATGCCAAGAAGTGAGCATTTAATCCCAGGGAGTGATGGCAGAAAAGAAAGATAGATAAGGCATGAAGACCAGAAACTAGAAGCATTTGGCTGGTTAAGCTTTCAGGCTTCTAGCAGCAGTTCAACTGAGATTCATTCTGGATGAGGACTCAGAGGCTTCCAGTCTGAAGAAACAGGACCAGCTGAGGAACTGGTGAGGTGATGTGGCTGTGGCCTGTTCTGTCTCTCTGATCTTCCAGTGTTCACCCCAATACCTGGTTCAGGTTTGATTTTATTAATAAGTACCTTTAAGATTCATGCTACAGACACTAATGGATAGAATTGCTATTTATTTCACTTGGTTCTTCATTTTCATGGATGCATCATCCTTTCTTGCCAAATAAGAATTATTTGGAACATCCTTTTTACAAATATATGTCCATATTTGTCTTATGTAAATGTGAAGCTAAACATTGCTGCTGCTGTTTCATTCTATTAGAAGTATAATCAGACACTTAAATTAGAATGAGCATTTTCTATTATTTTGTTTTGTTTTCTGAGTGAAAACTTGGGTGACTAGAGTTGTTTAATGTATTAAGATTTTAATTTAAAATTCTTTTAGAATATTACTAATGAATTTTATCTAGAGAGATAATATTTTAAATATTGTGGTGCTGTGGGATGTTCTGTATGGCAAATGTGTTGCTGGTTGGTCAATAAATAAAACACTGATTGGCCATTGGCTAGGCAGGAAGTGTAGGCGGGACAAGGAGGAGAATAAAACTGGGAAGTGGAAGGCTGAGTCAGAGAGACACTGCCAGCTGCCATGATGAGAAACAGCATGTGAAGATGCTGGTAAGCCACGAGCCACGTGGCAAGGTATAGATTAATGGAAATGGATTCATTTAAGCTGTAAGAACAGTTAGCAAGAAGCCTGCCACAGCCATACAATTTGTAAGCAATATAAGTCTCTGTGTTTACTTGGTTGGGTCTGAGCTGCTGTGGGACTGGCAGGTGAGAGAGATTTGTCTTGACTGTGGGCCAGGCAGGAAAACTCTAGCTACAAATGGCGCCCAACGTGGTGGCAAGAGTTTCCACCAAAAACCTGAAAAAAGATTCTAAAACGGAACTAAAAACAGCTTCCTAATTGTCTCTCTCAAATGAACGGCAGCTGCCGATTTGAGCTACTGGCGGGTTCCTAGTTTGCTCGCTGGACCTGAAGTATGGCAGGAATGATGCCTCTTGGAAGTGGTACATTAAGCTGTGTGGTGGATTTAGCCTTTGCTAGTACAAAACAAAAAAAAAAGAGGTTTCTGGGCTACATGCTGCTTGGCTAAAAGCATAGACCCATGATAGCTTCCAGAGCCAGCGGTAAACCACCGCCATGTTGGGAAGCTGAGGTGGGTGAAGCCAGCGGTCACAGCTGCTGCAGTTTAAAGCAATAGATTCACAATAAGACAGATTTAGATGTAATAGTTTACAATGTGTGTAAAATATACGTAGGCTTGAAAGAGACAAAAAAAGGTGATATATACAGTTATATAAACAAATACATAGTTTTAAAAAATAAAGTCTTTAAAGAGACAGTAAAATTAATATAGAAAATAAGCCACATAAAGATGAATATTACACAGAGAATCTGGATTGTGTGTCTTCAGGATTTTTAACTGCAGAAAAGCATTTGATTGTAAAAACTGTTGAATTATGCCAAAATGTATATTTTAAAGGTACCTTGACTTCAAAATTTGGATATAAGGATATGTTGCTTTGGAAAAGAGTCTCTTTTGCTTCCACAGAAAGCCAGAGGCTATGGATTTGTTCCAGATTAAGATACATCAGGTTTGACCAGCCAAGACCCCCTGAAAGGTCTCCGATGACACCATGGCCCAGATGATCCAACATTCAGAATGGTTTGAAGGCAACTGGCTCAGACAATACAGCCTCATGGACTATTCCATAATCCTAAATTTTTCTTTGTGTCCCCATAAGATACAGCGCCCCCCTCCAGCAGGAAGTAGTAATAGAAGCTACGCCCAAATTCCCAAATTATGTAATTTTACTTTGTTAAGGTTAAAACCTTCCTTTTTGAAAAAAAAAAGGGGGAAGTGCTGTGGGATGTTCTGTATGGCAAATGTGTTGCTGATTGGTCAATAAATAAAACACTGATTGGCCATTGGCTAGGCAGGAAGTGTAGGTGGGACAAGGAGGAGAATAAAGCTGGGAAGTGGAAGACTGAGTCAGAGAGACACTGCCAGCTGCCATGATGAGGAACAGCATGTGAAAATGCCGTTAAGCTACGAGCCATGTGGCAAGGTATAGATTAATGGAAATGGATTCATTTAAGCTGTAAGAACAGTTAGCAAGAAGCCTGCCACGGCCATATAGTTTGTAAGCAATATAAGTCTCTGTGTTTACTTGGTTGGGCCTGAGCCGCCATGGGACTGGCAGGTGAGAGAGATTTGTCTTGACTGTGGGCCAGGTAGGAAAACTCTAGCTACATTGTGGTTTGTAGAATAAGAAATATTTCAATTATAGTTTCCTCAAATATATTTCCTATTCAACTTTTTTGGAACATTTCCTACTCAATGGTTCTTGGAATCTCTTTCAAGCAGTGTTATTTGATAATATCTGTTTCAAATATGAGTTAATCCTCCCCTCCATGAAAAAAAATAGACTTATTGCCCAACTTGTTACAGTTAACATATTGTGATTCTATTAGAAAAGCATTGTGGCATTGGAAAATAGTAATTGTCTAACAATATAAAGGTAAGTGTAATAATCCAATATAGTGAGATTAAAAGGGCATAAATTCAGCTGATAATTTAAATAAAAATATGGGAAGCAAAACTGACAACAGATAGGACAAAAATAGATAAATCTATATTAGTGAGAAATTTTAAGGACTTTTAGCTGTATGATGTAATTATGATCAAGAAGAAAAATATGAAATATGCTAGCAGACAAATCAGCGAGATTTCATAATTATACATAAAACTTATAGGTACATACTATTTCCAAATATAGAAAAAACACATGCATTTTTCTCTTGATCCCATGAAGAATTTTCAGGATATTATGTATTAATTCTTATTAAATATCAAGGATGAAAAGAACATTAAACTGGTTTATACAAAAATGAAAATCAAAGGCATTAACTATAAAGTCAGTTAACAACAACAAAACTCTGTCTCTCTCAGACACACACAAACAAATAAATAATTGAATAAATGGATAAATAAATAAATAAATAATTGTTTAATTCCTTTTGTGTCAGTTAGTTATTCCTAGGCATGAGGTCTGCTCTGGATGTGATTGATACAGCCAGTGCCACTATATTGGAGAAATTTGATTTTCATTTTTCCAGTGGATATCAATTGCAAATGTTTTCAAGGTTAAGGGTGAGACAGTCTGTCTACATCCCAAACTCAGAGTCATGGCTGTATCTCACATGATTGTGTACAGCTTTTGTGAATGCTGCCACAGTCTGTCTGAGTTCATATGTGAGTCAGTACTGTTATGTCTGAAAGAAGCTGATTGCTTGAAGCTGTATGTCTCCTGTGGCTCTTAAAATCTTTTTGCCTCTTTTTTCACATGGATCCTGAATTCTTGAATGGAAGTTTTGATGAAGACATCTCATTCAGGATTAACTGCCCCAAAGTTTCTTACTTTCTTCACATCGTCAAATTGGGGCTTTCTGTGCCAGTTCCCATGTAATTCAAAAGAGATAGTCTCTGATATGGGATGAGTGAGTCACGGATCAATGGGTATAGCAATATGACAGCAGGAGTCACTTTAGTGCTATGTTTTTATACCAGAATAATAGTATTAGATTTCCCCTTATGTCCATGACCTGTCTAGTCTCACATATTTGTTCACATCAGCAGTGTTAGATAATGGTTTAATCTCATAGAAAAGGCCCTAAATCCAACTAAAAAGTTGTTGGTTATTCTCATAACATTTGTGCCACTACTGAAATAGTATATCTATCTGATAAGTAGCTGTTATAGGTTTGAAGTTGTAAATAGATGATGTAGATAATTGTCTTTCTCCTACCATAGTGTACAGAGCACCTTCCAATTCCATGCCCAATAATCAGTAGGAATGAGGCTTCCAATTAGTTGAGTGACTTTTCTGTGTCTGATGACAGAAATAAGTTTTATCTTCAGCAACAGAGCTTTACTGTTACGTTGTGGAGAGAAACCAAAAACCTTGCCATAACCTATGATATTTGGTGGATGGATTACATTAGCCCATTTTTCAACGAGATGTAGCCTATTCCTGGAATGTGTGACTTTACTTGATTGCACAAGATGTCTAGGGGTTAAGGTCAATAGAAATTATTTACTTGCCAGTTGGAGACAACTATTGTAGTTCAGGACCTGAATGCAGTCCAGAGCCTTTCTCAGGGTGGGCTTTTCGACACAAAAATACACAGCCTAGGTTGACACACCTCATTTAGCAAGAATAGTTAGCCATGAGCAGAACTACAGAATCCAAAAATCAAGGTTAGTACATTTAGAGACTTTCCAGGACTGTGAACTTTTTTTAGTTTCTTGAGATACTGTGGCTGTCCTGGAATTAGCCCTGTAGACCAGGCTGGCCTTGAACTCATGGAGATCCACCTACCTCTGTCTCCTGAGAGCTGGGATTATGAGCATACGCCTCCACCACCCAGCCAGGACTGTGAAATTGATCAGTTGGATCTTTGATCTTTTTTGGCAGGTGTTCTGCTTACATGCTGGTTTCAAGGCCTATAGGGTACTTCCATTATGGATTAAGTTGTGCTAAGATCTGGGGACCAATTTCATTGCTAATTTTCAAGATTAAACCTGAATTTAAGAGAGATGGAATGGAGTTAAATTACAATGACAAATTACTTTCATTTTTCCAAATGCTGTCATCTCCACTATCAAGTTGGTTTTTGAATTTGCATCCTTTGGATGTTTGTAGAAATTCTCTTAGTCTTCATAAATCCAAAAAGCTGCATTTGAGAATTTTGTTAAGCTTCCATTGTTTTAGTAAAGTTGTGGTATTTTGGAGGTGTCTGCTATTAGCTTTAAGCAACCCAGTTTTACTTTTATAAACATCAGAAACTTTCTGAAACACCATTGTGAATTCACAGTTTATAAGTACTGTGATTGGATCCTGTGACACATTGAGTTTGCCTTCAACATTTCATGAGATTGTATTAAAGTGAAGAACTTCAGCCAAGTGTGATAGCACATGCTTATATTCATAGTATGTACTTTTGGGGGAGAGGAATAAAGATCTGAAATAAAGGTCCATCCAAGATTGCATATAGAGATTAATTTTCAAAAGAATTGAGATCATGTAATACAGTTCATTGACAGAATGTTTTCCTAGTTGATCTAGTCTCTGAGTTTGGTACAAATATTAAACTATTAAAATTAGCTAGGTAGTAATTTCATATGATACTGTTTATTAATATTATGCAAATATCTTTAGCAATATGTATTTTAATGATGTCTCTTGAATAGTTAAATTTTTAGTTAATTGCTATTAGAATTTTGTATGTTATAGGCAAGATATCAAACCCTGAACTGTATTCAATGATTAAAGATTATTCTTTAGAAATATGATAGCATTTAGTACCTGTAAAATCTCCTCAAAATGAATATTATTTAACATACAGAAAACTAATGCAAATACTTGTGTGTCTTTCTAGTCATGTACTTTTGTGTATAATTTTACAAGCTTGGGTTCAGTTTAGGAGAGCTATATAAATGAAATAGTAATTAAAATCACTTTGAGTCATAATAGGAAACTTAGGTTAAGTAAAAAATTTTCAGAATACATGTTAAAGAGAAATTAATCATGACAAAAATTTGAAAACATGCAAACATCTTACTACATGTTGGAAGGTAAATGGCCATGTCCATGGTCACTGAAATGCAGTGAAGAATATACAGTGGTTGATTAGCAATTATATTTTTCTTACTGGTGAGTCTATTGAGAAATTGCTTTCTTACAAGAGAAACTCTGTTTTCAGACTTGTTTGGTGTTATAGTTTCATTAGAAAGGAGTTGTTCCCAATTTGTTCTTTCCTGCCCAGGTATGACCTTTGCTGATACAGTTTGGAAACCTAATTCCAGTACAGAAAAGATGAGTCAAGGGTCAAATAGGAGAAGCATGGTAATATTCCCTGTACAGCTGTTACAATTCATGTCAAGGAGAGAGAGTAAAGGTCAGGGCATAGGTGGGCTCAGGAATGTTAATGGAAAGGCTATGTTTAGCCATCTAGATTCTTAATGATTTTTAGTGTAGGTCATTTTTTCAGAAGGCAAATATGTAGAACATTTAAATTATCAATAATATATATGATATATTATTTTTATATGATGTATTTTGTCACTACAAGTCAAATATATTTTATATCATCTATTTTATTTAAAAAAGGAAGGAGATGCTTCTGTACACTGTAAATATGTATTGCTCTCATTGTTAATAAAAAGCTGATTTCCAATAGCTGGGCAGGAAGAGACTGAGCAAGACAGGCTGAGACAGAGAGAATGCTGGGGTGAAGGGCAGAGTCCGAGGAGTCACCAACAGATGCAGGGAGAAGTGAGATGAGCATGCCATACTGAGAAAAGGTACTAAGCCACATGGTAGAGCACAGATAAGAAATATGAGTTAATTTAAATGCAAGAGTTAGCTAGTAACAAGCACGAGCTATTGGCGGAGCATTTGTAATTAATATTAAGCCTTTGAATGATTATTTGAGAGTGGCTGCAGGACAGGAAAACTCTGCCTGTAAGGAGGTATTGTCACTTTGATAATATTGTTATATTAATTTATAGCTACTGTATATATAATTTAAATTAAACATTGTATATATGCACATAGTTGCATAGATGTATATATATATAATTATATACATAATTATGGTTGTCTTAAATGTATTTGACATTGTAAAGGAAATTTTATTTATTATTTTAAAATAAAGTTTAATAAAAATATCTTTTGCAAGTATAATATAGGTTTGTAATGATAATGAATATTGTTATGCATAATAAAACTAATAAAATATTTCAGACATATAATAAGAATGAAAATTATGTAAAATGATCAGCAAAATTACAACTTTACCATAACTGTTATTTTTTTATTTTATTTTTTTCATTTTACATACTAATCACAGTTCTCCCTCCATCCCCTTCTCTCATCCCCTTACCCCCTTCCCATCACACACTCCCCATCCACTCCTCAGAGGGGATACAGCCTCCCTTGGGTAGTCAATAAAGTGTGGCATACCAAGTTGGGGCAGGTCCAAGCCCCTCCCTGCTGCATCAAGGCTGAGAAAGGTGTCCCACCATAGGGAATGGGTTCCAAAAAGCCAGTTCATGCACCTGTGGTAAGTCCTGGTCCCAACTGCCAGGGACCCCACAAACAGATCAAGCCACACAACATTCATCCACATTCAGAGTGACTAGTTCAGTCCCATGCAAGTTCCACAGTTGTCAGTCCAGAGTCCCTGAGCTCCCACTAGCTGGGGTCAATTGTCTCTATATGGCTCCCCATTATGTTCTTGACCCCCTTGCTCATATAACCCCTCCTCCCTCTCTTCAACTGATCTCCAGGAGCTCAGCCCAGTGCTTGGCTGTGGATCACTGCATCTGATTCCATCAGTTACTGGATGTAGGTTCTATGATGACGATTAGGGTAATGTAGATTTTACATTTGTGTATTTTTGTGCATGTGTGTCTGTATATTGAGCTCCAGCATGTAGGAAGAGGTCAGAAAATATCTGATATGTTGGTCCTCACATCACACATTGTTTTTTCAGTATCAGCATCTTTTCATTGTTTATTCTGCCAATGAGAGTGTCCCATGAACTTCCAGATAGACTGCTGTCTCCACTTCTCACCTCTAGGAGAAATGAGGAAACAGCAAGTTAGATTTCACTTCTGACTTTCACATGAGCTCTGGAGATTTAAACTCAAGTCCTCAAGTTTGTGCCAAATGCATTGCTACCCATTTAGTTAATTTCCTAGCCTCAGCCATTATCATTTCTAGTAATCATTTGCTTCTTAATACACCATTTATATAGTATATAGTTTGATGAGTAGGAGAGTGATCAATTATGATCTCCACCTAAAATTGAACAAGTATTTTATCATATAATAATAACTATATGGAGATATAATTATCTCACAATCTTGTTGCATATTAAAATGAATCTTTGTATAGTTACAGGAGTCAAATTGTCCCTTTCCTAAAAGTTTGTTCAAATATTTCTTAAAGTTAATATGAACATGATTTATTTATTTTGGAAGTGGCTGCGGATTGAACGTAGGCCCTGTACTATATACCACTGAGATAAACTGCAGGCTTTAAATATCTTACAATAATTTATGTTTTCTTCTACTATATTTTGATTATGCTTAACAATTATTTTAAATTCTTTGAACATTGTACATTATATTCTTCTATAAATATTTTGAAATATTGGTTTGAAAGTGATTAAGGCAAAATTAACTATTGTAGACTCTCATGATTTTCATCTGCATAATATAGTATTGTATCTTTCTCTATTTTTAATTAGTGTAATTCTTCTTTAAGGGATGTAAATATTTTCTTGTCAGTTCACCCTTTTCCTAGCCCTGTACAAAATAACCCAATATAAACCTTCAGAAGAACAGTATTAAGAATATATTTAAATTTTTACCACTTAGACTAAAAAAATGCAAAGCTATTTAAGTTTTTCAATTGCATGCAAATACAGTTGACTCTTTATCTTTTGAAATGCTAATAAAGTGTCTACATTTTTCTTTCTACATGTTCTGTGTGTATGTGAGATTTTCTCATATTTAGAAAATTGATTTACAAATGTTTATATTTATTTAAATCAATGTTCCATATTTTATGTCAAAACAGTAATAAAAATGGTCCTGCTACACTTAAATTTTTAATGGTCATCCAAACATTACTTATTACTCTACAGGTTAAATCATTATTTTGTTATATACCATCACTTAGTGATTCTCCAATTTATATCTGAGTCCAAATATTCAATTACCTTTTATTAATATGCATGAGGAGAATGAATTTTTAAATCCATCATCCTTTTTTTAGCAACCTTTTTTTTGTGTGTTTAAATTTTCATATTTAAATTTCATCTGAAGTGGTCCATTATATTTAATAACAATCAAATAAATGTTTCTTGATTATATTTGGCCTGTATATAATCTTCCTATCTGTTTATCTTTTTTAAAAGATTTTTATTTTTAGTTCCAGTGTGTGTGTGTGTGTGTGTGTGTGTGTGTGTGTGTGTGTGTGTGTGATCTTCAGATGCTAGTATAGGATGCTAGATCTCTTGGAGCTGGAATTAAAAACAAGCATTAGTCCAAATCAATAGTTTCATTTCCATCATTTTGTCTTACCAGCAATGAGAATTTTAATTTTGCCACTGTGTTTTTATTTTCTAGTTCACAATGTGAAAAAAAAAAACCACAATTATTGTATTTTGGGGGGAGTTAATTTTGTTGTGTTTTGTTTTCCAAGACCACATTTCTCTGTGTAGCTCTGATTGTTCTGCAACTCACTCTATAAACTAGGCTGGCACTGAACTCAGAGAGAACCTGCTGCCTCTGCCTCCCAAGTTATAGGATCAAAGGCATGAGCTACCAACCACCACCCAGCTGAAAAATATCACATTTAGTTTGCAATATTTTTAAGATAACAATTTTATTATTGTCAACTTGATTTGGCATTTACATACTTAGTGTTTTAGACAGATATTCAATAACTTTTATGCAATAATTAGATGTCATAACAATTATGTATTTTATTTTTATTGTAGTCCTCTATCAGGGCTATACTAGCTATAGCTATGAAAATATTTTGTGCATTTTCATGATTATAGATGTGGCTCTGTCTCATACACTCTATTTTTTACCTATAGCTAAACTATTTATTGAGATAAAACTTAAATATTTTGTCTTACTACTTATAGTTCTGTACAAGTGTAGAGCTTTTTGAAATACATGTATATATATATATATATATATATATATATTTGTGTATATCTTTATATATCTATATGTACATCTATATCCTTAAATATAGTATTTTTCATATGTTTCATTACAATTCTTTAATTTATACTGGAATTTTAAATCTTCGTAGCTTTAAGCAGATATACCAAACATGCAGGAATACATCATACCTTAACTAAGAAATATTTCCCTTTTTAGTTCTAAAAGTAAAGTGTGGAAGCCACTATATTTATTGAAGAAGTGAAAATTTACCTGGATTTTAAAAACGATACCCTGCTGTTCAGCAGATTGGAATAAATGACATCGGAAAACCAGCTGTGAAGTGGGCAGGGACTAATATTTTTCTGAATAGCACACTGTAGCTGTGAAGTTTCCTACTAATGCTCTTTCTCTTTCATTTCTATCTTTGAGACAGTGCTGCATTTTTGCTCACCAAAGAACTCTATTCATTACAACTATAAACTAGCAAACTCTTGGCTATTTGACATTACACCAGAAAAAGCTGCCTACACATATAAGAGATCTAAGCAAGCGTGGTGAAGTAAGTCAGGTCGACTTCCATACCAGGAAATCCCTATGTCTCTGGCCACTTGGTGCAACCTCAGTCATAAATGGAGGGATTCTAGGAAGAAGAATTCTGATTTGGTTGAAATCATGAGATGTGGCCTTGGCCCCCTCTGTACACTGAGAAAATACACTGAGAAGGTTTAACATCATTGATACTTGTGGGTGGTATTGTGTTCCCCAAAATATTGTGCACACTAATAAACTTCTCTGGGGTCAGACAACAGAACAGCCACAATATTAAACATAGAGGATAGGCAGTGGTAGCACACGCCTTTAATCCTAGCATTACAGAGGCAAAGATCTACCTGGATTTCTGTGTGTTCAAGGATACAGCCAATCATGGTGACTCATGCCTTTAATCCCAGAAAGTGAGCCTTTAATCCCAGGAAGTGATGGCAGAAACCAGAAAGGTATATAAGGCATGAGGATCAGGAACTAGAGCTGGTTAAGCTTTTAGGCTTTTGAGCAGCAGTTCAGCTGAGATCGATTTGGAAAAGGACACAGGAGTTTCCAGTCTGAGGATACAGGATCAGCCGAGGAATTGGTGAGGTGAGGTGGCTGTGGCTTGTTCTGCTTCTCTGATCTTCCAGCATTTACCCCAATACCCGGCTCCAGGTTTGATTTTATTAATAAGACCTTTCAGATTCGTGCAACAGATATTGGTCTCTATTCTCAATCATAGGCAACTGCTCAGCCACAACTAAGCAGCATCACTTGTACCAGTGGTGCTTGTCTCTTCTTAATCATAACTGATTCTCCAACAACAGTTGAATAGAATAATATTCTTAATTCAAAATATCCCAGGAATGACCCTGACAGAGGTTTTTAGGGACTCTCAAACTTCGCACTGAAATTTTAAATCTGAGGCCTCCATTATCTGAACTAATGTCTGCATTATCTTCCAAGTTCTCCAAAACAGAAAAGCAATCTTAACCACTCAGTGATTTATATAGCTCAAAGGTCTAAAGTCTTTGTAATAATCCTCCCCTAAACCACCTGACCAGGTCTATTTCAGCAATACCCATGATCCCAGTTTCAAAGTCTAAGTATTATAACTTAAAGCCAGTTTTTTGCTGTGGGATGGTCTGTATGTCAAATGTGTTGCTGATTGGTCAATGAATAAATCACTGATTGGCAGTGGCCAGGCAGGAAGTATAGGTGGGACTAACAGAGAGGAGAATTGAGAGAACAGGAAGCTGGGTGAGAGAGACACTGCCAGCCGCCATCAGGATAAAAAAGATGTAAAGTACCGGTAAGCCACAAGCCACGTGGCAAGATATAGATTAATAAAAATGGATTAATTTAAGCTGTAAGAACAGTTAGCAAGAAGCCTGCCACGGCTATACAGTTTGTAACCAATATAAGTCTCTGTGTTTACTTGATCAGGTTTGAGCGGCTTGGGACTGGCGGGTGAGAGAGATTTGTCCTGACTGTGGGCCAGGCAGGAAAACTCTAGCAACAAATGGCGCCCAATGTGGGGCAAGAGTTTCCACCTAAAACCTGAGAAAAGATTCTAAAACGGAGCTAAAAACAGCTTCCTAATTGTCTCTCTTAAATGAGCGGCAGCTGCCGGTTTGAGCTACTGGTGGGTTCCTAGTGCGCGCTCCACCTACAGTATGGCAGGAATGAGGCCTCTGCAAGTGGCACATTAAGCTGCTTGGTGGATTTAGCCTTTGCTAGTACAAAACAAAAAAAAAGAGGTTTCTGGGCTATATGCTGTGCTTGGATAAAAGCATAGACCCACTATGGCTCCCAGAGCTGGCGGTAAGCATACCGCCGCCATGTTGGGAAGCTGAGGTGGGCGGAGCCAGCAGCCACAGCTGCTGCAGTTTAAGGCAATAGATTCACAATAAGACAGATTCAGATGTAATAGTTTAAAATGTGTGTAAAATATACGTAGGCATGAAAGAGATTAAAAAGGTGATCTATACAGAAATAAATACATAGTTTTAAAAAATAAAGTCTTTAAAGAGACAGTAAAATTAATATAAAAAATAAGCCACATAAAGATGGATATCACACAGAGAATCTGGATTGTGTTGTCTTTGGAATCTTAACTACAGAGAGATATTTGATTATAAAGGAAGCTGAGTTAAACCAATATGCATATTTTAAAGGTACCTTGACTTCAAAATTTGGATATAAGGATATGTTACTTTGGAAAGGAGACTCTGCTTTTGTTTCCACAGAAAGCCAGAGGCTATGGATTTGTTCCAGATTAAGACACATCAGGTTTGACCAGCCAAGACCCCCTGAAAGGTCTCCTATGACACCATGGCCCAGATGATCCAACATCCAGAACCGTTTCAAGGCAACTGGCTCAGATGATACAGCCTCACGGACTACTCCATGATCCTAAAATTTTCTTTGTTTCCCCAGAAGATACAGCACCCCCCTCCAGCAGGAAGTAGTAAGAGAAGCTACGCCCAAATTCCCAAATATTCCAAGCTGACTTTGGAGATGTGTAAAGGTTAAAACCTTCCTTTTTAAGAAAAGAAAAGGGGAAGTGCTGTGGGATGGTCTGTATGTCAAATGTGTTGCTGATTGGTCAATGAATAAATCACTGATTGGCAGTGGCCAGGCAGGAAGTATAGGCAGGACTAACAGAGAGGAGAATTGAGAGAACAGGAAGCTGGGTGAGGGAGACACTACCAGCCGCCATCAGGACAAGGAAGATGTAAAGTACCGGTAAGCCACAAGCCACGTGGCAAGATATAGATTAATAAAAATGGATTAATTTAAACTGTAAGAACAGTTAGCAAGAAGCCTGCCACGGCCATACAGTTTGTAACAATTATATGTCTCTGTGTTTACTTGATCGGGTTTGAGCGGCTTGGGACTGGCGGGTGAGAGAGATTTGTCCTGACTGTGGGCCAGGCAGGAAAACTCTAACAACAGGTTTTTTTTTTTTTTTTTTTTTTTTTTTTTTAATGTGTGTGTGTGTGTGGCAGGGTGGTTATTTGGCTTACCTTTCTTTGATTAGAGATCATTGAAGGAAACCACGTCAGTACCTCAAGGCAAGAGCCTAGATCTTGGGATCTTCCCATGGCTCGTTCAGCTAGCTTTTTCATAAAACCCGGGACCACATGCCCAGACGTGGCACTGCCTGCACGGTCTAGACCCTCCCACATCAATCATTAGCCGAGAAATTGTCCCACAGGCTTGTCTACTGGACAAACTGATGGAGACATTATCATAATTAAAATGACCTGATCCTATAAACCCTTTATTGTGTCTGGTTAGCACACAGTGAGTCTACTCCTCTCAGTCAAATACCCCTGGAAATACCCTCACAGACACAATGAGAGGCTCGTTTCTTTCATGATTCTTAATCCTATAAAATTCATCACTATCTGTCACATCATCTGACTCAATTCTGAGAATACACATTCGCGTGCGTGCACACACACACACTCACACACACACACATACACACACCTATTTCATTTGACTTGGGACATGGCTTTGTACATTAGTTAAGGTTTCTATTACTAAGATAAAACACTAAGATTAAAGGCAATTTTTGGAGTAAAGGGTGTGTTTTCTTATACGTCCACATAATATTACATTGTCAAAGGTAATCAGGACAGTAACTCAAACAGGAACCTGGATGCAGAAGCTGATGCAGAGGCCATGGAAGAGTGTTGCTTAGTGGCTTGCTCCTTATGGTATGCTAAGCCTACTTTCTTATAGAACCAAGACCATGAGTCCAGGACGGTCACCATGCACAGTAGGCTGGACGTTCCCACATAGATCATTAATTGAGAAAATATCCTACATGCTTACTTATGCCCACGGCCCAAATTTAGGGTGATGTTTTCTCAGTAGAGCTTCCCTCTCCTCTGATGACTCTAGCTTCTGTCATATTGATATAAATATTATCTGGTACACTATCTAATTGCCAATCCATGAGGCTATGTGAGAAGTTTTGCAGTTTTTTTTTTTTTTTTTTTTTTTTCGTTTTTCGAGACAGGGTTTCTCTGTGTAGCTTTGCGCCTTTTCCTGGAACTCACTCTGTAGACCAGGCTGGCCTCGAACTCACAGAGATCCACCTGCCTCTGCCTCCCAAGTGCTGGGATTAAAGGCATGCGCCACCACCAGTTTTTTTTTTTTTTAAACTGATCATTCTTTGTTTAAATTTTACTGGAAAGTCTTCCAAATCATCCTCAGCAATAGAAGCTTACTAATTAATGAATCTTTTATAAACTAGTTTTGCATCTTTTGAATTTTTTCACTGGTCATTTATCCATAAATCACTTAGAAATATTCTAAATCTTTAATCTATATAGTTTAGTCAGTGCTTATTTTTAAAATAGTATTTTCTGGTCATGTAAACCAAATCTTATTATTATTGATTTATTTACATATTTTATGTCATCATTTAACAAGTATTAAATGTGTGCTTTATGATTTGCTTTGACTTAAAACATTGAATCTATTACATATAACTTTTAATTTTTTCTATTCATAAATAATAGATTTACTAAACGTTTGATAAAATTGAATTTCTTAATAAGTAAAAATAGAGGCCTACTCATGGATCTTGGAAGATAATTTACAGTTACTAGCCTTACCAAGCCAGCATAAATTCCACCTACATTTTAAATATTTATACATATACCCTCAGATGAGTATAGGCTTTATACTTCAACAATGTAATATCTTTTTACATCAGAATGAGATCATTACAGAAAACCACAACCAATGAAAATACAGAGAACAATCAACTATATGTGCTCAATGCCAGCTGAGATATATACTTATATGTATATATATAACATCACAGAGGAATACAGTGCAGAAATATTATAAAAGTCAGAGGAATAAGAAGTTTTCTGTGAAATTATGTGTTCTAGAAATGTCAGACATTCTGTATTCATGGATGTTCATCAACTTGGTTGCCTAAATAGGACCAAAACAAAGATGACATCGATAGATATGCTAGCATGAAAGGAGAAAAATCTCATGGAGTCTCCTCAACCCTAGAAAAAGAAATAAGGGCAACTAATGAATGCTGAGAACAGGATAAACTACCTTCCTCAAGGAAGAGTATGCCATTGGTTATCCAATACCAAGTGATCAGCACTGAAGTCATATACATGCAATTAATATTAGACAGAATAAGAAGATTATATTTATTTATTGGAACTGTATACACATGACTAATAACAATTAAATGGATGATATGAATTTGAGAGCAAACAAGGGGGTACATTGGAAGAGTTGCAGAGAAGAAAGAAAAATGTGAAAATGATAAATTGCATCTAAATTTTATGAAATAGAAAGACATATTTTAAAAGATATGTAAAATTTATCTATTGGATTCTAGATTCCCGCTCTTTGCTTAATACTTTTAATTTTATCTATAAATAATGTACCATATAATTCATACTCATTCCTTTTGTGTCTGAATTTATTGTAAATTTATTTAACTTTATTGTAAAGGTAAGCTATAGTTATCAATCATTTTATTTTCTTCCTTTTTGCATAACGTGACAACTGTAAAATCAAGGTATTTTTCCAAACTCTGTGTGTATATGTTTTTAATCGCTTTGGCTATAAATCTGCCTATAGCACTCAGATATTTCTGTAACTCTAGATTTCATTAATTATTGCTAACCATATAAAGGATCTAAGACATATTAAATGTACATCAACACCTCATCTGTAAGTGACTTCTTGTACATAATAGTCTGCTTTTATCTTTTCCATAATCTAATTGTTGCCTTAAGTTTTGTTACTATTTCTTTTTTCCTAGAAGTAGTTTAATAAGTAGTCGTTGCAGTTTGAGCCTGTGATAAAAGGATTGTTTCAGTATCTCATAAAGTATATTATATCATCATTTTATTCCAATGAATAATTTCATTTTTCCAACTGCTTTAAAGATTGTTTTTAATCTTTATAGGTCATTATCATATTAGTCATAGTTATTTTAAATTTCATTTCTCAAGATAACAAAAACTGTATCACAGATTAATTCTTGCCTTGCCTTGTCTCTATACCTTCTTTTTTGTCTTCTTGTCTTTTAATACTCCTTGTAAGTTTTGTTGTTGTTTTAAATTGAGGATGATATAAACACACACATGCATACACACACACACACACACACACACACACACACACAGAGAGAGAGAGAGAGAGAGAGAGAGAGAGATTAATTAGTGAGTGGATTCATATTAGACTGTATATGTAACCAATGTATTTTAAGAATTTACTATTAGAAAAAAACATTAAAAGATTATCTTGTTTTCAGTAAATAATAATGCATTTCCCCATTGGTTACATATTTTACCTACTTACTTTTAAAGGAAAAGTCAAGTAATAATGTGATGGTATTTTACTTGTACTGAAATGTGATTTTAATTGTATGTTAATAAATAAAGTAGCCTGGGGGTCAGAGCTATTAGAGCCATAGCAAGTGCATGGCGGCGGTGGCCCACGCCTTTAAGGACCTGGAGGGCGGTACATACAGGCAGTGACGAGGCAGTCACATGTTTGGGTTTACAACCAATGAGAAGGCAGAACAGCTAGAGTATATAAAGACATACACACAGGAAGTAGGTCCCTTTTCAGAGAGCTCTCTTGGCTGAAGAGGATCCCTGAATCAGGAAGGGTGAGGCTCTTAGCTCTGACCTCTTGACTTTCTTCTCTGAATCGGCTCTGTGTTTCTTATTTAATAAGACCATTGGTTACATCTACAATCATATTATGTGTTATGAATTTGCATGAATGGGGAACTCCCAGGTGGCCAGGCAAGAGTATCCCATGAGTGAGGGAAAACATGCCTGGCAGATGCAGAAGGAGCAGTGGCATGTGGAAAGTCATTCACACCCAGGCGCTGCATCCATGTGGAGAGTTTAATATAATAGAGAGATGAAGAGAAAGATAGGAAAGAGGGAAACAAGGAAGAAAGAGAAGGGAGAGAAAGTAGAGATGTGCACACCTCATGGGAATGGGAAGAGAGAGAGAGAGAGAGAGAGAGAGAAAGGGGAGGAGTTTTTCCTTAAAATGAGGCTTTTAAGTCAGGATGCAGGGTGGCCCCAAGTGGCGGGATTTCAAGGGGCAGGTCAGAATATTAACACTATGCTCATGATAGCTTTATTTGTAATAGCCAGAACCTGGAAACAACCTATATGGCCCTCAACTGAAGAAAGGATAAGGAAAATGTGGTACGTCTACACAGTGGAGGCACTCTTTTATTCTCTAATCTTTTTGAAAAAATGTCAGCTTAGACTTGTTCAGTAGTATTGAGTCAAATTTAGAGTTTAATATCCTTTAGGTACTATAAATGTGTATCTCTTTTTTAACCTACAAATACTTAGTTTTGATTGTCTCATTATGTCTGATATTGTGCCCTTTCCATTCCAAAAGTGTCCTGAATTGGACATCAGCATTAAATCCAAAGCACTGTGATGAAAAATAATAGCCTGAGTTCTTGTTATTGCTACAAAGATTGTATATTTTCCCATTTATTTTATTATAAACATTAACTGAAGAACCAAGCACATACAAAACTTCAGTATGATCTCCAGGGTATATTTATGAAAAATTAAAAGATGTTATAAAACTAGAAACAATAATCTTCAGTAGATTCTGTTACTTTAGAAACAAATACCAAAAGAAACATGCTCTGACATTAGTATGAATACTCTTGGAACTTACTAGCAGAAATACTTCATGTGCTCACAATTCCCACACAACTACAAACCTATTTTCATAGGTTTTAAGAGCAGACTCAAAAGATGAGATAATAGCAAAATGTATAATAAAATCATTGTAATTGACACAATAAAATGAAATAATTGCATGGATTTTTAAAAATGTATTTGAACGCTTGATAGTTTAATTATATTTTTAATCAGTTTTTCAAACGCTTCATTATTTTCTAAGTATAATACTTATATAATATTTCATTACATTTCTGATTTTCTTGGTGTGAATTATCAGGCCTCTCCTCTCCATTTGTTTTCCTTACTCCTGAATCAAGCTGTGTGTTCAGAAGGAACCAGAGACTGAATACTGAGAGAAGAGGAAAAGGCTTCTCTGGGTTGATCATCTGTAAGTTGTGGTTTACCTCACCTTTAAAATCCAACGTTCTCTGTGAGTGCCTATATTAAAGTTGCCATTTTTCTTTATCATCATTGTTTTCTGCTTGCCCTGAATCTCCTCAGTGTCTGTCCTAGCTTTTCACATATAATCAAGCCTTGATTTAGTATAATTTTCATTAAAACAATCTGCTTTTTCTGAAGTATATTACATCCTTTGTTCATTTTATCACTACTAACTTCCTCTGAACAGACTGGGTCCCTTGTTCTTGATACAGTGCCAACTGGCCTCACTGTATAGCCAGTCACTACAGGGGATGGAACTTTCCATGCCAGGTTTTACTTCTCTCTACAGCTGAAGTCCTGAGTCTTAAGCATTGTCCTCTCAAGTGGAAATCATTCTTCCCTTTCCTCATTGCCAACAACTTTGACTCTCCTATGATAACATAATTTTCCATCTGTTTTAGCTCCATAGTTCTATGCTCTGTTCCTTCCATTATCTTTTCCTTTTAAGCTTTTTCCAGACCTTCATCTATACCGGTTCTCCAGAGAATAACAATATCTGTTTTTGGCATGATCTCATGAGGCACGCACATATTCTACATCTAGATTCAATACAATCATTGAATAAATTTGTTTTGCTATTTAAAGAGACAAAATAGTTTCTGTTGTTTCACTTCTTTGACTTCAGAGCATTAAAGTCACATCCAGATATCTGGCTTTTCTGCTTAGAAATATGGAATACAGAGATCTTAAATTAATTCAGATTATAGCTGAAATGAAAAATTAAAGGAATTATGAAGAAGAAAAAGTAGTATCAGCTCAAAGGCAATAGGGAAGTAAAAACATGTGACCCTCATAATGGGTCTAAGCAGTCAAATTTGATAAATAGAATTAGCTTCAATTGACTTTTTAATTGCTGCAGATTTTTGGCCTACAAAGTTGATATTAATAATATATGTTATAATAAGAAAGTATCTGTTAATGGCAGTAGATAGTGTAGCTGCAATTTATATGTTCATTTGCCTAAACTTACACTTTTTTCTTACAATTGTACTTGCAATATTTGACTACTACATTTTCTTTTACCTCATTCAACTTCTTTTCAGTATAATTAAACATACAAATTTAGGAAAGTGTTTTGATTCCCAGCTCTTCTAAAAAGATCTAATGATTTTTTTTTTACCTATTTTCAGTAATAAATGCAAATGTAAAGCTAAGGAAGGGAACATTTTCATTTTTCATTAGCCCTATGCTCAAACTGTAGAAACCTGAGGTTTTTCAAAAAATTTCCATTTCACTTGTATAAATTAAAATAGACAGCATTGAGTGTGTAATATTCCTTTTTAATTTGACTTAGCACTGGTTTTCCTAATTTTTTTTAATTTACCATGCTTTCTTTATTATCGAATCCCCCTATAGTTAAAATATATGAGTCAATCATAATATTTATAATATTTATCTCTTATATTATAGTACTTGTACCAGTAAGATGTCCCTTGAGATAAAGATGTCAGAATTCAAGCATGATGCATTATATTACCCTTAAAACCCATGTTGTGGGAGAAGAGAACCCTAACAAGTTGTCCTCTGGCCCTCATACGCATTTTGAAATTCTGGAAACTTTATTTATTTTTACATTTCATGTGCAGGAATGTTTCATTTGCCTTACATCTATGCACCATCTGTAGGCATACCTGGTGCCTATCAAGGCTAGAAGTGGAAGTCAGACCCTGGAACTGGGGTGACTATATGTTATGATTAGCCATGTAAGGCTGGAAATTGATCCTTGGTCCTCTGCAAGAGTAGCCAGTGCTTTTAAGTCCTGAGCAATCTTTCCTGCACCAATGTGTCACATCTTAGGGGTTCTTGTCAGATACAATATTTCCAAATTTTGAATTACACTTTTGTGATATTAATTTAATATTTAAGTGTATATTATAATGTTTTTCTTACTGCCAAAGGCCAATTCAAGATATACTTTTGATTCTAAATATCAGTCTGTTCGAATTCCTCATCGTAATATATGCTTTGACAGCCATGTACAAGGTTCTTATTTAGCTATGTCCAACCTTTGCATACACAGAAAAATTTACAAGTTTGATAAGCATGATACTCTAGACTCTATTTCACATAGACAACACAAAATTCTCTGCTTATTTGACTCGGCATACTCCTACCAAATGTATCATGGTGGCATGCTAAGGATATTAACAATATTAATGATTTTAACAATATTAATGAATGGATGCACCATCCACAGTGAAGAAAATGCTATGTCAGGAGTAGAACCTGTCCTGGACATGTCAAGTGAAATGAAAATCAGCCCAGCTGAAGACAGAGAAAACTAGGTAAATATGGTTCGCTCAATTGCACTTGGGAAAGTTTCAAACTTGCACATATGGCCCTAACATTTGTAAAGTTGTTAGGTGCCATGTGTACACTTACACAGAAGAAGGCCTGAAAGTTAAGGCCTGGTTTACAAGAACTAGAGTCAATGCTGGCAGAGGAGAATTCAGTTCTCATTAGAACGCGTATTAACCCAACACATTTACTAACGATTTAGTGATATTAGGCTTAAACCAGAAAATACAACTGATGCATTTATAATATCAAACCACATTTTTCCTTTCATATTCACAGCAGCTTTCATCTTTGTCAGAGGGTAGATGGCAACAATATCTACATATTTTGAAGTGATCTTACTCTATATATAATCAATTACATTTTAAGAAAAGACTGTGTGGTAGAATATTGTTTCATGGCATGTTATTTTTTTTTTGTTTATGCCCTGGAATATTTGTTTAATGATGCAAAGACGTGGTATGTTTGTTACATTAATTCATTCTTACATTAATTAAATAAAATTAACCTGTGATCAAGAGGCTGAGTCAGCAACAAACGGAGAGAAAGTGGTAGGGAGGAACCTTGTGGAGAAGGGCTTTAAGTAGGGACTGGGGGAAGGATGAGCAGCTTTTTTGGAGATGCCACCAAGGAGAGGATGTGAGTTCCTTTCTACTCAGCCTCTCTGATGAACAGAATTCCACATCAAACTTTAATCTTGAGTTTTTTAGAGGGACAGAGATTTAGATAAGTTCCCCTTAAAGCTTTGAAAGAGTCAGTGCCTGAGGGAACAGAATCCCCTCAGGCTGCAGGCCTCACAGCCAAATGACTGCTGGTAGCAGCAGAGTTGTAGTTGCTGATTAGGACAGCCATTGCTTACAGCTTTAAAGAAAGACAACAAGGTTGCTAATAATTTTATTTAATTTTGTATTATGTTAATTCATACTAATATTGCTCTATTGATTGCTTAGTATATGATTTATTTATTTAGTGGATAATATTGTGAATATTCAAAGCAAATAACAATTCTAACATCCTGTAAGACAGGAGTGTTTATCTCTAAATTAAACAAGATATAAACTTATATTTCTAAAACCCGTGTATAAAATTTTGTGCCAATGTACACAGTGCAGTGAGAAAAGCAGCATGGTTCTGTAATTGATTCTAGAAAGATGATGTTACTTACTACAAGAAAACCTGAGTAGTATTTATTGCTTAGTAATAAGAGACCCAGAAAGCTATTTATTTTAATTTATAAGATATCGGTTACGACTATATAATGACACGTGAAATGATACTTGTTTTTGCTCATCTGACTTATTTAAACTAGCTCAAGGAACAGAGGTTCTTTGCAGCAAGTTGTTATCTAGAAGGCATGGGAGTGGGGAAGTTTCCTTTCTTTAAATGAAAATGATTTTTTTCATGTAATATATGCTGATCATCTTTCCTTTCTCATTTCTTCCCATTTTCCTGCCAATCCAATCCCACACCTTCATTATCTTTCTCTTTGGAAAACAGTCAAAACAAAACAAAACAACAACAAAAAAACATTTTCAACTTTCATAGGCAGAACTCTGGAGTGTAAAGTAATCTCATTGATCAATGTCTGCTTTTGTTACCCATGCATTTGTTGTCCCATCTGAAAACATTGCCAGTACCAATACTGACAATTATCCTTCCAGTCTTCTTCCTTTATGATTTACATTTTATTTTCTTACACATAAATCTTTATGTATGGTATTTTGTAAAATGGGGTGAACAAGGATTCAGTTTATGCTTCTGCAGATTCTGCAGTACACCTTTAATTGATTCTTTTCAGTTATTTTTTTGTTGCCCTCATTACAGAGAATTTGATGAAAATGAATAAACGTATTTATAGTTTCTCCACTCTTTAATGAATAAATGTATTTATAGGTTCTCTACTCTTTCCATTGATCTATATCTCCATGAGTTGGTGCTGTACTCTGAATGTATTTTAAATTCAGATATTGTGATACCACTTGCTCTGGTCTCTTTGTATAAGATGACTTTGATTCTACAATATTTTTGATACTTTCATAGAAAATTTCCTGTCATTTCAATCTTTGAAAATGATACTGCAGTTTAATTTCATGAGGATTCATTGCACACTAGAATTGTTTGTAGGGACTTTAAAGATTTAAATAATGCTAATTTTCTAAATTAATTTTTCTGAACGACAAATTTATGCTCCCTATAATTTATACATTAACCAAATTCTTTATTTATTTCATTGTTTTGTTCCTGCTCTTTTTTGTCTTCTCCAGCATTCTTTACTTTCTACCCAATCTTATAGATGTATATATCTTTCATGTCCTTAAAAATTTTTTCTCTTGTTTTTTATTTTTATGTTGCTATAATAGTATCATTTCTTTTATTTCATTTTCAAATATTTTTCCTAGTTCCTGGAGATGGCTGTCACTAGATAACTATTTCTTTCACCTCCTGGGTAGCATTTGTAGTTTTTTGTATCACATTAAAAGCTAATCAATTAATTTTGAGCAGCAAGGATTATATCACATATACTAGTAAATGAGTATGACACTTATATGACTTTGATAGCATTGATAACAGAAGGAAAATAGAGCTTTATCAGAATCGATGTGAAAAAATACTTGACAATGGTGACAACCAGTTCTGACATAGACTTCAAGACATCATACAAAATCAATATATTTTAAAAAATCATCACCATGATTGTGAACAGCAATACCCAGTCTTTCAAAATGATAAGGACTTTAAAGTATTTTTTTAATCTAAGATGAGAAACAGCACAAATATGTTTATTCTTATCGTCATTACTAGAAATACTAGTGAACTCTTAAGTAAGGAAGACTCAAGGCTTTTAAATTTAACAGAAATTATTAATGCTCTGATGATATTTTAATAGAGTGAATTGAAATATTAACCAGTCATTCTGATTTAATATTTGTATCTTTACTGCTTTAAGCTTTCTCTCCTATGTAACACTACAACAGGTTCAACATTTATTTGTCTATTAATTATAGGTGTCAGAGATTTTGACAAATGGTAAAATTCAAAGCTTTAGAATTGTACTGTAGTTATGCTGTGGAAATTGTAGTAGTGACAGGCAGGACTATGTTTCTCCTTGAAATAAAGCAGATCAGGCTTAGTAACTTAATTATTTACTAGTTATATACTCTAAACAAACTAACAGGAGATATCATATGTTCATGCTTTATTTCTAGTTGTATAGAATTACCTGGATACCTCTAAGCTTAGTGACCACCAACTACAATTTTGATTTTTGCATTTGTTTTACTGGTACATTTGAGATATCATTCATAAATGTTTTTTGTTCTTTCTACCTTCATTCATTCTTTGATACTTGTAAATATTATTTTCACACTTATAGTCACTAGTTTTGCTGCACTCACCATAGAGTTGGGTACAAAGAACGTACACCCAATGAATACTGAGATAATCACATTGAATCTGCTAATCTAATTAAAACAGTTCAGAAAAAAACCCACAATTTTTAAAATTTACTACACATGTGTAGTGTTCAAAAGCTTGCACTTTAAATGGGGGATTATGTTATTGTGACTATTTTATTAAAACTGTGTTGCTTATTTTCCAATTTAACTCACTTTAGAGTATATAAAAAATACAATATATCTAATATAAATTTACACTCACAAAGAAGAAATAGAACTTTGTGGGTAGCAGCAAGGTAGCAGACACATAAATGGGGAAGAAGTACTCTGGCAGCCTTCATGGCTTATTAAGTAGGAATAACAACAAATATAGAAATGTAGTAGGAGTAAGACTGAGAACAGTTAAGGAAATCAGTGAGGATTTTATAATAGCAAAGAATAACAGATTGGGATTGTTTATATGGCCAAATAAGGGAAAACACACTGGGTTTTTCCATTTTTGAGTGATGGCAACACTTTGCTAACATCTGCTCATATTTAGCTTACTGAGTCTCACAGCAGTTTCTTACTCCTTTTTTCTTTGTTTTGTTTTGATGATATGCAAAGAGCTATTTGGTGTCATGAATCATTCAGAATAAAGAAATGTTTGGAATTGTCTTTTTTTCTGTTTCTCATCACAGCTATCTCAAATATACATATGCAGGTAATGAACTATTTCATTCATTAGGTAGAACGTATTGCATGTACATCCTTAAGTATCTTTCTGATGCAAGGATATAATTAAATGTATTTTAAAGGTTAATGGTTTTAGTTATTCATAAACTACCGAGCTACTCTAAAGAATTATTAAGAAGGAATATTTCACATTGCTGCATTTTGATTCAAAGAAAAATGACTCTGATGAAATAATCACTGCAAATAAACTCAGTGATTACCTATAAATTTTATAGATATAGATATAGATATTCATGTTTTATTTTCTTTTATTAAATACTAATAGAGTTAAATGATCTACATTCTATTAAGAGTTTTTACGAACACTATGCTATTAAATTATATTTTATTTTTCTTTCATAGCATAATTTAACTACCTGCACTCAGGATATGATACAGATGGTTGTGGTGTGCTTGAAATCAGCCTGTGCTACATTGTAAGACCCTGTTTTAAAAACAACAAACATAAACATGCATATATAAAGATGTATGTATAGGCAGTTCTGTAATTATTAAACAGAAATGTGCTATGCAGATGCCAGTTAATTACTTTATATTATTAAGGGATAAAATATGTCAGGGTTATATATATAATCTCACTCCAACAGCTCTTTGCTTTGTACAGCCCCCAACTCCAGCAGACACTCCCTGGGGACCAACAGTACACTCTGGTAAGGTAAACAGGTAGGCTCACACCAGATACATTTTCCTCAGCCTTTTGAAATCCAGTCCACCAGTCTCATGCTTGTCTCTGCCACAGATCACCTGATGAATCTTGCCCTTCCCTCCTGTCCCACTCTCCAGTGGACTTCACAGATCTTACCCTCCAAACCTCCACCCTCTCACTCACTGTTTTATCCCACCCCTCCACTCCAGCAAGCACTCCCTTCAAACTCTCAGGCACCACAAACAGGGAAGCAGACCTCAAACCTTCACCTCTCCTTTTGCTCCTCCAAATCAAATGTCTGAGTCTCATACTCAGCTCTGTAACAGAACACCTCTTGCAATCTCCCCTAGTTCCTCTCATCTCCAGTGGATCCAACAAATCTTCCCTACCTAACCGCCCCTCCCCCCTCATTCCTTCCTTTTTTTCCAGCCCCTAACTCTAGCATGCACTCTCTGGGAATCTACAGGTCACTCCTTCCAGGGAGCCAGGTAGGTCAACTGTAGATCTTCACTTCTTCCTCTTTTCCACCAAGTCAATGTCCTTGTCCCATCCCCAAGATATGAGGCAGCCTCTGCTTTCAACCTCATCTCTGATTGATCCCACTACCTCTCCTAACCTCCATTCAACTACTCTTTGTTTTATCCTAGCCCCAAACTGCAGTACACACTCTCTGGAAATGCACAGGCCACTCTTAACAAAGTAACTAGTAGGTTAACTGCAGCCCTTCATCTCTCTCTCCATTCCTCCTAGTCCAGTCCACAAACTCATTAACAGCTCTGTAGACCTTCTGCTGTGGCCTCTCTTCACTCTGTACTCCATTTCCAGAGGACTTACTAAACAGATCCTCTTTGAACACTCTGCCCCTTCACAGCTCCCAGCCCATCTGCATTCTTAAGTCATTGATCTCCAAACTCAAAAAAACCATTTTAACCATTAGCCCCAGTGCTAAGTGGTCCAACTTCTTTCATTCTCTGTGTAGAGTCTCTATATTTGTTCCCATCAACAGCAGGAGAAAACATTGGTGAAAATGACTGAAAAAGGCCATGATCTATGAGGACCACTTAGCCTTAAGTGAGATGCCTCCATCATACCCCTCCCCTCTGAGCTCAGGGAAACCAGTGAAAGGGGAGGTGTAAAGAATGTAAGAGCCAGAGAGGATGGAAGAGAGCAAGAAGAGAGGGCATCTAAATCAAAGTGAGAGAAGCTCATATGAACTCACAGGGGTTGATTCAGGGCCTGTGATGGTCTGTACCATGTCCCCTGAACTTTCCTTGTGGCTTCTAGTTTAGTATTTTTATGCTATTCCTATGTGTGCAAATCAGTGGGTCTCTGCTCCTTGTGTCTTCTCTTTGGTCCTTTTCATATTATTTAATTTTATCTTGTTCAACTTTGATGTGACATTTTTTGTTTTATCTTGTATATTTTATTTTTGTATGTTTTTGTATAATGACTGGATGAATGAATACCTAGCCATTAGGGTCAAGGTTAACAATGGAACTGTCACTTATACCTGCTGGGAGAGGGAATATCAATTTTCTCAAATTGAGTGACACTGGGTATAGGAACCATTCAAGGACAGGCCTCACAATCAGGAGGAACTGACCATAAATAATCTAAGCCATAGTTCTTTTATGTGTGCTTCTACTTGGTTACAGTTAGGAGGTTTTTTGTTTGTGTGTGTGTGTTGCTTTTTCTTTTGGGTGGTGTTATATCTGTTTTCTTGGTATTGGGTGTTTTGTAGTTGTGCTTTTTTTTTCAGAAAGAACATAAAATTCAGTGTATAGGGAGGAAGAGATGATATGAAAGGACTTGGCAGGGAAGAAGAATATGATCGAAACATATTTAAATTTGTAATAGTTTTAAATAGTAAGAAATAGAATAAAAATTATTAAATTGAAAAATGAAAAAATTTTAAGTGTAAATACAAAATAGAAAATTTATAGTCATAAATATCAAATTTATATAATTTATATGAAAATGGACATAAATGAAAAAATCTC
Organism: Peromyscus californicus insignis; assembly: GCF_007827085.1. Lineage (NCBI taxonomy): Eukaryota > Metazoa > Chordata > Mammalia > Rodentia > Cricetidae > Peromyscus > Peromyscus californicus. Next base: position 17,203,924 of record NW_026294413.1, on the reverse strand, counting down.
AACAATTTAATACATTCTCAGAAAGGTTAGTATAATATGATATCTCACATATCTGGTTCTTACATTGAACGGCTCCTCACTAGTACAGCAACAAAACACCACTTGCACCTTATCTTACACTTGTATATCTCATTCCTCTTGTGGATCCCACATACCAGCCCATCCTGGATTAACTTCACACCCCAAATCCCTGAGGCACAGTCCCCAATTTAGAAAAATACCCCCTTTTACTAGTGGCCACGCCTGCCCAAAGACCAGGTAGGCTGCCCGTGGAACTTCTCCACTATTTCTCTTTCCCCAGACCCAATCCCTATGTATTCTCCAGAAAACTGCCAGAAAATGCTAGCCAAAGTTTCTCTTTCCTGCTGTGCACAACTCTTATGGACACCAAAGACCATCCTGTAGCTAGAGTTTTCTAGCCTGGCCCAGAGTCAGGACAAATCTCTGTCACTCGCCAGTCCCACAGCTGCTCAGACCCGACCAAGTAAACACAGAGACTTATATTGCTTACAAACTGTATGGCCATGGCAGGCTTCTTGCTAACTATTCTTACAGCTTAAATTAATCCATTTCCATAAATCTGTACCTTGCCACATGGCTCATGGCTTACTGGCATCTTCACATGCTTCTTGTCATGGCTGTGGCTGGCAGTGTCTCTCCACTCAGCCTTCCACTTCCCAGAATTCTCCTCTCTCCTCGTCCTGCCTATACTTTCTGTCTGGCCACTGGCCAATCAGTGTTTTATTTATACAGAATGATATCCACAGCACTTTCTCTTTTCTTTTTTTCAAAAAGGAAGGTTTTAACCTTAACATAGTAAAATTACATATAATTTGGGAATTTGGGCATAGCTTCTCTTACTACTTCCTGCTGGAGGGGGGCGCTGTATCTTATGGGGACACAAAGAAAATTTTAGGATTATGGAATAGTCCATGAGGCTGTATTGTCTGAGCCAGTTGCCTTTAAACCATTCTGGATGTTGGATCATCTGGGCCATGGTGTCATCAGAGACCTTTCAGGGGGTCTTGGCTGGTCAAACCTGATGTATCTTAATCTGGAACAAATCCATAGCCTCTGGCTTTCTGTGGAAACAAAAGTAGAGCCTACTTTTCAAAGCAACACATTCTTACATCCAAATTTTGAAGTCAAGGTACCTTTAAAATATACATTTTGCCATAACTCAACAGCTTTTGCAATCAAATATTTTTTTTTCAGTTATGAATATCAAAGAGAACATAATCCAGATTTTCTGTGTGGTAGCCATCTTTACGTGGCTTATTTTTTTTATATTACCTTGAACCTACTGCTTTAAACTGCAGCATTCTAAGACTGAAACTGCCCTGTGCCTGCTACCTCCATCCTCTTCAGCTTACCAACATGGTGGTGGTATGTTTTCCACCAGCTCTGGGAATCATCAATTCTCAGAAATAGTGGGTCTATCCTTCTATCAAAGCAGTGTGTAGCCCAGAAACCTCTTTTTGTTTTGTACTAGCAAAGGCTAAATCAACCACACAGCTTAATGTGCCACTTGCAGAGGCCTCATTCCCGCCATACACAGGTTGAGTATGCATGCCAGGAACCTGCTATAGTAGCTCAAACAAGCAGGCTGCTGCTAACTTGAGAGAGAGAACTAGGAACTGTTTTTAGCTCCGTTTTAGAATCTTTTTACTCAGGTTTTAGGTGGAAGCTCTTGCCCTATGTTGGGCACCATTTGTAGCTAGAGTTTTCTGGCCTGGCCCACAGTCAGGACAAATCTCTGTCACTCACCAGTCCCACAGCCGCTCAGACCCAACCAAATAAACACAGAGACTTATATTGCTTACAAACTGTATGGTCGTGGCAGGCTTCTTGCTAACTGTTCTTACAGCTTAAATTAATCCATTTCCATAAATCTGTACATTGCCATGTGGCTCGTGGCTTACTGGCATCTTCACATGCTTCTTGTCATGGCTGTGGCTGGCTGTGTCTCCCCACTCGGCCTTCCACTTCCCAGAATTCTCCTCTCTCCTTGTTCCACCTATACTTTCTGTCTGGCCACTGGCCAATCAGTGTTTTATTTATACAGAATGATATCCACAGCACCATCCTTTCCTGACGTCCCTCCCTGAACTTATCACTGAATCTCAGCCTGCAACACCAATAGATATTCCTTGTAAATATTCCAGCAGAAGTAAAACAGGCAATACATGGTCCGTTTGTTCTGGGCTAAGTCAGTTGTAGGGCAAAAGACCACCCTGAGTTCCACCCCTAACACTTTCAGAAAGGAAAAAGAAAAACAAAGAGGAAGAAAAACAATACAAACAATACAACAGCAACAACAACAATAAAAACCCTACAATCCCAGAATGTGGGATGCACGAAGAAACAAAACAGCTACCTAATAAAGACAAAGCCTGAAATCAGCATGTAGACCTTTACTCACTCAGAACTCAAATGCCTAGACACCAGCCTAAGAACATAATCAATAGCAGCCAGGTATATATCTCTACTAAAGCCGAACTATCCTACCACAGAAGGCTCAAATATTCCAACATTGCTGAAGCACAAGTAAACAACCTTAAAACCAGAGAGATGACAGAGGTTCTTAAAGAACACTAATAAAACCCTAAAAGAAATGCTGGAAAACACAAACAATTGGTGGAAATAATAAATCCCTCAAAGAAAGCCAGGAAAATCCAAACAAACAACTAGAGAAAATGAATAAATCCTTTAAAGAAAGTCAAGAAAAAATAATTGAAGGAAAAGAGCAAACTGTTCAAGACTTGACATGAATATAGAAGCAATAAAGAAAGCACAAACTGAGGGAATTCTGGAAATAAAAATTTAAGAATTCAAACAGGAAATACAAAGGCAAGCTTCAGCAACAGAATACAAGAGATAGAAGAGAGAATCTCAGTCATTGGAGATATGACAGAAGAAATAGATACATTCCTCAAAGAAAATGTGATACAGAAAAATTCCCTGGCTTGAAATATCCAGGAAATTTGGTAAAATATGAAAAGACAAAACCTAAGAATAATAGTAATTGAGAAAGACTAAGAAACCCAGCTCAAGTGGCCAGAAAATATTTCAACAAAATCACATAAAATTTTTTTTCAACATAAACAAGGAGATGCTTATAAAGGTACAAGTAGCATACATAATACCCAGTAGATTGCAACAAAAATAAAATCACCTGCCACATAATAACCAAAACACTAAACATACATCATAAAGAAATAATATTAAAGCCGGGTGGTGGTGGCGCATGCCTTTAATCCCAGCACTTGGGAGGCAGAGGCAGGTGGATCTCTGTGAGTTCAAGGCCAGCCTGGGCTACAGGGTGAGTTTCAGGAAAGGCTCAAAGCTACATAGAGAAACCCTGTTTCAAAAAACCGAAAAAAAAAAGAAAAGAAAAAGTAATAATATTAAAAAGCTACAAGGGCAAAAGACTAAGTAACATATAAAGGCAGACCTATCAGAATTACACCCGATTGCTAATGGACACTCCAAAGCCAGAAGGACCTGGACAGATGTGCTCTTTATTAGAAGAGACCACAGATGTTAACCAAGACTTATCATACCTAGCAAAATTTCCAGTCACCACAGATGGAGAAAATAAGATATTCTATTGTTTAGTCAAATTAAAAAAATATCTAAATGTAGATGTATCCAACCTTCTTATTAAATAAGAAACACAGAACCAATGCAAAGAAGAAAGCCAAGAGGTCAGAGCTAAGAGCTAAAACCTTACCCTTCCTCCTGCGGTGGTCCTACCTCTCCGAACCAGAGCTACCCCTGTGTTAAAGTCTTTATATAGAGTTCCTGTCCTGCCTTCTCATTGGTTGTAAACCCAACCACATGACCGCCTCCTCACGGCCTGTCTGTATAGGCCTCCAGGTTTTCCATGTTTGGTATTAAGATTAAAGGCATGTGTATCCAATATGGCTGTATCCCTGAACACACAGAGACTTACCCAGCTCTGCCTATCAAGTGCTGGAATTACAAGCGTACGCCACCACTGCCCTGCTTTCCTATGGCTTGCTAATAGCTCTGACCCCCGGGCAACTTTATTTATTAACATACAAATAACATTTTAATACAAATAAAATATCACCATATTTCCCCTTTTCTATTTTAATAAAAAGGAAAAAAAAAGAAAAAGCTTATAACTAATATGATGGAGAAAATAAGATATTGTGTTGTTAAGTCAAATTAAAAAATATCTATGTACAAATCCAGCTCTACAGAAGGGGCTGGAAAGAACTCTTCAACTCAAGTAGGGTAACTAAATGCATGAAAACAGAGGAAACAAATAATCTCTCACCAGGACTGTCAAAAAAAGAGAAACACACACATACACTGACACACACACACCCCACAACCATCATGACCACAAGCAACACAACAACATAACAGGAAACAACAATCATTGGTCATTGAAATTGCTCAATATCAGTGATCTCAATTATCCAATAAAAAGGCATAAACTAACAGAATGGATGTGAAAACAGTATTCATTCTGAAGCATCTGTGTTGGTATTGTGTTCCCTAAAATATTGTGCACCCTAATAAACTTATCTGGGGTCAGAGACAGAACAGCCACTAGACACAAATGCTAGAAATGGTGGCACTCACACCTTTAATCCTAGCATTCCAGAGGTAGAAATCCCTCTGGATCTCTGTGAGTTCAAGGCCACATTGGAAACAGCCAGGCATGGTGACACACACCTTTAATCCCAAGAAGTGAGCCTTTAATTCCAGGGAGTGATGGCAAAAACAGAAAGATATATAAAGCATGAAGACCAGAAACTAGAAGCATTTGGCTGGTTAAGCTTTCAGGCTTTCAAGCAGCAGTTCAGCTGAGATTCATTCCGGATGAGGACACAGAGGTTTCCAGTCTGAGGAAATAGGATCAGCTGAGAAACTAGCAAGGTGAGGAAGTTGTGGATTGTTCTGCTCCTCTGATTTTCCAGCATTTACCCCAATTACTGGCCTTGGGGTTGATTTTATTAATAAGACTCTTTAAGATTCGTGCTACATGCATCCAAGAAAAACACCTCATCATCAAGAATAGATATTGCCTATGGGTAAAGTGATGAGAAAAGAAATTCCAAGAAAATAGACCTAAGAACCAAGCTGATGCAGCCAATTTAATATCAAGCCAAATAGATTTCAAACCAAAACTGATTAAAAGAGATGGGGACAGACACTATGTACTCTTCCAAGGAAAAAAATCATCCAACATGACATTTCAATTCTTAACATCTATTCTCTAAAACAAGGAACATTTTGTAAAAGAAACATTACTACAGCTTAAATCATATATTAACCCTCACCTGTTGATAGCAGTAGTCTTCAATTAACCTTTAACCAAAGGAAAGTTCATCCAAACAATACTTAACAGAGAAATACAGGAGCTAATGGACATTATAAACCAAGAGGGTCTAACAGATATTTACAGAATATATCACACAACACAGAAGAATATACCTTCTTCTCAGCACCACACAAAACATTCTCCAAAACTTATCACATACTTGGTCACAAAGCAAGTCTCAATAGATAGGAAAATTTGAGATAGTCCCCTGTGTCTTATCAGACTACCATCATTTAAAACCAATTCTGAAAAATAAAGAACTCCTGGAAGTATAACCATCTTTGATTTTGAGTTGTACTACAGAGCTATAGTAATAAAAATTACAAGATACTGGCAAAATATAGACACAGTGATCAATGGAATCTAACTGAAGGCCCAAACATAAATCCAAAAACCTATGGACACCTGATTTTAAAAAAATAATCCAGAAGTACAGCAAATTAGGCTGCTTAAACTGGATGTCTGCATGTATGTAGAAAAATGCAAATAGATCCATACTTATCACCCTGCACAAAACTCAAGTTCATATGGATCAGAGATCTTAACATATAGCCTGATATATACAGATCCTGATAGAAGAGAATGCAGGGTATAGCTGTAAATGCATTGACACATGAGGCAACTTTCTGAACAGAACACCAATAGAGTAGGTATTGGTGAAATTATTAAGGCAATTCCACGTAGTTAAAAGGGAGGTTTATTTTGTGGGGTAACTCACAAATGAAGGGATAGGTAACAGGGTCTGGGAAAGGTGTAGCACAGTTCAGTGGTGTTCTCTGGAGAACTGTGCTCGGTCTCGCTCTAGCGTCCAGGGTCCAGGAACCAAGAGAGGTGGCACATCCGGATCTCAGGTCTTCAGGGTCCTCTCTTGGCCCCACCTTGTAGGCATGATAGTTACCAAAGCCTCAGTGGGGGTTGGAACTTCCAGATCAAAGCTGGAATGGCTGCTCACTATAAGTAGGCAGTAAGATATTAACTATTAATTTATTCATTTATGCTTAATAAGTGGTATCTCATAAAATTTAAAACCTTCTGTAAGGCAAAGGACACCATTAATTGGAGAAAGTGGTAGCCTACATAACAGTAAAAGATTTTTATCAACTCCACATGTGCTCGAGGATTAATATCTAAATTACAAAAAGAACTTTAGAAACTAGATATCAAGTACCAAATAATCTAATCTAAAAGTCAGGTACACATCTAAACAGAGCATCCTCAATAGAGGACTTTCAAATGACTGAGAAACAAAGACAGGCTCATTGTGGGGGGAAAGGAAATTGTGATTGGGATATATTGTGTGAGAAAAGAATCTATTTTCAATAATAAAAAAGAAAATGATTGGATTTATTTGTTTTATATGCATGAGTGGCATGTCTGCACCAATCAAATGTGTGCATTTCTGGTGCTCACAAAAGCTAGAAGATGTTGTCTTACTTTCTGTACTGTGTTACTGCTAGATGTAGCATGACATGATATTGCTGGGAATCAAAACCATGTCCACTGCAAGAGCTAGTGCTCAAAACCACTAAGTTGTATCTCCAGCCCCATAATTCTCACATTTTATAAAGATAAAATCATGTGTATATATGGTGATTTGAATAAAAATGGCCAAAGTAGGCCCCCTGGGAGTGGCACTGTTAGGAGGTTTGGCCTTGTTAGGATAGGTATGATCTTTCTCTAGCAAATTTGCTACTAGGGGTTGGCTTTTAGGTTTCAGAATCTCCAGCTAGGCCCAGGGTCACACTCTCTTCCAGCTGCTTGCCAATCCAGATGTAAAACTCTCGGCTCCTTCTCCAGCACCATGTGTGCCTTGTGGCTCCATGCTTCCTATCTTGACAATAATGAATTAAACTTCTGAACCTGTAAGCCAGCCCCAGCTAATTGCTTTTATTTATAAGAGTTGCTATGTCATGGTGTCTCCTCACAGAAGTAGAAACCTTAATTATGACAGTATATAGCACTTGGAAGTAGAAAAAACATTGCTTTGGGAACAATTGGCAGAAGTAAGAAAAAAGAGTGTAGATGGTATGAGATACTATCTTTAGTCTTCAGCATATACATGTATGAAAAAGTAAAACACGGAAATAAATTTGATAAAGTAGAAACTATCCTTATTCACAAAACATATGCATACATTAACACAAAATAATCCCAGACTGTGTAAAAAATAGAATATAGACTTTGAAGACATCATTTATATTTGTATACAATATACATTAATTATTTTTACTCTGTCATGATGTGACACTTGATGGAAGCAACTTGGTGGAGGAGGTGTACATGTTAGCTCACAGTTCCAGAGGTCACTGTCTGTCACGGCCAATGAGGTACAGGAGATGGAGCAGTACTTTTTTACAGGTGGAAACTTGTAATGGCTTATCCAGAAGGCACTGTCGATGAAGTAGATACAGGACAGAAAATAGAGCAGATTGTAACCCTAAAAGCCCTCCCCAGATAATCAGAACCATTAGCCAGGCTCTGCTACATAAAACTTCCTAAACCACTGCAAACACCTCCAAAGCTTGGGATAAGCTAGCTAAATACATCAATTGGTGGGTGATATTTTGCATTCAAATTATAAGATGAACTATCTAATGGTTGAAATAATTTTAGCAATTGAGCAAATTAAAAAAAACATGTCCAGTATAATCAAGTGAAATCAAGGTAATTCAATGTCGTATGAAGTATTTGTCATAGCTCAATTTAACATATATTTACCTGTCTATAAATTATAATTGCAATGATAAATGCTACCACATGGAGGTGGATAAAAAATGATATTGTTGAAATTATATGACAATCCCTTAAGCTAGAAATAACCAAGGCATCTTGAAAATGGTAATAAAGTGAGAAAACTAAACTAAAATTTTAAGAATTATCATTGAGCTACATTAATGAAAGTTAAGCTAAGCAAGAATTCAGAAGCACAAATCTCCATAAGAAGTTCAAGGTTAGAAAAAAATTAATTAATAGAGTCATGATTCATTAAAGTGGCTGCATTTGGATATAAGGGTGGCTAATTGCTTGTAAGGGCATGGAGTGGATCTTTGAGTGCTGCTAGCATCCAATTTCTGTATTTGAAATTTGATTGCACATATGCAGCTGCATTAAGCTCTCAATGAGGCTAAAAAAGGATCCATTTTTCTTTCCAATTTTTCCACATATGTTGTGCTTCTTCATTATATTTGTAACTCTCTGCTACTGTGTCTAAAGTGACCGTCAAAATACAGAAGTGATGCCATTTGTGATTTTGTTTCCCTGCTTGTTGTTCCCTGCCTCATCCTAATCCTTACGACAAATGAGTACAATGACCTCATTCTTGTTTCCATACTCTCTGCGTATGAAAATATTTTAATTTGCATACAAAGAAACAGACTGGCCATGTTAATCACATCAGGCAAAAATATGACCACTACCTCAATTTAGAGCCAAACTTTAATTAAATTGAAGTAAACTTTAATTAAATATTGACCAGGATAATGGACTCTAGCCAGGTTCATTCTGGGTTCACAGAAAATGGCGATGAGTCACATTTTGAAGAGCTTTATAGATGCAGACCCATAAGGTTACTTAATTCCCACCAGGAACAATCAGGGACAAGTACATGTTCTGATATACTTCCTGCCTGCACACCTCCCACCTACATAAATCAGGGGAAAGCACACATTCAGACATATTTTCTACCTATGTACCTCCTGTGCTCATGTGATTAAGCACATCCAGTGTGGTTGAGTTTGGGGGAGGGAAAACATATGGCTTGTCATCTTTCACTAACAATAGCCTCCAACATCTCAGAAATTATCTGCCCTGTACAAGGGGCTTACAGTTTAGAGGTATTTTGTTTTATGGATCTCTTAGGTATAGTAACTAAAACTTAAAACATAACTTTAGTTCTCATGTTCCCCCTTTAAGTTGTATCCTGAGTCAATTCCTTGATTCTGTGGTGGATATCTGTTTGTATTGGGACCTAATAGCCATAAATTTAGTGGCACCCGGATAGGAGTTTATGTATCAAATTAAGATATTAATGATGCAAGTGCCAACAGTAATTAGCAGAATCAGAAATGTCAAAGGCCTGTGATGGCTGATATCAGGGTAGCTATTTAGGAGGCACCTGGAAAAGAGAATGGAGATCAGTCATTTATTTAATCTCAGGTCCCCCATGTTTTTGGCAATGTTTTGTGTATACAGCCAGATTATTTTTAATGATTCATAAATGGTTTGCATTGAAATAGCAATTTTCTCTTAAAGGTACACAATACATTCTTATTCTTTATAAAGCAGGTCAAGTGCCCTATTATATTAAAGATTTGTTTCAGCCAATGTATCTACATGTCAATAGTTCTGGGTCTATTTGGTTTTGACAAGTACCTTTCCTGATATGCTAATAAGCAATATAGGTAGCCATTTTGTCTGCTGTGTCAGGAAGTTTCCTTTTGACCTAGTGTTCCAGCCTGTTGAGGACAAGGGATGATGTACTCTCTTCTGTGACTACTTCCTACTGAAACCAGAAGGTGGTTGTCAGGGCCAAGTGAGTCTGGATTGAGAGTCGTAGGCTGGGAGGGGATTCAGGCAATCGGGCATTCATCAGAAGCATCTGGTTACCTGACCCAGATGAAAGGACAAAGAGTGCTAACAGGTGTCTGGAAAACAAATGGAGTAGTCAGTGCTTTACTAGCTTGTCAGAATACCATTGATCAATGTCAAAACTCTGAACATTTAAAATCTTAGTATAACACTGGGCATTGTGGCAGGGGAGAAACATTTCCAATTTTTCACATATCTGAAATCATTTTTTTAGATGCTCAGATCTTACATAAACTTAAAATTTCTTTTTTTCCACCTAGTTATTTACCATAAGACAAAAGTGGCTGATTACTGAGAACAGTCATTGTAATGCAAACTCTTTTAAATAAAGGAATAGGAAAAATTACATCTGAAATCTGTTCATTCTTTAATATGAATACTATTAGCAAACCTTTCTGGCTTTTCTCAACAGGAGATCTAGTAGATCTAGAAAAAGCAAGGTCTGATTTTTATGTATGAAATGAACTGACAAGGTTGCTGCAGGCTTAGGGGAAGGAGCTGGTTGTATCCTGCTGTTAAGCTGACAAAGCTACAGTTGGTCTTGCCATTAATGCCATCGGGGATTTGAGAAGGATAAATTATAGAGGGAAGTATAATCCGAATGGCCTACGTATCAATTAAATGACAGAGATTATCCATTAACTAGACAGTCACCTGAGGTGTCGATTGCTTTGTTCAGGGCAGAGGTCCCAAGGCAGCATCTGTCTTCACTCACCAGACTTAGGTCTGAGAGAAATTCTGAGACCTCTAGAGGAGGAACTTGGGAGACCAACCTTTGCTTTTCTATGAAAAGTGTAGCAACCAACTTTCCAGTTGGCGAAATTATTAAGGCCACTCCAAGTAGTTAAAAGGAGATTTATTTAATGGCGTAACTTACAAATTAAGGGATAGGTAGGTCACGGGGTCTGGGGAAGATGTATCGCAGTCCAGCGGTGTTCTCTGGAGCTCTGCTTGGTCCACCTCCACCGTTCAGGGGTCCCGGAACAGAGAGAGCGCTGGCCCATCCAGATCTTGGGTCTCCAGGCGCCTCCCTTGGCCCCGCCTTGTAGGCGTGACAGTTGCCAAAGTCTCAATGAGGGTTGGAACTTCCAAATCAAAGCTGGAATGGCTACCCACTACATCTCCCCCTTTTTGTCTAAATAAGAAGGTTCTAACCTAATACAAGACTATATACAAAGGAATGGTTATCAAATATAGTCCAGGAATAATGAGGGATAATGACCTAGATAAGATGGAACTACAACCAATGCAAACAATATCAAGCAAGAAACACATACTAAAATCCAGAGAAGTATAGAACCTGAATCTAATACTTGATATGTTCTATCTTATATATATATATATATAAGTTGTAACTTATATATATATATATATATTAAGTTGTAACTATAACTGCTAGTCTTCAATCCCATCAAAGACCTGAGAAGGAATATAATGGTACCTGAGAAATGGTAGATGGATGCAAGCAACTTTCGGGAATCTTGTTTTGGTAGGGTACTGCAAAAAGAAAGACATTGCGGCAGTTTTTCCTAGTGGTTAGCATTACCATAATCCAGGTGGAATTACCAGGCCTCATCATCTTCTTTGGAAAACTTGGAGTTACCACTAGTATACAAGGTCTGTCTGTCATAATAAGCTTTTTCCATTAAAGGTTTTTAAATGCCGTAATCAACAGATCCCTGACAAATTTGAAGAACAGTATCTATTAAGCGTATCTTAACTGTATAGGCTTGCCTTGGGTTTTTTTTTTTGTTTGTTTGTTTGTTTGTTTTAGTTGTAAACTTGAAATTATATATAGGAGGCCAAATAAAACTTTTTTCCTGTAATTAATTACAGTAATACTTAGCATGACTACAAGTAGTTCTGAGCACATTAAAAAATTTGATTATTTATAAGGTGTTTGAACATCAACTTTCTTGTGTTAGTCATCTTTAACAGTTTACAGTAAGTTTATAGCTTTTCTAATATTAGGCTTTTATAGCTTTATCCCCATTAGGTTTACTCTTAAAAATTAACAACTTCCAAATTGAATTACTTTTATTATCAAAATGAAATTTTAGTCATAAATAAATTCCATAAGGAGGCTGGCAACTTTCCTGATCCTTTCATACTGCACCATTACAAGATATAACAGTTTCTTATATGAGTCAGTTTATCAAAATAGCTAAAGCTCAGCAACTTTAGCAAAGATTAGAAAATGAGACATACATTCTTTTTTGTTTGTTTGTATTTTTTTGTTTAGTTAGTTAGTTAGTTATTAATTTATTTATTTATTTAGTTAGTTAGTTAGTTAGTTAATTAGTTAGTTTTTGTTTTTTCAAGACAGGGTTACTCTGTGTTGTTTTGGTGCCTGGCCTGAATCTCACTCTGTAAAACAGGCTGGCCTTGAACTCAAAGAGATCTGCCTGGCTTTGCCTCCCGAGTACTGAGATTAAAGGTGTGTGCCACCTCCGCCTGGTGGAGACATACATTCTTAAGCCTGAATAGACCTTAGGTAAGGAGAGACATTCTCTTAGCCAGTGGTTCTGAATGTTCTTAATGCTGTGACCATTCAACACAGCTCCCTATTTTGTGGTGTCACTAACCATAAAAATCATTCTTGTTGCCACTTCACAACTATAATTTTGTCACTGTTATGAATCGAATGCAGATGTTCACCAAGCAGCCTTTCCCAGGTTATTCCTGTGAAGGGGGTCTTATGACCCTTGAAAGGTTTCTACCCACAGGTTGAGAACCACTGCTCTGAACTCTTTGCCAGACTACTTAGGTCATTGTTTGTCTTGCTGCATCATAGGCTAGGAATATCCTAGTTTCCAGTGGTTAGTGTTTAGTGTTCATAGCTGTGGGCTTAACTTTTTAGCCTCTTATTTATTTATTTTAAGATGTTATATTAATATAAAACATTTTATAAACATAAAATTTTCCATAACTTTATACATTTAAATATTTTAAAAAGCTGTTTTAAATTTAATTTAACTTAAAATTGTTTTAGGGTTCAATTATGTATACCATCATATCATCTGCAAATAGTGAAAGCTTGTCTTCTTCCTTTCCATAAAACTATAAAATTTTCCCTTAAAGAAGTTTAAAATATTTCAACTGTGTGTCCCTGCAATGCCAAAAAAGTACTTCAAGTTTTACTTCAAGAAAAACAACATGGTACATCTATAATCATAACAAGACAAAACCAACCTCACATAGTGCAAAATAATTCAATGCTCAGTATCTGGAATTCACACACAATCCTCTGGGCTTTCACAAAGGAACTGGGTCAACTCTCTGGTCCGACTCTGGGCAGCATACACAGCCTGCCTTTCAGATTCTAGCCTTCTCTATTTTGTTGTGCTTAATCTTTCTGGTGACTGTCCCATGGCACCAATAGCTCCACAAGTGCTAGAGGACCCCTTGCTCACTCTAGGTACTACAGCCTTGCCACACACTTGCAACTCTCAACCCTTCTCTATGACTCCATATCTTTAAAATCAACCCCACCTGGGGGACTCTGATATTACAAAATTTGGCTGTCAGTGCAAAGTACATTCCTGTACGTAAATACATGAAGGTGCAGTTTTAGTACCTTATTAAACAAGCATTGTTTTAAAATCTTTCATAAACCTTGCTTTCAGTACACAAATTATCATACAAAGATCTATCCTAACCAGAAATGTCTTGAAGACCTTTTATTGTCTCCTTTGTGGGTCCACATCATGTGGTCACTGTTAATCGTGATGGTGACGAATTCACATGACATCCATGCTCTCCAGCTCTAGCAAAGGTGGTTGCCAGCCACATGGCGGTTTCCATCCTGATGGAGGACAGAAGCCAAAATGGTGCTAAGCCACATGTTGTTTATATCACAAGATGGAGCACTTCGCATGATTTTGTAAAGATTACCTATGAATAAATTTTTAGATATCAATCCTGTGTTAGGATTTTTAAGCTAACTTTTTTTTCACAGATTTTATATATTTTAACTATACCCAATAAACTTTCAAATCTGTAGATAAGGTTTATATCTTATCAAAAGTCTCATGCAATTAAATGAAACCAATACTTTTTTCTTTAGCTATTTTGCTTTGTTCTCTTCTTTCTGTCCCAAGGAATGAAAGAATGAACCTTCTGAGGCCATGCCTCAACCCTGGAATTCCAGAGCAAAGGTCTGGCTTTAGGATTTGGGTGAGTGCTTTGAATTTCACTGAGGCTTCCAGAAAATGTCAATCCCACTCGGTGAAAACAAGATCATTGCTATAATTTTGAGCCAAATTTGAAGCAAGCTTTAATTAAATACTGTCTGGGATGATGGACTCTGGCCAGATCCATTCTGGGGTTCCCAGAAAATGGTGATAAATCACACTTTTGCAGAGCTTTATAAAAGCAGACCCATAAGGTTACTTATTTTCCACCAAGTCCAATCCTGGGCAAAAACATCTCCTGACATACTTCTTGCCTGCATACCTTTTGTCTACATAAATTGTGGGTAAACATACATCTTGACATATTTCCAGGCTATGTATCTCCTGCTTATCTATGATCAAGAAGATCCAGTGCTGTTGGGCCAAACTAACTTTTTGAGGGGAGTAAAAACATGTGGCTTGTTATTTTACATATACAATATAGCATCCAGCATTTCAGAAAGTCTCTGTCCGTGTGCAAGGGATTTACAGCATAGTTATTTTTGTTTGAAGGATCTCTCAGGCACAGTAATTAAAGTTAAAATATAATTTTAGCTCTCACAGTCACTCGAATTCACTCACCTGGATTTGATTTCAATATTCTCATTTTTATTATATATATTCTAATGGAGATGTTATCTTTTATTTTTTAGCTACCCATTATTTTACACAAATGCTACTTGTTTTAAAGTTTTTATATTTTGAATTGTATTTCTTCCCATTCTTTCCCTTTCATTCACTTTTCTTTCTTTATCTTTATTCTTTTACATCAGTACTAGGTATTTAGCCCATGCCTTGTGGACTGCAATAAATCACTCTACAACTAAACTTACAACTTTCGCTACACAGAAGTACTTTTTAACTATACTGAATTAGTTTATCATTCACACAGTACTTGAAATCTTTTCTTTTGATAGCTGGCCTTAAAATCAAGACAATCATCCTGCCTCAGCCTCTTGCTTTTTATATACAACATAGTGTTTTGTAGGGAAAAATATTGGAATTATTTTCAAAATGAATAATAGCTACAAAAAGAAAACAAGAAAAAATTCTCAAACAGGTCAAATGCCTAAATGGATGAACAACAAAAAGTAAAGCAAAACCACAATAAACTTACAAATAAATTCAACAAAGCATATAAAAGATCTCTACAAGAAATCACAAATTATAATGAAAATAGTTTGGCAATAATACAAATACATGGAAAAATAATGATCAGCCTTCTGAGCAACTTGAGGCTAAGGCAATACAAGGAATTTCAGGAATGCAAAAGACCCAGGATGTTCTCTCACATCTGTGGAAGCACAGGTCTATAAAAGTAATTTGTGGTCTTTGCCTTTAATGGTAGCCCTCCCTATTTAGTTGGGACTCAGTCCCAAATAAAGGACAGTTACAACTCAAATAAAAATTCAGCAGATTACCATTAGCATTGGGTGGTCTCTCAGTATTTTCTAATTCTGTAATGCTAGCATATGTTTATGCTCTGGAATAATTAATACTGGTAATTCGTTCATACTACTAAAATCAATCTGCAAATTGAATATAATCAATGACATAGCAATGCCACCCACTTCTTGCAGAATGAGGAAAGAAACTACATCAGCAGGGGACAGATTCTGAAACTGTGTCAATTACAGACATGCTCAGTGTTCAAGATAAATTGTACCAGAAGATGCTGGGAAGAAGTATCATATCCAGTTTTGCTATATTATAAAATTATGGCCCAAACAAGGTATTGGAATGAAAAAAAAAGTCCTAACTCATTGTCAGGGTTATTCTTTAATCCCAAGATATTCTATATGCAATGTACAAAGCAGGAATGAGAAAAGAATTTGTAAAGTAGAAAACAGAAAACAGTATTTCATAGGCTGATTCATCTGGATGGTTCTACATCATTGATTGATACTTTGGTATGTGGACTGGACTGTCTCAAAGGAAAAGTGAAAATTATTCTTTGGTTTGAGTACTTTCGCATCTAGTTGACAGGCATGGTATTAATCACAATGAAAGAAGAAATAATACTGGGAATAAGTAAATTTTAAAAATTATTTTGCTTTTTTGTAATTTACATATTTATTCTGGTTTTAGAAAAGGAATTAATGTATTCACTATTGATGATGTAAGTAGAGATATACTTAACAATTGCATGTCTTAAACACTGGAAATCTTTTTTTCCATCCACTTAAATACCTTCTGAGCTATAATTCTGTTTCTTTTACAGTAGATAGATTTATAGAAAAATTTATGGAATATATATTTGAATTCTTTCTTACTAACAAAATGAAACAGAGATTTGACTCTATCAAATATTCAGTTAGATTTATTTATTTACTCATGCTTTTCCAATGTTTATACTCTATTTTATAAGAAAATGTAAACGCTTAGTAGATATAAAATCTGGGTAATTTTCAACTTTAAATATGTTTTGTATTATTTTTTAAGAAAGTATTACAAGATCATTTTATTTCTGATGAATAAATTTATAAATAACAAAATAAAATATTTCTCCCTTTTAGTTCCTATATCAAGTCTCACTTATAAGCGTTTTATAAAATAATGTGATTTATTTGATAAATTATTTTCTTTTTTATAGAAAATATAAAATATATGTTAACATATTGTATTTATGCAGGTATTTCTATTTGTATGAATGAATATTTTATCTATGATTATAGTAAGAGGTACATACCACAGAAGAAGATCAAGAAATAATTTGGGTTCTTACAAAGAACAGCACATTTAAATTTTAAAAAGTGAATTCAGTGTACCACTGTTTACACATGCATTGAAAGCTCTGCTTTGAAACTTCTGCTTTGAAATTTCTTTAATCACCTGGGAAGTGGTGGCATAGGCCTTTAATCCCAGTACTCAGGAGGCAGAGACAAGTAGATATCTGAGTTTAAGGATAGCCTGGTCTACAGAGGGAGTACCAGAACAGCCAGGGCTACACTGAGAAAACCTGTCTTGAAAAACAAACAAGCAAAAAAACAAAAACCACTCACACACACCCAAAATCTTTCACCTTCTATTTGTCTTCTTTAATCTGGTAACCATAATTTCATTCTAAACTTGGTAATTATTTTATGTTTTATTGTTATGCAGATGATTATATGGATCCACATTCATTTTACAACCTGTGATTAAATTCCTTATAACACATTTTTTTTTTCATATTAGTGTGTATTTGTACTACTGGGAATGGAAAGAAAATATTTGAACTGAAGCAGATTATTATTATTATTTTCAGCAATGGCATAGTATTTCTCTTCAGCTATAGTTCTTCTCCTATGGAATGACTGTTTGAGAAATACCAAGGTAGGCTACCTGTATATAGGAGTCATGGCATTTAAAAAGAAATGTGTAGGTAACAGTCTCACTAGCATATAGGAAGAGAAACTCAGTTAACCTAATTTTATCCATTTTTCCTTGGAATCAGAGGAAATTCCTACTTTACCTGATCATTAGCTTCAAGGGAAGTTGATGGTATATAAAATAGAAGCCTAATCAACATCAAATTGTATCTGCTCTTAAATATAACCATATGGGCCATTGTTTTGGGGGGCTTTTAAGTTTCAGGTATTCTTCATATCCAAGGTTTGTTCTTCAGTCAACATCTTTGTTCAGAAAGACCTACTACCTCTGAAAGCCTAAAAACAATTTTTCTAAAGTACTCAGCTATGATATCCACTCATTAATTCAATCACTCAAGAGAACCGAAGACACACATCCCAGCAGAGGTTTTCTCAGCCTGAAAAGCCTGTCTTCATTGTTTCCCCTGCAGCTGATATGACCCTAAGAGACTCTGACAATCACTCTGATCACTATGTTTTGTTCTTATAAGAGTGGTTCTAATGTGGAATCCTAACATAGTCATTTATACATAACAAATTTAAATAAATTAAGGTGATTTGAATGAATTTTTAATGATCAGATTCTAAAAGGAAAATAAATAGACGGTTAAATGGAAAATTATATAATAAAATGAGTATTGACTTGAAGAATATGACCAAAGTTAAAAGCAAGACTTTAACAATGCTTCACTTTTTGATGCATAATAAACAAAACCAAATATTTCATATATCATTATGGAAAAAAGGACCATTATCCATATTCAACATGGTCTTGTGTGAGAGAGAAGGAATATTTGTTCTTTCAAAGTTTATTTTATACTTTCCAGGGTCCATTTCTTGTCATTTGAATATTGAAATAAAATAATGCCAATAACTTCTGGAAATAGTCAAGTCACCAGAAACAAATGAATAAATACTCTTAGTTTTGTATATTGGGTGACCTAGTAATGCATTTATTATAAAACTTATAAAACTTAAGTATTGTACAGTTACAACTATCAGACCCTAGAGAGTACCATTGATTTTCTTAATGAAATTAAAATTATTAAAACCCACAAAATGTAATAACTATTGTAAAATTAATATATAGAAAGATGTGTTTTAGCCCTGGATTGATGAACTTATAAAACAACCTTTTTATTAAAATATTTAATTCTTTAACAGGAAATTTAGAAAAAGATTATTGAGAAAATCATGTTTGTCTCTAAAAGCTTCCTTTATCACTTCTATGTTCTCTTTCTTCAGATTTAAATATTGTTTCTTTGTCTGTGAAAATGGGGAATTTAACGGGATAAATTTTAGAAGTCACCTTAAAAGTTACTGTTTTCAAAAATTATCAATTCTGATTTTTGATATTCACATAATTTTTGATAATCAATGAAAATATATCCCTGTATAAAAAATAAACTGAGGCTAAGGTAGTGAAAAATGTAAAATGATGAACTATTATTAAATAACCAGTATAATATTTTTCTCAAAACTATTAAAATTGTTATGATAATGGCTATGGTGCATATGTCCACAGCAACATATGCTAGGAAAAGTCTATAATCACAATGCTTGGGAAACTGAATCAAGAAAATAGCAAATTTAATGCCAGGAAAACTACATAGAAATGTCCTTTCTCAGAATACAAAATAATTAAATAAATAAACAAACAAAATTGTGTTTGTTCAATGGAAGCTTCAAGTTTAGGAGAGATGCAGAATAGAACTGATCTCCATTGTCATATTAGCAAATAATATGAAATACATGGTGGCATGAATGAGAAATGTCCCCAGAGTCTAAGGCATTTAACCTTTGATTCCTAGTTGGTGGTACTTTGCAATGTGTTTAGGAGGTACATCTGGCAGATAAACACACACACCCACACACATACACACACACACACACACACACACACACACACACACACACACACACACACACACATTATATATATATATAAAATCTCCACTCCCTCACTTCTGCTGCTGAGACTGTCTAACACTGCACATTCATCCATATATATAATTAAGTTACTTAGATTTGCCCTAAATCCAGTTATCTATTGCTGCTTTCACCTTATTGTGAAGGATGGGAGCCCTTAGCTCCCTGTTCTCATCACTAGTCATGCCCACTTCTATTCTTCCCAGACATGACAGACTCTTCACACTCTGGAGCTAGAAGCCAAATTGTACTCTTCCTTCTGTAAGTTTCCTTGGTCATGGTGTTTTACCAGAGCAATAGATACTAATACAGCACCTGATTCAGTGTGAGGTGTCTTTCTGTTACATGAGGACTTCAATTACATATCTCTGTCAAAACACATTACATAGAAGTCTTTAATTACAGTTTGTTGTATCTCAAGCATATTTTACAGTAACATTTTCCCTTCCCCAGCATTTGTGTGATTTTTATATTCAAAAGAATTATTTTCAAACAATATATTCTGACCAGACATTTCCCCTCCCCCAAATTCTCCCACATCCTCTCCACTACAGAGAATGTGAGGTTTTGGAAAACTCAGTCCATATGGAAGTCTTCATGAAAGCCCTCCATTCGGGGCTCAGTAATCTATGCAGAAGAGGAGACAAAAAGGGAATTACAGCCAAATACGATGAAAAAATATTTTTAGAAAATGTACAGTACACAAAATGAAACGAGTTTGCTAGTCATTTATCTCAGTAGAAATTCAAAAGGTGCATTGTGTGGCAAAATGGAAATCACACATCACTTACTTTGACATTTTTTAAGATAAAAATATGCACAGGTTTTCAAGTTTTAGTCAGCATTATATAAAATATTTTAACAACTCTGAATCCATTATTTTTTGATTGACTTACTTTGCGAATAAAATGTTCAATTTACATTTTCTGACAAATTATTTTTTATCAGAGTGAAGTTAAAGTGAAACATTTCTTTTCCTCCCATGGCCTACTCTGAATGCTCACAATTTGTGACTGCTAATATTACTTTTACTTACCAAATATAGCAACTTTTATCTAAAATGGATAATACATATTAAAATTCTTAACATCTGTAGCATGAGTTTTATCAAAAGCAATAATAATGTAGGACTGAAATATAACGTACAACGCCGTCTTCTAAATTCCTTTCCTTGTCAAATGAGGTGACATGTGTCACAGGTGCACATTTTGTTTGAAAAAAGGGTTTGGAATAAGTTATCTGAACACAGTGTTTCTCACTTCTTTATTTCAAGTGACTGAGTTCACTCTCTCAGGATACTTGCATTGGAGTAATCTTTCAGGACAACTATATTTTTAATTTGTTATAATTATATGAAAAAAATACTTAAGATTCTAAGTAATTAATTAATTTTTTTCTATTTATTAAATATGTGGAATATTATAACTATTTACCATCACATTTTCAGTACTAGAACAAGCTACTTGAGGAACAATAGAAGAAAATGGCAGAAGTGACTAATAAAATGGCAAATCAGTAGAGTCTATATAAAACTATATATTTTATCATTGATATTTCTTATTGCCAATTCCGGTCTAGTAATCAATTACTTGACCTAATACTTTCCAAATATCACAAACTCCCAATAACCATAAAATTGACTTATTAAACTCATGTCATAGATATAGGTTATAAGAAGCATTTATTTCTATAATAATATATATAATGATAAATTAATCTTACTTGTATTTTACAAGTACATATTACATGTATCTTAAGTGTTTAAACACAGTAGTCATTTATAGGCAGTATTTTTTCAATTTGCAGTGCAACTCAAATAACATGTAGCAGAAAAGTTTGAATTCTGAAAGTTATGTTTATATAAATTTTATTGCTTGGGCTATGTAAAACAAGACACAATATGTTTTTCAATTTATACACAAAATATATGTGCAAAAAAGATATCAGTCTACCTATTCAAGTTATTACCTCAGAAGAAAAAAAAATTGATGTATTATACTTGAAATTTTTAAATGCATGGAATTTATTGTTTTAAATTCTTCTTCCCATTATTTAAATATTAGCATAATACAACTTTTATATTCAAGTCGTGTTAAGTACCCCATACATCAAAATCAATCATTTGAGTAAATTCCAAACATCTTTTGATTCTTTACTAGAAAAATTGCTTGCTGGACATATGATAATCTGAATGATATTTACAAGTCAGTGTCTGTAACTCATGCTTTTGAATTACTTGAAATATTTTTATAGATCTATATGAATCAAAAGTACTATAAATTATCCTTGTCTACAGCAGAACTTACCCCTGCAGACATTATATTCCTAAGGTCTCTTAAAGGATGAGGCTCTCATGTTCTTATATTTCTGTGTGTAATTTATAATCAAAGAATTTGACATGCTCAGGAATAGCTAACTTCACATTGAAATTATTTAAAGTCTTAATATTATAATTTTCCCATGTGTAGTGAATAAAATTTTAGCTTGGAGAATGAGTCAAGATTGCTGATTATTTGATTTTCCATGTGATTTTTGAAAATTTGATATTTTTACACATGGGTATTTTAATTATTATCACCATTTTCACTAATTAATATTCAATATTTAGCTTAATAAGTTAGTTCTCTTGAATACAAGGTAAATGCAGCATATTTTATACAGAGGAATTTGAACAAGCAGGCTATAAATGATTGATTTCCCCAAGAAAGTGAAAAGGGGTATTTCCTCTTTGTGTATAAAATTTGTTTTCTGATTTTATTCAATAGCCATTTTTTAAAAGAAATAATTACAGAAAATACTCCTATCTTTAAACAATTAGAGTTTTTACTATTGCAAAAGAATATAAAATAGAAACACAACTCAAAATTATATTTACAAAAGTAGGAAATTTGGGGAAATTTTATTACTTCATAAAAGTTCTTTTGTAATTTTTGAAAAAACAGAGTTTGGTGAAGGAGAATTGCTTCATAGAAACAAAATATAATTAGATCAGCACTAAAATAGTTAATATGTGTTTTTAAAAATGCATAAGAAATTGAATTATCTTCTTAAACTGCATGCACAAATGAAACACACACACACACACACACACACACACACACTTTAACTGCAGGTCATAAAGAATCTTGAATTGACCAAGTAATCTCTATCCCTGTTTACCAGTTTTTCTCATTTTGCAGGGTGCAATATATGTAGGTGGAGTTTATCTTTGTCTTAGCAGTCACTCACAAATAACTATTCAGAGACTTATTTTTAATTATAAATGCTTGGTATATAGCTCAGTCTGGCTATTAGCTAGCTCTTACATTTTAAATTAACCCATATTTCTTATATACCCTCTGCCATATTGCTGTATCTTCTTTCAACTTGTCATGTTCATATTGCTTCTCTCTCGTTTCCTCATAATTCTATGATACACCTCCTCTTCTGTTGCTAGAGTTTTCCTGCCTGGCCCACAGTCAGGACAAATCTCCCTCACCTGCCAGTCCCAAGCCGCTCAAACCCGATCAAGTAAACACAGAGACTTATATTGGTTACAAACTGTATGGCTGTGGCAGGCTTCTTGCTAACTGTTCCTACAGCTTAAATTAATCCATTTCTATTAATCTATACCTTGCCACGTGGCTTGTGGCTTACCGGTACTTTACATCTTCCTTGTCCTGATGGCGGCTGGCAGAGTCTCCCTTTTCCAGCTTCCTGTTCTCTCTCGTCTCCTCTCTGTTAGTCCCGCCTATACTTCCTGCCTGGCCACTGACCAATCAGTGATTTATTCATTGACCAATCAGCAACACATTTGACATACAGACCATCCCACAGCACTTCCCCTTTTCTTTTCTTAAAAAGGAAGGTTTTAACCTTTACACATCTCCAAAGTCAACTTGGTATATTTGGGTATTTGGGCGTAGTTTCTCTTACTACTTCCTGCTGGAGGGGGGCGCTGTATCTTCTGGGGAAACAAAGAAAATTTTAGGATCATGGAGTAGTCCGTGAGGCTGTATCGTCTGAGCCAGTTGCCTTGAAACCGTCCTGGATGTTGGATCATCTGGGCCATGGTGTCATCGGAGACCTTTCAGGGGGTCTTGGCTGGTCAAACCTGATGTGTCTTAATCTGGAACAAATCCATAGCCTCTGGCTTTCTGTGGAAACAAAAGAGACTCTTTTCCAAAGCAACATATCCTTACATCCAAATTTTGAAGTCAAAGTATCTTTAAAATATACATACTGGTTTAACTCAGCTTCCTATACTGGTTTAACTCAGCTTCCTTTACAATCAAATATCTCTCTGTAGTTAAGAATCCCAAAGACAACACAATCCAGACTCTCTGTGTAATAGTCATCTCTACATGGCTTATTTTTTATATTAATTTTACTGTCTCTTTAAAGACTTTATTTTTTAAAACCATGTATTTGTTTCTATACTGTATATATCACCTTTTTTGTCTTTTTTAAGCCTACGTATGTTTTACACACATTCTAAACTATTACATCTGAATCTGTCTTATTGTGAATGTATTGCTTTAAGCTGCAGCAGCTGTGGCTGCTGGCTCCGCCCACCTCAGCTTCCCAACATGGCGTGGTACTTTACCGCCAGCTCTGGGAGCTATCGTGGGTCTATGCTTTTATCCAAGCAGCGTGTAGCCCAAAATACTCTTTTTTTGTTTTGTACTATCAAAGGCTAAATCCACCACACAGCTTAATATGCCACTTGCAGAGGCCTCATTCCTGCCATACTGCAGGTCGAGCACGCACGCACACTAGGAACCCGCCAGTAGCTCAAACCGGCAGCTGCGGCTCATTTGAGAGACACAATTAGGAAGCTGTTTTTAGCTCCGTTTTAGAATCTTTTTTCTCAGTTTTTAGGTGGAAACTCTTGCCCCACGTTGGGCGCCATTTGTTGCTAGAGTTTTCCTGCCTGGCCCACAGTCAGGACAAATCTCCCTCACCTGCCAGTCCCAAGCCGCTCAGACCCGATCAAGTAAACACAGAGACTTATATTGGTTACAAACTGTATGGCCGTGGCAGGCTTCTTGCTAACTGTTCTTACAGCTTAAATTAATCCATTTCTATTAATCTATACCTTGCCACGTGGCTTGTGGCTTACCGGTACTTTACATCTTCCTTGTCCTGATGGCGGCTGGCAGAGTCTCCCTTTTCCAGCTTCCTGTTCTCTCTCGTCTCCTCTCTGTTAGTCCCGCCTATACTTCCTGCCTGGCCACTGACCAATCAGTGATTTATTCATTGACCAATCAGCAACACATTTGACATACAGACCATCCCACAGCACTCTTCTCCTCATGCTTTCTTTTCTTCAAGTCCCACCTAACCTCTACTTGTCCAGCTATTGGACAGTCAGCTTCTTTTT
Source organism: Peromyscus californicus insignis (assembly GCF_007827085.1). NCBI lineage: Eukaryota > Metazoa > Chordata > Mammalia > Rodentia > Cricetidae > Peromyscus > Peromyscus californicus. Next base: position 17,179,165 of record NW_026294413.1, on the reverse strand, counting down.
TAAGAGAGAAGGTATTAACTTTGACATAATAAAATTATATTCCACAAAAGCAGTTATTGAACAAGAATTACAGTTACAATATCCAGTCTACTTGTGTTTGGCAAAATTGAGAAAATATTGCATCAGCTGTACTCTCCTGAAGAGTTGAGAGTTTCATGCCTCATTTGCTTCCTACCATAATTAGGGAGAACTGTAACTGTAACTATTTAGTATTCAACCCTATCAAAGACCTGAGAAGGATATAATATTACCTGAGTAAACAGGAAATGCACAACACGCGACTTCCAAAATTAAGAGATGACATAAACCAGAAACTGCTAGCTGCTTGGAAAGTCACCGAAGTTCTTCTGTAACATTGGAGCATCCAACTTTGGCCTACAGGACTAGTATATCTGACAGACACTTTTGAGAAGCAAGGACTTTTGAAGGATTATCCTATCTTGTCTTGGTAAAGTTTGGTAGTTGTTTTCTTTTGTGTTCTGCTGGACCAGTTTGGACAGTATACTATCAGCAACTGAGGCAAGGACAATTTCTTTATCCAAGTGGCTAGTTTTTGCCATCAAGAAACCAAAATTCAGGCACTCTCTCGACCATTGCCAGTAGTCTACAGTGGAGGTATCTTTGTGGATTTCTGGAAACCTCTCTAGCACTCTGCTTCTTCCTATTCCCCTGGAGTCTTCATTCATCATGGTATCTCCCTCTCCATTCTCCCACACTACTCCTGATCCAGCTGGGACCTCCTTCTCCCCTAAGCTCTCTTTCCCCTGACTCTTTTTTTTTTTTTCAAGACAGGGTTTCTCTGTGTAGCTTTGTGCCTTTCCTGGAACTCTCTTTGGAGACCAGGCTGGCCGCGAACTCACAGAGATCCGCCTGCCTCTGTCTCCTGAGTGCTGGGATTAAAGGCGTGTGCCACCACCGCCTGGCAACCCTGACTCTTGCCCTCCATTACCTTCCCCACCCCCAGTTTGCTCATGTAGAACTCATCCATTTCTCTGTCATTGAACGATACCTGTGTCTTTCTTAGGGTTCTCTTTACTAGGGAGCCTCCCTGTAGTTGTGAGTTATAGTCTGGTTATCCTTTGCTTTACATCTAGTATCCACTTATGAGTGAGTACATACCATGTTTGTCTTTCTGAGTCTGGGTTACCTCACTCAGGATGATTTTTTTCTAGTTCCATCCATTTGCCTGCAAACCTCATGATGTCATTGGTGACCTGCTCTGGTGATCGGATGGCTGAACACTCTGGCTGTCATGATAGAACTCTCATCCAGTGTCTGATGGAAGCAGATTCAGAGATCCATGGCCAAGCCCCAGGTGGAGCTCCTAGAATCCAATCAGTGAGAGGGTAGGGACTGTATGAGCGAGAGATGTTGAGACCATGGTTGGAGGAAGCACAGGGACAAATAGCCAAACTAGTGGAAACACATGAACTATGAACCAATGGCTGAGGAATCTCCATGGTACAGGACCAGGCCATCTGGATAAGTGAGACAGTTGATTAGCTTGAACTCTTTGGGAGTCCCCCAGGCAGTGGAGCCAGGACCTGTCCTTGGTATATGGGCTGACTTTTTGGAGCCTGGGGCCTATGCTGAGACACTTTGCTCAGCCTTGGTGTAGGGAGGAGGGGACTGGACCTGCCTTGGCTGAGTCTGCCAGGCTGGGATGACTCCCCAGGGGAGACCTTGCCTTGGAGGAGGTGGGGGTGGGTGATGGATTGGGGGTAAGGGCTGGGACTGGGAGGAGTGAGGAATGGGGAATCCATGGCTGATATGTGAAATTAAGTTAATTACAAAATAAAAACACTATAAAAAATAAACCAAAATTCATATGGATTTTCTTCAATGACCATCATTCCTTTTTTGAAGATAAGTGCTACCAGGAGTAGACATATCTCACGTCAAGAAAAGCCTATATTATTAAAACATTTTAAATACCATATTTTGTAGGTCTTTGAAGTGTTTGAAGATCACCTATCTATCTAAAATATGATGCCTATCTAACTAAAATAAATCTTTATATGACCTTGAAAAGACAATTAACATGAATATAAGTTTGATAGTTATGGGTGACTACTAACTTTTATTTCTTTATTATCCTAAATAGCTTTCAAGTACTAAAACTTCACATGGCAAAATTAAACTATCTGTATAAGTACAAGCTACATAGATATAATATCTTCAGCAAAAATAGAAACATATGTACAGTATTACAAAATTAATTTTAAATTTGTATCAATATACAAAAATATCTTAAACTGGAGTAGAAACAAATATATAGAATAACAAAAATAACCTTAAATTTGTATCAATATATAAAATTTCTTACCAATGTAAAATTTTTTTAGATAAAGTTCCTTTTGTGATTCGGTTGGATTCAATAATCTACCCTTTTTTTTTCTTATTTTTCCCATACCGATATCTCCTGTTTTTTCTTTTCAAAAAGAGATCCCCAATATATAACCTCCTTGACTAGTATTTTCTTGACCGTGACCTATAACAAACATCTATAATCCGCTGAATAACTAAAAACCACCCACCACACCTCCTGTGAATGTGGGCATCATGCTTTTCAGACTGTTTCCTGTTGACATGGGACACTGGCATCTTTTGGGGGAAATAGAGATAATGGTCAAGTCCTGGGGAGTCCAGTTGTCTAGTCTGGTGTTACAGGGCAATGCAAGGCTATCTGAGGTCCTGGCTGGAGTAGTATAATAGGCTCAACTATCGTAACTACCTGTTGAAGTTGTCCTGAGCAGTTTGTAGTACAAAGCTGATCTTTGGGTGGTGTTTCTCAGTTTAGTGGCATTATTACAATCCAGGTGATATTGTCATTATTGGGACCCATCCTCCTTTGGATGTTTCAAAGGTCACTGTTAGGAATGTCCATTATTCACTGTGGAAAATTTAAACATATTACATGTTGTATCCTGGCAGTCTTAGGGAGGTTAAATGGCAATAATTTATTAAACACCTCTGGGATACACAGGCTTAATTCCTAAATATTAGATTCCTAAATATTGTTCGTCAGACTCAAACCTGAAATCACACACAGGAAGCTACATGAACCCTAAGGTTCACGTTAGTTAGTACTCTATAATAACATTGATATCAAAACAGAAAGTTGAAATTTTGAGATAGTATTTATACCTTAAGAAAAGTTATAAAGAGTCAAAATAAATCTGAGGGATATGAGATTAGTGATAATATAGTAGGCCTTAGATTTTGGTTTTCTTCTATCCCATACCAGATGGCTCTTCTCATACAAGACAGAGATTTTTTATTTCTCTTAACAAACATGCTTGGATTTGGAGAAGGAGAGAGCCATGCTCCAACTCCAAAGCCAGCTTTAGTTTTAAATTGCATTGGGACTACCAAAGGACCAGCTGCCTAACAGTCTATAATATGAGTTGCTGTGAGAAGAAAGGTATCAATGGTTTTACACAGGGCTAGACTCTGCAAGTTGTGATAGTGAACTGACTTGCCTGCCAGACAGGATGTGCTCAGGAGTGCATCAGTGTCATGAGTGTCGTGATCTAATCAACTGGTACCTTACTGTATTTGAAACCTGATCCACAGAAGGAAATCCATGTCTGGTACTGGAAACCTGAACACATACCTATGGTTGAGGAGTTCATAGGCTCTTGTGGTGGTATTGTGTTCCCCAAAATATTGTGCACCCTAATAAATTTATCTGGGGTCAGAGAACAGACAGCCACTAGATACAAAGGCTAGAAAAGGGTGGCACTCACACCTTTAATCCTAGCATTCCAGAGACAGAAATCCCTTTGGATCTCTGTGACTTCAAGGCCACATTGGAAACGGCCAGGCATGGTGACACATGCCTTTAATCTCAGAAAGCGAGCCTATAATCCCAGGGAGTGGTGGTAGAAGGCAGAAAGGTATATAAGGCGTGAGGACCAGAAACTAGAAGCATTTGGCTGGTTAAGCTTTTAGGTTTTGAGCAGCACAGTTCAGCTGAGAGCCATTCGGATATGAGAACACAAAGACTTCCAGTCTGAGGAAACAAGATCAGCTGAGAAGTTGGCCAGGTGAGGTTAGCTGTGGCTTGTTCTGTTTCTCTGATCATCCAGTGTTCACCCCAATACCTGTCTCAGGTTTGATTTTATGAATAAGAAGTTTTTAAGATTCCTGCTACAGGCTCTAGGGAGATAGGTTCATTTATTGTTTTCCGAAATAGCCTTGTGACAAACTGCTTTCTAAATGTGTATATCAGTAAGCCTATGCTGCTCCCAACTTTAGTCAAAAGAGACTTATCTCATTAGGTAGCAATTAATGCAGAGACTCAAAAGTTCAAAGTGAATAGTATAAATACTACATCACATGTAGATGAATGTCTAAGTGGTCTTATTAAATAAAGAACACAGAATCAAATATAGAGGCGAAAGCCTTAAAGATCAGGGAAATAGTGAGAGCCACCAACCACCTTACCTCACCAGCTCTGTAACTTCTAAAATGCAAGATACTTCCTGTCTAACCTGTGTTCTTATTGTCTTGCTTCTATTCCCTCTCATTGGCTTTTAGCTCAGCTACCTCACTTCCTTGTCACTGTCTGTCTATACAGACCTCCAAGTCTTTATGGTTCATACTGGGATTAAAGGCGTGTGTCACTGCACTTGGCTCTGTTCCCTAGAATGACCTTAAATATACAGAAACCCTGTATGCCGAGTTATCGGATTAAGGGAGTGTGCTATCACTGACTGACTTTTGTGTTAATGGCTTGCTATTTCTCCGATCTCCAGGCAAACTTTATTAACATACAAATAACATATCATCACATTTCAGCACAAATAAAATATCTCTACAATCACACACATACACACACACACACACACACACACACACACACACACACACACACACACACACACACACAGGCATCATATCCCACCAAACCTCAGGAAACATCTCTGAAGAAGAGACAGAAAGTATATAAGAGACTAAATGGGGAGAAGGGCTGGGAAATGCTGTTCTCTGGACATGCTGTAGCTGATGATAGATGAGCTCATAACAGCTTCAGTTACAAGCACAACACATTTACAAATTTAATCCAGGACCAGGCTGAGCTCCAGGAGTCCAGCCAGTTGAAGAGAGAGATGGGAGACTACTTGAGCAAGGTGTGTCAAGATCGTGATGGGGAAATCTACAGAGATAATTGAACCAAGCTCAAAGGAACTCATGAACTTTAGACAGAAAGCTGTGGAATCTGCATGGCACCAGACTGGACCCTCTGCATACGGGAGACAGTTGTGTAGCTGGGTCTGTTTGAGTGGCCCCTGGCAGTGTGATCCTGATCTATCCTGATCTATCTATCTATCTATCTATCTATCTATCTATCTATCTATCTATCTATCATCTATCATCCTCAGGTACATGAGTTGGCTTTCTGGATCCCATTACCTATGATTGGACACCTTGCTCACCCTTGATACAGCAGGGAGTGACATGGGCCTGCCCCAACCGAAAGCACCAGGCTTAGCTATCACCAATGGGAGAACTTACCCTGTTGGCAGAAGGGATAGTGGGGCCTGGGTGGAAGGTGTGATTGGGAAGCAGGAGGAGGGTTGAGGGGGGATCTGTGGTTGATATGTAAAATGAATAAAAAAATTTAATCCTACTAAAAATTCAAAAACTGTCAGCAAGGTTCAGAAGGACCCACCCTTAGCTGAGATACATTTGAATGTCTGTGTCCTAGTGAATGCCCTCAACCTCATTTGAATTTGGGAAATACTAATTGATTTAGTGGATTATAAACATGTTTTATGACATCAAATTAAAACAATCACATAACATAATCAAGATGAGTAAAAATGTCACAAGCTAGAAGTAGCTGAAATCATAAAATGTTATTCTTTACCACACACACATTTGATTTTTTTATACTAAACAAATTTGTTCAAGTAATGTAAGGCAGGTAAAAGAGTGCAAATTCAGAAAGAAAATAAAATTTCACAAATACAACAAAAGAAAGAGAAATTCTGAATAGTCATCTAAGTATTGAGAACATTGTATTATTAAACCAAAATATGTATTAAGAAAACCCCGTATCATTGCAAAGATGTTCTGTAAAATTAATTTAAAATATTTTCTTTTAATTATCTTCACACCAAGGACATAATTTAATAAAAACTCACCTTGTGAATCAGATGGTTTTTTTCACCTTAACGTTGGATAATTGAGTGTTTCCGGAGACCAGTGACTCGAAAGGAGTAGAAAAGGGTGCTTTCCAAAACAGCTCAAGCTCATCAACTGGCTGATATGTAAAATTAAACTAATTATAAAATAAAAATATTTATTTAAAAAAAGAGAAAAAAGGTGCTTTCCAGATGTGACAGGCCCTTTGAGAATGCAGAGGTACTGTAACTGTATCCAGAAGGTCTGCACAAAATGAAATCAGTTGAAAATCTCAGCATGGATGATGAAGGGGATCACCAAATCACACCCCTTAGTGAAAAACTGAAATAATAAAGGAGCTATTGGCAGGTGATGGCCCGTAGAGAAGGGAGAACCAGCTTTCTTCAGAGATGCAACCCCTGGCTATTATTCAGTTTTTTAGTTGTTGCCTTTTTATTTTTTGGCTCTTTTGGGAGGGGGCCCACCAGCCAGTTCCCAAATAAATACATATATGGAGGTTTATTCTTACTTACAAATGCCTGGCTTTAATTTGGCTTGTTCCTTGTCAGCTTTTCTAAACTTAAATTATGCCATCTACCTTTTGCCTCTGGGCTTTTACCTTTCTCTTTCTGTACATCTTTTCTTTCCTTCTTATTCCAGGTCTAGCTGTGTAGCTGGGTGGCTGGCTTCTTCTTCTTCTTCTTTTTTTTTTTTTTGCTCCTTCATCCTCTTTCTTTCTCTCTTTTTCCTCTTGTATTTATTCTCTCTGCCTGCCCGCCCTGCCTATCCTTTCTCCTGACTTGCTATTGGACATTCAGCTCTTTATTAGAGCATTCAGGTGTTTTGGACAGGCAAAGTAACACAGCTTCAGAGTTAAACAAATGCAACATTAAAGATTGCAACTCATTTTTGCATCATTACAGAAATATTCCACAGCATGAACAAGTGTACCACATCTTAAAATAATATTCTACAACAATGGCGGCATGGATGTCTGTCCTCCAGTGGATGGCCCTGTAAGTACTTTCACACTGGCAGTGCTAAATGGACTCAGTGGGTTAAAGAAGGGTTATGGATTGAAGGAGTTGGTGGGCATGGAAAGAGTGATGGTGGAGAGGGAGGGGAGCAAATGTCAAAAATACAGAACCTATGTATAAAATTCTCAGAACTAAGTTTAAAGAAGAGGAAAGAATGTTTGGAAGGAAAGGCCAGGTTATGGGAAAAACTGGAGGGGAAGACGTTAAGACAAACTTGATCAAAAGCTATTATACATGTGTGTGGTGATATTTTATTTGTGCTGAAATGTGGTGATATTTTATTTGTGCTTTAATAAATAAAGCATGCCTGGAGATCAGAGGAATAGGAACAGCCATTATAAGTAAACAAAGAAGTCATGCAATGTTAGCACATGCTTTTAATCCCATCACTTGGCAGGCAGGGATCTGTCAGGATCTTTGTGAGTTCAAGGACACACTGGGAGCAGAGCCAGGCGTGGTGGCACATGCCTTAAATTCCAATACTGGTTAACCATATAGGTCTGGAGGTCTGTACAGACAGACAGGAAGTGACAGAGCTGGGCAGGAAGAGGCAGTGATGTAGCTGGACAGAGAGAGCAAATCAGATGGCAGAACAGCAAGGAATATAGGTGAGGGTAGACAGGAAGTAACTCTCATTTGGAAGTTGCAGAGTTAATGAGGTAAGGCTAGCTGTGACTTTCTCTATTTACCTGCTTTCTCAGGTTTTTCAGCCTTATATATGGCTCCATGTTTTTTTATTTAATAAGACCATTTAGAAATTCATCTACATGTGTATGAAATTTTCAAACAAACAAACAAACCTCTGACTCACTGAAAATCCTCTCCATGATTTTCGTACCACCCTGACCAGTAACAGCCTCACAAAAATTGCATTGCTGATGTCTCACCTTCATTTAAGTCTCCTCCTCCTTTATAGTCTAGCAGCCTCATGAGTATTGCTGGGAGGCAGGAGTAAATGAAAACTGAAATCCCAGATGAAAGTTCTGTGGCACACCTTTTCCTACCAGAAGTGAAGATACCCTCATGACTAATACTATAAGCCTACCTGTCACTGTATTTTCTACATATTCTGGTGTTATAAATCTGTGACCAAGGCATACATGATTATCTTCTGTTTGTGTAATTGCATTTTTTGTGATGATACCATTTAATTTTAAAGAATGCAGTATTCCACTTCATGGCCAAGGGATATACCATATCTGAAGTATATTCATAAGGCTATATTTAAAATAAAGCTATCCTAGTGAGTTTTTTTTACAATATTCTTACATATTTTAACTTTATAGGAACTATCAAATTGATTATCATAATTATTTATGACATTTAATAATTTATATAAACTATATATATACTAACATCAAAATGGTTGAACATAATTTGCCATCTACATGAAATGGAATATTATCTAAAACATATATGAACAAAATATTTTCATGCAAGTAACTTGAAGACATCTTAGAATGCATACATTTAACTTCAGAGAAACACACAATAAGCATTCTGTTCAATTTAAGTTATTTCTCTAAACATTTTCATTTTGTGTATATCTGGGAAAATGTATTTGTTTTGGAGGAAGGAGTTTGAGATGTTAGGGGAATGAAAGAACCAGGTGTTCTGGTTATGTTCTACTTCACTTTCTGTCCTCAATTGTATTGCTTTATTCTTCTTTCTTGTGCCCGGCTAAGTCGGTATTTATAGAGCAGAAATGGAAGAGCTCTGCAGCAGAACATTAACATCTTTAACTGTACTCTAACCAAGATAAATAAGACCTATGAAGTTGTTACTTTACTGTTTGTTTTTCTTCTATTTCACATATGTGAAAATCAAAAAGATATAATCATTCTAATCTGTGCCAACTAAGATTATTTCATATTTTCATTTATTACCAGAAGCCTTGCCTGTTGCATGACTGAAATGAATATTAGATATTTCCCCTTTCCTTCCCTCACATCTATAGATCACAAACCTAGCTGTATCTTCAATTAACATGTAGAGATTTCATGTCATTCACACAATGGAACTTAACAGCTAACAAATCTTCTGCTTCAAAATAAATTTAATTCATTGTCTTAAGGGTTCAAAAATGCATATTAAGCCATGTCCAGAGTAATTTAAAATGTTCATTCGTCTATGAGTACACACACACACACACACACACATACATTCTTTAATCAAATATCTCCTTCTGCCTAATGCCACATCAATACACCCACAGACAACCATTCTGGGTATTTGACTAGCACATTTTTATTTTAGTGTCTACATTTTCAGTTCACTTCAGTATGACATTACCCCATGCCTTCCATTGAAATAGAACTTTCCTAGATAATCAGAGCCTATATCATGAATGAATATAATGTCCTGATTTAGTGATCATTTTACCTGAATTTTCTGTAGCATTTAGTTATATTGTCCACAGCATGTAACTTAACTATACTTAACTCTTGGGTTTATGATAGCACACTACTGTGCTTTACAAATTAAATTTCAATCCATCCATTTTTTTAATTCCAGATTTTACTTTGTAAATACAAGTCTGTTATTTCACCACAAGCAAACACATTAAAATTTAGAGTTTTAATGAAACAGACATTTATTTATATCATAAATCTGTAGTTATCTATTTATGCAAGGTTCAGCTGTTCAATTTCCCCCTTTTAAATGTGTTCCCACATGTATGATTCAGGTTTAATTTATGTATATAGTTCTCGTCTTGAAGGTAGGTTAGCATCTGCTGAGGCATATGGGCTCTGTGCCATGAGGCTCATTCTCCATATGTCTCAAAATCTTCCAGTAGTGACATCTAAACAGAGACAAGCATTCAAGGCACACATAACTGAAGCTTCCATTTGGACCAAGGTCATAAACCAACATTGACCTTTTAATATAAAACACTAAGAATTATCAGATTTATGTTGTAATGTGATGGATTCTCTGTCACTATATGCAAGCTATAAAGTGACATAGAAACCATGGATAAGCAAAGTGGTCTTCTGTTTCAACTTCCTGCACCTCGTGTATTGAGGCCTTTTATCTCTTTGTATGCTTTGTGTTCCTACTAAGAACTGAAACAAAATGCACATGTAAGCATGAAGTGATGCCTTGTAAATGTTACTGGTTAAAACCAAACAATTTTTATACTGTAGAATATAGAATTTTTCACCTGAAATCTCAAAAAATCAAAAAATCTTTAAATTTTAGGACATTAATTAATTGAATTTTTAAGAGTCTTGAAACAATATGGATACTAAGACATTGGAACTTGGCAGAGTGTTAAATTGATTTTGACATGAAAATAGTAAACATAAACAAAGGAAAATATATTTAATATGTCTATTTTGTCATAGTTTGGACTTATCCCTGGCTTCATATAATCTCAAAATAAATATATTCAATCTCTAAACTAAATCATTTTAAATATAAAGTAAAATAATGATCTCATTTCTGTGGCTTATCTTTCCATAGATAAAATACTTTAGAATATCTTTGTTCTCTGATCAATTAATTCACTAACTGCTTCTTTTAGTAACTGAGGTGGTTTGAATGACAGTGTCTTTCATAGGCTCAGGTTTTGGTGTTATTTGTGAAGTTCAGGCACTATAGCCTTGCTGAAGACAGTATGCCCCAGAGGTGGACTTTGGTTTTTTATTGTCTGACTCCACATCCAGTTAAATCTCTTGACTTGGTACTTACAATTCAAGATATTAACTCTTAATTTTCTATTCCAGATATCACACCTTCCTGTTCCCATGCCTCCCTAACATAATGGACTCTTATCCCTCTATAACTGTAAACCAAACAAATTAATTACAATATTTTAACGCAATAGCAAAAAGTAATGACTATCAACATTTCATTTTCTTGAATAAATAGACAGTTTCCAATTCTGTATAATATTGAGAAGAATAAAAAATTGTTACAAAGTTACTATTTATGAGATCTCAATAGGTTAATCATTTAAATAAAGTGCTCAAGTGTATAAGACAAACACCATGATAAATTAATGTACAGAAATAGAGTGATACTCTCTATATTGAAATATCAATAATTTTAAATCTCATACTAAGATCTGATATTGAGATATATTTAACTATATTGTGTATTGCAATGTATGAGTGTGTGTGTGTATGCATGTATTTGTGTGTGTGTGTTTGTGCGTGTAAATAGATGCATATTTGTGTGTCATGGGTAGAGAAAATTCAAAGTCCAGTAGTCTACAAAATTAATCCAAATATTCACAATAATTGACCCTTAGACTCCATATTATGGCTTTATCTCCATTTTTTAATTAAATATTTTTCTTTTGCTTGCTTGGTTATTAATATAAATTAATATCAATAAGTACATAGTTTGTAAAATATGGGGGTTGATTCAAATATAAACTTATCCAGAATTTAGAGTAAATTATATTATGTCCACTGTCACCGTAGATATAAAAGGGCATCTCTTTGTACCTCCTCCCTGCAACTGTTCCTTAGAATAGAAGGTTATTCTTCAGGATCTTACAAGAAAAATGGAAGCTTTTGTACATGGAAGAGAATAAAGCAAGTGTATGTACATGCTCAGTATTTATGCTGCCATAGACTGAAATTTGTCCTCATTTCAGTCCAATTTCCTGGCCTAAAACTATGTACGTGTGTGGTAATATTATGTCCCCCAATATATTGTGCACCCTAATAAACTTATCTGAGGTCATAGAACAGAACTGCTACTATATAGACATAGAGGCCAGAAAATGATGACACACACACCTTTAATCTTATCATTTAAGAGGCAGAGATCCATCCGGATCTCTGTGAGTTCAAAGTCATACTGGAAACAGTCAGGCATGGTGACACACCTTTAATCCCAGGAAGTGGTGGCAGGAAGCAAAAAGGTAATATGGCGTGAGGACCAGGAACTAGAGCTGGTTAAGCTTTTAGGATTTTAGCAGAAGTGCAGCCGCAATCATTCAGGTGAGGACTCAGAGGCTTTCCAGTTTGAGGAAAAAGGATTGGCTGAGAAGTTGGCGAGGTGAAGTTAACTGTGGCTTGTTCTGCGTCTCTGATCTTTCAGAATTCACCCCAATACATGGCTCCCGGGTTTGTTTTTCTTAATAAGACCTTCTAAGATTCGTGTTACATACTTGTCTCCATTTTAACAACTCATATTCAATTTCCAGATTTATCTTCAAACAGTCCATGAAACTACCACATACAAACAAGTTCTCTGCACAAAGGCATACACTTAATTTCAAAGATCATCCATAAAATATTATAACTCTAAATGAAATAATGTTTTTATTGTTGTTTTAATGTACTGTTCACTCTTATCATCAAAATATTTTATACAGTTGTATAAAAATGTCCATATATAACTCAGTACCATGTGTAATGAGTATATAAAAACAGGAAAAATTTAAGAAAATGTGAACAAAGTAAATTTTATTTTGGTTGCTTTATTTCTTATTTCTTTTTTTTTTTTTGGTTTTTCGAGACAGGGTTTCTCTGTGTAGCTTTGCGCCTTTTCTGGGATTCACTTGGTAGCCCAGGCTGGCCTCGAACTCACAGAGATCCGCCTGCCTCTGCCTCCCGAGTGCTGGAATTAAAGGCGTGCGCCACCACCGCCCGGCTGGTTGCTTTATTTCTATAACATCCATTACTTTGACAAATCAACTTAGGTTTCTCTTTATCTGCAATCATCAATAAAATTTGTATTGATTGTTAATAAAACTATTTCTATCTCAGAGTGACTATACATTTTCAAGCATTTACCCATACATTGATTCACTCACCAGTACACACACAGCAGGCACATTTTATCCAGGCAAACAATACTTGCCTTGTGAAAATGTACTGTTTTACAAGTAAGGAGACCATCATTTTCAACTGTCTGAGTAATTTTATGTAGATATTTCCTTCAAATTGAAGTGTTGCCTCCCAGAAGAATAGAGACATGCATTGTTGGGAGCCCTGCAGCCTAGTCTTGGATCAGCATATGACTACCTGTCCAATGGATTTCCTTGGGACAAGGCACCCGAGGAAACAGACTCTTGCTTTGCAAGAGACAGTAGTCCATGGGACAGCACAAGAATTTACAGAATTCATGCAGCTTGCAAGCTCTTTTGTCTCTTGTTGTATTGGTGATTCTTTGGGTGGTTTTTAATTTTGTCAGTCACACATACAAGAGCTGTATTTTTTTCCTGGAAATTCTCTTTCTCGAATATTTCCCCCTAAGTTTCAGCAGGGGGTTAATGTTTCTCAAATTTCTTATCTGAAATTACTAACTACAACTCATCCAGGTAACTTTTCTGACTCAATAGAGACAGGTACATATAAGAAAACAACACTTGGAGCATTAACCTTGTCTCACAGTTTTAGAAAGGAGAGTAAGGCATGCATAAACAGCATAGGAAAAAAAGCCTCAGGAATACACATAGTGCCAACTGTTGAGAGTAAGTTCCCTGGACACCAAGATTATAGAATCAATGATAGGATCCAGTATGAGCCAATAGAGAAAAATATAATGTAAAATATGAGATGGAGAGATCCATCTTTTACCGTACACAGGTGGAAGAAGTATGATATGGTGCGATGGGAAAAGAGAACCTTATCAAAGTCTGCCTTTTACAGAGATATTGTTACATGGGAACTTCTTGTAGAAAAGGGAACTGTGTGAAAGCATATCTTGCAGACATGAAAGAATTGTTTGTGTTTAATATTGTTGTCCTAAAGCACAGCACACATGTCTATTACTTTTTAACTGTAACCGCAGTAGCTGCCAGCTGACATAAGTGCTGTGAGAGCAGGATGTGTCTGGCTGGATATTTAGTTAAGTTGAACTAGAATAAGGTTATGTAGGGGGTGGAAAAGTGTATTTGGAGAAGCATAAAGGGTGAAAAATGGTAACCTTCGTAATGATTATGATGTATTCCTTAAAATATGATGCATTGCTTGAAAGTCACAAATAGAAGCCAACAATAAATCTGTTAAAATAACCTGGGTAAGAAAAACTCTAAGTATAAACAAAGATGGCTTGAGCTATTTGGTGCTACTTGAGTGCAATCCATCTGGTAGTTAGAATTTTTCCTTGCACAGATGCCTCTCTCCTACCTCAGGATCTGAACCAGAGCTGAGGCTGGACCCTGGCAGTGCATGAGCCTAAAATACTTCATGAAACTAACAAGCTTCCTAAGAAGCTGAGAAAGGGTATTTACAAGCATATTCCCCGTGATTATTAATCCAATGCATGATTGTTGGGGGAAAGCTAGCATTCATAGGTGCCAGAAATTCCATGTGGGTATCTTTGAAGAAAGGGATATGTTTTTCAACTTACCACTAGATGCATTAACAGATACAAACAGCGATATCTATTTGGACAATTTGGAGAACAAAATATCCATTAATTAAAATAAGATTATTTCAAAAAGCATACCAGGTTATCATTATAAACATGTATTAAACTACATAACTTCCACTCTCTTGTCTTTTCTCTTTAATGTTGCACACAGTTTCTTCTCTTGACCCCTTTATCATTAAACTTGTTTTCATTTTACTCATTCCTTACCTGATTTTCTATTTATTATTTACATATTGTCATATTATTTTTAATTTTCCAGTGCAGATAAATGCATATGTACTCATCCCTGATACAACAACATCAACAGACAGAAAAATGACTCCAACAGAATCAATTAGTTTATTCAGGGTTCTTATTATAAGACTAGGATATTATAGTCATTTCAAGGGTTGAGAACAGATCATTAGGCACCCCTCCCCCATGAAATCAACATACTTAACTTCTTTAATAATCTCAAATGTTGAGAGAAAAAGAATTCATTAATCATGCCACGCTCAAAGGCAACTTTACCACCTTATTGCCCTTTATAATGGATTATTAATCTTAATGTCATGAAGTATGGTAAACTACAGAAACAACCATACTGACATGTGAATGGATACAGACATGTTTCAGAGCCACAATTAGAAGAGGAAGAGAGTATGCAAATGAAAATGAGTCCTATCCCTATTACATGGAGCATACTAAGATTTCAATGAGCTTTGTCTACAAGGAGTCTGTGTAGAAGTGTTGAGTGATGGAATCCTTAAGCAGCTTAGTTAAAGAGCCTTAGTTTAGTCATTAAATAAATAAAAAGATATTACCACAACCTTGGGGACCAGCCTCCAGCAGTGTAGGGCTCAAAGGGGATCCACAAAGTTGATGCACTAAGACTTTCTTACCTGAGGGAGCAAGGGAAAAACAATCAATCAGCTCTACTTTAAATCTTTAGGATGCATACACATTCATCAACAGTTTTCTATATCAGGAGATTGTGGGCAGAAATGGGTACAAGGAATTAGTTATCATCTTTGATCACCAACCAACTGTAGCAAGGAAAGCGTGTCAGCTAATAGTAATTGGGCTGTTTTGTTTTTGATCCCTGACCTTAACAAGTGCCTCAGTTGTGTGTCCTTGTGAACTTTAGGTTGTTTTCTAGGACTTTTTGTCTCAAAGCTGTTATTGCAACCTTTTATCTAACCTGAAGTCATTCTAAAGCTTTGTCTCAGCTATGATGTATACAAAAACCAGTGAATTCATCTTTTAACATTAAGACTAAAAATAATTTGAGCCAACCTGTCTCCTGGTACTAAACTGTTTCCTTAATAATTAACCTGAACTGTGAACTATGAAGCTCCTTAAGTAAAACTCATTCGCTCTAGCTGTGTGACACTTCCTGGTGTTTGTTTTCAGTCATCAAAACTCTGTTTAAACT
Organism: Peromyscus californicus insignis; assembly: GCF_007827085.1. Taxonomy (NCBI): domain Eukaryota; kingdom Metazoa; phylum Chordata; class Mammalia; order Rodentia; family Cricetidae; genus Peromyscus; species Peromyscus californicus. Next base: position 17,163,244 of record NW_026294413.1, on the reverse strand, counting down.
AGTATTATTATTAGCAATTAGACAGCACAGCTTAGTAAGGAATCATTTTGACAATAACCCACAGGTAAAAATGGCCAGTAGAAGAGGATGTTTCTATGAGATAAAAACACTACATTACAGGCAGTGGGGGATCGCACCACTGTGGTGATATTGTGTTCCCCAAAATATTGTGTACACTAATAAACTTATCTGGGGTCAGAGAACAGAACAGCCACGAGATATAGAGGCCAGAAAATGGTGGCACACATGCCTTTAATCCTAGCATTCCAGAGGCAGAGATCCTCTGGATCTCTGTGAGTTTAAAGCCACACTAGAAACGGCCAGGCATGGTGACTCATGCCTTTAATCCCACGAAGTGATGGCAGAAAGCATAAAGTTATATAAGGCATGAAAACCAGGACCTGGATGGTTAAGCTTTTAGGCTTTTGAATAGCAGTTCAGCTAGGATCCATTTGGATGAGGACTCAGAAGCTTCCAGTCCGAGGAAACAAGATCAGCTGGGGAATTGGCAAGGTGAGGAAGTTGTGGCTTGTTCTGCTTCTCTGATCTTCCAGCATTCACCCCATTACCTGGCTTCTGGGTTTGTTTTTATTAAGACCATTTAAGATTCATGCTACACACCACACCCATTCCCACAATGCCAGATGTCAGAGAAAAATGGCAGCAGCAAACATGGGAAAGCACATCAGAAGCAAAAGACATTTGCAACTTTGTGGTCTTAGGGTCTTGCCTATTCAAGGTTCATCCATCAGGGGTTTTCCTCCTGGTGGGCTGACATCTTCAACTTCAATTGCCACCTGCTGCACCTCTGGTATTTCTGCCACTACCAAGGTATTTCTTTTCTTTTCTCCTACACTTGCTCCTACCATTGTTACTTGTCACCACACAGTGAGCAAATCAATGCTAGTATTGCATTCTATAAGCTCCTCAACTTTAAGCTATATAGAATCTTTATTCAGCAATACCTTGCCTATTGCAATATAGTGTAAATACTTGACTAATAACGACTGACATTGTCTGAACAGGATGAAGTTTTGATCTACAAGGGTATGTAGTTTCAAGTATGGCTTTGAGATAATTGTTAGTGGAAGGAAATTCAACAATGGGTTCTGGGTTTTTTTTATGAATATGACAAACTACACATCTTTTAAGTCCAGTGATATTTAATAGTTTCTGAAATCAGTGAAGTGGAACTAAAGAAAGCACATAATAGCTTTATGTCCTTCTAATAATTAACTTCTCACTGACAAGTTTGTTTATTTGTTGTTACCTACAACACTTCTTAATGCTAGAAATCCATGGGACTCTGCCTGAGGAGTATTAGGGACATTTATTAGGATAAATTGAGGAAATACACTCACAAATACAGAACCAAGTAGACAACTGAAGTTATCCTCTGATCTGACAGGGAGCAAATTCATCTGGCAGTTCCATCATGCCAGGAAGAAGGAAGCAGGGAAAAGAAAGGCTCATGACCCCTCTACCTTTCCTTTTAAGAGGTCACATACAATGACAAGAAGCACCACCTCCTTCTGGCCATATGGTCCAGGGATATGGGTGGAACAAATACCATTATGACTTCTTGTTTTGCAATAAGGACAGATTTCTTGTCTCATGTTACTTTTCTTAAGGACACCCAATGCAATTCTCTGATAATAGCTGAGCAAGGCACTGATTTTGGTGTACTGCAGAATGTCAGTAAGAGTCACTTTATTGCTATTTTCCTTTAGTAGAAGAGTAGTATTTGGTTTTACGATACATCCCTGGGCTATTGAGTATCAGGGTCTTGATAACACAAGCAATGTCTGGTAGGCTTTCCATCTCATGGAGTGGACCTTAAGTCAAATTGCATATTGGTTTGTTACTCATGTTAGCATTGTACCACCTTTTCCCTAGAGTATTTTCCAGGTGGACGCAATTGTAAACCAAAGGGTCTATAGCTGGGTTACTTTTTTTGTTTCTCCTTGGGTATCAAATAGTGTACCTGCCTATACCAAAGATGCGATTATGTAGAGTAAAAGGCTCTATGTAGGCACCAGCTCAACTTTTCCACGTTCAATGTGTTAGTGTTGTGTTCAGTAATGAGGCCTTGCCATCATTTTATGGAGAGCCAACTATAGTCTTGGCAACTGCATGAGTCATCTGAGGATTGTTAGAGGACCCCGTTGACAAAAAAAAAACAAAAAAACAAAACCTGGATATAACCCAGTCCCAGTACTGGAAGCTTCATTTGATAAGAGATGGCCAGTTGGGGTTCTCTCTTCCACATTATTTGGTGATTCATTTATTCATTTAAAGTACTATATATATATATATATATATAATTAGAGAGCTTCTACTTTATTAGGTTTACATACAATTCCACCAATGGCGCTTAATTTTAACAGTCTCTTCCAGTATTTCTTCCCTCATCTCACCCCTCCTTCCCCCACCCTGCTTTATCCCACTCCACCTCCCCACCCACACCCCTATCTATTCTATTTCCTTTTCTTTCCCTGGGAGAGCTATCTCTCCTCTCTAGTGAGACAGGATAGTATTTTAATGCTAAAGCTTTTGACTATAACAGCATTTTGCATGAATAATGTTAGGGAAGCTCTTTCTGTCTTCCAAAGGACCCCAGTTCAGTTCTCAATACACATATGTGGCTTACTACCCCTGGGAACTCCAGCTCCAGGTATATGATTCTTTTTTCTGACCTCCTTTGGTACCCCCCCACCACTGTCTAGATTCACACAGAACACATATGCTTGTATTCACATACACACATGTAATTACACACAAATAAACAAAAAATAGTAATAATCATATTACAGTTAATTTTGATAGAAATGGGGGTGAATGGATAATTTTGGAGGTATTGGATTAGAATGTGTAATATTACTATTAATTTATGTTTTGTCACTCTGTAATGGTAGATATAGAGTGTCTTAGTTTGGGTTTCTATTGCTATGAACACTCATCATTATGAAGGCAACTCTTATAAAACAAAAACATTTAATTAGGGCTTTCTTACACTTTAAGAGGTTCAGTGCATTATCATGGTGGGACACATCTAGGCAACATGGTACTGGAGAAGGAGCCCAGAATTTTACATCTTCATCTGCAGGCATCAGAAGGAGATACTATGTATTAGGCACAGTTTGAGCCCATAAAAGTCCTCAAAGTCCATCTCCATGGTAACACCCTTCCTCCAAAAAGGCCACATCTCCTAATAGTGCCAATCCCTATGGGCCAAGCATTCAAACACATGAGTCCTTGGGAGGCATACCTAATCAAACCACCACATAGAGTTGTGTCAGTTTCTAAATAAGCATATTAGTATGTTTGTGTTCCTATTATGATATCCTCTGACCTGAAAGAGAGTCTAAGAACAATGATTTCAAAATCTCTATAAACATTGTTAAGATCATTTAAAAATGAATTATGACTCTTTGGGAAAATTTAATTCCAGAATTTACATAGAAAATATAAATGGTTGATTAATATTTTCATTAAGTATCAGAAAAAAAGATTCATATATTTAGATAATATAGAAACTGTGAAGCTACTACTGTATATTTTGAGCATAAAAGTAAATCATTATATGAATTATGGCTCATTTTATAAATAAGAAATTATGAATCAGTTTAAATGAATAATGAATACCTTCAAATGGAAAGTACAGGCTATTAATGAATGTGATTACTCTCTACAAAGTAAGTAATTAGAAATGGAGACAAAAGGTAACTTTATATTAGGGAAATCTGGGAGATATCATTCACTGCTATCAAGTAATCAAACTGAGTGTCATCAACTGAGTCATGTTTTGCAGTACCTTCAAATACAAGAGCAAAGCAAAACATCTGTGACCATGCAAAGATTCAGAGCTTGTATTAATCATGAGCATCTCAGTCATCTGATGAGCTGAACGTGATAATCATAATACGGAATAATTCATCTGTACAGTTCAAATGACTCATGCCTGACATCTAATTTCAGACTCTTTCAAACTTATACACACTAATGATTTAATATATAATTATTCTACTTACAACAACTTTATCGGTTGTTTTTGGCAATGGGCAAATCTATTTTGAAACCTGTCTGTGGAGAGAAAGGTTAAATTATCTTAGTATACATTTCCTGACAATTTTTTTTTTCTGATTAGATGCATGAGTGTGGGGATATCCATTGGGATGGGAAAAAGCTATCACTGGCCACATATTCAAAAAGAAGGATTCTCCCTGTCCTAGGAACTGTCAAATTCCACCAACTTCTGAGTAAGGTGTGGGCCCGGGAGATCTACCCCATCTTTTGATGCTATGGCTGAAGCTATCACTCATTCTGGCCACAGGACATGAGGGAATAAATATCTAACGAACCAGTAAATTCTTCACTATTGACCTGCTTTCATAATGCTGAAAGGCAATGTTCAGGTTGCTAGGGGAGAAAAGACATCAGTAGTCTCACCATCACAGGACCAGGCATGGCAGCATGTGCCCACTGCTGACATGATTGTTAAGGGGTAATCACCCACTTTCTAAAAATTACCTTTTCTAGTGTAGTAACATAAAATAATAACAAATAGAAGAATTTGCACTATACGATTAGTCAAGGTTATTTCATTTTGACAGCACTGAGTTAGGAATGGAAACTGAAATAGTTTCTAAAACAGTTTTTTTTTAAATATTTGTTTTAGAGTATTTTGGGAATGATCCCTGGACCTTAAATAATGACTGAAAATCTTACATTAAAAACTGTGGGAAACTTGCAAAGATTTACATAGTAAACCAAACAAATTAGTTGAGGGTAAGATGTTTAAATGATATGAGAAAAAATAAATTGAAAAATTAAGATTTCCTATTTCTAAACATTCATTATCCAGTACAGCATTTTATAATATTTTATTTCTAGAGAATTGCTAATTCTGCCTGGCATCTGACTGAATATTTGCAGTGGGAGTCATTCCATACCTCTAAATTTGGCTTTGCAATCCTACTGCTTTTCACTGAGTCACAGACGATTCTCTGGCTACTGCCTCATTATTATTCCCACCCCCAATGTTCTCTGTATTTATCATTTGAAGTCTTCTTTCTCCTGCTTGCTTCTCTCTCTCTTTTTTTCTTTTTCTAAATTACATCAGCCTACTAATCATCTAAATGGGCTACCTTTATATTCATGGTTGAGAGAAAATACCTGCCCTCATTCTCCCTTTAAATTGATTTAGACCACAAGAAAGATTTAAATATATTTACATGTATAGTTTTATATTATTTTATTTTTATTTGAATTGATTTATTAGTTTTATTTTATGTGCATTGATTCATAGCATCATCTAACAAGATTTTTATATTGTAATTCAGTGTAGTAAATACATTGTTATAATATTAACAGAACAATGATTATACTGTCAAAATTTACTTGTGATAACTCTGTGGAAAAAAAGTGACATGTCACTTGCAATCTCGGAATGACTCATTAGTTCACTTTACACACACACACACACACACACACACACACACACACACACACACACATATATATATATACATATATATATAGAGAGAGATATATATGTTTACATGACAGATAGTTATTAAAGAATATTGATGCTTTACTAAAGAAAAGTATTATGTCATGCAAAATGCAGCAAAATAATACTCTCTATAGGTTTTCCATCTACCGAGCAATAATAGCACCATCGTGGACCTTAATATTTAATGGTGACAGCTTATTAAATTTAAATAAATCAGAAATACTTAACTGCGATTTTCAAGTTAGATACTATAATAATCACTCCAGGATTATTTAGAATATTTCGACACTGCATTGAAAGGATTAGGCCTTGTTGGAGGAAATGTGTCTCTCAGGGTATGATCTGAGATTTCAAACCCCAAACCAAGCCCAGAATCTCTTCCTTCTTGCTGACTGTAGATCAGGATGTAAAACTCTCAGCTACTTCTTCCTTCATGCAGCCATGATCCCTGTCATGATGGTAATGGACCAGACCTCTGAAACTGTAAACAAGCCACAGTTAAATGCTTTCTTTTGTACAAGTTGTTATGGTCATGGTGTCTCTTGACAGCAGTACAACACTGACTCAGACAGTTTTAATGAACTTGCAAAAAAGAAACGCAAAGGTCTTTTAAGCTGAAATTAATATTTTACATTAGGAAAAAATAAGTAAACCTAATAAAGAATTTATATGTTTTAGTTAAATTCTCTTATCATTAGTAACACCACACTCTTGATGAAACTTTAAGAAAATGAAGTAGATGGCTATAAACCTGTGTAGTTGAATACTAACTTATACAATTATTTTAGTTACTCAAATGTCAAGATGACCACTCCTAGAATCACCTGAGAAGACAGTATTAAAGAATAATCTATATCTGGTTGGCCTGTGAGCATGTGTGTGGGGATTTTAATTGATGCTGAAAGATATACCCTTAATGTGAGCAATCCCATTGTACGGGCTTAGTCCTGAACCCTGTAATAGTGAAGAGAGCTAGATAAGTATAGCATAGCAAACAAACAATAATCCACATGTGGATTCTCTCTTGTCTTTATTTGGGTGCAATATTGTGGAGTCTCACCTCAATTTCTTCAGAACAATTAAGTAATAAAAGCCTTTACTCCTCTATATAAATATCCTTGTCAGGGTATTTTAGTACAGCAACAGATATGATATTATGATAGATATAAATGATAAAATTTATTGATTTGTGTTAAAATACATTTCCTGGAGATTAACCAAATATAATTTTTTTCTCAACATCTACTTTGAACAATTCGTTTAGAGGTAAAGTGAGAAACTGTTGTTTCCACTTCTCTTTAATTGTCTCAGCTCTCCAAACTAAATTCAAATATCAAATAAAAATAAATAAACTAAAAAACAAACATGCCATCATATAAATTGTTGTTTGTCAAAATTCATCAAGAAATTACATATTTAACTTCAAAGTACTCATAAATCAGTAAATTCATAACAGGAGTGAGTCATAGGGACTCAGCCCATAATCCCTACTGTGAGTGTATGAGAGAAGAAATCACTAATTCTTGGCTAGCCTGTGGTTCATAGTGAAAATATATCTCAAAAAAAAAACCCAAAAGAAACAGTTAATTGTTGTATATTAAAAAGCATTTGACAATATCTTCCAGGTTATCTTAAAATACACCAACATACTTTTGCTTCAATTAATAGAACCAATAATCAATTTCTCAGAGAAAACTTTGCACTTGAAACTTTATGATCTGTCTAAGATCTTGCATAGACATTGAAAATCAGGAAAAGGTTTATTAAAAAGAGAGAAAAAAGTTTTACATCCACATACTCATTCTTAAAACTCATCATGAAAACAATGTATTTAACAACCTGAGAAATCTATATCTACATGCATATATTTGTGTATATGTTTACTAACTACTTAGTGTTGCTGGAGATTGAACCCATTCTTTTGAGTATGTTACCTGAAAGCACTTACTGAGCCACAGCCAGGGTAATTTAAATGGAAGTGGTGTCATTTATGTACATCACAATTACTTCCCAGAACTTACTAGCAATCATGTCATATATGTTTATTTATCCTTTATGTCATATCAATTGTGGGTGGTATGTTAGATATTGATTTAATACTACAGAGAGATGTATGCTAATGAATAAGTAGATTTGTTATTAGATGAATTCATTTGTGTATTGAGTACTATAATACTATATGGACTTAATAAAATAAGAATCTGAAAATATCTGCTAATTTATAAAAGGTCAAGATGGAAAAATATGTTAAAGGGTAGATGATACTGGAAAGATGTTAAATGGCTGTATTACATTTGTCTATGAAATTTTGTCAATTATCAGTTAGATTATATACATATATATATAATTATATACATATATACATATATGTATATAAATTATATAAATATATAAATTATTAATCAACCAATCCACCATGTTGAAAAGGGACTGAATGTATAGAGATACAAGAAGAAATATAAAGTTGTTATCCAGTTAGATATTGCAATAATCACCTTACTTGAAATCTCCTTCCCACATGAGTCATTTTCAACAATTAAAGAGATTATGACAGGAGGGAGATAAGCTTAACAACAATCTGTCTTCAATAACCCAGTGATATTTTTTATGATGAGAAAAAGATCATTCAGGGAAATGAATCCTGTGCTTAGGGCAGTTTCAGAAATACAAATGAGAGATCAGTGATTGAGAGAAAGTAAAAAAGTTCCCCCCAAACAAATTGTCCCCCAGTGAAAAATTGAGCTACTTGTTACATTCATTTTGACTAGGCGAAGCTGGTCTGGACATCTGTCGCCTTCCTGTGCTTGTTATTGCTCCAGATGGCAACATCATACTGTTCTCCAGAGTTCCACTTCTGAAGAATAACAATGCCATGCTCCTGAACACAATGTTCTTACCTAAATAATACACAGATTTTGGTATGATTTTATTTCTATAAGTGATTTTAGAAATCAGCTCTTGTTCAAAATACTAAAAAAATGTTAAATGGAATAGCACTTGTACAAAATCAAATCAGATATCTAGAAAAATGAAAGAGATTTAAGAAAACACATAGCACACATCATAAGCATATTGAAATATTTCCATTATAAAAATGTGTCTGTGTGCATAAAATCTCAGAGTTATTAAATGGAGTACAATTTTCCAATCACTTTCATCAATTAGTAGGTCCTTCTTATAAACAAATTGTGCACTCCAGCTCTTGCCTGGGTAATTTGGGAAAGGAGGTAACATAGGTAAGGAACAAAGAACAAACTATTTTAGGTTAGGTACAAGTACATAAAAAAACCTACGTGATACTGGAAGTAAATAAGTAGAGGTATGACATGTCAGTTGGCTAATAAGTAACAAATTTAAATTCATGCAAAATTAACCCCTACAAAAATATTTATTTGTACTTTACATTTTATTGATAAGCAGAATCATAGTTTTGACAATGTGTGTGTGTGTGTGTGTGTGTGTGTGTGTGTGTGTGTGTGTGTGTGTGTAATCAACATTTTTCATTTATTGTTTTTTGTGACAAGTAGTCATTCACACATAGTGGTATACTCTCAAAATAAAAATAAGCACAAATATGTGAAAGAAACCGAATTGGAAATTAAAAACTTGAGAGTTTGTTGTAGATAACTAGAGCAAAGAGTGGACACAGGGTCAAGAATAAGAGCCTCTGAAATCTGTACAAGCTTATCTTGAGACTCACTGAATAAGAATACATGCATTAGGGATGAAAGGCATCAGAGAATACTTGGAAAATCCTTGTACTAGAATTGAAGAGAAACTGACCTGAGCTCACTGAGAAACTGCAGGGATGCAGGATCCCTACCAGTGTAACTTGAGAAAATTCACTCAGACCTGCAACATTTACTACAGACCTCAGAAAGCCTACATTGATACTAATCTATTTTTATTTCCCAGGAGTCTCTACAGGAACAGAACTTATAGAATGAATACACAAATAAAGGGGATTTGTTAGAGTGCCTTACAGGCTGTGGTCCAGCTAGTCCAACAATGGCTGTCTACTAACAGAAAGTCCAAGAATCCAGTAATTGTTGAGTGCATGAGGCTGGGTGTCTCACCTGTTTTCATATATATCAGGATTCTAAAGAAGTAGGCTCTAATGCCAGTGAAAGAACAGATTTACCAAAAAGAGTGAGGGCAAGCAGCCAAAGAGCCTAGAGCTTCCTTCTTCCATGACCTTTATATAGGCTGATACCAGAAGATGTGGCCCAAATTAAAGGTAGATATTCTCACATTTAAAAAGTCTAGATAAAAGATCCAGATTAGAGTTGGGTCTTCCCTCTGCAAATAATTTAAGAAGAATCCCTCACAGATATACTCAGTCCCTGGGTTACAATTAATTCTGGAGATAGTCAAGTTGACAGCCACAAAAAGCCATCCAAAGTTCACCTTTTTTCAACTCGACACTCAATGATATCTCCTTATGTCATGCTTTAAAGGTGCCGGGCAGTGGTGGCACACGCCTTTAATCCCAGCACTTAGGAGGCAGAGGCAGGCGAATCTCTGTGAGTTCAAGGCCAGCCTGGTCTACAGAGCAAGATCCAGGAAAAGGCGCAAAGCTACACAGAGAAACCCTGTCTCAAAAAACCAAAAAAAAAAAAAAAAAAAAAAAAAAAAAGGTATACTGCTGCCTTTGCCAAATGAAAGCAATTACTTCTAGTTGTCCTTAGACACAGGTTCCATGAAAAAGTCATGTTCAAGATCAGTAGTTGCATGGCATGTACCAGAGGATGTGTTAATCTGTTCAAGAAAGGATACCACAGCTGCAATTGGAGTCACCTCTTAGATGAGTTTTCACTAATCAATTGTCATTCTCCACCATCCATCCATCTGTCTTTTGCACTGGCCAGCTACCAAAGTTAAAGGGAGATGTGCCAGGAAACACCCCATCCCTTTCATCTTTCATATCTTTCATGCAGGCACTGATTTGCATTCCTCCACTGAACTGATACTGTTACTGATTCAGTATTTTCCTCAGCAGTGGGAACCTGGCTTCCAATTACATTTCTTTCTTTCTTTTTGAGACAGGGTTTCTCTGTGTAGCTTTGGTGTGTGGTGGTATTTTACTTGTACTGAAATGTGATTTTAATTGTATGTTAATAAATAAAGTTGCCTGGGGGTCAGAGCTATTAGAGCCATAGCAAGAGCGTGGCGTTGGTGGTGCACACCTTTAATCCCAGCACTTGGTAGACAGAGCTAGGTAGATCTCTGTGTGCTCAAGGATATAGCCAGCATTGGAGACACACGCCTTTAATCTCAATACCAACCATAGAAGACCTGGAAGTCTCTACAGAGGCAGTCATGCATTTGGGTTTACAACCAATGAGAAGGCAGAACAGCTAGACTATATAAAGACATACACACAGGAAGTAGGTCCAGTATTAAAGAGACCCTACAAATTCTGAAAGGTTCCTTTATCTTAGTGGACAGCTACCCTTGCAAAAGGCTATAGGTCTCTCTGAGTAAGAACTGGAGAAACTAATGTTAAAGCTCTTGGGTATTTTATCAAGGTCCTTCCACAGGGGGACCTGAACATTCATCCATTCATTCAACAGTTTCTCTGTCTGCTTACTGGCTCAGGTCTAGAAATTGGTTCACAACCTTAGATTCCCTTTGCTATGATCCAAAGTAGCTTTCTTTTCCCCCAAATTTTGAGATTGTCCCTGCTTATCTAGGTCAAATAAAATTTTAGTAGCCTTCTTAACTATTTCATGCATGGAAACACGGTTGATTAACAAGTACCAGAGGTCTATCTGAGTCATGCCACCATAAAAATCACTTTGACGGTGCTGCTTATTACTAGTCAAGCCATTATGGACATTTCTCTACCTATGCTGCCTATTACAATAACTATGATGACCTCGCTCTTTGCGATTCAGTGCTGTCTCCTGGATACTGCTGCCCAGAGGCCCAATTAAATGTGTTGCATTAATTTCTTTAACCTAAACAGTAGTGTCTCCAACCCTAAGCTCTGGCACAAGTAAAAGGGCAACAACAAAGCTCTTCCAATGTGCTGGCGCTCCTCTCACCTAATCCATATGGGATTATCAAAGGGCACGTTTTCTGGGCCTTCCCATTGTAGAGGATTAGGTTTTACATGGCATAGTGCACCCTTGCATTACAATTTCCTTGAACCTTAAAATCACTTCATCAACACTAAACTAAGGTACATCAGGCAACTTCAACTCCTTTTCAGTAGGCCATCTTTTAACAAATGTTTCAGCCAACCATTCCAACAAAATGTTGACACTTTTTCTTAAAAAAAAGTTTTAGCTTCCAAATAAACCTAGAATCTCCACTCAGTTGCCTCACATCAATTTACTCAGCCTGATCTAGTTTTGTGTTCCTTCCATCTTTACCCCATAGTTTTAAAATGTATTCCCATATATATTCCCTGACTTCTGCTTGCATGAATTAGCAAACTCATCAAACCATTTAGTAGTATAGTGTACCTCCTCATGGACTACATTTTTTATTTCCCATATAAGAGCATGTTTTACCTGGTTTCTTTGTTGTAGTTGTTCTTTTTGTTTGTTTCTTTGGTTGGTTGGTTTTCCAAGATAGGGTTTCTTTGTGAAACAGTCCTGGCTGTCCTGGTACTCACTCTGTAGACCAGGCTGGCCTTGAACTCCCAGAGATCCACCTGCCTCTGCCTCCTGAGTGCTGGGATTAAAGGTATGTGCCACCACCAGCTGACTGTATTTCCAGAGACAACTATCAGTTGAGCCATGAGGACCATGAGTATTGTATTGCCTGGTACCTCCTTCAGAGAATGTCACTGCTTGTTTGCAGACAATGAAGGATGAATCTCCCAGTCAAATGTGGAAAAGGCAATATTTCAGGGTTTGGGAATGGGAGTGCATCTTCTACTGAGGGTAGAGAGACTACTTTCTCAGGTGAAATAAACCCTTGAGAATCTGAAGGTTCAAAGTTCTCAGATTCAACAGGGTCCTCCCACACATCTTTCTTCCAAATAACAGGGACCCGCCATTTTTTTTTAACCAAATAATATCCATAGTTGGTTTTTAGTTAATGCCAGATGTAGTGGAGTTGACAACCAATAATAGCCATCATACTACTATAAACCTAGAACAAAAGCAAATTTAAATGTCTCATAATATAACTTAAAATAGAGACTCAAATGCCATTATGAATCCACAAGTAAGTCAATAACATTGAAGCCATTTAGATGAATCCTTTTTTTAGAAAAAGGCAGCAATCTGAGTATGGGATTTTGGAGCTGAGGAAAGAGGATGACTTATGGACAGCTTGTGCTCTATCTTATGACTCTATGTTACTCCTATTATCACAAAAAACCAAGCAAACCAAAATATCATATATTAAAAGAATATCCTATTTAAGCATTTCATAAAATATTATTGGATGAAAATCTGCCTATAGTCCTTTCTCAACTGCGGTGCATCTTTCCCTATATAACAACATATCAGTATGAGAATACCGGTGAAATATATGAGGAATCTCACTCTGACAGAGAATAGCAACAAAGGATTATGATTTTTCAAGGGAACTAAACAAATAGGGAGAGCTGTTTGGAATGCCCAAGCCTGAAGTATTATTTTAATTGGAGCCAATTTCTGTAGTGCAGCATAGGATTTGGATTTCAGGAAATACACAATTGTTTTGTTGAATAGAAGACAAAGGTAAGAATGAGAAAGACCAAGATAATTGAAATATATGAAGACAATAATCAAAAGAAAGCCAAAAAATCTTGAAAAAGTGTTCCACAAATGAATAAGAGGAAAGCACTGAAATGTTTGACTGAATCTTAAGCCGTACATGAATATAATAAAATTCAAGAGGCCATGCATGAGAAAACTGCTTGAGAGCAAGAGCTTTGGTTATTCTTAGAACTCACACAGAGTTGGGAAACATTTCATGCTACTCCAGTAAGAGTTCGGAAATTTCATTTAAGCCTTGACCTTGAGCACACATCTCTGAACTATGCCTTTGCAGTAATATAGAAAAAATGTATTCATTGTAGACAGAGCTTGTTAGAAAACCTTGAATAAAAAAGATTGAATTTATGAAAATTAACTGAAATATCTCCAAGACTGATTCTAAAATTCTTAAAGAAAAATAAATGCTAAAATAACAATGTAATGTCTTGCTCTAAATTAAAAAAAAATCATAGATGCAATGTGTGCAAGAGAGGAGGTGTTTAATTTAAACATAATTTAAATCCTAAAAACAAATGTACAAATGGCTAAGAAATTCTTTTTAAAACTCCAGCCTGTAATGGTAGGACATTTTGAATTGGCTAGCAAAAACTTTTTTTAAATATGAAAGTTACTCCTTGCAGTTATAATATACTATAGCAAAATAGAATTTTTAAGGAACTTGCCTATGTGAAAAGATAACAATAAAAACAGCCTGTTTCTAGGTCACTTAGCAGAAATGTCAGAAGTGTTCATTTAATCTTAGCATTAAAGAAAAAGGGGGAAACAAACTGAGCAGTATACAGCTGCTCTTAGATTGCATAGAAAAAGTAAGTCCCAAGAAACAAAGAACATGAAGAAAATCTTATTTATGAGAAGAATTGAAGTTGAAAGCACAGTAAACTTCCTGTAAACTCCAGGTACAGGTGTAGATGTAACCAACTGTCTTATTAAATAAGAAACAGCCGGGCGGTGGTGGCGCACGCCTTTAATCCCAGCACTCGGGAGGCAGAGCCAGGCGGATCTCTGTGAGTTCGAGGCCAGCCTGGACTACCAAGTGAGTTCCAGGAAAGGCGCAAAGCTACACAGAGAAACCCTGTCTCGAAAAAACCAAAAAAAAAAAAAGAAACACAGAGCTAATTCAGAGATGAAAGCCAAGAGGTCAGAGCGATAGCTAAGAGCTGAGATTAAAAACCTTACCCTTCCTGCTGCTGCTGTCCTACCTCTACGCAAGAGACCTCTCCGAAAGAGACCTACTTCCTGTCTGTTTGTCTTTACATAGACTTCCTGTTCTGCCTTCTCATTAATTGTAAACCCAATCACATGACTGCCTCGTCACTGCCTGTCTGTACAGACCTCCAGATCTTCTATGGTTGGTATTGAGATTAAAGGCATGTGTCTCCAATGCTGGCTGTATCCCTGAACACACAGAGATCTACCTAGTTCTGCCTACCAAGTGCTGGGATTAAAGGCGTGCACCACCACCGCCCAGCTTTTGCTATGGCTCTAAAAGCTCTGACCCTTGAGCAACTTTATTAACATACAAATAACATTTTAGTACAAATAATATATCACCGTATACAGGCCTCTGAAACAGTTACCCTAGGAGACTCAATTAGCAGGAAATTTCTGTTTGACATGTTGAGTTTTTTTTATGGCCTACAAGGTCAATATCATATAAATTATTTTATGTTTCTTTAAAGCATCTTAAAATGAAGACAATTTTCATATGTTAGATCATTTTATTCTTCTTGACAAAATGTTAATTGAGAAAACATTGTTTTACTCTATTTTCTGGAGTTTATTCAGAGCCTGAGATAGCTCATGGATAGGGAAGAGTAGAAGAGGTATGTTAGCAAGATTGTTGTCAGCTTTCAATCTAGAGTCGTCAAAGAATAGGAAACTCACTCAAGAATATGTGTCATCAAATTAATCTGAATACAAGCTTCTGGGGCATTTTCTGTTAATATAAACTTTCAAAGAAACTTTGGCAAAGAGCAAATTGCTTCTTGAAAATCAGTACAGAAATGGAGTTTATAGAGGAATACAGAGCATATTAACTTAAAGACTTTCTCATCCCATTTTAACTGAGAGTGGGAATAATTAGTTAATACTCTTTGAAAAGTGGAAAATGTATATTTTCCATAAAATTTATAATATAAATATTTTGAGATATATGTACGTCTTATTTCTGGAAGTAACTTCTGTTTTATCGTAACAGAATAGTGACATTTCAGTATAGAACTCTCTTGTCCAGTCTCAAAGTATTCAATAAAATAATGAACAAAAAACAGTTTTGCAGATTACTAAAAACTCTCAAAAAATCAAGTTATTGGATTGACCAATTGCTATTTTGCCTGTTGTTTAATGAGAATTTTGTGATCAAGCAAAGTTAAGGCTTGTGTCTATCTCACCCATATTAGAAATGTTGTGTGGGATAACAAAACGCTGCACATCAACTGAATTACATTGCACACAAGAATTCAAAGACCAGTCTGTTTTGTTCCATTTTACCAAAGCAATATTTACTTGCCAGAACTCATGGAACAATAGTCAGCTGTAAAAATCTGAAATCGGTAAACTGTTTGGGAGAAGAAAACATGAAATAAGTTAGCACTGTACTTTCTATCCACTTTATCAAATCTCAGGAAGACTATATAATCTTAGCAAAATACAGCTTCATACCCATTGTCTACAGAATTATCAAAGTTTCTAGTGCCCAATATACAGTGTGCATGTGAAGAACCTATAGGGTTATTCTTCAGGTTATTATTTTCATAAATTCTAGACACTTAAAGCACAAATTAAATTCACTTAATTATAGTTTTCTGTTTGCCTATCCTTACTCATTATGTATTCCTGTTTCAAAGATATTTATCTTGACTGTGGGACTTTTTCTGTCACAAACTGTTTTTATCTTTATTTTTGTTCTAATCTACTCTACAGATTTATATGGAGAGGTAATTATATGTGAGCTCTTAGACACTGGGGATTCAAAGGTGAAAAATGCTAATCAAATCTCAATCTGGTAGGATATGCAACGTGTGTTCAACTAACTAGAGCAATTGAGTAGCTAAAACAAAGTCATGAAAATAAGGCATTACTTATTTTCTTTTATAAATTTATAACACAAAAAGAAAAAGAGAAAATTATTTCATTATTGTGTAGAAATATGTCATATTTCATTATGTATAATAATAAATACTTATGTGTCCAAGTAATATTTCATAAAAATTACATATTACTTATTTTATTAGTTTAATGAATATCTTTACAATTAAACAATCATGACATTGGTTATCAGAATGGTATAACATTTGGATGATGAAATTGGTTGTGGTTTTAATTGCTAAAGAATAATCAGGCTATATATTTAGGCCTTATTATGAATAACTTTATTTTAAAAAACATACCCAATACAATACATTGAAAACAGTAGTTTTTAGGCTTCCAGGATTTATTATTTACTTTAAACTTATTTATTTTCCACAGGACACTCAAATTACACAAATCACACTTAAGAGTAGGCTCCATGCTCAGCAAGAAACAGACGCTATTTTTGTAGACTTTTTAAAAATTTTTATATTTTTATTCATTTTACATACCAACCACAGATCTCCTTTTTCATCCCTCCTCCTGCTCTCCCCCCCCGCCCCCGCTGCCTTCCCCTCCCCAATCCACTCCTCATGCAGTCCTACCAAAGGGTAAGTCCTCCCATGAGGGGGCAGGTAAGCCTGGTACATTCAGTTGAGGCAGGACCAAGCCCCTCCCTGCTGCATCAAGAGTGAGCAAAGTATCCAACCATAGGTATTGGCTCCAGAAAGCCAGCTCATGCACCAGGGATAGATCCTGATCTCACTGGCAGGGGCCACTCTAACAGACTTACTTAAAGATCTCTCTCCCTTATGCAGAGGGTATAGTCTGGTCCCATGCAGATTCCACAGCTGTCTGTCCTATGTTCTTGATTTCGTATGAGCTTGGTTCAGTCGTCGCTGTAGATTTCCCCATCATGATCCTGACACCCCTTGCTCATATAATCCCTCTTCCTTCTCTTCAAATTTTGATATCATATTGTTTTATTAGGACATTTTTATAACTTATATTTTACTGATGTAATATGGATTCCTACTCTGTGTTTTTATGAGTTTTGTGGCTATGTGTATTTCTTGTGCTTTTTTCCTCTCATTTTATTATTCAGTTTAGGTTGGTTCATTTTCCTGTATTTCAAAAGAGAAGAAAAAAAAAATGTCATAAAGTTGGATGGAGCTTGGGAAAGATCTGAGAGGAACTGAACAGAGGAAACCAGGATCAGAATATAGCATGTGAAATACATTTTCAATAGAGAATAAATAATTTATTCTTTTAAAAAGAAAAATGTCATTCTGTATGCTGTGAATGTGTGTTGCTTTGATTGGTTGATAAATAAAATGCTGATTGACCAGTATCCAGGCAGAAAGTATAGATGGGATAAGCAGAGAGAAGAATTCTGGGAACAGGAAGACTGAGTCAGGAGTTACCAGCCAGACACAGAGGAAGCAAGATGTCAAGGCAGAACTGAGTAAAGGTACCAAGCCATGTGGCTAAATATAGATAAGAATTGTGTGTTAATTCAAGTCTAAGAGCTAGTCAGAAATAAACCTGAGCTAATGGCCGAGCAGTTATAATTAATACAAGCTTCTGAGTGATTATTTTATAAGTGGGCCGAGGCACTGCAAGGGTTTGGTGGGAATGGAGAAACCTTCTGACTAGAGTATTGTATATGCAGCAGGGCACTGGTGGCACATAGCTTTAATCCTAGCACTCAGGAGGCACCGGCTGGTAGCAGACCTCTGTGAATTTGAGGCCAGCCTGAACAACAGAGCTAGTTCCAGGACAGCCAAGACTTTAGAAAGAAACTCTGTCTCAAAAAAAAAAAAAAAAAAAAAAAAAAAGAAAGAAAGAAAGAAAGAAAGCTTAGGAGACTGTACTTAATCAAAGCATGTGTAATCAAATGAAAACTGTGTAATGAATATGTGATACATTCAATATCAGGTTATAATCATCCTTAAAGTAGAATCAAATTATATTTGTGTAGAAGAACATGTATAGATCTGGAAATGATCATGAAAGACATATATTGCATACTTTCTTGCATATGTGGGAAAGTGGTCAAATTAATAAAAAGACTTGAAACAAAGATGGAAGTATTAGGGAATTGCAAAAGTGCAAGAGAGAGAGAAAAAAGAGTAACAGAGCATGAAAAAGTTACCAAATTGTATTTTATACTAGCATGGAAACATGATGTTGGTGTATATAAATAAAACCTTTAATTTATTTTATTTAGACTATCTCAGTCCCCATTGCATAATTTTATTAAACTTTTATCTATAAGCACTTGCAACTTTTGTAATTACTTTCCTGATAGAATGTTTTTGGGAAAGAGATTACCCTGTCTTACTCTGTAACCATCACTTCATCCCTTAATAGTTAACTTAATCTTAGGAGTTTTTTTTATCTTCCATTTGCCTTGGTAATGAAACACATTACTGTATGATTTTGATGTCTTGGTCTGGAAAAATTATAACATAATTAGAACCTCTTTACATTCCAAGATCTATATATGTTGTGTATTTGCATTCCTGTTAATCATAGGAAGTCAACATTCTAAGATCTTAACAATTAATAAGTTTGTGGTATTTATATTCTGGCTTTAAAGTTAAAACCTGCTATTTCCAGATTCAATCTTGTTACGTGGAAAATATTTAATCAGCAATAGATATTCTAATATGAAAATCTACGGCAAAATGTAATGCTTGTGTAGTTAGATTAATTCGCAGCAGTAATCCTCAACTTTTATATGACAAATTGAGAAGTTGGATAATCCTTCCCTATTTTGACTGTACTTTGCATCAGAGGTTATATATCCAGTTCTGTCTTCTGAACTGGGACAAGACATATCTCTATGCCTTGCTAACCATCTCCTTGATAATCCATTGGAATGACTCTAAGATTCAGTAGTTCATAGGAGCCAAAAGAATAATTATCTTCATTATAGATAACACAAACCCTGTGTTCAATCACTCACATTTCAATGAGTAAATTTAAAAAATTTGGATTTGAAATCAATGATAATTTTTCAGTGTAAAATTTAATGGGTAAATAAGCCATACTCATCTCAATTAGGTGAATTTGTATAGATGCTAATATAAGATTTAACATTAGTGAGTTATTATTGGGCTCCATAATTTTATCAAATATTTGATAGTATATTGGTATCTCTCATGGTCAATTAATAAACAAGTTTTGTAAAATAATCTCCACTTCTGTATCTAAAAGTACTGGGATGAGCACAGCCTGCAATACACAAGGCAAAATCAGAGCTCAGTATTGGAGAAGGGAATTTCTAAACTAGATATAATCACCAGCTAATTCATTCATGCAACTTTTAGAGTATATTCTGCTGACTTATAGTAGTTTTGTGTAGTATAAGCAGCCAAGAATTTATGGGCCAATATATACTTCCAAAATAAGAATTTGTTTTTTTAATTCAAATTGTGCTAATGGTATACAAGATATATATGCATATTCGGTATCTTTCTCAACATTTGTCAGACTCAGTGTTTCCTTACTCCTCATTTAATTTTTCCTCCTTCAGTATAGCACTTTCTTACTCTGTAAGTTCCCAGTATATCTTCTTCATAACTTATGGAACATTTAAAAGCCTTGGTCTATATTTTTCAACATTTTACATCATATGACAAATTTAAAGCTTTCATAATAGTAATAATGGTGATAATAATAATATCACAAATATCAATAATTATATGAACTAATTATTGATATTTATGAAAATAACTGTTTTCTGAAATAAATGTGAAAGGCTGTCTTTGTTTTGTAGTGTTTATATTAGTTACATTTCAAATTGATCTAACAAAATACAAGAAAAGCTTACACACAGGAAAGCAAATATGGCTCACAGTTTGAAGTGTGGTGGGGATGTCAGGGTATGGATGTCCAGGCAGTGGGAAGGTGAGCTGTCTGGTCACATTGCATCTACACTCAGGAAGCCAAGAAGATAAATGTACAACTCAATTCTCCTTTTCAATTTTTGTCAAATATCTCATGACTATTGCTGCCACATCTACAGTGAAATATCACATGACTATTGCTGCCCACATCTACAGTGAAATATCACATGACTATTGCTGCCCACATCTACAGTGAAATATCACATGACTATTGCTGCCCACATCTACAGTGAAATATCACATGACTATTGCTGCCCACATCTACAGTGTATCTTGTCACTTTAGTTAACTCTTTCTGTAAAATCCCTCATTTACATATCCTGGGATCATCTGAAACTGATCAATATAATTCACCACTTAAAAAAAACCTTTTTAATTCCTTAATTATATTAAATAAATTTATTTTCTCCATATTAAATATGACACATATTCTATTTTTGTTTAAATACATCAAGAAAATTTAGCCTCACATTTATGTATAATTCTTTTTTTTTATTTCGTAAGGAATTTTATTATTCATTTTACGTACCAATCAGAGATCCCCCTCTTCTCTCCTCCTACCCCTCCAGCCTTCCCCTACCCCCTACCTCCCATTCCCTCCTACAAGAAGTTAAGGCCTCCCATGGGGAGGTACATTCAGTAGAGAGCAGGTCCAAGCCCCTCCCCCTGAATTGAGGTTGTGTGAGGTGATCCACCATAGGTAATGGCTCCAAAAAGCCAGCTTATGCACCAGGGATGGATCCTGATCCTCCTGCCTGGTGCCCCCTTAAGCAGATCAAATTACACAACTGTCTCACTTATGCAGAGGGCCTAGTCCAGTCCCATGGAGACTCCACAGGTGTTGTTCTAAATTTCAGGAGTTCCCATTAGTTTGGTTTGGTTGGAACAGTTTATAACCTTTTTAACAGACTTTTTTTGTACTCTGATATTACACTAGAATGTGAACTAATTTTAGTTGGTTATAGATTGACAGCTATGGGGCCTTTGATCCACATTGATGACCTCTATAAATTCATTCTATTACTTTAAAATCTTTTACTTGAATGCATTTTCATATTCACAATGATATAACAACATATGTATTTTGCTTGTTAAATTATTTTAATTTAAAATGAAAAATGTTTGAAATTCTATTGTTTGTGAAAAAGGCATTAATATCTAAACAAAATGGTCTAAAAAGAAGCATTAGCTATTCATCATTCTTCCAAAAATAAGAAAATGCTTATATGTATACACACAAGAATAAGGTTGTTACATATGCTCATAAAGGAACAAATTATGTAAATTCCATATCATCATCATAAATTTCTGTTTCTAATTTTATATGCAGAAATAGCCATAATGAGCTATCCAATAAACACTTTTAAAACAAATGAAAAATTCAACAGGACAAGAAAAAATTATACTTTAAAAAATGTTTCAAAAATTCCTATCATTAGTCTACAATTATTATTTATTAAATAATAGATTGATAGCATATGCTATGGTTCAGTGGGTAAAGGCACTTCCCAGAAAACCTGATCTCCAGCACTCACATGGAAGAAGAGAACATATTCCCCTTAAGTTGTCCTCTGGCATCCACAAACACAGTGAGGTGCACAAACACATAGTAAATGTTAAATGAATTCTATTTAAACAATAGATTGATAATTCCAATTCTAGTTGGTTGGAGGATAAAGACAATACTTACATATCACTTCAATGTTGCAAATAAAAGAAGAGAAGGGGGTTTTCCCTACAGCAGTGGAGCAGAGAGAGTGAAAAGAGTCAGAAAGAGGGAAATCACGTGATGTGGACTTGTTAAAACATTGAGAGATACCCTGTCAGAGATGGATTGGTAAGCAGATGGAAGGGAAGGAAAACATTGTTCTAGTCACATGGCTTTTAGCCAAAGTGTAAGGAACAAAAACCAGCAGAGATTCATGAACTCTGGATTTGGTAAAGGATAAATTTGATAAGTTCACTGGTCATTTCTTTCCAAACATCCTTGCCTTATTTTTTTTTTAACCATTGAGTAGAAAAAAAAAATGTGTAACATTGGTATGGTTAGCTCATCTTGCTTATCTTCTTTTTATACATTTTTCTACTTGAATGTAACTATAAATTATCTCAAAATGGTTTAGGTGTAAATCATTCCTTTTAAAAATGTGTGACTTCTTTACTCCCATCCTTCACTAAGGAATCAGACAACAAGGAAGAAAACTATGTAGAAGAATGGAATGCAACCATGGAATTTTTGTTTCAAAGTCAAAAGTCTTGAACATTCTGATGTTAAATGTGAGTACATAAACTGCTGTTTATTTGTAATGCTATTATTTTTTGTCATTTCACTTTTCTGTCATTCTTTACTGCTATCCATATATCTGAAATAGACCAGAAAGATTAGTACTACCTTGGGTTTCAAATACGACAAATATATTTCAGAACTGTTCTATTAACTTACATTTACCTAAAACCAAGAGACTGAAGCTTTGTAACGATGTGAATGCATTCATATTTTCCTACCACATTTAGTCAAGAGTTACTTTTAAAATTCATACCCTAAGGAAATATGCTTTAACCATTACTGTATGGATCTATCTATCTATCTATCTATCTATCTATCTATCTATCTATCTATCATCTATCTAGCTATCTATCACTTATCTATCTATTTCTATCTATGTCTATGCCTATCATCTCTCTCTATATATAGACAGATATAAATATAGATCTACATATGTATCCTTGTGCATTTCTATATTCTGATAAAACATTTTATACAGTTAAGATACAAAGTTATTTGTGAAAACTTCAAAAAGTGAATTATAATATAAAATGCTATATTTTGTACAGATAGTCCATAGCATATTCCTAACATGACCAATTGTACAATGATATAGTCTTCAACTTAGTCCTAGTACAGTGAAATAGGAGGAGACAGTTGTTATAAAAAATGAAACAAAAACAGCTATTCAACTTACACTTTTGGATGCTCAAAGGCATGGTATGTTCAGTAGTTCAATACTGGTGATTAGAACTACATCATGGTAAGAGCTCAGGTAGCACAAATATATCAAAATGATGATACACACAGCCAGAGGAGGAGAGGGGTAGAGGCACAGAGAGACAGAAACTAGACCCTGGCATCTCTTTTGAGAGTAACCCTCAATAACTTACAGAGTTCTTGCTTTGTCTCACACATTAAAAGTACAGAATAACTGAGTTGGAATGTTGCACAGTGGCCCCTAAGCAATTTGCATAGAAAATTCACCTGTGAATTTAAGATGACTCTTGTGAATATGTGTAGCTAGAGTTTTCCTGCCTGGCCCACAGTCAGGACAAATCTCTGTCACCCGCCAGTCCCGCAGCCTCTCAGACCCAACCAAGTAAACACAGAGACTTATATTGCTTACAAACTGTATGGCCATGGCAGGCTTCTTGCTAACTGTTCTTACAGCTTAAATTAATCCATTACCATTAATCTATACCTTGCCACATGGCTCGTGGCTTACCAGCATCTTCACATGCTATTTCTCATCATGGCGGCTGGCAGTGTCTCTGACTCAGCCTTCCACTTCCCAACTTTATTCTTCTCCTTGTCCAGGCTATACTTCCTGCCTGGCCACTGGCCAATCAGTGATTTATTTATTGACCAATCAGCAACACATTTGCCATACAGAACATCCCACAGCACTTCCCCCCCATTTTTTTTTTTTCCAGAAAGGAAGGTTTTAACCTTAACAAAGTAAAATTACATATAATTTGGGAATTTGGGCGTAGCTTCTCTTACTACTTCCTGCTGGACGGGGGGCACTGTATCTTATGGGGACACAAAGAAAATTTTAGGATTATGGAATAGTCCATGAGGCTGTATCGTCTGAACCAGTTGCCTTCAAACCATTCTGGATGTTGGATCATATGGGTCATGGTGTCATCGTAGACCTTTCAGGGGGTCTTGGCTGGTCAAACCTGATGTGTCTTAATCTGGAACAAATTCATAGCCTTTGGCTTTCTGTGGGAACAAAAGCAGAGACTCCTTTCCAAGGCAACACATTCTTACATCCAAATTTTGAAGTCAAGGTATCTTTAAAATATACATTTTGATATAACTCAACAGTTTTTATAATCAAATGTTTTTCTGCAGTTAAAAATCCCAAAAACAACACAATCCAGATTCTCTGTGTAATATTCATCTTTACGTGGCTTATTTTTTATATTAATTTTACTGTCTCTTTAAAGACTTTATTTTTTAAAACTATGTATTTGTTTCTATAACTGTATATATCACCTTTTTTGTCTCTTTCAAGCCTACATATATTTTACACACATTGTAAACTATTACATCTGAATCTGTCTTATTGTGAATCTATTGCTATAAACTATAGCAGCTGTGGCTGCTGGCTCCGCCCACCTCAGCTTCCCAACATGGCGGCAGTATGCTTACAGCCAGCTCTGGGAGCCATCGTGGGTCCATGCCTTTATCCAAGCAGCATGCAACCCAGAAACCTCCCCTTTTGCTCTGCACCAGCAAAGACTAAATCCACCATGTAGCTCAAAGTGCCCCTTGCAAAGGCCCCACTCCTGCCATACAGCAGGTCGAGCGCACACGCAACCCACAAGTAGCTCAAACCAGCAGCTGCCGCTCATTTGAGAGAGACAATTAGGAACTGTTTTTAGCTCCGTTTTAGAATCTTTTTTCTCAGTTTTTTTTTTTTTTTTTTTTTGGTTTTTCGAGACAGGGTTTCTCTGTGTAGCTTTGCGCCTTTCCCTGGAACTCACTTGGTAGCCCAGGCTGGCCTCGAACTCACAGAGATCCACCTACCTCTGCCTCCCAAGTGCTGGGATTAAAGGCGTGCGCCACCACCGCCCGCCCGGCTTTTTTTTTCTCAGTTTTTAGGTGGAAACTCTTGCCACCACGTTGGACGCCTTTTGTAGCTATAGTTTTCCTGCCTGGCCCACAGTCAGGACAAATTTCTGTCACCTGCCAGTCCCGCAGCCTCTCAGACCCAACCAAGTAAACACAGAGACTTATATTGCTTACAAACTGTATGGCCATGGCAAGCTTCTTGCTAACTGTTCTTACAGCTTAAATTAATCCATTTCCATTAATCTATACCTTGCCACATGGCTCGTGGCTTACCAGCATCTTCACATGCTGTTTGTCATCATGGCGGCTGGCAGTGTCTCTGATTCAGCCTTCCACTTCTCAGCTTTATTCTTCTCCTTGTCCAGCCTATATTTCCTGCCTGGCCACTGGCCAATCAGTGATTTATTTATTGACCAATCAGCAACACATTTGCCATACAGAACATCCCACAGCAAATATGTGTATCTATTAATTCAGATTGGAAAATGAAGAGCACATGGGTAGAAATACATAGTTATGAAAAATGTAGGTTATTTTTATACAACCACTCCCAAAATTCAGATAGGATGTAGGGAGATGTTGCTCAGTGTGAAGATATTTGCAGATGAATGGGTTGAACTGCTGTAGCTGAGAATTAACTATATTATAATGGGTTAAATGATATAACAGAATCCATAGATACACAATATATTGTATTTTATAAAACGAGCTTTGAGTTATTTGAGTAATGTGAAAATTTCATTATCAGCTAATTAACTTTGTTTC
This sequence comes from Peromyscus californicus insignis, assembly GCF_007827085.1. Classification (NCBI taxonomy): domain Eukaryota; kingdom Metazoa; phylum Chordata; class Mammalia; order Rodentia; family Cricetidae; genus Peromyscus; species Peromyscus californicus. The sequence continues at coordinate 17,137,414 of NW_026294413.1, read as the reverse complement.
TGATTTGGGGGTGTGGTTCTAATATTTAAAAAGGTAAAGGTCAGTATCAACATAGACTCAGGGAAAATTCTGGTCTCATGTATAATATACCTTTCATATTTTGCTTAGCTCAACTTATTTTGTAAAATCCCTAGAGATGTGAAAAATTATTACTCAGTAAGCTGACCTACAAAAATCTCTATTCTGAGGAATATGTGTTTAGCTTTTAGAGGTACGACTTTGCACTGGTAAAGCTGACATTCTCCATTACTGTTCTGCTTTTTATAGTGCAGGCTTCCAATGACCACATGAATTCACAGGTTAGTTCATGTATGGGAAGGCCAACTGACAGGAGAATCACTGAAAGCAGTTCAATATCAGATTCACCCGGCCTTGAGAGCACAGAATGTCCTATGTGTAATTAAAGTATTTTTGTTGGAGTTTCACTGTGTAGCCAGGTGGAATAAAAATTAACAGTTCTACATTTCCAAGAATTAATCCACCATAAATTATCCAAATATTTTTTAAAACAAATTACAATTGGATTATTTGGTGTCTTGATGTCTGGTTTCCTGAATTCTTTATATATTTTGGAGATCAGCCCTCTGTCAGATGTGGGGTCGGTGAAGATCTTTTCCCATTCTATAGGCTGTTGTTTTGTCATATTTATTGTGTCCTTTGCCTTATGGAAGCTTCTCAGTTTAAAGAGGTTCCATTTATTAATCATTGCTCTTAGTGTCAGTGTTACTCATGTTATATTTAGGAAGTAGTTTCCTGGGCCAATGTCTTCAAAACTAATTCCTACTTTCTCTTCTATCAAGTTCAGTGTAAATGGATTTATGTTGAGGTCTTTGATCCACTTGGACTTGAGTTTTGTCTATGGCAATAGTTGTGGATCTATTTGCAATCTTCTACATGTTGACATCCAGTTATGCCATCACCATTTGTTGAAGATGCTTTCTTTTTTCCATTGCATTTTTTTTTTATCAAAAATTAGGTGTTCATAGGTGTGTGGATTAATGTCAGGGTCTTCAATTCGATTCCATTGGTCCACATGTTGGTTTTTATGCCAGTACCAAGCTGTTTTTATTACTATAGCTCTATAGTAGAGCTTGAGGTCAGGGATGGTGATGCCTCCAGAGGTTGCTTTATTGTACAGGATTGGTTTTGTTTTTCCATACAAAGTTGAGTATTGTTTTTTCCAGGTCTGTGAAGAATTGTGTTGGGATTTTGATGGGGATTTTGTTAAATCTGTAGATTGCTTTTGATAAGACTGCCACTTTTACTATGCTAATCCTACCTATCCATGAGCAGGGGAGATATTTCCATTTTCTAATATCTTCTTTAATTTCTTTCTTCAGAGAATTAAAGTTCGATCTTATTCTGTAGACCAGACTGGCCTCAAACTCACAGAGGTCCTCCTGGCTCTGCCTCCTGAGTGCTGATATTAAAGGCCTGTGTCACCACTGCCAAGCTAAAGTTCCAGTCTTTCACTTGCTTAGTTAGAGTTACCCCAAGGTATTTTATACTATTTGTGGCTATTGTTAAGGGCAATGTTTCTCTGATTTCTTTCCCAGCCCATTTATCATTTTTATATAGGAGAGCTACTGATTTTTTTTGAGTTAATCTTGTGTCCTGATGCATAACTGAAGATGTTTATCAGCTGTAGGAATTCCCTGGTAGAATTTTTGGGATCACTTATATATACTATCATAGCAAAAGTTTGACTTTTTCCTTTCCAATTTTTTTTCATGATCTAATCCTGAGCCTTCTTTTTCTTTTTTTTCATTTTTCTTTATAAAGAAATTTTCTACTCACTCTACATACCATCCACAGATCCCACCTCCTCCCTCCTTCCACCCACCAGCCCTCTCTCCCAAGCCATCCCACATCCCCCAAATCAAAATCTCCCATGGGGAGTCAGCAGAGGCTGGCACAATGAGCCTAGGCAGGTCCAAGCACCTTCCCACTGAAGGCTGCACAAGGACACATGCTCAACTATGCTCATAGCAGTGTTGTTTGTAGTAGCCAGAACCTGGAAACAACCTAGATGTCCCTCAACTGAAGAATGGATAAAAAAAATGTGGCACATATACACAATGGAGTACTACTCAGCAGTTTTTCCTATGCTTTTCATAATTTTTCCCTTCTGAAATATCAGTTGTCTACAAAATGAAGGCTAAGTACAAAGCTCACTAAATTAATAACTAAAGGAAAAAATAGTAATATCAGATATCAAATGCAATATTGTATTTTATGCTCAACACATAAGTCCCACTTCTTAGTGAAAATCATAGCGACTAGAGCTAAAATATTCTGGGTCAGCAAAGTGGTTCAATTGGTAGAAGTGCTTACCACCAAGCCTGATGGCCTGCATTCAATCTCTGGAATTCAGATAATCAATTCTTCTAATATCTACATGTGCAATGCAACACACACCTTGCCCTACTTCACATACATATAATATAAACAAAAGATATACAAATATTTAAGTACTCTGATTTTCTTGAGAGGTGTCAAGACAGTACCTCCAAATGTCCGATTCCTCCCTCCACAAACAGTGGTGCAGTGCTGTGGGATGTTCTGTATGGCAAATGTGTTGCTGATTGGTCAATAAATAAGTCACTGATTGGTCAATGGCTAGGCAGGAAGTATAGGCGGAACAAGGAGGAGAATAAAGCTGGGAAGTGGAAGGCTGAGGCAGAGAGACACTGCCAGCTGCCATGATGACAAACAGCACGTGAAGATGCCGGTAAGCCACGAGCCATGTGGCAAGGTATAGATTTATAGAAATGGATTAATTTAAGCTGTAAGAACAGTTAGCAAGAAGCTTGCCATGACCATACAGTTTGTAACCAATATAAGTCTCTGTGTTTACTAGGTCGGGTCTGAGTGGCTGTGGGACTGGCAGGTGAGAGAGATTTGTCCTGACTGTGGGCCAGGCAGGAAAACTCTAGCTACAGTGCAGATTTTGCTATTTCAGGAAATTTTAGCAATCTCTGTGTATCACACAACCTTGGTAAAACCTTGTATATACATGTCCACTGTAACTTTAAAAGCTGGGAAAAACTATAGGAAGTCTATGTAACTAAAAGTAATGTGGGAGTGGTTTCTAGAGAGATGCTTCTTCTTTCAAGGTCACTGTCTGCTCTTCCAGAGATAGCAAGCTCAATTCCCAGCAGAACTGTCCGCAACTCCAATTTCATGAGATCTGATCTGTTGCACTTTGTGGTTTCTGTGGAACATGGGTACACAAGTGTTGCAAAGATATACATGTAGGCAAAACACCCATATAAACACTGTAAAAAAAAAATAAAACATAGTCTGAAAATGGGGTGATAATGTGGAACCCTTTCATGGTACAGATCCAAAATATCCCTTGGGACAACCTTTATGAGTGATTCTCTATTGACCTGATCATTCAGACAGTTCTGCTACAGCTAGGGAGATTATTATTTTTCATCTTCCATTTCATAACTTTTAGGACAATGTTATGACCAGTCTCCATTCATTCCACCCTCCCCGTCTTTTAGTACTAATTCATTTACATGTCAAGGGAACTGAACTTGGAATACTACGTAAGAAGATGGGAATGTATTTTCATAGACAGAGTAACCACTGAAGCAAGATTCTTGAAACATCTCTTCAATGTGTTTAAATCTTTATATTAAAAAGGAATTGTGTTATCACAGGTAAAACGCTATATATTTTGTCATAACCATTGAGATTACATTACATTAAGTAGAAAAATCCATTAAATTATTGAATATCAGTTATAATCATAATATATACAACTATAACAAACTAAAACTAGAAAAGGTATTTAAAAAATCATAGAAAATATTTTCAAGTGATTTTTTTCTTGTTTCTTTTAATTTACAGTATTCTCAGTCTCATATTAAGTATATTCACAATATTTATTTGATTTATTTAGGGATTTACTCTGTCTCTTGCTATATGGAGAATAAGAAAACATAACTATGTGTGGTGTCAATAATACTCTTATATAGTCAATGAACCAGGTGAGATGATTTGTGATCTCTATAGATTAATTTCACCTTCTTATTATTACTTTCAAGTGATTAATTCATGCTTAAAAGGAACCTAATTTAGCTGGTCGACAGAGGCGCACACCTTTAATCCCAGCACTCGGGAGGCAGAGCCAAAAGGATCTCTGTGAGTTCAAGGCCAGCCTGATTCACAGAGCGAGATCCAGGACAGGCACCAAAGCTGCATAGAGAAACCCAGTCTTGGAAAATGAAAAAACAAACAAACAAACAAACAAAAAACCAAACAAAAAAAGAACCTAACTTGTAAACAGGAGAAAAACAATCTCAAAGCATTGTAGAACAATGCATTTGGTGACAGTGTAATCCAGCACACTGTTTTCCGTTTATAGAAGTCAGGATATTTGCTCATTTAAATTACAGTGGTTAAAAGTAATTTTAAGGTGTCTTTCTACAAATCACCACAAATTTATAGGATGAAAACAATTGCCTTTTATTTGATTATGTTTGTGTAATCATAATTCTGACATAGTTTATTAGATTTATTAGATTCTCTTCTTAGTGTCCCAGAAAATGAATATAACAACACTGGCCTCAGTGTCTGGTGGTCAGTGTCTGGAGGTTTTGTAGTATAATGCATTTTGAGACTTTCCATCTTACTGAAAACACAATCTTACAAAGATATAGAAACTGTGGTCTCATTTTCTTGGTGGATCTCTGAACTGCTTCTTCTGAAACATCAATCCTCAAAACAATGGAAAATTTTTGAACTTCTCATTTAAATACTTTTTGACATATCATTTATTTGGCAGTGTAGGAAAAGAAATCTGACTTTAAAATTTTTATTTGATTAAATATACCCTGAGAGATAATCTTCCTATCATACTTCCAGCTGTGGCCCAAAGTGTTATGTCAGCCGTGCAGTGGCATCACACTTTCAAATTCTAAGGGCCAGAGTGTGTTACTGTAGGGAGTCAGTGTCCAGCTTCTGCCTACAATACTCCGCTTACCTAGGAAGTTCTTACGAACAAGACTTTATAATTATCATTAATCACTTGCAGAATGATCAGGATTTAAGTGATTTTTTTAGAAACCATGGTAATTTGTAATGCAAATAAGTTCATGAAACAAAGATCTTCCAGTAAATGTATTTGCCTTCATTTTTTAATAACTGATCTAACTAGACAAAAAAAAATGGAATAAAATCTCCCCCAGGAGTTTTAACAGTGCTTCATAAAATTCCAGGTGTCATTACAATGCTTCAGAGTTTTAATTATTTTTGATCAACATAAATTTGAGGTACTAAAATGAAATAAATTGTTATCTCATATTTTGTGGGGAAATGTTTTTTATATGTTTGGATATGGGCTTTATTTGACATAGTTACAATTAACAAGCATCAAAGCAAATATCACAAAATTCTGGTTATGTCTCTAAGCATATTATAGAGAAAATTCATGTGAAAATTAATAATCAAGTTGCAAAGTCCTTTCCAGATGTGAGCACTGTAACTCAATAGGTTAGGGAGCAGATAGAATGAAGAAATTGATTGAAAAATGATGCTCCCCTGTGAACGCTTAACTCTTCTGAGTGAGAAATATTTAGATGTTCTTTTAGCTGTGGTTACCAATCTCCAGATTTTTCATCTTTTAGGCTTTTTCCAGTAACTTTGAAGGCTATAAAGCTTGGAAGGGGTCTGTAATGTGTCTCTCTTGTTTGGAATACTTTAGTTTCTTGGGTTGAAAAACATAGAGAATGTTAACCAATGTGAACCCATTCTACCACTGAACAATTTTATCAAACAAATACAACTCATATTTCTACTGAAATATAGACATATAAACAGATATAGATGTGTATATTGATAGAGATTAAAAAGTAGAGAAAAAAGATAAATGATATAGATAGATACATAGATACATAGATACATAGATACATAGATACATAGGTATAGATGGATGAGTAGACAAATAGATATAGATGATAGGTAACAGAGAGATGATAGAGAGATAGATAGAGAGAAAGATAAAAACAGAAAAAAGGTTGGAGATGGGAAGGGAGAGGGGGAGTAGGAGATGGATAGGGATGATAGGGTTCTCTGTTGAGTCTGTTCTACTAGAAAGTTTTGACAAATAAAACAGTCACTAAGTATATTCTAAACAATTGAACAAGTAAACTATTTTATATAAAGGACATTCAGAGTGTTTTCTATCTTTATTGGAAAAGTCTATTTCTCTAGTCCAACACTATCTTACATGAGAGTCCTTTCTGCATAACATTACTGAGCACTTGAAATTAAGCTTCAAAAATTAAAAGGATATTTAATATTGAATGTTTAATGAAAACCTAGACAAAATATGCCATTACTACCTTTATATTGATGCATCAAAAATACTTTGGAATAAATAATTTAATACAATAATTTGCTTTCCTAGAAAATACTTTTTTGAGCATTTCATACATGAGCGATACACCTGTGGTACTCCTGCCAATCTCTGCGGCTTCCAATTCTTCCATAATTATTATTACATGTACACACATATATGTATTTATATGCATGGGTGTGTCTGCAATCTATCCAGTCCATTTAGTGTTGTACATATATGCATGTGTCCAGAGGATTAGATAACTTCTGTGGGAGCTCATCATTAGAGAAAATTAAGTCATCCTTTTCCAAGGTGCTGTTTTTATGTCCACACTGATATGACAACTGCAGGTGTCATTATGATGATTTTTCTCAAGCTACCATGTTGTAGAGATGTTATAAGTACATATTCCATATTTCAGCATGTCTAGAGGACACACTCCAGGTGTGAGAGTCTTGGTACTTTGATTCTTAATAATCTTTCAAGGTTTTCTTCTATAACATTCCCTGAGCCTTAGGTGCAGAGGTTGCAGTGAAGATGTATTACTTGGGCCTGGGCACCTCAGTAACTTCTTTTCTGTATTTTGATTGTTTGTGGGTTTCTTTCAATATTTGTTGCAAACAGAAACTTTTTTGACAAGGAGTGAATGGGTGTTATATGGGAGTATAAAGTAAGTATTTAGAATATATTTAGACATTATAATTATTTAGGAAAATGGCATTAGTAGGTTCTTGCAGCATGAATCTTAAAAGGTCTTATTAATAAAAAACTCAGGAGCCAGATATTGGGGTGAATGCTGGAAGATCAGAGAGACAGAACACAAGCCACAGCAAACCTCATCTCGCCAACTTCTCAGCCTATCCTGTTTCTTCAAAATGGAAGCCTCTGAGTCCTCATCCAAATGGATCTCAGCTGAACTGCTGCTAGAATCCTAAAAGCTTAACAAGCTCTAGTTCCTGGTTTTCATGCCTTATATATCTTTCTGCTTCCTGCCATCGTCATGCCTGGCTGTTTCCAGTGTGGCTTTCAACCCGCAGAGATCCAGATGGATCTCTGCCTCCTGAATGCTAGGACTAACGGTGTGTGTGCCACCATTTTACATAGACCATCAATGTCTGTCTAGTGACTGTTCTATTCTCTGACCCCAGATAAGTTTATTAGGGTGCACAATATATTGGGGAACACAATATCACCACAGGTTCTCATCTTGGTTCCATAACTTTTCCAGTCTTGGGTAGTTGACTGGGTTTACAGACCATGCACAAATTGCATATTACAGATTTTATCTTAAATTACATTATATAGATGTTGGTCATCCCCATGATAAATGTGTTTGTATTGTGTGGTTTGAATATCTTGCTATCTATCCAGTTATGGTTGTTGTTTATAGGTGTGACCAACTATTTAGGCCTAATGGTTGCTTATTTCTCTTGGAATATAGCCCCTTCCAATATTATGGAAGCTGGTGTTAGAGAAGCAGCTTCCAGGTCAGTTCCATAAATCTAGTTGGATTTCTCCAAATCATGTGTCTGAAGAGGGCATTGTCTCCAGCAACAGGTCTTATTCAAGTTTTTTATTGTATACCTCAGTAAATACAATACATCAGTAAATACAATAGATCATATAATTTAGATTATTTTTATGGCTCTTCCAAAAGTTTCAGTTTTGTGTGTCTTCACAATATGTGTATTGCATAAATACATTGCAGATCGATAGAAAACGGTTCCTTTAAAATAATAAGGAAGTAATGGTTACAGAATTATCTTCATGTATGCTGTGAGATAATGCCCTTGCACACTGGTTTAATAAAATGCTGATTGGCCAGTAGCCAGGCAGGAAGTATAGGCAGGATGAGCAGATGAGGAGAATTCTGGGAAGTGGAAGGGCTGAGTCAGGGTCTCCAGCCAGACACAAAGGAAGCAAGATGACAAGGCAGAACTGAGATAAGGTACCAAGCTAGGTGGCTAAACATTGATAAGAATTATGGGTTCAGCCGGGCGGTGGTGGTGCATGCCTTTAATCCCAGCACTCAGGAGGTAGAGGCAGACAGATCTCTGTGAGTTCGAGGCCAGTCTGGTCTACAGCGCGAGATCCAGGAAAAGCGCAAAGCTACACAGAGAAACCCTGTCTCGAAAAACCAAAAAAAAAAAAAAAAAAAAAATTATGGGTTCAATTAATATAAGAGCTAGTCAGTAGTAAGCCTGAGCTAATGGCCAAGCAGTTATAATTGATATAATCCTGTGTGTGCTTACTTGGGGGATGCAAGTGGGAGAGATTTGTCCTGACCACTGGCCAGCTGGGACACAGAAAAACTTCTAACTACACATGTAAATGAACATTCAAATATCAAGACATACATTTTCTTTTGTGTTCAGATTTATAAAAAGATTATTTATAAGTAAATAATTCATCTTTTAAACATACTAAAAGAGCATCAAGTTTTAATATAAATGAAAATAAACAAAATAGATTGAAATGTAGGAACCCTATTTGCTTTTCTACTACAATGAAAAACAGAATAATCCATAAGTCTGCTGTAATCACATTTTCTCTTATACCAGATTATTCCACTTTTCCCTCTCACTTCTTCTCTCTTTCTTGGTCTGATAAACTAGAGGCAGTCTTCATCTCCTATGAATTTAGAAGTAGCTTTTTGCTTGCATCAGCACTGCCAGGCACAGGAGAAAACGAGAAATGGGCTATTGATATGCAAAGGAGAGCAATGTGGCTAGATTAAAGAAAACTGGCTATGTGCCAGTTATTTCCAAGATGGCTCATTAAAAATTCCCATTTGTTTAACTAAAGCAAAATATTAATGAATTTGCTGAGGAGAGCTTATAAAATACTGAAAAATTGAAAAGGGAGCAGACTGAAGGTTATGAGAACAATAATGTTTTAATAAATTTTCTTTCACTACTCATATTCAGGGGTGTGATCTCTTGCCTCATTTTTTTTATGAATACTTCCATTGTTGTAAGTGGACTCAAAATGAGCTTTCTCATGAGGAAATAATAAATTAGCATTGATAAAATATATTCAAAAGTGGTCTACTTTTAAATAAAATTAATAAGAAATGACCAAATGACTAAGCAAATTTGAGCAGTTGATGTTTCCTTAAAGACATTGGGAGGCAAACTTATTTAGCTTCCAAATTAGATCAGTGTGAAGAATCTTAAGGAAGACTTCTAGCTAAATAATAAAGGCTAATGATGACAATTGTTAGAAATCAAAGAGGAAGAAAATAGCGTTACCTCTCATTTTAGTATAAATACTTAATAAATACAAATAAATACTTAAATGTATGCTTAGTTTTGTCAAGCTGATATGCATAGAACATATTAATGCATAGATTTTAATTAGTATCTTTGTCTTTTGAGTACATGTTTTAACTTAAAATTATTTATGAACTATTTGGAGTTGTCAAAAAGGAATAGATATTGAAATGTATAATGTGTATATATCATGAAGTGGCTTAAAATTTTTTCTCAGTGAGCAGCATACAGAAACCTTGCCTGCATTGTACAATAATTAAAAATGGTTTGCCTGAGGTGAGATTATTTACAATATTATGTTCATTCCTCAAAAATTATACATAGAAAATTATTAAGAAGATACGTGATAGACCACATTTATAAACAATGATAGTACAATTTTAAACACTTTGCATTACTAAGCAAGAAACTTTTGAAAATAACAAGGCAAATATAAGTAAAGTCTAATGAGTAATAAAATGCAAAATAAAATAAACAATGAATTTCTTTTTAAATATAAGAGAAATTAGATTAATTTGATAAAATTTGATTAGTGTTTCTGGAAGTTTATAAAGGTTGAAATCATACTTCATTATAAAAATATGAAAATGCACATTAAAATATCAATAGATAAAGAATTAAATATATAATAGAAGATGTGCTGTTTAAGATTTGATACACTTCAAAAATGTAAATAATTTAAATTGATTTAATCAGATGAAGAAAATGTAAATATACTCAAAGAATAAAATGTAGTAGTTTCTAAAGCTTCTATAACATAACTCACAAACATATACCTTAATATCTTAAAGGTATATTATTATATAATTCCCAATTTATTAACAGTAAATAGTATATTCTTTAAATTATTTTTTAAGTAAAATTAGAATTGATTTTAAAAATAAAATAATATGATTATTAAATCAGAGACACACAGAAATGATGTTTATGGTTATATTTATTATTTAATATAATCCAGTGAATTTCACAATATAATACACGTTTTATTTAAAAAATTTTGTATATGTAGTCCCATGACAGCAAACACATGTACACAGAAAAACACACACACACTCAGATCAAGTAGAAGTTGTCTACTTTTTGTGCTCTGTATGAGTTTCAGAGATTTTTGTGAACAATATTGTAAGTAATTCTTTCAGGATACATTCAATGAATTTTGATCACATTATGAAACTAGAGACATTTCTTTAGATTGCCCTCCTTCCTTCTGTGTTTTCTGAGAAGTACATTTGATGGCTGAGACTCCAGTTGCCTTCTGAGGCTGTGAGCCAACTCTATAGGAAAGTCACATTTCTCTGAAAGGATGGACAAAAGAAACAGGGGCCAATGCTCACTTTGTAGAACTGATATGCTAGTTTGTTGTTCATATGTATCATGCTAGTTTATTCTTCTAGAGTATATATTCATACATGTTATTTACTGCTGCTCATTTTATTAACACAAACTATTGGAATTAAGCTAGTTGTCCATCAACAGATGAATAGATAAGAAAGAAATTGGCATATATAAAATAATGAAGGGTACACTAGCTGGTTATCTAGTAATAATGGGCAGCCATGAACACATATAGAAAAGTAACATACAGATTGAGCAGGTTATATTTATGTACACACACAAGAATATACATACATATGTATATATATATATAAAATTATAGATATATGTATATATATATGAATATGAACACACACCACACTACTCACACACACGTGTACACACACACACACACACACACACACACACACACACACACACATTCAAGGAGACCAAGGATGGATGTTTGGATTGAGAAAAGTGGCAAAAGAGAAACAATGCAATTGTATTATAATCTCACAAAAGAAAATAAATGGAATACTAGTCAGCTATAAGGTAAATTACATCACAGGATTTGAAGAAAAATGATGTACTTAGAATGTCTAATAATAAGAGAAGTCATACAATCTTAGAAAGAAATAGAACATGTTATTCCTCAACTGTGGAAGCTAGCAAATAACACACACACACACACACACACACACACACACACACACACACACACACTAGTAGGTATGCTATCAAATGTACACGTGGTTGCTGTATAATATTAAAAAAGTTTACAATCAGGGAATGAGGAAGGATTGACTCCAAGCAATGGACATGAGTTATGAAATCCGATAAATAGCTAATTTTTCTTTGTTTTAAATTTATCAAGGATTTGGGTTTTTGATGGTGGATAAGTATATAAAGCAAATGTAATGCTGAAAGCAGAAAATTTAATATGATGTCTCAAAACACCAATTCTAACTTAATGAAAGTTCATTGAGTTGTATAGATGTTGGATTTGTTTAATGTTGGAGGTGTTGTTTTCATTAATTAGATATATATTCAAATAAAGATTATAGAGTTCAAGTTAAATTGTTTCTTTTTTGACTTTATATGCATTCATATTTCAAAATATTTAATAACTACTTTTAAAACTAGTTTACTCTGTGCTAAATATGTTTTTACACAATACTCACCTGATATGACTTCTGAAGCTCACTTTAAAAATTGAGTATGACATGAAAATGTAATAACAAAATTGTGCAGGGAGAAGATAAGGAATTTAAAGTAATGCTCATGGTGTAATGCCTCTGAAATTATCTATGCTGTTATAATCATTAGACTTTGACTCTGAATGGGTCAAAAGCATCACATTAAGCATCTTTCAGAACACTCAAATTGTTATTCATCTGTCACACACACACCATTCTCACATCTTGGTTACTATGGGCAGTGTTGTGTTAAGGATAGGACAATAAAACTATGTTGAACAAAAGAGATAAAAGTTTACTATTTTTCTTAGAATTTTAGCAAATCACAACACTCTTTGTCTTTTTCACATGGGAAATCACTAGTTTGCTATGACACCATCAATGCCTTAGCTGATTATTTCAAATCTCACAAATGAGTATATAATCATACCTTCATTGTAATTTAATAAAATAACATAAATAATATGATCTATATTCTGGTACAATAAAGGTACAAATATTATAAGTACAATCAAACGTTCTACATTAATAGGGCCAAAATATTTAGTTCATTAAGTTACAGACTTGATGCAAACACCTACTAAGATTATTCTGATAAGTGGAAAAAGCATTAAAATCATTCTGACTGACTTTTTTTCTATACACATAAATCAGTGCATCACTCAGTCATCAACAGAAAATCTAGTTCATGTAATATATGGATGGCTATTAACAGAGAAATTCAGAATTGGTCAACAAGAAGAGAATAAACTCCTGTGAAGCTCTTAGCCCTAAATGGGATATTTTTATTTCTCACCTGAAAGCTCAGAAGAGTGGACAGTGAAAGAAAAAGGAGGTGGATGACTGGCCACAGCAGGGTAGATGCACAAATGAACACAGAGCACTTTCGACTATAATATGCACAAGTCCTGCACAAGCTCAAGAGAAACAGAGTCACAGCATTAGGGTGGAGGACAGTATAATACTAGACTTAGCTAAGGCGTTACAGACATTTGAGAGCTGCTGGGAAAGAAAGCCTTTTTGCTTTTTATTGTTGCTCTTGTCAGTGTGGGTTGTTTTGTTTATTTTTGCTGTCGTTGTTGTTGTTGTTGTTGTTTTTAATGGTATGAATTCTGGCTAGCAACCACACTACAGAGGATTTCACATACCCATGAATAGTTGGCCACACAAATTACATTAAATGGAGAGAAAGAGAGATTGGAAAGAGGAACTTCATTTGGATAGATAGGGAGGGAAATGGATGTGGTTAACATGATCAAAATACAGTATATGAAATTGTCAAAGAAATGATAAAATATTATTAAAAATAAGAAAAAGGATGTGAGTAAGAATTCTCAAAGTAAGACCTTCCTAGCAGTGAAATAATTCTATGAAAAACTTAAGTTTCATTTCATTATTCCTTGATCTTCCTGCCATAATGGAAATTTCTATTCTTATTTTTTGAATGTAAACTTTAGCTCATCACAAAATTTTCTGAAATGTACAAAGTACTATTAAACACCCCTTACAACTCTGCTCAACCACCCATGTTACCAAAAGGAACTCCTAGAAAGAAGGGTCAATTTTTTTATGATTGATAGACTAAAAATTAACATTGTTGTCCTCCGTGGTTCAGTTTATCTTGGGGTTTATACATTACATAGGCTTTTAAAATACTCATACCGATATGTATCACTAATTAGCAGATATGTCTTTTTATTCCTAAGAGGGTTTTGTACTCTACTGCTGTGGTCCAGTCCCAGCCTGGGTTTAAATCCTGAGACAGGGAAGGCGCGTCGTCAGTGCAAAGAAAAGAATTGTCCGACCACCAGATGAGTTTCACACAAGCATCCAGCCCCTAATAGGTCCAGCCATCATTGTTTATACATCAAAAACAAGTATGGTTTTCCTCATTAACAAGTTTTTTCCCATCCTACAATGTTAACCTCTGGCAAAAACAAATATGTCAAATATGTTTTCTCCCAACTTTTTCATCAAAACGTTTTTAAGCAAATAACAACACTTACCATTTGCTTAGCTTGGACAAATAATCGAGCCAGGTATATCCTGTCTTGACAAAACTAAAAGGTGATTGACATAGGCACATATTTTCAACAACAACAATCCCGTTCAAAATATATTTACAGAAATAGGCATGATCTGCCTCTGATTCTGTCAACACTGAGTTAGAACAGCTCCTGGGGTCTGAAGTGACATCTGGCATTCCCAGACAAGAAACCTGAGAAACATCAGCTCACAAAGAATTTTAGAGGAAGATATTTGAGAACAAATGTGGTTTCCAGGGATGATCTCTTCTGTCCCATGCATGAATGAAAAAATGACATTAAACCACCTAGAGAATCATCAATCATTTTTAACAGAGAAGAGAGTGTGCAAGCCACACTGTTCTAACAGTATTCTGCACTGTTCCCAAAGTCCTTGCCAAGTGAGATTGTCCCTGTGGGCTTTTGCCTCATCTGGAGACTTGTGGGACAAGCACTCATATACTTGTCCAAAACTAGCCTGCATGGCTCCCAACATTCTGTTCTTATCTTTCTCTTTCCACTCATCTTTAGAAATCACTGATACACTTCTTCCACACTTTGGTCTACTGATAAGTGTCACATAATTGGAATCATATAATAAATATCTCTCACAAACCTGTTTCACTTGGTAATATTCAATTCTTTTTCCCTGTGTCTCTTCATGCTTTGAAAGCTCATTTCTGTTTAAACTTGAAGAATATTGCTTACTTTGTATGTTCCATAGCACACTTAAAGCATTTTCTTTTCTTCCAATGTTTTGCAAATAAAGTTAAAGTTGTTACAAATATCCATATGTCAATAAGAAGGAACAGAGTACAAAATGGGTTGATATAAATCAGTAAGTTAAAGATATTACAAAGCCATGAGATAATAATAAGTCTAGTTATAAGGGTAAAACTTATAGAAATGGAAAATGCATAATAGCCAAATCCTCAATTAAAATATTTAAAAAATGCCACAGAGAATAGCAACTCAATCCTATTCCCAAAACTTGCAAAAAAAGAGATTTTACAAAGATGCAGAGATGAGAATATAAACATTTTAGATTCTAACACAATAATCTATAACTCAAACTTAAGTAAACAAGATGTTTTTAATGCTGAACGTAACCTTCTCATATACATGTGATTGAGCAGGTTAATGGAAATTAATATTGCAGTCATTTTATAAAGAAGAAAATATAAAGAGAGAACAAGAAGAGCAAAACACATTAAGGTTCTGCACTGATTATTTATTTATTTGTGTGTGTGTGTGTGTGTGTGTGTGTGTGTGTGTGTGTGTGTGTGTGTGTGTTTTGGTTTTTCGAGACAGGGTTTCTCTGTGTAGCTTTGCACCTTTCCTGGGACTGACTCACTTGGTAGTCCAGACTGGCCTCGAACTCACAGAGATCTGCCTGCCTCTGCCTCCTGAGTGCTGGGATTAAAGACGCACCACCACTGCCCGGCTATTTATTTAATTATTATTTAGTTAGTTAGTTACCTATTGACCAGCTTGACACAAGCTAGGGTCATCTGAGAAGAGGGAGCCTCAACTGAGAAACTGCCTCCCCTAGACTGGCCTGTAGGCAAGTCCCTGCAGCATTTTCTTGACTAATGATTGATGTTGGAGGTCGAGTCCACTGTGGGCAGTGCCAGCCCTATGCGATTCATCTTGTACTGTAGAAGAAAGCAATCTGAAAAAGTCATTCAGGAGCCAGAGTGGGAAGCATGCTAGAAAGCAGAATCCCTCCATGGCTTCAGCTTCAGTTCCTTCTGTTAGGTTCCTTTTGTAGTCCCTGCCCAAACTAACCTACACAATCGACCACAGGGTATACGATGAAATAAACCTTTTCATCCCAATGTGGTTTGTTATCATGGTGTTTGTCACAGAGGCAAAGAACCAAACTAGAGCCAACCATTTAGCATGTCGTCCTTCATAAAATGAAGTCAAAGTGGATTAAAAAGTATTTAGTAGAGCTGGGTGTCTTGCCTTATGCCTGTAATTCCATTACTTGGCTAGGGTTCTATTTCCCTAGCATGTGTTTGGATTTCAGTTCAACTACCACACCATTAACTAAAATTTAATTAAATAAAGGAATATTTTCTTTTAGATAATGTGTCAATGTCTTTGCTTTCAGTAACATAATATAGAGTAAATAAAATCTGAAATAGATAACATTCAGGGGAGGGGTGATGAACATGGTGGTGTGATGTCCAGAGAGCGATGCCAGGCCTCTTCTCTATCAGGCTCCACCACAGTGTTTGGGACAAAGTCTCTCACAAATTCTGCATCTCACCCTTTCCAGTAACTTACTTAATCAGCAAGCCCTTGGGATCCACCTAATCCTGCTCCTTCAGCATTGGGTTTATTGCTGCTGTATCCCACCTGTTTTTTTTTTGGTGAATGCTCAGTTTCTGAACCCAGGTCCTTAGCTGCTTATCCACTAAACAATCTCTCAAGGTCCCTGGAGATATATTCATAAAAATGATTTTTCTTGATTGAAATCTCTATGTAATATTTATCTGTATCTAATGCATAGTTACATTTCAAAGTTCATTATCTGGTTGGTAATTCCTCATTCTTTCACTTGTTTAACTCCTGAAACAAAAACTATTTAGTACATTCAAGGTCTACAGTGGCTTAAGTTATGATATCTACAAATACTTTAGATTCTGATGTCATTATTAAACAGATTACTGTGCTCATAGTAACAAAAGTAAATTAAAATATTCTCTTTATACATTGAAGGTAACATTCATATCACAGCATAACCTTATGTTTTCCAGATCCACTGAAACTGTGATGTGAAATAATTCAGTGATCTCTTCTGAGTCAGTGACTTTTTAAAAACTTGAATGCTTAACTTCTGATTTTTAAAATATGCACAAACTTTTCCTGTTATATATGTCCCCCTTGTGTCTTTGTATAAATGTGTATTTCTCATTTTTCCACTGCAACTACAGCAGAAGCATAAATTCTATTATATTTGCAAACCTCAAATCAGTATTAAAAATGATAAACAACCTTTCTGCATTAGAAAATGGCCTTGTTGAAACCAAGTAGGAACTAGAGGCAATTAAATTCCTTTGTTGTTGTTGTTACTGTTTGATATAATGCTTTATTTTTCCAACTCTGTGTTTATAATGGGAAGAAAAATAAAGCAAGATGAACACTAATATTAATGAAACTCTTAAGCAAGTACTGGAGGTAGGATGTTTAACTGGAAAGAGAAAATCTGATATTGAGGAAAAGGGGACATGTGACTGTAAATGCCTATGTATACTTTGGCTTAGACACATATAGTGTCACACTAAGACTTCTCATATGTTGTCTTTATATGTCTAAGCTCTCTTCCCCAATCTTGATTCATCAAAATGTGTGTAGGTAGACTCACACGTAATTAGATTCACGGACAGCTACAAATAGAGGTGTGCATTTAAATAGGCATGCTGCTAAGACAAGTTAAAATAGTCTATCCACCATTCTCTCCGTTTGGCACTGAGAAGATAAAGAGATAGCAGAATGCAGAGGATGTTGAAAAATACCATCTCCTTGCAGTCTACCTCACATGGAAAAGAGAATGTGTGCACAATAGGAAGCCGATGGAACAAAGCTTGTTTCAACATTGCAACAGGAAATACAGAGATGTCAGATCAGACGCAATCTGAAAGTTATTGTGCCAAAAAGAGAAAGAGAAATGAAGCTTATCTCTTGTGTAATGGTTTTAATTTTTTTCAAAATATGTCTAACAGCCGTCGCCTCTGAAAAAATAAACTAAATTAATGTTGCTTCAAAGATATAATTTTTAAAGAATAATTTGAAAATTAAAAGACAACTCAAAACAGTAAAATAAATCTATATACTTTGTATCATATTAATAGTTTTTTTTCTAGTTGCTTGTGTATTTTCCTCAATGAAGACAAATATTGTTTATAAATTATGTAATATAAATTTGTAAGTATGGATCTTATAAATTATAAAAAAGCTTAACAATATTTGATAATATCATTTGATATAGTTTATTTCAAAATGATAGCCAGATAGGAGTGAAGACAGCAAGAGGAGTCTTTCATGGCCATCAAAGTAACAGTAAGTCACACTCTTGTAAGCACTTTTCACCTAAGGCTGGGCACTTTGGAAGGTGAGACTCAAGCACAGCATTGTGTCTTTCTTTTCCAAGTATTGCTGTAAACAGTGAGACTTAATGGCTCCATAGCTGAAAATGGGGAACTTTAGAAGATCACAGATCACTCCCATGCCACCATTTTTACAGTTTTACAAAACTGAAAATACTTCAACTCAGATTCAAGTTTTGTTTTTTGTGGTGATACTTTATTTGTGCTGAAATGTGGTAGTGTTTTATTTGTGCTTCAATAAGGTTTGCCTGGAGATCAGAGGAAACAACAAGTCATTTTAAGTAAATAAAGTCAGGCAGGACATGCCCTTAATCTGATCACTTAACAGGCAGGGTCTCTGTGTGTTCAAGGCCACACTAGGGAACAGAGCCAAGCGTGGTGACACACACCTTTAATCCCATTACCAACCATAGAGAACTGGAGGTCTGTATAGACAGGCAGTGATGAGGAAGTGATGTAGCTGGGCTAAAGCAGCCAATGAGAGGGCAGAACATCAAGGCAATGAAAGCCTGGGTAGACAGGAAGTCGTGGCATTTGGAAGATATAGAGCTAGTAAGGTAAGGTGGCTGGTGGCTATTCTTATTTCTCTGATCTCTAAGGCTTTCACTCTTATATTTGGCTCTGGGTTTTTTTTTTTATTTAATAAGACCATTTAGAAATTTGTCTACAGTTTCTTGTATTGAAAATATCCCTTTTTTATACAATATATCCTGATGATGTTGTCCCTTCTCTCTGCTCTACCTAGTTCCTTCCCACTTTCCCTCTCATCTAGATCTGCCATTTTCTCCCTCCCATTACAAAACAAAAGAGCTTCTAAAGCATAACATTAAAAAACATGGAGAGATCTCATACCAGTAACTTAACAGCACGCCTGAAAGTTCTCGAACAACAACAAAAAGTAGCCATACCCAAAAGGAATAGACAAAATAATGAAACTCCAGACCTAAATCAATAAAATAAGAACAAACACAAAACAAAGACTCAAAGAAACAAAGGGCTAGTTCTTTGATAATTTCAGTCAGAGAGACAAATCCCTAGCCAAATAAACTAAAAAGCTTAGAGAGAATATCCAAATTATTAAAATTAGAGATGGAAAGAAAGACAGAAAAAGACATTGAAAAAATCCAGAGCACCAAAAGGACATATTTTAAATTCTATATTTCACCAAACTGGAAAATATAAATTAAATGGAAAAGTTTCTTCATATATACCCTTTACCAAAATCAAATTAATATTAGACAAGCAATTTATGAAAACCTATATCCCCAATAGAAGCTGTAATTAAAAGTCTCTGAAACAAAAATGTCTAGGCTAAGTGGTTTTACTGTTAAATTCTAATATTTTTTAAATATTTTTTGTTAAATATATTCTTCTCTCATATATTATATCCCAACCACAGTTTCCTCCCAAATTCCTTTCCAGCACCCCACCCTCCATCAACTCCTCTCTTCCCTTCAGAAAAGGGTGGGCCTCCCAGGGATATCAACCCAACGTGGCACGTTAAGCTGCAACAAGACTAGGCACCTATACATCTCCACTCATATTAAGGCTGGATGAGGCAACTCCATAAGAAGAGAACGGTACCAAAAGCAGGATAAAGAATCAGGGACAATCCCCACTCTAAATCTTCTTAAGAACCACACAAGAAGATGAAGCTTCACAACTGTAATATATATTCAGAGGGCCTAGGTCAGACCTGTGCAGACTCCTTGATTATGGGTTCAGTCTCTGTGAGCCCTATGAGACCTGGTTAGTTGATTATTTGGATTTTCTTATAATATCCATGACCCCTCTGGCTCCTTACTCCCCCTCTTCTTCAGGATTCCCAGATAACCCCCTCATGTTTTGCTGTGAGTCTCCATCTGTTTCCATCAGATGCCGAGTGAAACATCTCTGATAACTGATGATGATTATGCTAGGCTCCTGTCTACGAGTATAGCAGAATATCATTAGGAACCATTTCATTGACTTTTTTTTCCCTTTTTTGAGGGTTGTGTTTGATATTATCCTAGGTCTCTGGGTTATCCTGCCTATGGATCCTAGCCCTCCAGTTAGGACTCCCTCCCATGGTATAGATCTCAAGCTGGACTAGTCATTGGTTGGCCATTCCCACAATTTCTAACCAGTTTTACCCCAGCACATTTTGTAGCCAGGAAAAAAAAAATGTAGGTTGAAGGTGTTGTGGCTAGGTTCATGTCCCAATCCTTTCACTAGAAGTCTTGTCAGGTTATAGGAGATGGACCATTCAGCCTCAATATCCTCCATTCCTAGGAGTCTTAGTTAATGTCACCCTCATAGATTCCTAGGAGTTTCCATTGAATTAGGTTTCTATCTCATCCCCTCAATTCCCCCCAGTTCTGAGTACACTCTCCAACCATACTTCTCTCATCTAATCCCTCCTCTTCCTGTCTCCATTCATTCTCAGTCTACCACAATATCTATTCTATTTCCCCTTTCCAGAGAGATTCCCTTGAGCCTTCCTTGTTACTTAGCCTTTCTGGGTCTGTGGACTACAGCATGATTATCCTTTACATTACAACTAATACCCTCTTATATGTGAGTATATACCATGCTTATCTTTCTGGGTCTGGGTTACCTCACTCAAAATGATCTTTTCTAGTTCCATCCATTTGTCTGAAAATTTTATGATGTTATTTTTTAACAGCTAAGTAATATTCCATTGTGTAAATGTACCACATTTTCTTTATCTATTCTTCAGTTTAGAAACGTCTAGTTTTTCTTTTCCAGTTTCTGCCTATTACAAATAAAGTTGCTGTTATGAACATAGTTGAGCAAATGTCATTGCTGTGGGATGGTCTGTATGTCAAATGTGTTGCTGATTGGTCAATGAATAAATCACTGATTGGTCAGTGGCCAGGCAGGAAATATAGGCGGGACTAACAGAGAGGAGAATGGAGAGAACAGGAAGCTGGGTGAGAGGGACACTGCCAGCCGCCATCAGGACAAGGAAGATGTAAAGTACCAGTAAGCCACAAGCCACGTGGCAAGGTATAGATTAATAGAAATGGATTAATTTAAGCTGTAAGAACAGTTAGCAAGAAGCCTGCCACGGCCATACAGTTTGTAACCAATATAAGTCTCTGTGTTTATTTGGTTGGGTTTGAGGGGCTGTGGGACAGGCAGGTGAGAGAGATTTGTCCTGACTGTGGGCCAGGCAGGAAAACTCTAGCTACATGTCATTGTGGTAGGATTGAGCATCCTTTGGGTATATGCTCTAATGTATATGTTCAGTCTTCAGGTAGATCATTTCCAAGTTTTTGGAGAAACAGCCATATTGATTTCCAATGTGACTGTACAAGTTTGCACTCACACCATCAATGGAGGAGTATTCCCCTTGCCCCATATTCTCATCAGCATGAGCTGTCACTTGTGCTTTTGAATTTAGCCATTCTGACAGGTGTAAGGTAGAATCTCAGAATCCTTTTGATTTGCATTTTCCTGATGCTAAGAATGTTGAACATTTCTTTAAGTGCTTCTTTGCCATTTGAGATTTCTCTGTTGTGAATTTTCTGTTTAGATCATACCCTATTTTTAATGGAATTATTTGAGTCTTTTGATATCTAGTTTGTGAAGTTCTTCATATATTTTAGTTATTAGCCCTCTGTCAGATGTGGAGTTAGTGAATCCCCCCCCATTCTACAGGTTGCCATTTTGTCCTATTGATGGTATCCTGTGCCTTACAGAAACTTTTCAGCTTCATGAGGTCCATTGTTAGTATCTGTGTTATTGGCGTTCTATGCAGGAACTGACCTCTGGTGCCAATTAATTGAAGGCTGTTCCTTACTTTTTCTATCAGGTTTAGTATATCTGCTTTTACATCGAGGTATTTGATCCACATAGACTTGAATTTTGTGCAGATAATAGATATGGATCTATTTGCATTCATCTACATGCGGACATTCAGTTAAGACAGGATCATTTGTTGAAGATGCTTTCTTTTTTTTCATTGTATACTTTTGACATCTTTGTCAAAAATCAAGTGTCCTAAGTGTGTGGATTTACCATTGGGTCTTTGATTCTATTCCATTGATCAATATGTATTTTTGTAAAAAAAAAAAAATACCAATACCTTGTTCTTTCAAGGTCTGTAAAGAATTGTGGTGGAATTTTGATGGGGATTGCAGTGAATTTGTAGATTGGTTTTCATAGGATTGTCATTTTTACTATGTTAATCCTATAGATTCATGAACATGGGCAATCTTTCAGTCTTCTGATATCTCTTCCAATTTCTTTCTTCGAAGACTTGAAGTTCTTGTCATACAGTTCTTTCACTTGCTTGGTTAAAGTTATCCCAAGATATTTTTTTATTATTTGTGGCTATTATGAAGGGTTTTATTTTCCTTGATTCTTTCTCAACCTGTTTATAGTTTGTACATAGGATGTATACTGATTACTTTTTTTTTTAGTTAATCCTGTATCTAGCCACTTCACTGAATGCGTTTATCAGATATAGGAGTTCCCTGGTACAGCTTTTGGGGTTGCTAATGTGTGCTATCATATCAACTACTAATAATGATACTTTGACTTCTTCCTTTAAATTTGTATCCCTTTGATAACCTTCACTTGTCTTCTTACTCTACCTAGAATGTCAAGTACTATATTTTATAAATATGGAGAGAGTGGAAAGCCTTGTCTTGTTTCTTATTTTAGTGGTATTGCTTTGAGTTTCTCTCCAGTTAATTTGGTATTGGCTGTTGCTTGCTGTATATTGCTTTTATTATGTTTAGGTATGTCCCTTTTAACTCTGGTCTCTGGAAAACTTTTATCACGAAGAGGTGCTGAATTTTGTGAAAGGCCTTTTCATCATCGAATGAGATTATCATGTTTCTTTTTCTTTCAGTTTGTTTATATGGTGAATTACATTGACAAATATTTGTATTTTGAACCATTCTTGTATCTCTTGGAATAGTCAACTTTTATTCAATTTTCTATGTTGCTTTATAGCACTTCCTCCCCCTCTCTCTCTTTCTCTCAATAATATATATGTATTATATTTACTATATATATCATATATATGTATGTATACATATATATGTATAATGTAATACATTATATTTTGAAAGTTGTATACTATATATTCATGAACACATGTGGATATCCCCAGTCCTAACTACCACAATAATTATATGATTATTTTATATCAATGGCAGTGGTCATACACAGAGGCATTATCTTTATGTTTATAATCTCTGATAAAATAATCAAAGGTTCCTTGGAGAATGGGCAATTTTCAGCACCAGCACATGACATTGGGGTTCTCTCAATTTTAGAAAATAAAGAAGAGCTAGGGACTGGAGAGATTTCTCTGATTATAATATCAGTTATGAATGGTTGACATCTACTAGACTACATGAGGACTTATCTTCACATGTCCTTTCCCCCAACACATAAACACATAATTAAACTAATGCATGTTTCTTTCCAATTAAAAAGCTCAAAGAATTTTGAGTTCATGTAGTTGTGTAAATGACTGTGCATCAATTCAGTCCATTTAATAAATCAGAGAAACTAAGGTTGTTTGAATATTGCTTCCTACTTTTCACAACTTAGATTATTAATAAAAAAAATAACCAAGTTACATTCATGCACTTATTATTTGATACATTTAAAATTATAATCTATAAATTAAATTATTTATAAAGGTAGTAAAGATTCAAGACATGATCTTTCTGGTTCAAGTTAAACATAGATGAAGGTTTTCTTTCTAAGATTATGTATAAGGAATTACATTGCTCCTTTTTTGGTTAGTCATATGTTTGTTCGGCCTGCGTATATGTATGGACATCACTTCCAAGAAGTGTCCACTATGGCCACAAGAGGGCATTAGATCTCCTAAAACAGGAATTAGAACTGTGAGCAGCCATTTGATTGTTGGGAATTGAACCTGGGTTCTCTGCAAAAGCAATACGTCATTTTAACAGCTAAGTCATTTCTTGAGCCCAAACATTCAATTATTGCTACATATATTTTTTCTTATCTTAATATTTCATGAAGTAAAGGAGTTTTTAGTATTATCAAGGTTTTCTAATCACCCTATTTAGATTTCAGCCATAACCATGATATTGGATCCACAGTTCATTGAATTGAATACTGGGTTAAAATCAAATAAAGGAAACAACATTTAATTAATACTGTGGCAACTAGACATTTAATGTTTCATATTTTCTTCAAGAGACCAACATTTAGTTTTACATTGGTTTCCCTTAGTGTATATGTATTGACTTATTTTTATATCCACTTTCTTCCTTCCCAAGTGTTTGTCTACAATAAAGGTCTTGTGTATGGCAGGCAAGGTAGAGTGTGTGTGCTTGTGCATCATATGTCTTTTTCTAGTGTGCTTGTGTCTTTTTCTAGTGTGCATGCGTGTTTATAAAACAAATGTTTGATCCTGAGTCTTGTAGAATGACCCTCAACATTTATTTTTGTCCAAATGAATGGAGGCTACTGTGATGTGCGATACAATACTCACAGAAATCTTAGTATCAACTTGCCAAAAGTAGTATTACCCGGGAAAATATATCTATTCACCGATGAGGGTGTTTCCAGATATTTTTTAATAATAAAGGAAGACCCATTCTGATATAGATTTCACCACCTCATGGGTTAGATCCCCAGGTTGAATAAATATGAGAATGTACTGGAGCAAGAAATTTCACCTCTTTCTGCTTTCTAACTCAGAATATAGGTTGACGAGCTGCCTGGTGTCACTATGGCTTTCTGGCCTTGCAGAACTCTATCCCCCAACTGTGAGCCTGAATCAGTGATTCCTTCATTAAGTTGTGCTTATCAAACATTTCTCATAACAAGGGATATTAAACATTAGTATCAGAGATAGTTTATGAAATTATTTTATATTACTGTTAATTCATATTAGGTTTGGAGTTTTATAATATAGTACTCTGTCATTTCTTTTTAAATAGTTCTGAATCTTTTAATCAAAACAAAATTCATCTGGTACATAGGAAAAATTAATGAATCTAGAAAAAGGTAAAAAGGTAACGTACTTATGATGCTTGATACTTCATTTTAATCATGTATTTAAGTGCTTTGCAGCTATTTGCTCAGAATTGCAAGATTTCTTCCTGGAGGCTGAATGCAGTGTTTCAAGACTCAAAGAATGAAAGAAAGAAAGAAAGAAAGAAAGAAAGAAAGAAAGAAAGAAAGAAAGAAAGAGAGAAAGGGAGAAAGAAAGAAAGAAAGAAAAAGAAAGAAAGAAAGAAGAGAGAGGGAGGGAGGGAGGAAGGAAGGAAGGAAGAAAAGACACTCACCAGAAGGAGTAAGGTATTGGAAAATGTAAAATGTATAGAACTGTTCCCCAGGGCAACATAAGCCTTTGCTGTGGAGAGGAGCCAGAGTGCAGCTATGTTAACTGTAAGATCTCTACAGGTACATTGTTTTGAGATTCACAATCAATGCTGCTCTGGGATTTTTCCTGATACAGCTGTCACTGAGATACTCACACTCTTTTGAGTAACTCAAAACATAGCACTAGTCAGCCAAGCTTGACTTAGATGGAATGAATGATTACTTTACGTCATACAGGTGTCCTATCTGGGATAAAAAAGTTTGTTCATGTTTTCCTAAGAAACATTTCACAGCAAGATATTGAATGATTTACTTTTTGTGTTTCTAATTTCTAAAATAGCTTCTAATATGCAGATTGATCACACCAAATTTTCAGATTACCTATGAATTGTTTTATATTTCTAAGTGTAATAAGTTTTAAGATCCTTTAAGTACTGTATAACTAGAATTTTGTGGCTATTTTATTATTGACATGACCTTTAGAAATAATAATAGATGGTTGATTTTCATTGGTAGAAATTCTGTAAAATGATAGTACAATACTGTCCAAAAATATTGCATCATTTGTTTGATTATTGTATTTAATGCCACTCATATGAGAAGAACTTTTTTTTCCTTATCTCAGATTCAATTTTATTGAATCTAAATTGTTGAAGGGGACCAAAATGAATGACATGGGTGGTACCTGCTGAGATTTATTTTATTATTACTCTGTGTCCGTATGCCTGCAACCCTGTAACAGGAGACCTCATCATGCAACCCTGTAACAGGAGACCTCATCATGCAACCCTGTAACAGGAGACCTCATCATGCAACCCTGTAACAGGAGACCTCATGACTCTATGTCTCTATGTTCTGACTGTACTATTTTAGGGAATTTCTGGGATATTTTTATAATTTCCTGTAAAAGTAATATTTTATTAAAGCATATTTATCAAAGAAACAAAACATAGTTTGCACCCAGAAAAAATTTTATCTAGGCAGGCAAATTTTTAGACTTAGTTTGTAAGAGCAGAATTAAAAAAGTCTTATCTTTCTTATAAATATATTTCTAATGTCAGAAGTTAATACAGTCAACTGATATTTATCTTAAGAGATTGTAAAATGCACATATTTCTAAAATTAATATTTTTAAATTTTATTTATAGATACAGTTTTGTAGAATGACCTTAATATGTTCTCTGGGTTTATCACTGATAGTGCATGTATTATAAAACATAAAACTTTTAAATAGATAAAAGTATGCACTCAGTTTTTAAATCACTAAACTCTCAATCACAATTATAATTAAACAATATCATGTAATTTTGCACATTTGTGTAAATAGATGTACTTTGTTACATTAAGGAGCTATGTTTTTTGTCATACAATTTAACTCATTAAGAATTCTATATACTTAACTGGGGGAGGGATCATGTGACCATGAAGCTGTTTTTCCAAGGACTAGTACACTCAACTCCATAATTTGTGGTAAGTGGACTGTATGTTCACTCTCCCAAGCAATTAAAAAAAAAAAAGACAATTCAATGACTAAAAATGCATATTAGGGTGCTGCCATTCATGTCTTGATCAAGTCATTTACCATTTAATTGGCAGATTACTTTATTGGAATAATTAAAAATGATTTTCGAAAAACTAGCCCAACAAGTTTTTAAAATTTACAAAATAAGGTTTTCTGAATATTTTTGCCCTTCCAGAATAATATATTTAAACATAACCTGAAATGTGAGGTTTTTAGCAGGTGGGGCATTTAGTCCTGAGTAGGCCCTCTAATGAATGGGACTAATATGAATGTTACACAGTATTTTATAAAAGAAGATTGCAGAAGCCAGGCAGCAGTGGTGCACACTTTTAATCCCAGCACTGAGAGGCAGAGCCAGACAGATCTCTGTGAATTTGAGGCCAGTCTGGTCTACAAAGCGAAATCCAGGACAGGCACAAAAACTATACAGAGAAACCCTGTCTTGAAAAACCAAAAAATAAAAAAAAAGGATTGCAGAAACCTGCTTGTTTCTTTATTGGGTGTGACAATAAATCTTGGTTCTTGACTGAAATTTGAATGAAATAATGTATAAGCCACCTGTGATGGTTGTAAGGGAATTCCCTCAACATCTTCCTTATTGTCTTTCTCTCTTCTAACCCTTCTCATCATTAAAGATTCACTTACCCTTGGCTACTTCATAACCAACTCTCTTAGCTTTGTGCCCTCCTCCTATTCCTATAAAGACTAATTTGGACTGCTCAACTGTTCTTTATAGCTAGAGTTTTCCTGCCTGGCCCACAGTCAGGACAAATCTCTGTCACCCGCCAGTCCCACAACTGCTCAGACCCAACCAAGTAAACACAAAGACTTATATTGCTTACAAACTGTATGGCCATGGCAGGCTTCTTGCTAACTGTTCTTATATCTTAAATTAACCCATTTCTATAAATCTATACCTTGCCATATGGCTCGTGGCTTACTGGCATCTTCACATGCTGCTTGTCTCTCCCACTCAGCCTTCCACTTCCCAGAATTCTCCTCTATCCTTGTCCTGCCTATACTTCCTGCCTGGCCACTAGCCAATCAGTGTTTTATTTATACAGAAGGATATCCACAGCAGTTCTTGGATGTGTTCATTGGAGTTAGGTCAGTGGAATTCCACTGAAATGTGGCTTACTTCCTAGATGTACATTCTTAAACATCTGATTCTGTTTCTCTCAGAATTCAAAGCTCCTTTCTAGGGTGGAAAATCATGCCAAATTCCTATCTCTGTCATCTCCATGCTGGGATTTTTTTTTTTTTAAGTGAGAAGAACATTTTAAATGTGGGCAGTACTTTGCGGTGACAGCAAGATGGAATGAGGGTTGAAGAAAAGACTTTACTTCATGCCTCGTTGCCTTCCTGTCTTCCCGTGGAGTTTATTTACCATGTGGTCAAGTTCATCTACCTTGTTTGTGAGTTTATCTACTTTATTGCTTACATTACCACTGCTATTTTGTTTTAGTTCCTTTTCTGATATCAAAACCCAGTTTCTTTAGACTTCCGATGTGGCCTGAAGACCAGTGACAGTTCAGAAGTCTTCCAGGGCTCCGTTTCAGTTTAGAAATTCTGAATTATCCATCCTCATGAATGAGATATTAGGGTTCTCTCAACCTTTCTGGTAGAAGAAGGTATGGTTAAGCTACCTAGGCCTTATCATGTAATCCATTCTAACACATCCTCTTTTTAAGTACACATTCTTTCTATGGTTATGTCCTTCAAACAATCAGAATAATACACTATATTAGGATGTGAGAGGACCTTATCCCTGAAGAAAAAGCCTTTTCCAGAAATCAAGTGTACACATACCTTCATTTTGGACTTTCCAAGCTCCTCAGCTGTGACAAGTAAATTTCTGTTGTTTATGAGCCCTCTAGGTTAGGCTGTTAGAGAAATCTGAACAGTCTAACACACAATCACTCTAAAATACATTCTGTGACAGAAGAGCTTCCCAGAAACATTATAATGTGTTTTCAGGCATGAGCATTCATTATTCCATAGCATCAGCCTAAAGGAGTTTTGAGCATCCTCTTCTATTCAGTAGTTTGATCAATACACATCTTCATTTTCAACTCAGCATGCGAACAGACATAAAATGAGAGCTACAAAACATGTTTGCCATCTCTGGATTTAGCTCAAATGCTCACGGATTTCTCTTATATTTTCATACTGTTTTCCCAAATTACTCTTCCTTTCAGCACTTTCAGAAAGTCAAAATATCTCTCATCTACCATTCTCAGAATGAATTTCTTGAATATTTTAAGGAAGAGGCAGTGTCCTTAAAGGGAAAGAGGCACTGTCAATTGTTACTATGGAATAAACCATGAGAAACTCATGTCAGTTCTCAAAAAATATTTTTCACGCCTGTGTCATAAATGTTCCTTAATACAGTAAATCCATCTGTGTTCAAGACAGCCTTATTTAAAGTTCTCATTCACAGTTAGCAACATTAATCATTAATTGTCTTTGTTGCTCTCTCCAAGAAGACACTTGTTTTGTAAAACTAAATAAACCTACACATAAACTCTCTGTGAAATATGTGTATTCAACTTTTGTTGTGAAATTAAGTGTGGAAACATACTGAAGTTTATCCTAAAGAAAAATATAATTGCACTAGACAGTCTATTAATTAGAAAATATTTATGAGCATAGTATAATATTATTCACTTTAATAAACTGTTGCATGGGATTACGTCTTTCATTTTACCAGATATTATCTAAATGTAAATATAAACAATATAACTTCAAACCATAATAAGAATGAAATAAAAATGTTTTGGAAAGTCCATTTGTTAATTTCAAAAGCAAACTTTTGGCACATAATTAATATGAAGATAGCATTAGAAATTTTAAATTATTAATTAATTATAATTATATCTCTTGTGTATACAGTCTTTTTTTATCTCTTTGTTCTTTTGGCTCTTTGGTGAGCCTGCCACTCAACTCCCAAATAAACCACATGGGGGCTTATTATTACTTATAAATGCTTGTCTTTAGCTTGTCTTTTCTAGCCAGTTTTTTTTTTTTTTATTTTAAATTATCCTGTCTATTTTCTGCCTCTGGGCCTTTACCTTTCTCTATTTCTGTATACCTTTCTGTACTTCTTTCTCCATGGCTTGCTGTATAGCTGGGTAGCTGGGCCTTGGAGTCTTCCTCTCTTCCTCTTTCTCTCTCTCCTTGATCCTCTCTTCTTTCTATTTATTCTCTCTGCCTGCCTGCCCAGCCTGTCCTTTCTCCTCTCTTGCTATTGGTCATTCAGCTGTTTATTAGACCATCAGTTGTTTTAGACAAGCATAGTAACACAGCTTCACAGAGTTAAACAAAAGCAATGCAACATAAGAGAATGCAATAAAACTTTGCATCATCTAGCCGGGCGGTGGTGGCGCACGCCTTTAATCCCAGCACTCCGGAGGCAGAGCCAGGCGGATCTCTGTGAGTTCGAGGCCAGCCTGGTCTCCAAAGCGAGTTCCAGGAAAGGCGCAAAGCTACACAGAGAAACCCTGTCTCGAAAAACCAAAAAAAAAAAAAAAAAAAAAACTTTGCATCATCAAAGAAATGTTCCACTGCATAAACAAATGTAACACATCTGAAAATAACATTCCATAACAGGGAGAAAGAGAGAGAGTGAGAGAGAGAGAGAGACAGAGAAAGAGACACAGAGAGAGAGACACACAGAGAGAGAGAGAGAGACAGAGAGAGAGAGAGGTGATATTTTATTTGTGCTGAAATGTGGTGATATTTTATTTGTATGTTAATAAATAAAGTTTGCCTGGAGATCAGAGGAAATAACAAGCCATTAACACAAAAGTCAGGCAGTGGTAGCACATGCTCTTATTCTGATCACGTGGCAGTCAGGGTCTCTCTATGTGTTCAAGGACACACTAGGGAATAGCCAAGTGTGGTGACACATGCCTGTAATCCCAGTACCAACCATAGAGACCTGGAGGTCTGTACAGACAGGCAGTAACAAGGAAGTGAGGTAGCTGGGGTAAGAGCCAATGAGAGGGCAGAACAGCAAGGCAATAAAAGCCTAGGTAGACAGGAAGTAGCTCTCTTGGGAAGCTATGGCAGTGTGGTGAGTTAAGGTTAGCTGGTGGCTCTCACTGTTTCCTTGATCTCTAAGGCTTTCACCCCTACATTTGGCTCTGTGTTTCGTATTTAATAAGACCATTTAGAAATTCATCTACAAAAGAGAGAGAGAAAAAGAGAGAGAGAGAGAGAGAGAGAGAGAGAGAGAGAGAGAGAGAGAGAGAGAGACCGAGAGACGGGGAGACTGAGTGAGGAGACATAGAAATGAGAGATATTGAATGAGAAAAAAGAAAGTGAATAACAATGTTGTCAAAAATTCTGAAAATATTTTTTCTAGTAGTAACTAAAACTGTATGTTACATATATAGTTTTTGGTATTGTATAAAAAATAATTAGAACAAGTATGTGTGAGTTAATTTTCAACCTTATTCTAATTCTGTGTTGCTCTTGTCTTCTTTGTGGCAGGAATGCAATATGTTAGGTAGATTAATCATGTAATAAATGTCCTTAACTATGCACTGATCTTCAAGTTATGTAATGTACATACAAATTTCTACCAGAAAGCCTCCAAGGGTTTACACTTAGGATGTACTGGCCATGAAGATCAACTGGAGTAGATTATTTCTTAAAAAATAATTAACAATGCACCTCCTTTACTCACTATCTGCCATTATAAAATCATCAGCTAAATTTTAATCATTGTTATATAATCAATGCATTATTTGGAAAAAATATTATTTTGCCTGTGAATTTTCTATTTCCTTTCAGTCGTACTCTTTTGGGGTAAGCAAGGAAGTTCTACCCTAATAAACAGTTATAATAAATAATATCTTGAAACTCAGTGATTTTAGTAGGTCTTGAATCTTAATTCTTTATTTTTTTTTCTGAGATAGGGTTTCTCTGTGTAGTTTTTGTGCCTGTCCTGGATCCCATTCTTTAGACCATGCTGGCCTCGAACTCATAGAGATCCACCTGGCTCTACCTCTCAAGTGCTGGGATGAGAATATGCGCCACCACCGCCCGGCCCTTAGATCTTAATTCTTACTCTTCTACTCTTTATTTGTAAGAGTCTAGAAGAAGTGAAGTGCATTTTTAAACAAGTTTAGCTTATTTAGAATCTGACATTTGGGGTCTTTGCTCCAATATGTTATGTGTGCATTGTGTGCTTGTTTTCTGCATTTGCACTTGTGAATGTGTGTGAAAGCCTGTGATCAACATCAAGAGATTTTCCTCAGTTGCGCTCCACTTTTTTTTTTTTAAATTCTGCTCTCATACTAATGTATAAGAGACTAAATTAGTCCTCTCCTCACTCATCCAAGTTCTTGTCCCCACACTTCCAATTTCCACTTTCACTTTTTGAAATAGATCTTTCACTAATGAGAAGTACATCTTTACAGCTGTGTTAGTTGGCTAATGAGCTACAAGGACCCTTCTGTCTCTACTCAACCCTAAAAGCTATGGTTAGAGGAAGTTGCACAGTGTCTGGCTTTTTACAAAGTTCTATTGATCCAAATTTAGTGCCTAGTGTTTGCAAGGTTTGTTACCAACAGTGACATGTCTCTGCTCTTACACAGAGTGAAATTAAAGAAGCCTAGGATAGCATAAACAAAGTTGAATAAATATATTTGATAAGAAACTGATATGAATTCCTGAGATTATAAAAATGGATCCATTCATTAAATGTGCCTTTTTTTTGGTTCTATTCTGAAGTTATGGGGTACCGTCTCCTTTGAAAGTCATAATATCGTGCAATAATCTGCAAGTTCACAGTAGTGCCTTATTCCTCATCTGAGTAAACATCCAAAAGTACTTTGACATTTTTTGGCTTTGTTTTCCAGGGCATTGAGATGTTTTAACCATCTGTCCATAGCATCTTATGTGAAATTTGTAGTGAGTGAATGTGGTTAACACAAGCATTATTCTGTTGAGATAAGAGGTGGAATAAAAATAAACTCTTAAAATTTACTGGTATTATACAGTTTAAAGCCAGGTACTTGAGACTATCTATTCATGATTATATCAAGAATCAAAAGTCAAATTATAGGTTATTTGAATAAAATTCTGTGGATATCTGAACTTTAATTTTCTAATATTTCATTCATAGACTAGAATGAAAGCTCCCAGAATCACTCTTTATGTTTGAGAATGTCTATTTGATTATAAGAAACAGAAATAACTATAATAATGACCTTTTAAGAAAATTGATTTCCTTTCAATAAATCATAAAATATGTCATTTAATGTTCGTTTGTTACTTTCCCCTTCAATATAACAATTGACTCTTGTCTCACATGGTTGTTTGAATAAATTAAAAGGAAATGTACTGTACAACAATGAAAATTGAGAGATCAAATTTCTGTTTCTAGATTTTATTTATTTTGTAATCTCTCAAATATATTCTTATTTTAAATTTGCATAATTTAAGTTAATAGAATATACAAATTTATAGTATATTTATTCTTTTATCTTCACATTTTCCCTAATCATGTATTTTGAGAAAACATATACACAAGCAACAAAAATATTCATATATCTGTACACACACTCATGCACACACAGAAATGTAACAATAACAATAAAAACCCATTTTTCAAATTGAGAGTTGGGGCTATGATATGGGCTGGAGGAAGAAAAGGAAGATGAAAGTGATGTAATTTAATGTTAATTTTTTTTTAATTTTTATTTTTATTTTGCAATACAATTCAGTTCCACATATCAGCCACGGATTCCCTTGTTTTCCCCCCTATGGCCCCCCTCACCTTCCCCCCAGTCCACCCCCCATTCCCACCTCCTCCAGGGCAAAGCCTCCCCCACAGACTGAGATCAACCTGGCAGATTCAGTCCAGGCAGGTTCAGTCCCCTCCTCCCAGGCCGAGCCAAGCAATCCTGCATATGCCCCAGGTTTCAAACAGCCAACTCATAGAATGAGCACAGGACCTGGTCCCTCTGCCTAGATGCCTCCCAAACAGATCAAGCCAATCAACTGTCTCACCCATTCAGAGGGCCTGATCCAGTTGGTGACCCCTCAGCCATTGGTTCATAGTTCATGTGTTTCCATTTGTTTGGCTATTTGTCCCTGTGCTTTATCCAACCTTGGTCTCAACAATTCTCGCTCATATAAACCCTCCTCATTCTCGCTAATTGGACTCCCAGAGATCCACCCAGGGCCTAGCCATGGATCTCTGCATCTAGATACCTCAGAAGTTGGATGGGGTTTCTAGCATGACAATTAGGGTGTTTGGCCATCCCATCACCAGAGTAGGTCAGTTCGGGCTGTCTCTCGACCATTGCCAGCAGTCTGTTGTGGGGGTATCTTTGTGGATTTCTGTGGGCCTCTCTAGCACTTTGCTTCTTCCTAGTCTCATGTGGTCTTCATTTACCATGGTCTCCTATTCCTTGTTCTCCCTCTCTGTTGTTGATCCAGCTGGGATCTCCCGCTCCCCCAAGCTCTCTTTCCCTCGACCCTCGCCCTTCATTACCCCCACTCATGTCCAGGCTGTTCATGTAGATCTCTTCCATTTCTCCGTCATTGGGTGATACCCGTGTCTTTCTTGGGGTCCTGTTTTCCAGGTAGCCTCCATGGTGATGTGAGTAGCAGTCCAGTCATCCTTATTCCACATCTAGTATCCTCCTATGAGTAAGTACATACCATGTTTTTCTTTCTGAGTCTGGGTTACCTCACTTAGAATGGCAATCTTACCAAAAGCAATCTACAGATTCAATGCAATCCCCATGAAAATACCAACACAATTCTTCACAGACCTGGAAAGAATAATACTCAACTTCATATGAAAAAACAAAAAACCCAGGATAGCCAAAAGAATTCTGTACAATAACACAACCTCTGGAGGCATCACGATCCCTGATTTCAAGCTCTACTATAGAGCTACAGTAATAAAAACAGCTTGGTACTGGCATAAAAACCGACATGTGGATCAATGGAATCAAACTGAAGACCCTGACATTAATCTGCACACCTATGAACATATAATTTTTGACAAAGAAGCCAAAAGTGCACAATGGAAAAAAGAAAGCATCTTCAACAAATGGTGCTGGCATAACTGGATGTCAACATGTAGAAGGCTGCAAATAGATCCATATCTACCACTGTGCACAAAACTTAAGTCCAAGTGGATCAAGGACCTCAACATAAATCCAGCTACTCTGAACCTGCTAGAAGAGAAAGTAGGAAGTAGTCTTGAACGCATTGGTATTGGAGATCACTTCCTAAATAGAACACCAGTAGCACAGACACTGAGAGAAACAATCAATCAATGGGACCACTTGAAACTGAGAAGCTTTTGTAGAGCAAAGGATACGGTCAACAAGGCAAAGCGACAGCCTACAGAATGGGAAAAGGTCTTCACCAACCCCATATCTGACAGAGGACTGATATCCAGAATATATAAGGAACTCAAGAAATTAGACATCAAAATGCCCAACAGTCCAATTAAGAAATGGGCTATAGTACTAAACAGAGAATTCTCAACAGAGGAAACTCAAATGGCTGAAAGACATTTAAGGAATTGCTCAACATCCCTAATGTTAATTTTAAAAATTTGAAGATAATTCTTTCTAACTAATAAATTAAAACCTAACCACAATAAGTATAAGACAATAAGGAAATATTTGTCAATAATTTGGTTATTTCCAGTTAATGGATGTCTCAGATATTAAAACTCAACTTATTTTGGCTGTAAGCCTAGTTTTGAATGGCTGAGGTGTCTCTGCTAACTAGAGACAGAAAAGATATGGAAGAGAGTTGGGGAGAAACTGGGAGGAGTTAGCAGAGGGGAAACCATAGTCAGAATATATGAAAAAAAATCTATTTTTAGTAATAGAAAAAAATCTATGTATATTTCAAAGGGTGATTATTTGTTTTTTTAAATACATTTACTTTCATTGATTTTTAAGACTGTCCTTCCATATTAAAATGATAATATTGGATTTTAGGAATTTATCTGACTTACAAGTTTATTTGCATATGGTTTTGATTTTTATCAGTATATCTTAGACCCATATAGGCTCCATGATTGTTGCTTCACTCTCTATGAGCCCCAAAGAGCCCTGCTTAGTTGATTCAGTGAGCTGTGTTCTCATGATGTACTCAACCTGGGTTGCCACTAGGCACATACCTTCATATGGCATGTGCAAGTCCTAGTGTAACTTGTTATGTTGTGTTTGAGTGATATCCGAGTTATGCCTGGACTTTTGTGAAGGGAAATAGAGAAAGAGGAGGAATGGATCTCAGGGAAAGAGAAGATGGAGAGGTGGGACTGAAAGGAGAGGAGGGAGGGGTAACTATGGTCAGGATGTACTATATGAGAGAATGAATTAAAGAAAAAGAAAATAAAACATCTATCCATCTATTTAAAACAAGCATGTGGATTCAGTTCCTATGGTAATATTTTAATTGTACTGAAATGTGATTTTATTTGTATGTTAATAAATAAAGTTCCCTGGGGGTCAGAACTAATAGCAAGCCATAGAAGAAGCTGGGCAGTGGTGGTACACGCCTTTAATCCCAGTTCTTGGGAGGCAGAGCTAGGTGAATCTCTTTGTGTTCAAGGATATAGCCAACATGGAGACACATGCCTTTAATCTCAATACCAACTATAGAAGACCTGGAGGTCTGTACAGACAGGCAGCGAGGAAGAGGTCATGTGGTTGGGTTTACAACCAATGAGAAGGCAGAATAGAAAGTCTATAAAAAAGGCAAATAGACAGGAAGTAGCTCTCTTGCTGAAGAGGACAACAGCAGCAGTGAAGGGTAAGTCTCTTAGCTCTGACCTCTTGGGCTTTCATCTCTGCATTGGCTCTGTGTTTCTTATTTAACAAGACTGTTCATCTACAAGTTCCCAAGCAACATCCTATATATTGTTCAACTCTGTACCAGATTAACAATTAATTTTTATCTTGCATATGATGAAATGGCAATTGTTTAGATTAAATTTAACTAAGTAAAAATGTATTTATTGGAAAGTTTATGTAGAATAAAAAAATAGAACTAAAACATACACAGGAATAAAGATAATACCAACAAACAGTGCTAGAAAAGCTGAATATGCATATGTGGAATAGTGAAAGCAATAGATGTCTTCAACCTTTGTGAGTTAATCAATGGAAAAAAATAATGTATAATATTTGGAGGGGATCACTAAAACTACCCTAACCAACAACATTAAAGAGGTTTAGCATGCATGATGTTGGTGAGATAGTCTATGCTCCAAACATAGGAGTTGGATGAACTGAGCTGTAACTACCAGTAAGACTCCTCACCAAAGACTAGCTCTCATATGACTGGAAAGTATTATGCAAGATGCCGAGGCATAAAGTAATTAATTGCACTACTAAACAGTGATGTCTTGGATACACAGCATTTATCAGCATGGCAAGTTATCCCTAAAAGTGCAATAGTTGAAAGTAACCAACAGCTTTCTAACAGCACCAAGACATACTCTCTAGGAGAGAAATCAAGCAAAGTACTATAAACATAGCCAACTACCCTGGCTTATTGACCATTAACCTAGTGGAGAACCCCACTACTGCTAGTTTCTCAAACCAGTATAATATCCACCTGTATTTTTAATACTGAACTTATTACCCCACAGATGGTGTAGCTCTCACCTCTCATCACAGAGGCTACTTTTTGCAGCAAATGAAGATTTTTCTTTTTATGTTGCAGAATATTAGTTGAAGTTGTGCTTCATTTGTTTATGCTGTGGAACATTTGTTTAATGATGCAAAGATGTGTTGCATTCTTTTATGTTGCATTTGTTTAACTCTGGGAAGCTCTGCTAATTTGCCTGACTAAATTACCTGGTTGGTCTAATAAAAAGCTGATCATCAAGCAGCCAGGCAGGAGGAATGATTGGCAGAGCTGGTAGGCAGAGACAATAAATAGGAGAAATTTGTGAAGAGAAGATCAAGGAACAAAAAAAGAAGAAAGGACTTCAGGGGCCAGCCAAACAGTTACACAGCAAACCAAGGAAGTAAAGAAAGGTATACAGAAATAGGGAAAGGTAAAAGCCCAGAGGCAAAAGATAGATGGGATAATGTAAGTTAAGAATAGCTGGTTAGATAGCGGGGGCGGTGGTGGCACACGCCTTTAACCCCAGCACTCGGGAGGCAGAGGCAGACAGATCTCTGTGAGTTCGAGGCCAGCCTGGTCTACAAAGTGAGTTCTAGGAAAGGTGCAAAACTACACAGAGAAACCCTGTCTCGAAACCTCCTCCCCCAAAAAAGGAATAGCTGGTTAGAAACAAGCCAAGCTAAGGCCAGACATTCATAAGTGTGAATAAGCCTCTGTATATTTATTTGGGAGCTGGGTAGTTGGGCCCAAAAAGACAAATAGTAAAGAAAAAACAACCAACAGCATTTATAGAAGGCCACAACTCCCCAAAATGCAGAGACTATCTAGTCATGGGTTATTCAGCTCTACTACATCTACAAAATGATTCTAATACCCATAGTCCAAGGAATATGAAATGAGATCAAGTAGAAAAATTATAATAGCAAGAGGACCATGACAGTATATCTGCTGTGAGATATTGTCTTCTATAGAAGAAAAGGAGGCTGCACCTAGAAATTGCAAAACATACGACTACAGAGTATGTACAATGTCAATACAAATGGACATTCCAATAAGGAATCTCACAAGGTCCAATGACTAAATGAACAGCCACAGGCCATCAATGCCTGCCAAGAGACGGCAGAGCAGTCTTCCCTATTGATAAGACACCCAAATTGTTATCTAATACTAAAGAGTCACCCCTAAAATCATACATAGTAGCAAAACTAAGGGAACTGAGAAGGTTGAAATTATATATTCATATGCATGTAAATTTCAAGAAATAATTAAAGAAAAGAGGACATGAATTTGAGGGGAAGTGAGGAAGGTATTCCAGGATATGGGGAGAGGTAGTGAATGACATAAAGATAGTATATATATATATATGACTTTTCACAAAATAAATTATAATTTTCTACATTATAAAGCTTGCTTATATATTAAATTTCTGAAATTTAATTTTATTTTTAATTTAAATATATATAGATATTTGAAAGTGATCTAAATAAAATCAACAAATAATAGGAAGAATGTGCCCTAACTGCCCATTACTTGTCACCAAACACAGTGTCTAGTACCAGGATTGGACCATTTCTAATTGTGTTGTTCGATAAATGTATCCCATGTGAATTACCAAACAATCCAGAGTATTGCCAAGATTATAATTTCCTCTCCACAAACTGATGACCATGCCCTATTGCTGAAGACAACACTTATAAAACTCATTGAAGATGGAGAAATTAAGCTGGTGCATACATAAAGCCTGTAACCCTGAGTTCTACCATCTTTGGTATAACAAAGTACTCTGCATTTGTCCTGCTCACTGTTTTATTCCTGTGAATGTATACTATGACCAGGGCAATTCTTACAAAAGAAAGAATTGAATTGGGAGCTTACTCATAGTTTTGGAGGTTTAATCCATTATTACCATGGCAGGGAACAAGGCAGAATACATGGTGCTGTAGCTGTAGCTGAGAACTTCATCATGATCTGTAGGAGAAGAGAGAAAGAGACACAGGGCTTGGCGTGGAGTTTTGGAACCTCAAAGCCCACCCCCAGTGACACATTTCCTCCAACAAGTCCTCACAGACTAATGCTTCTAATCCTTTCAAATAGTGCCACTCCCTGGTGATTAAGCATTCAAATATATGAACCTAGGGGAAACATTCTTACACAAGCCACTAAATTCTGCTTCCTGGCATAGGCTTGTAGATATATCACATGTCAAAAATGCATTCAGTACAACTTCAAAAGTCCCCATAGCCTATTACTGTCTCAAAATTATTGAAAAGCCTAATGACAAAATATTTTGTGAGACTCATGGCAATCTCTGTAATCCTCTGTAAGATGAAAATAAAAAAGCAGACACACACATTCAACATACATTGGCACAGAATTCACATTAACATTGCCAAAAGAAAGAAAGGGAATATAGCAAAGAAATACAGGACCAAAGTGAGAACATAAACCAGAAGAATAAATTCCAAATTCTACATCCCCATATTTGATGTCAAAGCACTCTTCAGATCTCCAACTCCTTGCAGCTTTGTTTAGTGCACCGTACTTCTTCTTGGACTGGTTCTACATTCAGTCTGCAGCTTTTATTGGTGGGTATCCCATGACCCTGGCATCTCTAACATCTCTAGATCTTCAACATAATCTAGGTTTTACCTTCACACCTTTATATTAATGGCTTGTCTGAAATTCTGTGCTAGGACATCCTGAACACAAACTTGTCTTCAGTGGCTTTCTTTAGTCAAGGAGGGAGAATCCACAGGCCCTTTCTTGTATTCCTGACTCTATAGCTAGAATCATAGCTGAAGTTCCCAAGTTCTGTTGAATGATGAGACTAGAACTTGGCCCCCTCCTCCAATTACATTTGAATCAACATTTCGCTATTGATTTCTTTCACTGCTTACACTTTCCTTTAACTCCTTTTCACAAGTTGGAAGCTTAGCTGTTTAGGGTCATGCTCAAAAGTAACCCCTTCCTTTATGCCATTAATATTAGGCTTTTCTTTCTTTGCTTTTTTATATCATTGAGCACAGTACTAGGCTCCCAAATGACATTTCCTGGTGTGCTTTTTCTCCTTCAACTGTATACTTTGTTTTTCTTTGTCTTGCTTGCTGCTTTTCATTATAGATATACATAATAGTTATTACAAATAACTGCAATACAGTGTCAATACTAGGTTGTCTTTAAATCCCCTCTATCAATTATATTAATGCAAAAGTCTTCAATTTAGACTCAGGCATATTTTAGTACAGTGCCAGAAAGCAGCCACATTCTCTACCAAAATACAACATTTTAGGACACTTATATTCTTCCCCTCTTTAACCTTTTGAACCTTTCCATTATAATTCACATGACTTCTAGCATTACTGTTTTCCATGCTATGTCTAGAGTGGTGCATTAAATCCTGTTTAAAGTGTTCAAACATTTTACTAATCCAAGGTCCCAAAGTCTTCCACATTCCTCCAAACGAAAGCATAGTCAGGCCTATGACAGCAATACCATAGTCCTGCTACCTAATTTTGTCTTAAGCCCTCTTCTATTACTGTGAAGTGACACCCTGACCAAGGCAATTGATAAAAAAAAAAGCATTTATTGGCTTGCTTATACTTTCAGACATTTAGTCCATTATCATCATGCCTGGGGATATGGCTGCATGTGTGTTACTAGAGCAGAAGCTCAGAATTACATCCTGATCTACAGGACAGTACAGGAGAGAGAGAGAGAGAGAGAGAGAGAGAGAGAGAGAGAGAGAGAGAGAGAGAGAGAGAGAGAGAGAGAGAGAGAGAAATGGGGTTGGCATGGGCTTTAGAAAACTTAAAGCCCACTCCCACTCCCCCAGTGACAAACTTCCTTTACAAGGGTACAACTCCTAATCCTTCCAATCATTTCAAATAGTGCCACTCTCTGCAGACTAAGCATTTGAATATATGAGCCAATGGAGGATATTCTTATTCAATCCACCATAACATTTTAACAAAGGAGAAATATAAACACCAACTCAGCTACACACTCTTTGATCTACAATGGTTTCTTCCCTGAAAGATATGCTGTTTTTATGATGACTTAAAGACTGTGGAAATAGCTAAATGACATCTGATTTGCCTTAAGTCCTAGTCAAAGAGATGGAACTAATACAAAACCCTGGTTGGGTGACCAAGACCCAGAGACTATACAGCACAGGGCAGTGCTTCTCAACTTATGAGTAACAACCTCTTTGGCAGACCTCTATCTCCAAAATATTTATTTTACAATTCGCAACAGTAGCAAAATCACATTATGAAGTAAGCAACAAAAATAACTTTATGGCTGAGGGTCATCACAACATAGCACTAGGAAGGTTGAGAACCAGTGGCCCAGAGACATAGGGTAAAACCAAGTACTACTGTTCTTAAAAATATATCTAGCAATAAATGACTTTTAATGATTTGCTGCTATACTTGTGGTGGTGGTTTGAAAGAAAATGCCTCCCCAAAGGGAGTGGTACAATTAAGACATACAGCTTTGTCAGAGTGGATGTGGACTTGTTAGAAGAACTGTATCATTGTGTAGGCAAACTTTTGGGTATCATATATTGCTTAAGCCATACCCAATGTCTTAGACACTTCTTTTTTCCTGTGTAAGATGTAGAACTCTCAGCTACCTCTGCAGCACCATGATGATAATGGACTTAACCTCTGTATTGTAAATCACCCAATTAAATGTTTACTTTTATAAAAGTTGTCCTGGAGATGTATCTTCACAGCAATAGAAACCCTAACTATCACACTGGTAAATCAGGGCCTTGTTCAGGCATCATCAGAAAAGCTTCTTCCTGCAGCAGATTGGAACATGTACAGTGACCTACACCCAGACATGCAGAGAGAGAAAAACCTTAGAATTCTCAATCCTAAAAGAGGTGTTTCCAAACAATTAGTCTTCACAGGGCTCACAGAACACTGTGGAAGAGGGGGCAGCAAGAATGTAAGATACAGAGGGGAAAGAATACACCAAGAAAACAAGGGCTTCTAAGTCAACATGGTTAGATGTAAATATGAACTACCAGAAACTGAAGCAGCATGTGCAGGGCCTGCATGGGTGTGCACCAGGTTCTCTGTGTATATACTATGGCTTCCAGTTTAGTGTTTTTATGGGATTCTTTGGTGTAATTATGAATGCGTCTATGTTTTCTGTGTCTTCTTTTGGGTCCTTTGCTTCTGTTTGCTTTCTACAATTCAGATTGCTTAGTTTTCATTTGATCTTAATATATTTTATTTCATGTTAATGTTTTATCTTTGAAACCTGTTTTCTAATGAGATACAGGGCAGAGTAGATCCAGATGGAAGGTGAGGTGGGAAGGAATAGGAAAGAGAAGCGAGTGGAATCCATAATCAGGATGCATTCTGTAAGAAAATTCTCTTCTCAATAAAAGGGAAAAAGTACACATAGAAGCATTATGGTTTCATATATCTGGAAACTTAAAAGAATGAATTCTTACTAGTAGCTTACAGATAAAATATTATCATCTTAGCAAATATTTTCTGACACTGGTACTATTTTAGGGAAGAAATAATCTTGTGTTAGGCAGAACATAATTGTCTAGTGCTCATAAAACTTCACTTTCTGCATTAGTAATTTGGTTTTTATCATTTTATCAGGTATTTTTAAGTCAGTTATGTGAGTACACATATATACTAGCAGCTACACTAAGGGCATTTTTAGCTTACTTCTTTTGCAACTTTCATTGACATCTCTGCAAGAAGAATCATTTGTACATGCTTCTCCTTGGCTGCATTTGTAATACAAGGCCATAGAAAATAAAAGCTAGCAACAGACTGTGAAGAATATAAATTCAAGAAGGCAATGAATACTAAGAAAATAGATATAT
Source organism: Peromyscus californicus insignis (assembly GCF_007827085.1). Taxonomy (NCBI): domain Eukaryota; kingdom Metazoa; phylum Chordata; class Mammalia; order Rodentia; family Cricetidae; genus Peromyscus; species Peromyscus californicus. The sequence continues at coordinate 17,093,813 of NW_026294413.1, read as the reverse complement.
GTGGTACATAGCTTTATAATATTTTCTTTCTTTTCTCCAAATGAGGTGCCTGTGAGTAAATACCTTACTTTTATTATGTCAGATCACAATATTCTTAATGGTGAAATATGCTGTGAAAAAGTCGTTTGGAAATGCAGGACTGTGTGGATGACATGAGGCAGAAGTATTTTTTCTCTTGTGGGTTTTCTGTTCCTGTTGTCTTTCATTGATTTACAGCATCAATTCCCTGCATGATCTGATCATTTCAAATTCGGAAGGGTTTGCAAACAGCAAGAAAGCTTGTAAAGAGTGATTTAAAAACCCTCAGAAGTTCCTGGGTTTATTTCTCATAAATGTCAGAACTACACAAGCTACTTGTGGTCCTCACAAAGGGAATAATCCTACATATCTATTTTGTTATGATAGCACACATTTCTCACCTTTGTCAGACTGGAGTAAATAACTGCATCAGAAAACTGTTGGTCACAGAGATATTTGTCTCTTGACACGTGGATCATAATAGTCCTAACAAAGTCTATGATCAGCAGTGACAACTGAACTTTAGACTTCAACTGGTAGTCACCAGTGTCATACTTCTAAAAGGCCAAAGAATAATGAGAAATTTTTCTGTTTAACTTTGACATCTGTGAATCTTAATGGGAAAATTCAGGTCAAACTACTGAACATCTTTTGACTAACAATAACAGTGATGAGAGGTAGAATTCATGTTTCACAAAAACTGTCATTTATAAATGCAAAAGAGCAAGCTGCTTAAAATCTAGTCAAACCATATTATTGCATAATATAAGAAAAAATTCAGTTTCAAACAAAGCAAACCATTAAGAAATTAGTTTGTGTACAGTATTACTTGCTATCACAGACAAATGCATCAATCTGTGCCTATCTCCCACCTGAGTAATCCTGTATTAACAGAATTCTTCAACATCAAAAATACCTAAATCTCTTGTATATATACTTGATCACCAGAATATAGTTGAAAATATGATTACAAAATAACTTATTGTAATATAATTTAAAATGGTAAAACATCAAGTTTATAGAGAGAGAATATATAAGATTAACATTAGCATCTTGCTAATTATATTAAATATTATCTTAGTAATAATATTAACATAGGACTTTATCAAAATACTATAGTTTCAATACAGCATTTAGACTAAATTAAACACTTATATTTTAATATTCTCTTATTATTGGTAAATGCCAGAAACATAAATGTAAAAAAAAGAGTATCTGACAAGGGAATTCTCTCTCAGAAAATTAACTGTGAGATTAAAAAAATTAACAGAGTCTAGTAAGCATTATTTTTTAATGAATTTATTTATTTTACATCTCTAGTGTAATTCCCTATCCCTCCTCTCCTCCCAGCTACTCCTACTCAGTCCCTCTTTCTTCCCACAACCCAATCCATTCTCATTCTGTTTCTGTTTAGGAGAGGGCAGGTCTCTCATGAGTATCAACAAAATATAGCTTATAAGCCTACAGTAAGACTAAGTACCTCTACATGTACTAAGGCTGGGTAAGAAGAACTCAAGAAACTAGATATCAACAAACTAAATAATCCAATTTTAAAAAATGAGGTATAGATCTAAACAGAGAGTTCTCAACGGAAGAATCTCCAATGTCGGAGAAACACTTAAGGAGATAAATGTTCAACATCCTTAGCCAGTCTACTCATCTTTGTTTTACATCTAGTATCCTCCTATGAGTGAGTACATACCATGTTTGTCTTTCTGAGCCTGGGTTACCTCACTCAGGATGATTTTTTTCTAGATCCAATCATTTGCCTGCAAATCTCATGATGTCATTGTTTTTCTCTGCTGAGTAGTATTCTATTGTGCATATGTACCACATTTTATTCATCCATTCTTCAGTTGAAGGGCATCTAGGTTGTTTCCATGTTCTGGCTATTACAAACAATGCTGCTATGAACATAGCTGACCAAGTGCCCTTGTGGTATGATTGAACATTCCTTGGGTATGTGCCCAAGAGTGGTATAGCTAGGTCTTGGGGGAGATTAATTACCAATTTTCTAAAAAAGCGCCATATTGATTTCCAAAGTGGCTGTACAAGCTTGCATTCCCACCAGCAATGGAGGAGAGTTCCCCTAGCTCCACATCCTCTCCAGCATAAGCTGTCTTCAGTGTTTTTGATCTTCGGCATTCTGACAGGTGTAAGGTGGTATCTCAGAGTCATTTTGATTTGCATTTCCCTGATGGCTAGGGATGTTGAGCAATTCCTTAAATGTCTTTCAGCCATTTGAGCTTCCTCTGTTGAGAATTCTCTGTTTAGTTCAATAGCCCATTTCTTAATTGGACTGTTGGGCATTTTGATGTCAAATTTCTTGAGTTCTTTATATATTCTAGATATCAGAGGCTACCTAGAAAACAGGACCCAAGAAAGACACAGGGATCTCCCAATGACAGAGAAATGGATGAGATCTACATGACCAACCTAGATGTGAGTGGGGTAATGAAGGGCAAGGGTGGAGGGAAAGAGAGCTTAGGGGAACACAAGATCCCAGCTGGATCAAGAACAGAGAGGGAGAACAAGGAATAAGAGACCATGATAAATGAAGATCACATGGGAATAGGAAAAAGCAAAGTGCTAGAGAAATCCACAAAGCTAAATCCACAAATAGACTACTGGCAATGGTTGAGAGAAAGCCCGAACTGACCTAATCTGGTGATAGGATGGCCAAACACCCTAATTTTTGTGCTAGAAACCTCTTCCAATGACTGAGGGAACTAGATGCAGAGATCCATGACCAGGCCCCAGGTGGAGCTTCAGGCGTCCAATTGGCAAGAAAGAGGAGGGTTTGTATGAGCGAGAATTGTTGGGACCAAGACTGGATAAAGCACAGGGACAAATAACCAAACGAATGTAAACAGATGAACTATGAACCAATAGCTGAGGAGCTTCCAACTGGATCAGGCCCTCTGGATAAGTGAGACAGCTGATTAGCTTGAACTGTTTGGGAGACAAGCAGGCAGTGGGACTGGGACCTGTCCTCAGTGCATGAGCTGGCTGTTTGGAACCTGGGGCTTATACAGAGACACTTACTTGGCTCAGCCTGGGAGGAGGGGACTGGACCTGCCTGGACTGAATCTACCAGGTTGAACTCAATCCCCAGGGGAGTCTTTGCCCTGGAGGAAATGGGAATGTGGGGTGGGCTGGTAGGAAGGCATGGTGAGGTGGAAGGGGGGAGAACAAAAGAATCAGTGGCTGATATGTAAAATTAAATTAAATTATAAAATTAAAAAGAAAAAAAAATCCTTAGCCATCTGGGAAATGCGACTGTCAGAAAAGTTAAGAATAGTTAAGATCAAAAGCAAAAGTGACAATTCATGCTGATGAGGATGTGGAGCAAGGGAAGACTCCTCCATCGCTGGTGGGAGTGCAAACTTATATAGCCACATTAGAAGTTCCAGAAAATTGGGATCAATCTGCCACAAGAACCAGCTATATTATTATATCCACATTAGAATTTCCAGAAAATTGGGATCAATCTGCCACAAGAACCAGCTATACCACTCTTGGGCATATGCCCAAAGGATGTTCAATCATACCACAAGGACACATGCTCAAGTATATTCATAGCAGCTTTATTTGTAATTGTCAGTACCTGGAAACAACATAGATGTCTCTCAGCTGAGGAATGGATAAAGAAAATGTGCTACATATACACAATGGAGTGTTGCTCAGCTGTTAAAAACAAGGACACCAGGAAATTTGAAAGCACATGGATAGAACTAGGAAAAAAATCATCCTTAGTGAGGTAACTCAGATTAAAAAAAGCCAAACATGGTATGTACTCACTCATAAGTAGATATTAGCTGTAAAATAAAGGATAACTATTCTGCAATCCACAGACCCAGAGAGACTAGATAACATGGAGAGTTCATGGGAGGGAATGCCTAGAACGCTCTGAGAAGGGGAAATGGAAGAGATTTCATGAGTGGAGGGAGGGTAGGTGGGAATGTGAATCTGAACCATCAGGATGTTGGGGAGCTGATTGGGAGAGTACTGAAAGAGACTACTGGAAAGGGGGGGATACTTCAGGATCAGGTATAAACCTGGTACAAGGGTATCTCCCAAGAATCTACAAGGAGGACCTCAGTTAGGTCTCCTAGCAATAACAAATATGTAGTCTGAACTGGCTGTCTCCTGGGATCAGATGAGTAAGCAATATTTAATTTTAAAATATATTCATGATTTTTGATAGGAAGAGTTTTCACATAAGTGAATATGGTGAAGAAGGTAAAAGGCATCATTCCCTTCTAGTGCTAGAGTTACAGCTGGCTGTGATTATCTAAACATGGGTGCTGGGAATCCAACCTGGGTCCTCAGAAAGAACTGGACAAGCTTTTTACTGTTGAGCCTTCTCTGCAACCATAAGAGCTTATTTTTCCTAATGAATGGGGGGAATACCACTTACTTTCCCCTAGCACACCAAAGGATATTTTTGCGTCTCTCTTTAAAAGATAAAAATGAAGGGACAATGTCATGAAAGGGACAATGTAAAGAGTAAAAAGCCAGAGTAATGGCCATCATTATTGAATATCTATGATACACCGAACACTTTCCAGACACTGGAAAAGATCAGAGGTCTAGATAAAAAGACAGACTGTCCCATGCTCAAATGACGGATGACTATAAAAGAGTTACAGAACTGGTCCTCCTTCCAGGAGTATGATAACAAACTGTCAACTAGAAGTCATTCAAGACTTAAATATGAAAGGAAGGATTGAGGGAGGACTTGAAGAAATAGGTTGCAGAGGAGTAACAGAGAAAAAGACAAAGACATTTTTGGTTCTTTCATTTTTGTTTGCTCATTTGTTTTGGATTCAAAGATAACATGTCAAGCCAGACTGGCTTGGAAATTAACAATTAGAAAAGACTGGCCTTGGACCTGTGGCAATTCCTTTGCCTCAGGCCCCAAGTGCTGGAATGATATGTTTGAAGAACTACCCAGGGCCACACTTAGTTTGAAAAAAAAAAAAAAACAATTTAAAAGAGCAATTTACAAAGGAGAGCAGCCAGCAACAGTCCAACCTAACTGTGACGCCTAGAACAATATCAATGACAAGCAGGGCACAGAAGCCCTAATAGTAGAGTGGTGGCACACATACCTTGGTAGTAAACATAACTTTCTAATTGGTCTTATAATATGCTCAACAAGAGGGAAAACATGCCTGATGGAGGAAATCTAACCAACTGTTCAGGGCTAGTGAAATCACTGTTAGTGGAGGAGAATCTATAACACAGTTACTTTACTCAACGAACATCATCCCTAGCAGTATCAGCATTTGTCCTTATGCCCACAGGTAAGTGTAGTCTTTATGCCTCATCATGGAAACTTCTCTTTGCAACAAATGGAGACCGTTAAAGAAAACCAAACATGATGAAAATGCAGAATAATGGAGCCCAGTACATCTACCCAATACTATCACACCTACGGCTCAGGGAACATTGCCGGAGGGAGGGCAGAATGATTGTATAGCCAAAATATCAGGGAGTTGTCAGTGAGATTGAGTCTTCTACTGATGTTGAAAGCTACAGCCATAAATTCTCACCAACGTGACTGCATAACATGAACTGATGGAGGAAGGAACCAAGCAACATGCCACAATGCACAGGAAAAAGCCCTGAGTCCTCATGCCTACACTAGGAACTACAGACAATGAAGGAAGGCTGAGAAAAGGAGAAACAGTATTCCCAGGGGAAAGTACAGCTAGTGGTTATCCAATATCAGATGGCTATCTCTGAAAACTTACACCCAAGTAACTGTACAGACTGAGAACGTTATATTTAGGGAGCTATCTATATATGCTTATACATCTGAGATTTAACAACATTTCAAAAAGAGGCCCTGAATTTTAGAGAAAACAGGGATGGATATAAGAGAAAGTTTGGAGCGAGAAAAAGAAAGGGTGAAGCTTTGTAATTATCATCTCAAAATAATTTTTAAAAATCTGAAAAATAATTTAAAAATAAGAGCAATGTCCTGGGTCTTGGGAGAAGCACTTTACTCTCAGGTCATCAGAAGCCTGTGAATTCCTAAACAACATATATTTCCAGGAAAATAGTTCAAACTTATTCACATTAACAAAAACAGGTTGTTGAATGACTATGGATTAGGGTTTTACAGAATGCAAAGGAGTCTGGCCAATAGAAAATTGATTAAACTTACTGGTTGAATTTTTTTTTCCATCTCCTACCAGGGACCTTCACAATGGGGAGAGGGTTCTAGAAATTGAGGTTAGATTTAATGCTTGATGTATAAAACCTATCTGAAATTCTCTAAATGATGAAGCACTTAAAGTTTCCTTGTTATTGACTACATCAAGTTGTCAGGAGGGTGATATGTCAGAGAGGAACAAGGGCCGTTTGTACTATCCCCAAAACTTGGTCTACAGAGTTTCTTTCAATTTGTCATCCTTGAGTTGTTGCAGCACGAATTGTTAGAAGGTCTTATTAATAAAATCAAACCTGGAGCCAGGTATTGGGGTGAACGCTGAAAGATCAGAGAGACAGAACAGGCCACAGCTTCCTCACCTCACCAATTTCTCAGCTGATCCTGCTTCCTCAAACTGGAAACCTCTGAGTCCTCATCCGAATGGATCTCAACTGAACTGCTGCTAAAAGCTAAAAGCTAAACCAGGCTCTAGTTTCTGGTCCTCATGCCTTATATACCTTCTGCTTCCTGCCATCATTTCCTGGGATTAAAGGCATTTGTCACCATGCCTGGCTGTTTCCAGTGTGTCTTTGAACTCAGAGATCCAGATGGATCTCTGCCTTTGGAATGTTAGGATTAAAGGTGTCTGTGCCACCATTTTCTGGCCTCTGTATCTAGTGGCTGTTCTGTTCTCTGAACCCAGATAAGATTGTTAAGGTGCATAATATATTGGGAAACACAATATCACCACACATTGTATTCTTTATTTGCAGTAAAAATATAAGGGTAAACAAAACACTTTTTGTGATCTCTGTCATTCTACAGAATTGTGGGAATCTAGAATTCTGTCTCTAATCAGATAAAAGTCATGGAAATTCTGAAAACCACACTAGATAAAGTCAGAACAGAATAAAAATTTGGCTCATACAGCTGGTGCTGGGGAATTGATTCTGGAGAAGAGAACAGTTTGGACTCAGTGACATTGGAAAAGACAATCACACAGGTTAATCATGACTTCTGTTATCTTAAGCATAAGGTCAGTAAAGAACTTACATGTAAAAAGAGATAACTTACCTAAAATATATTGAAGAGTCACAAGTAATCTTTTGGATTTTTTTCTTGCTAGTTAAGTTCAGATTTATAAGGTGACAAGACACATATTTGTAGACTTAACTGGTTTGCCATTTGAAACACCTCAGGAGCACAAATTATTAATTATTATAGGTAAATTTCTATAGGCTTTATAGACTTAAGATTGCAATACCTAAGTTTTTGAGTGCATGTTTTATATTAATACATTTTTACTGATTGAAATATATGTTCTATAAAAAGGAAAATGATAGATTATTACAATAACTTTTCACATGCCTTCAAAAGCAAACATGAATAATTTACAAGAGAAACAATGGGGAAATTAAGCTGGGTGTCAGGATATGCCAAAATCCACTTAAATATATATATTTCTCTTGGCTACCTAATGCATCTTATAGTAGATTGTAATTAATTACCTAATGCTGAGTTATCTTGTTTAGTTATTTTAAGGAAACAAACTAATTTATTATTGAATGTCACTTCTTTTGTGTGGGGGTTGTATTTACAATACTCTTGTGCTTCTATCTTTTGAAATAGTAATTTGATGAAGTCATTCTGGGCACCACCATATCTCCAAAAATAAGAAGAAATGCAAGCAATGTAAATATACCTAAGTGGGAATATTCTAGCCTATTTATATTAAGTTTATAGTACAGGATTGAGCAAGTTACATTAAATCTTAAGTCTTTAAATGATGAATCATTCATTTTGAAATGTTTGATTATTTCCCAGATCCAGAACATCTATACCCACAATACTAAAGTCTGAATGTAACTGTTATTCACATAAATCATTAAATGTTTTTTGTTTTATAAGATAAAGTAAAGTAATTGTGCTTTATCACTATGAGTTACTGAAGCAAAAGATAATACTTTAGGGTTTTTAATACCTTAGCTCTTTTACTATAAAACTTATTCTTGCTATGTTACCCTTGCTGTACTTGGACTCACTGTGTAGAACAGGCAGGCCTTGAAGTAAGATAGATCTTCCTGCTTCTGTCTCAACTTCTGATTGCTGGTATTAAAGCCTGTGAAACCACACCTTGTGAGTATCTTATTTTTCCTGAAAACATTCACCTGGAGTTTCTTTGTTGGAAGAGCAGAGTGTAGCAAGAATCTTAAAAGTTCTTATTAATAAAATCAAACCTGAGCCAGGTATTGGGGTGAACTGGAAGATCAGAGAACCAGAACAAGCCACAGCTACCTCACCTCGCTGGATCCTCAGTTGGTCTTGTTTCCTCAAACTGGAGGCCTCTGAGTCGTCATCCAGAATGAGTCTCAGCTGAACTGCTGCTCGAAAGCCTGAAGCTTAAGCAGCTAAAAGCTTAACCAGGCTAAAATGCTTCTAGTTTCTGGTCTTCACATTGTATATACCTTTCTGCATTCTACTACCACTCCCTGGGATTAAAGACTCACTTTCTGGGATTAAAGGCATGTGTCACTATGCCTGGCCATTTCCAATGTGGCCTTGAACTCACAGAGATCCAGAGGGATTTCTACCTCTGGAGTGCTAGGATTAAAGGTTTGAGTGCCACCATTTTCTAGCCTTTGTATCTAGTGGCTGTTCTGTCTCTGACTCCAGATAAGTTTATTAGGGTGCACAATATTTTGGGGAACACAATATCATCACAGCAGAGTTCATCGTCTTGCGATTATGTAGATATGGTCTCAGGTTCTTATCTGTCTACATCTGTGGCACTGGTCTCTCCCGTAGCCTTTCTGGATAACTTGCCATTTGGGATCTTAATTCTTGACTCTATTTTATCATTTATAAAATATATACAATTAAATTATATTTTTATTGTATACAATGGTGGGTTTAATAAAGATAATTTTCCTCTAAGTTTAGAAAATCAAATATTAGAAATCTTGAAATTATATATGAGTGAAGCATACATATAACATAACAATGATAAAAACAATAGACTGGTGTTTTCCTCTCCACCATTTCCTATTTTCACAGAAGTGTAAAGTGGTTAATCTTCTTGAGAGAGAAAAAGATGCATTACTAATGAAATAAATAGGATTAGAGATGACTGCCCTTGCTGACTTCTCAAGTCCACTACTGCAGCTCAGGTTTTCATACTTTTAAGTATTTCCTTTATTCTCTATCTCTTTGTTAAAATTTAGGTCACATTTCTATCTGAAAATATAATTTTATCTTTTCTTTCATATTTGTCCTCAAGTAATATTTTGTTTTTACCTGATGTCTCCCAGATGTAAAATTTAGTTTTGTCAAAGTTTTGTTGCTTGGTAGCAAACTTCAGTCACCAGCAACCCGGTACTTTGTAACCTGGAAGTCAAGAAACCACCTTACTTTATGAAGAAAACATACAAGACTCCATTGCTTTTCCCATTGTTCTTTACTTGGGATTGATCTCAAGCCCTTGCACAAACTCTGATAATTAATCAAATTACACAGCCCACCCCATGACTACATTTTAGCTATGAGAGTCTGATGCAAATACACTGCAGAAATACATTTACTTCAAATAAGTCTCTAGTGCAATGCAGAGTTACTCCTAGCCAGGCAGGCAGAGTGTTTGTGCACAGAAGGCTTGGATAAGCTTCAGTTTTAACTTTTAAAGTCTTCTAAGAAGAACATATTACCAATGAAATAGATTTAGGCATTCGTTTTGTTTTCCTATTCATGATTTGTGCTATATTATGAATAAACAGACTTTATTTCAACTATATTTTGAACTATAATCCTCTAGTCAGCTAACACATCAACATTACAGTACTGTTTTGCTTTGTTTTCCACTGCCTCTACTGTCACTACAAGAAACACTATTGTGAATACAGACATAAAACATCATGAGCCTTAGAATTTGATCTCTGTTTTGATGATTCTTTTTAGAGTCATATAAATATTTACAGCAATATAGGTTTATTTCTCATCTTGTATTTCCAGTTGTGTCAAAACTAAGAAAGCAGCATATATTTCTTAATATATATTTTAAATAAACTGGCTTATTAAATGTTCACAGAAATTATTCATTTGATTTGTGTCCAAATGCATGATTTTCTGGGTGTTGCTGGATATACATCCCTAAGAGACACATGAAACACTCTGCTCAGTTTTTCTGCCAGCCTGTCCCATGGTGAGTTCTTAATAAGCTTTAGCTCTTTTGTGGGAATATCACAGGATCACACTCACATTCAGCACGCGAGAAGCAATGCACCATAACTGGTATCCTGTAAATTGCCATCACTTTCTGTGTCATTATCTGTCATTTTTCACACAGTTGGCCACCATCCCTGACATTGCTGTATCCTGAAACTCATTTTTACTTGCAAAGCTTTTCATATGGATGAAAATGCAAAAGGTACAAATGCTTCACAGTCTGATGTTTTTTCTTAGAAACTGAATGTATAAAACAACATTTTCATGCTTAATTTAACCTTTTTTAATTAAAACTTCATAAATGTATTTTATAAAGAAAACATACTTCTGATAAAGGGGTATTAAATAATCTTAAGCATTTACTTAGTATCATTGTGACTTCAGTTCCTTAGTTTCCTATTGTACTTTTCTAACTGTGTCTATAAAAGGATTTATACTTCCTCCTGCAATTGGAAGACATAATTAATATATCTAAACTAATATATTTGAACAAACATAACTGTAACTATATTTCTTTCTGTATGTAAGATGGATTGAAATAGCATACTATTTTAAGTAGACAAGGGAATATTTTACATAAGCTCAGAAAAACAAATAAATAATACTTTGAATAAAAAGTTTCTGAAGAATTATCCACTTAGAATCTTTAACATGGACTACACAGTTATTTGATAATAAATATCCATTGATTATCTCTACTTATGCATAAATGACCTAGAAATGATTATGAAAGACAATTTTAGGGGAAGACTTGTTAATGAGAATGTCATGTCAATGTTCATCATACTCTAATACTTTCTTTTCCTCCTGAGTCACTGTACATAAATAATAGAAGGTATTTGGTCAAAAAAGAAAATGTCTTCTTATTTCAGAAACATGCCTGGTACATCGTGGAAACTAATGAAGGTATTCAACCCTAATCTTGCATATGGGTTTAGAAGTAACATCCTCTGTTGACCCGGGGAAGAGAGCACAGTCTATTTACTGACCCCTGTCATCAGGATATTAATATGAAAATCTTATCAATTTTGAAGTCTTTCAACTAAAAAGAATATCAGAAAGCTTTTAAATATGGTAGGTACTGTAAGCAGAAGCAACCTGCAGAGAGGTACCTGTGACTCTTCTTATGGACAAAATTATGATTGATGCATAAAGCATGCACGAGATTCAGGCTGGAATCAAGATATTTAGATTTCCTCTGGCTTTCCTTATCAGATGGCCAACCATCTTATAAAGCAGGAGTTATGATGTATTAATAACCCTTTATTTACCAGTGTGACTTCATTTTTGTATCTGATTGTATCAGCAGAAATACGTTACCAAATGTGATCACACCATGCACCTGTGCTTAGGGGGACAAATCTATGAACACAGGGAAGTTTTCTGCCATTCTATAGCGAAAGGATCTTGTTTCTGCCGATTTCTACTTACATACTTGTTATTTCTTTATGAATCATTGTTAAAAGAACTCCGACATTCATATTTCTAGAAATATTTTCTTTATGAGAGGATATATATTTTCTTTAAAACTGGACCCTTACAAGTATTACTGTCACATTCTTGTTTCTACTACTTCTTCAACACAACATAAATACATTTCCATAAGTGCCTCAGTCCCACAGCCTCTGCCACACTCAATCTCAAACTCTGTTTCACATGTCACATGTTTTATATTTACTATAAAAACATTCTACTTCTTGTATTAAACCCTGGACCACCCATCATGTATCCACAAAAATATATAAATATATAAAGGATTATATTACATAAGTGTTAGTAGACCCTAATGGTTCTTTTTTCTGTGTGGTCTCTTTCAGTATACATATATCTCACTTTTTGTACCTTTACATTCAGCTTTCTCAATCTCTCAGTATTGGAAAATAAAACTGGTCTAAGCAGATTAATTTGCTCTTTTCTTTGGTGGACAGAGAGTAAAACATCTTTATTGTCCAAAATCAGGAGAGGCTGTTTGTCCATTGAATTTTATGACTTACTGGAGGATGACCACTGAAGTTGTCTTCCACATAAAGGACAATAAGAAAAACCCATGAGGTTTTAAAGATCAGCATTTAAAGATCAGCCAAGTATATAATCAGTTTACAGAAGTACACAGATGGAAGGATCTTGCTCCAAATGGTCTATATCAATTGGAACTTTATCATAGACTTTGTCCTTGAAGCAAGATGGTTCCCACAGAATGAGTATGGGCTTGGAGGCAGGAAGCATGTCTGAGTCAATGACACGTACAGTCAGTGGGCATCTAGCAAGTGTAGGCTACCTCCAGGACTGATCCTAACTTCACTCAGACATGTTTTGAGGCCACATTTTAAAGCCCTTATTGTTCATATTGATAAGAAAAATTTATGTGAAGAGGTATTTCACAGTCAAGGAAGAAAAAAACAAGTGACCAAAACATGGCCATGTGTTCCTGACCCTGACATCTGATGCCCAGGCTTTTTTAAACCAAGAGACATTAGTTTTACATAGACATGACTTTAGAAACATAAAAACCATGAAGGTAAGTTGCCTAGATATTTATCAGATATCTCCAAAGAATGGCAAATATCTTAGAAATATGTCTCAGTTTTGTTTTTTTCTTTAGTGTCTGGAAATGACTGCAGTCTACAAAGTATTTGCTAGATGACATTCACTCTAGAAGAAGAGAGGAAATAACTTAAGATTAACACGTTTCCTACCACTCACGAGTTTTCTTATATTTCTTGCACCATATGTTATGGACCTGAGATATAGACACAGTCTTGTCTACATCGAATGAAGCCGTCTCATTGGTAGAAACCATGCAGGTTAGTCTACAAAAAAAACTATATAATAGCATGAACCCACAGAGCATTGCAGTTACACTTTATTTTGGTCTTTTTTTATATATATACTTTAATTTAATTTTACATATCAGCCACATATTCCCCTGTCCTCCCCCCTCCCCCCCCCACACCTTTCCCCAAGCCCACTCCCCATTCCCATCTCCTCCCAGGGCAAAGACTCTCCTGGGGATTCAGCTCAACCTGGTAGATTCAGTCCAGGCAGATCCAGTCCCCTCCTCCCAGGCTGAGGGAAGTGTCCCTGCATAAGCCCCAGGTTCCAAACAGCCAGCTCATGCACTAATGACAGGTCCCGGTCCCACTGCCTGGATGCCTCCCAAAGGGTTCATCAACGGCTAATCAACTGCCTCACTTATCCAGAGGGCCTGATCCAGTTGGAAGCTCCTCAGCTATTGGTTCATAGTTCATGTGTTTCTATTCGTTTCACTAGGTGTCCCTGTGCTTTTTCCAATCTTGGTCTCAACAATTCTCGCTCATACAATCCCTCCTTTTTCTTGCCGTTTGGACTCATGGAGCTCCACCTGGGCCTGGCCGTGGGTCTTTGCATCTGCTTCCCTCAGTCATTGGATGAGATTTCTAACAGGACAGTTAGGGTGTAGCTAGAGTTTTCCTGCCTGGCCCACAGTCAAGACAAATCTCTCTCACCTGCCAGTCCCACAGTCGCTCAGACCCCACCAAGTAAACACAGAGACTTATATTGGTTACAAACTGTATGGCCATGGCAGGCTTCTTGCTAACTGTTCTTATAGCTTAAATTAATCGATTTCTATTAATCTATACCTTGCCACATGGCTCGTGGCTTACTGGCATCTTCACATGCTGTTTCTCATCGTGGTGGCTGGCAGTGTCTCTCTGACTCAGCCTTCCACTTCCCAGCTTTATTCTCCTCCTTGTCCCGCCTATATTTCCTGCCTATCCAATGACCAATCAGTGTTTTATTTATTGACCAATCAGCAACACATTTGCCATACAGAATATCCCACAGCATTAGGGTATTTGTCCATCCTATCACCAGAGTAGTTCAGTTCGGGCTTTCTCTCAACCATTGCAAGTAGTCTATTGTGGAGGTAGCTTTGTGGATTTCTGGGGACCTCTCTAGCACTTTGCTTCTTCCTATTCCCATGTGGCTTCATTTATCATGGTCTCTAATTCCTTGTTCTCCCTCTCTGTTCTTGATTCAGCTGGGATCTCCTGCTCCCCTCAGCGCTCTTTCCCTTGAAACTTGCCCTTCATTACCCCCACTCACATACGTGTTGTTCATGTAGATCTCATCCATTTCTCTGTCATTGGGAGATCCCTGTGTCTTTCTTAGGGTCCTGTTTTTTAGGTAGCCTCCCTGGAGTTGTAAGTAGCAGTCTAGTCATCTTTGTTTTACATCTAGTATCCTCCTATAAGTGAGTACATACCATGTTTGTCTTTCTGACTCTGGGTTGCCTCACTCAGGATGATTTTTTCTAGATCCAATCATTTGCTTGCAAACCTCATGATGTCATTGTTTTTCTCTGCTGAGTAGTATTCCATTGTGTATATGTACCACATTTTATTTATCCATTCTTCAGTTGAAGGGCATCTAGGTTGTTTCCAGGTTCTGGCTATTATAAACAATGCTGATATGAACATAGCTGAGCAAGTGCCCTTGTGGTATGATTGAGCATTCCTTGGGTATAAGCCCAAGAGTGGTATAGCTGGGTCTTGGGGGAGATTGATTCCCAATTTTCTAAGAAGGTGCCATATTGTTTCCAAAGTGGCTGTACAAGCTTGCATTCCCACCAGCAATGGAGGAGAGTTCCCCTAGCTCCACATCCTCTCCAGCATAAGCTGTCTTCAGTGTTTTTGATCTTGCCATTCTGACAGGTATAAGGTGGTATCTCAGAGTCATTTTGATTTGCATTTCTGTGATGATTAGGGATGTTGAGCAATTCCTTAAATGTCTTTCAGCCATTTGAGCTTCCTCTGTTGAGAATTCTCTGTTTAGTTCTATAGCCCATTTCTTAATTGGACTGTTGGGCATTTTGATGTCTAATTTCTTGAGTTCCTTATATATTCTGGATATCAATCCTCTGTCAGATGTGGGGTTGGTGAAGACCTTTTCCCATTCTGTAGGCTGTTACTTTGTCTTGTTGACCGTGTCCTTTGCTCTACAAAAGCTTCTCAGTTTCAAGAGGTCCCATTGATTGATTGTTTCTCTCAGTGTCTGTGCTACTGGTGTTCTATTTAGGTAGTGATCTCCTGTGCCAATGCATTCAAGACTACTTCCTACTTTCTCTTCTATCAGGTTCAGAGAAACTGGATTTATGTTGAGGTCTTTGATCCACTTGGACTTAAGTTTTGTGCACAGTGACAGATATGGATCTATTTGCAACCTTCTACATGTTGACATCCAGTTATGCCAGCACCATTTGTTGAAGATGCTTTCTTTTTTCCATTGTGCACTTTTGGCTTCTTTTTCAGAAATTATATGTTCATAGGTATGCGGATTAATGTCAGGGTCTTCAATTTGATTCCATTGTTTCACATGTTGGTTTTTATGCCAGTACCAAGCTGTTTTTATTACTGTAGCTCTATAGTAGAGCTGAGGTCAGGGATCGTGATGCCTCCAGAGGTTTGTTTTATTGTAAAGGATTCTTTTGGCTATCCTGGGTATTTTGTTTTTCCTTATTTTGCTCTTTTGAATAGTCTTTGTCTTCAAGTTCCTAGAACTTTTAGAAATGTTCTCCCTCAGCAAAAGAAGGGAAGCCAACAACTGATATAGTTTCTGGAAGTATTTAACGATAATTTGTTGGGTATTCCTAGTGAGATCAAAGATGTTGGTGATTGTTTTCATGATTCTGGACAAGATTCTACTGATAGTGAAATTATTAGACCCGTAAAGAAGTGCAAGGTGGTGGTGCTTTCAGGTGATTCTGATACTGATGAAGATCCTGAAAACTGTTGGTCTGAAACTGACACACCACCACACTTACAAATGTTTGAAGGTCATGCTGGGGTCACTACATTTCCATCTCAATGTAGCTCTGTACCCTCGGTGACCAATCTCCTTTTTGGTGATGAACTGTTGGGATGTTGTGCAAAGATCTGTCCAACTATCAGGATAAATTTCAATGAAACACAAAACACTACCTAGAACACTAAAGTGGTCTCCTGTTACACAGAAGGATGCCAAGAAGTGGTTGGCCTAATTATTCTGATGGGTCAAACAAGAAGAGATAGCTTGGAAGACCATTGGTCAATAGATCTTATGATATGTACCTCTATATTCCCACAACAAGTAGCCATAGATTTGAGCAAATACAGACATTCTGGAATTTCAATGATAACAGCAGAATGGACAGTTTCTCAGGGAGACTTTTCAAGATCCAACCTGTGTAATAATATTTCATGCATGAATTTCAAACAATCTACAAACCAAAGCAACAATTGTCTTTGGATGAGGGAATGAGTCCATGCAGATTACATTTAAAATGTCTTATATATAACCCAGAAAAAACAACAAATTATAGTTTACTTGTTCTGATGGTGTGCAAGACTGACACCAGCTATATCTGCAATATGGAGATATACAGTGCTGAAAGAAAGAAACTGTTCTTTCAGTCCTTGGACCCTATCTTGGCATATGGCACCATATTTGCCAGGACAGTTATTACAATGCTACATCTACCGGTGAATTGCTGCTACAGAACAAAACCAGAGTCTGTGGGACTATCAGGGAGAGTACAGGCTTACTGCCAAACTTGAAAATGAAACCATCAAGAATGAAGAAAGGCGACATAATATTTTCCAGAAAAGCTTATATTCTTCTAGCATGGAAATACAAGCAAATTGCCTTAATGATATCAATAATCCATGACACTTCTGTCTCAACAACAGGAGTAGAATAGAAAAATGGGAGAGAATGCTGTAAAACCCACCTATATCAAGGACTACAATACCCACATGAAAGGCATTGACTGTGCAGAATATTCCTTTTGGGTTGCTCCATTCTAAGGAAAACAATGACGTGGATAAAAAAAAAAAAAGTAGTAATGAGCCTACATGTATTCCAGCGAGTGGAAAATAGAAAAAACTCCTACAAGACTCTGAAGAGAATGTAAATACTTACGTAAATTTTGTTTGGTCCCTCTTCATAGAGGAAAATGTTTTACATAGTACCATATGTTAAAAAAGCACTAGGAACTTAATTGTTTCATTCCTTGTTTAATTGTTTCATTAGCCATTTAATTGTTTTTGTAAATAAAAATGTTATAATTATTGAAAAACAAAAAATACATATATTAGGTTTGCTTAATAATCTAATAATTTTAAATATTATCTCACATACAACATTTCTTCATTATACCTAAACTTAAAATTGACAAAGCAACTTGACAATGGATATTTGCCAAAATATCATGCCAAAGATATATGATTATCTTTACAAAGATAATCATATCAAGAAACTTTAGGAAGATGCCCTTGAAACTCTATTGAAAGGAAATGTTCTTTGTTTCATGCTTTATAGCTCCATTATAAATATTTTTAATCCCATGTCACCTTAACACTAGGTGTTCACTGCTGCCATTTTTGGAATTAAAAGGCATAACCTGATGAACCATAGTAAAATTACTTAACTCATCAATTTTACTAAATGAAGAGCATAACATTTAGTAACAGCATATTATTACCATGTAGTCATTAGTTTTTATAAATTTAAATAGTTGATAAAATTTTAAGAGAAAATAGATGAAGTAATTAGTTTGACTTAAAATATACAATTGGAACACTTATTATGCTGAACTATACAGTTTACCACATTTGAAAGCCACCCTGTATGCATGTGTAATATATCAATAATAACAATCTGCCACTTACATATTACTAATTATAAACTTCCCCTTGGTGTTGTTGATATGACACTGGCAGATTCTACCTCATCAGTACAAACAGATGGTAATTACCAAGTGAATGAAGCAGATTGCTACTATGCCACTATGTACATTGACTCTGTCTGCTGTTTTAGGGAATTCATCATTTAATGACTCAGTGGAATCATGTCCATGTTAACAATTAGATATTTGAAAGAACATTTTGGAACAATGTGGGTTGAACAATTACAAATACTTGATTAGTAAGATGTTGATTCATTTTAGGGGTAAAGAACAAAAATTTTTACAATGGGAAAGGCTACATCAGTAAGAACAAAATGAGCACTGTCTTACACAGATCAAAAGCAGTGTAATAGTAAGTTTTCTTCATAGGTAAGGCTTCAGAGAAAGTCTTTAGGTCGTCATTGCTTGTGCGCATATGTGTGTGGTGGGAAAGGTGTCCGGAATGTATGATTCTTTAAATATTTAAAATGGTTTGATAAAATACATTAAAATAATTTATAATTTCTATTTTACTTATGAAAAATACCCATGTGTAAACTGGGAATGAGGAGAAGCAATAGAGGGGATGGGGTGGGGGATGAGGACATGAGAGAACAGGATGTATCTGGGGGAAGGACAGAGTGGGAGAACAAGGAAAGATATATATATATATATATACGTATATATATATATATACGTATATATATATATATATATATATATATTCCATTGTTTACTTTTGTATTTTCAGATATTGTTTTAAATGCAAGGCTTTAAACATGCAAGACAAACACCAAACCTGCATTCTGCAACTGTAACCTCCATTAACTTCTTTAGTACTGGTTAAAGTGATACAAGCTTGTGTTAATTATTTTTGTTACCTATAATTTTACAAATAAAATTTGAAAATTAAAAAAAATTAAAAAAAAAATTCTATTAAGCCGGGTGGTGGTGGCGCATGCCTTTAATCCCAGCACTCGGGAGGCAGAGCCAGGCAGATCTCTGTGAGTTCGAGGCCAGCCTGGGCTACCAAGTGAGTTCCAGGAAAAGGCACAAAGCTACACAGAGAAACCCTGTCTCAAAAAAAACAAAAAAAAATAAAAATAAAAAAATAAAAAAAATAAAAATAAAAATAAAATTATACATGTAACGTCTAAAATTACGTTTTAATTGTGTATATTTTTATAAATACACATCCAAAACTGAACTTTACAGACAAAAGCGATAAACAAGCAAGCGCTCTCTGGCTCTGTGTCAGTGCATGGGTGAGCAATGCCTGTGTGTTGCACCAGAGTTAACGATTCCTTCTATCACATTCCCATGTCATCTTTTAATAGCTCTGTTCTTTCCCTGTAGTGCCATTAATGAGTAAGAGAAAAACAATGGGTGGGATTTAATTTAGGGTAACATTTGTCTGTTTATTGACACAAGTAAGACAGTTTCAAGGCAGCAGGATCAGCCCTGTTCCTATTTCTATGCACAATGGTATGCTGCTGCATTTAGACATATCAGAAGACAGAACATTACATTTTGGCTTGTAGGTGTACTTTCTCAACACACAAAGTATTTAAAAAGTATCTATAATAATCACATTGTGTTTTGTGCATTTTTTCTAAAACTTAGAGATAAGGTTAATATACAAGAAGATTCAGTGTTTTCTCAAATAAATGCCTTTAAAATTCAATGCCAGGAAACTAAATTCTCAGCATTTGTTTGCAGAAAGTTAATGATACAAAATGATCACTCAGTATGTACTATTGAATTTCTAGTGCTATAATTTTTGAAAAAAAGGATGTGGTCCAATTACTCTGTAATTTGCTTAGAATACTTATTTATGAATGTTTTATTTCACAATAATTATTGATATAAAATTCCTGAGCTCCACTTCTTATTCTTTTAAATTTGAGATGATTCTTGGGAACCTGTAAAGCAAGTGAATCAAACAATCTCTGTGTTTTGATATAACAATGATGAATCTAAAATGCAATAACCATACATTTCAAAGATCTCCAAAACATGAGAGATTTGATTAAAGTGTTCTTATATTTTCATCTTTTCCAAAATAGTAATATATATATATATATATATATATATATATATATATATATATATGTTTGCTAATTCAGGATACAAGACAATAAAAAATATCTTATTATTCTTGGTTATAATCAGTAAAGATAAATTGCCAATTCGACTAGGTAACTAGAAAAAGTCAAGGGAATACCACAACTTCAAAAGAGGAAGGATATGGGTCTCTTGACATGGCCCACTGTGAGTCTTCCTGTTAAAGAAATAACCATAATTAGATATCAAAATTTCAAATAGTTACAAAACAGAAACTCTTTAAAATGCAATCATCAAGTCACAAAATATAAATGTTACAGGCCCAATTGTGGGACTGAATATCTATACATCACCAGAATATCTATACATCACCAGAATATCTATACATTACCAGAATATCTATACATCACCAGAATATCTATACATCACCAGAATATGCATCCGATTTGGAACAAGTAAAAGAGAAGAGGCATATGAGGGAGGAATGGTAGAGTAAGGTTAGATTACTAGTTCCAAACCCAGTCAGATATGAAGAGTGCTTTTAGTATCATCTAGCAGAGCAGGGTCAATATAGTCTCTAATATTCTTATACACTTCAAAATAAATGTCTTAACCATTAAGTACATAGAAAAGATAAGGGTTTGAGGAGATAGAATTGTTAATCATTACATAATATATCAGTGTATGTAGTGGGTAGCTGTTCCAGCTTTGACCTGGAAGTACTACCCCTAGTAAAGCTTCTGGTAACTGCCACACCTACTTATGACCTGCCCCTGGGGTGGGGCCAAGACCCCAGCCCTTAAGGAGCCCTTAAGACCCAAGATCCGGACTTGCTGGGCCACTTGGTTCCTCATGATCCTGAATGCTGGGTGGTAGATTGGGCAGAGTTCTCCAGAGAACCCTGCTGGACTACACCTCACCTCTCCCGGATCCTAAAACCAATCGCTTTACCTGCTGTAAGTTACCCCAAATTAACCTTTTTAACTACGTGGAATTGCCTTGTTAAATTCCCCAAAATAAGTGTATCACATTATCATTAAGTGTAGTGTAGGTATATATTACAGATGTATACGTGTGTAACAATTATGTCAAACTAAAAGTTTAAATATTCCACCAGAAACAGAAGCAGGAATAAGAAACATAAGAAAATACAGTCAATTTTACTTTGGAATGAAAAAAATATTTAGGCATATCTTGGCAGTATGTAAAGCATTATAAATCAGGGACACAGGTTAAAGAAAACTAAAGCCCATTTATCAACCCCGTCCCTTGGAGGTGATGAGTTAAAGGTCTTAAACACTTTAATATGTCTTCCTGTCCTTTCCTTCCCTAATTTTTAATCTTATTAAAATGATTTCTAAATGCATAGACTTATACTTTCCCTAACATCTTCTAAAAACTATTTGTTTGTTTATTTTGTATTTATGTATATGGTCCTGAGTGCATACACCATGTACGTGTAGATACCCATAGTCTGAAAGAACAGTAATCAAACAATGTATAATCAAACAAGTAATCAAACAAGGTAAAATGTGTCAAAAACCTTCATTCATATTGACTTGTCTCAGCATCTACCTTTTGGTCTTACCCCAAGCTTATTATCTTCCACTCACAGATTTTAAGGTAGACATAGACCCAATTCCTGTTTTGTGCTCTACATTGGTATGGCCCTGTATTTTGAACCATAGGTTCAACCCTCCTCTGCTTAAGGCCTGGAGAACCAAATGATTAAATGTTTCAGTTTTTATGCTTATCTCAGGCTCCATTCAAACTAAATAATCCAGTGTCCTCATAAGCATCCTGCCAGATAGTGCCCTTAAACTAAAACTTATTATGTTTTCAATTTAATGTAGCTACTCACAGTTATATGGCTGGTTCTTAACACTAATTAAAATTTTACCTTAATCATTAGAAGAAGGTGCTTTATAATAGATGATCCTAATGATTCAGTCTCAACTAAGCAATAACACTGTTTTATTTCAAACTTCCTGAAAGCCTATGATGTCATCTTAGCTTGTAATAAATCCTTCATTCCTAAATGTACTAAAGCGTCTGAGGATGGGATCCTCAGAGGTACACAAGACAATATGATAATTGGATGAGGTGCAGAATGACAAATAGAAACCATCTGAAATCCTAAAGTTGACTCACTGAGAATGTCTCTCCAGGGAATGTTGAGTAATTCTGGATGTGAAATTCACAAATGCTCACAGTACAAATCCTGTGTCCAATGACCCTTGAGTGTCTCAGGTAATGAAAATCTAATGGCTGAGTATTTAAATCACATTTAGATCTAAATTAAATTCTATTGTCTTGGAAAGTCATTTTTAATGTGTCCTAAAAAAATCTAATATGCTAAAAATGTGATATTAAATTATTTCAATATCACTGTTTATTAAATTTATAGACATTGAAACAAGGATGATTGTCTTGAATTGCTACTAAAGGTTACTCCAGATTTAATTCAATTATATATTGAAACTTTAGGTTGGTCCAATTAATAAATTTCCAGGCCTTTTTTTCATTCTTGATTATGAAATGGTGGCTAGAAAACATATTCTGAACTGACTTTCAGTGTGCCCTGCCCTGTACTTCTCTTTCAGGCAATGTGTTATTAAAATTCTTGCATAAAGAATTTCCCTTGATGACAGTAGACAACAAGCAATGTTTAGAAATCTTTTGTAACCAAAGTCTTAAAACTGATGAGGAGTACTAAACAGGTAAGCCATGTTTTCATACCTAAATAATTTCATCAAGGCTTCCTTCATTAGCAATGTTTTAATGGTCTTTGTCTGGCCGTGCACACTTCTTCCTCTGTCATCACTGGGTAGAGAATGTGAGAGCTTTTCCTCAGAATGCTCTACTGAAAGCTAAGGTTTGAAGGGACCAGCTTCCCAGGAGTGAGGGAGGTCTATCCCCCAACCTCTCCATTTTGCAGTGGTCCGACTCGCTCATCTTGATTTCACAGCAGTGAGGTAGAGGAATTTGGTGCCTTAATAACACATACATACAGGAAATGGGCTGAAGGGGATCACATGACCACAGGTATACAATGCCAGAGTCAGGGAGATCCTAAGAGAGTAAGACTTTGGGGACACTTAGGGACCACCATTCTGGATAAAAAGCCACATATTTACAGCTATTTCTCACGCAAATAACCCTCCCCTACATCCAAAAAAAAAAAAAGAAGTTCTGAAGCTCATGTTTGTTCCAATACTTGTGATTTGGTGACATAGAAATAGGCTCTGAGTTCATAAGTTAGGCAGCTAATATTGTGGAGTTCATGGGCATTAGACACTGCCTTTTATAAATCCTGCTTGTTTGGGTAAAAACTGAATCTTAGAGGCATGAGAAGAAGGAGGCATGCATTGCTGAGGAAAGGAGAGAGGACTGAAACTCTGAGTTATTAATGGTCAGGGTTCTAGGAGGAACGATGAGTCAGAGCTTAAGATCCTGAGTTTGGAAGCTAGGACTCCACTCCAGAGATTTAGCAGCCATATGAGAATTGGAGGATACAGAGTTAGTGATAAAAAGATCACAGTGCAGGAGAGGAAGAATGGGACTAGGGAATAGGGGTCAGGTGCTTCAGCAATTCACATGTTTACTATAAATGTGGAATACGGGACAGCAACAGGGATGGTGGGAAGTGGGATCTTGTGAGGAGTGTTCAGGAAACTGGTTCTGGGATGCCCTGACACCTGGCCTATGAAGTTGGGCATCATTCACCACAATAGTGAAATTGGAAAAGGCATTGATCTCTGGACTTTCAAAGATTAAACCTGGGACTAATCTTCAAGGTCCATGCCCTCCCTGCAAAAAGATAATAATACACACTTAATTATACAATACTGAATTTTCATAGTAACCCCAAATGAACTGCAGTTCAAAATTCATAACATTTAATGTTAGTATATATATATATATATATATATATATATATATATATATATATATATATATATATATATATATACACACACACACACACTGAAATTGTTATTTGGAAACTGCTTCATGTAATTTAAAAATAGGATAAACTTTTATTTGGAATGTGTAGCTTTACCGAAAACTGTAATAGTGGTGGCATGCTTCCACTGATTAAACAACCAAGACACCTCCTCAGGGGGAAGGCTTCTGAGGAAATAATTTACTGACTTTGAAGATGACTTAGTAATTAACCTCCTGGTAGTTTTTTCTAAACTACTGTAGAAGTCTCAACAGAAGAACAGTAACTTAATTCCACAAACAAAAATTAAATAGGCTTTGGAACAAGATCTTTTGGAATAGGGCAGTTAATATTCCACATGAACTAAATGTACCTATTCAAATGAACATGTACTGTAATTACTTCTCTACATTCTTATGCCATATAGTAGTATGTTTGTTAGTAGAAAAGATCAGAAAATATTGATATCATATTCTGTTGAGTGTAGTTCTAAGGATAGGCATCATTGAAAGGAAAATGTAAATGTTTCTGATGACTTCTTTAATATGCAAAATATTACACAATGAGTATTCACAGGTAAAATTGTTGGCGGTCAGAGTACAGAATGTTATATACTGTGACACAAATTATAAGACATATTATAAGGGTGTGTGGAATAATTAATTCCGAAGTTATCTTGAGGAATGCATTTCACTCAGTATAAAATTCACTTATGGGTACCCAAAAATGGAAGTAAAATGAAGCTAAATATTTGAACACACATTCCAACCTTTAAATATACAATAATGTGGGATATTAAATGAAAAGTTCAGTTCAAAACAAAGGATATCTTTCCTGTAATTATTATTCAGAAAGGCCTCAGAAGTTACGTAAACAACATGGGCTATTGGCATTGCTTTTACTTACCCAACAAAACTACATGGTAAGACCCATCCTTCTGATTATGATGCTACATTATTGTGCTACAAGCTTGTCTTAGTTTAGTGTTCTATTGTTGTAAAGAGATACCATCACCACAGCAACTCTTACAAGAGAAAACATGTAATCTGGACTTCCTTACAGTTTCAGAATTTTGTTTCCTCATCATCCCAGCAGAGAGCATGCTAGCATGCAGACAGACATGGTGCTAGGGAATTAACTGAGAGTTCTACATCTGGCTATGTAGGCAACAGGAAAAGAAACACTGGGCCTGGATTGGGCTTTTGTAACCTCCAAGTCCATTCCAATTGACACACTTCCTACAAGAAGGTCACACCTGCCCCAAGCAGGGCATACCCATTAATCTTCAAATTATCCCACTCCCTGATGACTATGTGCTCAAATATATGAGCATATGGGGAACACTCATTTTCAAACCACTACTTTCCACTAACTACCATCCATAAACTTGTAGCCCTATCATAATGTGGAAAAAAAAAAAAAACATTCAATCAAACTTCAAACTTCCCATTATCTATCAAAGTCTCAACACTATTTAGAAGTGCCCAAGGTTTAAAATTTCTGAGACTCATGGTAATATCTTTACTGCTACCCCCATAAAGTCAAAATTAAAAAGCAGATCAAATCTTTCTAAAATACAATGGCACAGAAAATGCATTACCATTACAAAAAGGAGTAAATGGAGCATGGTGAGGAAATACTGGATCAAAACAGCATCGAAACTCATCAGAGCAAACTTACCATCCTGCATCTTCTTGTCTGACATCAAAATGCTCCTCAGATCTCCATCTCCTTCCATCTTTGGTGCTGCCACATACTTCTCTTTCTTGGTCTGACTCCATAACTTGTTAGCAGACCTCATGCGCAGGTCCCGAATGACTCTACCATGTCCAGCATCTTGGGGCCTTCAACGCTATCCAAGGTTCACCTTCAGTTTCACCCAGTTGCCTCTATGCAGGCATACTCTGACATTTCTCTGGACCCAGGGTCTTTCCTAAGCAGTGGAGAGAGATTCCAAACCCTTTTCTTATATCCTTAACTCGAAAGCTTGCAGGGGCTGGAATGTGGGCCCTCACTCAAATACATTTTCACAATGTTGGTGGTTTTCTTCACTACTTATGCTTCTCTTTAATTCCTTTTCACACTTTGAGTGCTTAGCTGAGTGGAGGTCTTGTCCTGAGGCCACCACTCCTTTTATTCCATTTAGCAAAAGGCTTTTTCAACTTTTTGTCCCTTGAGTATTTGACTTAATTCCATTATGGTTCCTGGTGCTCCTTTTCTCCTCAAACTCTACATCTGGTGTTTTCTCTCACTCAGCTTCTTAATTTTCATTGCAGATCTGCCTAAGAGTGGCCACTAATAACCATACGACAAAGTCAATATTAAACTGCCTTAAAATTTCCCCTGCTAAAGGTATTAATTCAAAAGTTTTCAATTTATCCTTAAGCAGACTTTTTGGACAAGGACAAAATCTTCACATTCTTTGCCAAAATATCACAGGAATGGCTTCTCAGGCACATGCTGAACTCCTGTACTCTAAACTTCTTTAGCTGGGCCAAGCACAATCCACATTTCTTTCGGCATCCAATGTCTCCCACAATCCTACTAGTGTGGCAGACAGAGCCCTGCTTAAAATGTTAAACTACTTTCTCAGTCCAAAATCCGAAAGTCTACATCCTGTCAACAAGAATCCCTGTCAGGCCTGTCACAGCAATAGCCCACTCCTGGTACCAACTTCAGTCTTGGTCAGTGTTCTATTTCTGTAAAGAGACCCCCATGACCAAGGAAACTCTTATAAAAGAATTTGGGGGTAGCACATTGATGACTAAGCATTCAAATACATGAGCCTATGGGGCCACTCTTATTCAAACTACACTAGGCCATAGAGAAAATAAATGTGAGAAGTTCAAGAATTCTTCCTATTGGCTAGCATTTTATAGTGCTGAAGGGAGTACTTAGGGTGTTGTAGAGAAGAGACATCAATGGTATTATTCAGTGCTGGGTCCTAAGGGCTGCAATATCCAACTTTCTTGTAAGATATCCTATCAGTATCACAATGATGTGACTTTTATGAGGATATTGGCCCCTTTCCCTTTGATTATTGTCCTGCTCCACAATAGGGTTATTTCTTGCCTGGTGCTATAAAATACTGGTTAAAATTCCAATGTTGGGGAGGTCATCAGCATGAGCATAGAACCTGTTATTGTTATTTTGCTAAATGACCATGTTGTCAAACTTGCTTCTAAATATTTATTTTTGTACCTATAGATTTGTGCTGTTTGTAATCTTGATCAGATATGCTTCTTTTTCACAGCACTAAAATCCTAATGCTGAGAATAAGAGACTGAATGCTGAGCACTAAACAGGTAAACTATATTAACTCCGTTTTGAATAAAGCTTGAGGAACATGGCAGAAGAGGAGGAGACAAAGAACTGAAGAGCTGAAGGATGTGGAAGGAGGCTGTGAATTGTTGTCTTCTTGATATAGCTTGGCCTTGACAGTCATGAACTCACAGTAGATGTGGTTACCTTCACAAGATCTATGGAAGATCAGCTCCACCAATTTTCTAGCATTAATGATGTAAATAATCTATAGGTTCACTCCTTACTGAGAGGCTATTGTCAACATATAGTTGAGAATAGAGGGAGAAACAATCTTTTTTTTAAAAGATATGACAATTGCTAGGGTTCCATGTATTAGTAGATGGCCCCACACCCATAGACATGTGGGCAATGTTGTCTGACCTTCATGAATTATCAAAATATGTCATGAATTTGGAGGAGGTTGGGCTAGGAGAAACATAGAATGTCTTAATTACTTTTCATTTCCTGCAAGGAAATACCAAGACCAATGAACCTTACTGAAAGAAGTGGATGTTGAAGATTTCTTTACAAATTGAGATGGTTAGAGTCCATGGCCATCATTGTAGGAAGCATGGAATCAGGATTGTGGCCATGACACTAGAGCAGTAGCTGAGAGCTGATTTCTGATTCACTAGCAGGAGTCAGAAAAAGAAGGAGCTAATGGGAAATTGAGTATGCTTTTGAAATCTCCAGGCCTACCCACAATGACATAGCTTCTCCAACAAGCCACAACTCCTAATCCTTTCCAAACAGTTCCACCAATGAGGGACTGAGTTTCAGACATATGAGCCTGTGGAAAACTTAAATTCATGGCTGTGTCACAACTAGCTGTCCAAGAGAAATAAATTTTTATGCTATTATTCATGTTTACATTTTTTGACATTAGCCTTAAAAGTTTTATTTATTTAGAGTTACCATGTAATCCCTTTTTCCAAGTTACATTACTGAGAAACTTTAAATATCCAAATTTAGAAGAATGAATCCAAATCCCTCCCAAACCAACTAGAATTGAATGAAGTCTTTAATGTAAAACCTTAAGCCCTGAAACTGAAAATTTAGAAAAAAAAAAAAAAAAAAGGGATGCAAGAATATAGAAAAGCTTTTGGAATAGGACTTAATCCATTCAGAAAATCATACTTACAAATGACAAATGAAGCCTCACAAATTTAACAAACATTTGGCAAAATAAACATAAAAGGTAATTTAGTAAAATATATACTACAAAATTAGATACCATGTTTGTTAGCTATACATTTGACAAAAGATTAATTTATAGAGTTTAATGAAAATAAAAAGTGATAAAATGTGAAGTTTAAAAAAAAGAACCCTAATCGCTAAATAGGCTAATGAAATTGAAAGAGCTATAAATGGTGAAATATAAGATTCTAATAAGCATAAAAAATGTCAAAACTTACTAGACATCAGAGAAATGTGAGTTATATCTACCTTAATATTTCTTCTTATTCTAGGCAGAATGCCTGTCAGTTTGAAAAATACTGAGGTGGGAGTACACAAAAGTGTTCCATTTTACACTAATGATAGGAATGTAGATCTACCAGCCATTAATAAAGTCATTATGAACTTTTCTCGAAAAACTAAAAGTAGATCTACCATGTGACTGATCCATACTTCTCACAGGTATTTACCAAAAGTCCTACAGACTAACATTCAAAGAGATATTTCAATACCCATGTTTTTGCAGCACTATTTGAAATAATTAAGTTGCAGAAAAAATATAGGTTTACACCCACACTGTAATGGTTAAAATAATGAGATATATATACATAATGAAACTGTTTAGACATGATGAAGGGAGTTAGGATAGTTGAAGGAAAATAGATGAAAATGGAAATAACCATACTAAGCCAATTAAGCATGTCTTCCAAAAAATAAATATTATATGTTTTCCTTACGATTTGTTTCTTATCCATATTATATAATATAATAATATAATATAAATCATTATGATGTGAAATCAGAAGCAAAGAAAGGTAGCAGATCAAAAAGGTCTAGAGAAAAAGGGAAAGCAGAGCTATGGGAGTTTAGGAAGTTGTGGGGGAATATGTTCAAGGTGCAATGCACACCAATCAGGAAATAACATTGTATAACACAGTACCATATACAATAGAAGAACTTGGTGAGACATATTTAAATCTTATACCAAAAATAAACTAATATTTATAAAATTACCACTAATAGTTAAAGTTAATGTGTCACTACACTTTTATCATACCATGAAAAATAAAAGAAGATTTGAGATATTTCTGATGAATTTGGATTGCTTTGTTACACTCTTTGTAACATAAAGGAATTCTACTGTTAGGAAAACTTTAATTTTCAGTGAGCAATCTTTATTCTTTCTGTTTTAATACGACTTTACACCTCTGCATCATTCAGAACTTTTACTAGTCTAAGGAGCAATATATTTTAACAAATTAGTTTTACTTCTTTCTGTTAATACCTGGAAAATTCTAACCCTTTATTTATGTCTGCATGTAGGTTTCAATTTTCCAGAATATTCTATATTTGTTTCACACATAATTTTAAAAGAAGGTTAATTTTGAAAGTGTATTTTATACTTATTTTTGATTAATATCCTTTGCATTGTCACAGTTTTTTCCATTTATGTTCTGAAAAAAAATCCTTTTTGCTTGTTTTGTTGGAGAATATGAACTAAGAAATAGTGTGTTTAATAATTTGTTTTGTGTTTGCATGTGAATTTTTAAAGAAGCTTGTTTTATGACATAAGACTACCCTTAGCACTGTTCATACATTATCAAGAGGAGCAAATGATTTGACATACTGCAAGTCTTCTAGAATTAGATGGAAACAACCGCATGTCCTTTCAGGGTTCATGGTTGTCAACATTTCTTGACACTATGCCATTATAATAAAGTTGAAGTGGTAGCTAATTGATTTCATTTACATTTTTAAGTAACAAATGATGCTGAGATCTTGTCAAGTTCTTTTATACTTTTCATACATTTGATAAGACTTACATTAAGATTTTGGTTACTTTTGATATTTTTTTTATTTCCATTGAGTTTTGAATATTCTTTCTATATTTTTTTCGTGAAAATTTGGTTGTCTTTGTATGTTAATCTAATCTTTGAGCCTCAACCCCCAAAATGCAGAGGACTGGCAACATTGAAAAACATTCTTGTCTCTTAGTCATTCTTTATCTAGATATAAGAAATGTGCTCTAGCCAGAAGTGCAGTTTCCTAAAACTGATTTTATGTATCATATTGAACTTAAGAGATTGAAAAATATAAATTTATCTTAAATATTTTAAGGTTAGAATTCTAAGTAAAAATTTTGATACTTGTAAATTTTAGTGGCTAAATGCATTACTTTCCTTGCTCTCTGGGTAACAAAGTATTTTGTATTTGTCTTGTTCTCTCTCTCTCTCTCTCTCTCTCTCTCTCTCTCTCTCTCTCTCTCACTCTCTCTCTCTCTCTCTCTCTCTCTCTCTCTCTCTCTCTCTCTGTGTGTGTGTGTGTGTGTGTGTGTGTGTGTGTGTGTGTGTGTGTGTGTGTGTAAATGTTGCTTGACAAATTTGATACTTGGTTGATAGACTTGGAAATGTTAAATAATTGTTTGAAAGGTGGATAAATTAATGGCTTAATAAGAATACATGCACCAGAATCTCTTATTCTGTGTCCTTTCTACTAACTACTTTAGAAGTAAAGAAAAAAAAATCACAAAGAGTCATTAAAGAGAAGACAATTTCATGAGAGAACTGAGATTGAAGAAATATGAGCTAAGGACAGAGGACACTTGCTGGGTGTGAAAACAGGAGAAAGTGGCCAAATTCCTATGTGACATACTGTGGACAGTGTACCGTGATATTCCATGGACAGCGTAGTTTAGGTGATTTGAGAGTGGCTTAGAGATCCTTCTCTTTATCTTTAAGAACACTCATTAGTTTAAAATCACCATTTCTATTCATCCATGTAAACAAAAGTCATGTCTTTCTACTAAGTGAAAAATAGAGCAATTAAAAAAGCTTAGAATATATCTGGATGGCTTTTAATGAGTGAGAAACTTTTATAAATTGGAGTTTTCCTGAAATTTTTGGGAAGCCAAAAATGTAATTGAATTGGATATCACAACTTGTTCATTACTGAAGGGATCTAGGTCCAAAAAATATAAAACAAATAAAAATCTCTTTTGTTTTTTTTTTTTGCACTTTAATACCATTTTTGTACTATGCTCTCTTTTGATAAATAAATACACAAAAATTGTATATAAAAGCAGAAGTAAGAAGTTGATATTCTATATTGCTGAGAAGATAAAAGCCATATGATGTTCTCACTGTAATATTTTTTGATTCTGCTCAGCAGAGTTCCATTTTCAGTCATAACTGGAATTTAAATATGTTTGAGTAAAGATATTACCTATCTCATTTTCAATACCACCTGTTTTCGCCCATGACTTGACATTCATCTTAGGATGCACAGTTAGTGTAAACAACATTAAAGATAACATTTTGCACTGTCAGACATTTTCATAAGTCTAATAGTAAAAATAAATTTATTTACTATATTTCTGTAGCTAGAGTTTTCCTGCCTGGCCCACAGTCAGGACAAATCTCTCTCACCCGCCAGTCCCACAGCAGCTCAGAACCGACCAAGTAAACACAGAGACTTATATTGGTTACAAACTGTATGGCCATGGCAGGCTTCTTGCTAACTGTTCTTACAGCTTAAATTAATCCATTTCCATTAATCTATACCTTGCCACATGGCTCGTGGCTTACTGGCATCTTCACATGCTGTTTCTCATCATGGCGGCTGACAGTGTCTCTCTGACTCAGCCTTCTACTTGCCAGCTTTATTCTCCTCCTTGTCCCGCCTATACTTCCTGCCTAGCCAATGGCCAATCAGTGTTTTATTTATTGACCAATCAGCAACACATTTGCCATACAGAACATCCCACAGCATATTTCTATTTTTTTTATCACTTTAATGTATGTATTCCAAGTATGTATATATGCATATACACCCTCTAGGCAGTTTCATTACATTCTTATTGTGCTCATATAGAAAATGCCAAGTATGCACCAAAATACATCTAGATTTCTTTATGTGTTTTCAACATAAGTTTTATAAATATATAGTTTCACAAATTTGCACATCTCCATGCCCTCCAGGGAAGGACAATATGCTAGATGTTAATAGTCTTAAGACTTATTTTTACAAAATGATTTTCTTATTCAGCATTCTATCCTTTTCCTTCCTGAAAGACATACAAAGATGAGGAAAGATAATACATTGGGTAGTCCTGGTATTGGGTAATTGTACAATTTTTTTTTTGTTTTGTACTATGGCCTTATTCTACATTTTAACCATCTATATTTAGCTAGCAATGACTTAGCACAAATCATGATGTTAAAAATATGTGGAAGGTAATGGTAAAAAAAAAAAAAGTTCATACCACCCTTGTGCTGACATGAAGATCATTTAGTCTAACTGAAACCAGACACAGGAAACATCTCACTGGTGGGAGGATAGAATCTGTACAATAATGCACATTATTATTGTGGGCAAACAAGAGAACTGACAGTAGCTCATAAGGTTTTTGGTGCCCATGAATCCTAATGAATAGGTAGACTTGCAACACATGTCCACAATAATGACATGGTAAGAATCTCTGAATTTACCACGTGCATTCGACGCAGTATACTTTCGTCTTTGTTAGAGTTTCTATTTCTATTATGAAATGCCATAATCAAAAGGAAGGTAGAGAAGAGTTTATTTGACTTACACTGACCAGGAATATGTCTAATTCCTAGTTTTCATTGTGGTAGAAGGTGTTATGCACACAACTGGGTGAAAAGAAAAATCAGTGGTCTCATTCAGCACTGGATATTATAAGCTACAATACTGATCTACAAGCACTATGTGTTAACTTGTGTTATAGTGTCCAGACTGTTTATGGGGTAAGGAAAGTTTCTTTGAATTGAATTTGAGTCCTGATCCATAGGAGGGAATTTGTGCCTGGTATTACAAACATGGTAAGAAAAGCACATGGCTAGAAAAGTCATAGGTCCTACAGAAAATCTAATGTTGTTGTTTTACTTAATAATCTTGTTGTCAAGCTATGTTCTAGATATTTATTTGTATATTCATATATTTGTTGCTGGAGAGCTTCTCTCCAGGTCCCACCAAGCCCCGCAGTCCCACAACCCACGTATAAAATAATCACTCAGATGCTTATATTACTTATAAACTGTATGGCTGTGGCAGGCTTTTTGCTAACTGTTCTTATATCTTAAATTAACCCATTTCTATAAATCTATACCTTGCCACAGGGCTCGTGGCTTACCGGCATCTTTACATGCTGCTTGTCCTGGCGGTGGCTGGCAGTGTCTCCCCCTCCTTCTTCCTGTTCCCTCAATTCTCCTCTCTCCTTGTCCCACCTATACTTCCTGCCTGCTCACTGGCCAATCAGTGTTTTATTTATATACAGCAATATCCACAGCAGGTCCTAGAGAAAATCTAATGTTGTTTTTTTACTTAATAATCTTGTTGTCAAGCTATGTTCTAGATATTTATTTGTATATTCATTTATTTGTGCTTCAACAAAGTCTGTCAGTCAAATTTCTTAATATCATTGACAGTTGTTAATTAGGACATGCATTAATCATTAAATGTGTTGAAAATAAGTGACTGAGTGCAAAGCCATCATGAGACATCTATCAAAACCTGTATCCCAAGAATAAGAGAATATGGAAGAAGGTAAGTGGAAAGAACATAATAGCTGAAAGATTAAAAAGAGTGCTGTGAACTTTTTTGCTCATGACTTGGTTGTTACACAAAAGAACTCATAGCAGGAACAGTTACATAAATAAGACATTCATGAAATCAAATCAATTGAAAAATACAGCGTGGGTTGTGGGATCAGATTTGATGCTCTCCACACAGACATTGGGGAAGTTCCATTTCTCCCAGGAGCTCTAGAAGTTGTTATAGCCCTGAGATTCAGATTACAGAACTAGAGTAAAGTCTATTGATGCTTGAAAATTCTACATGCTGTCGTAAATTCTAGGAAGCTGCAGACTGAGGCTCAGCTCAGCTCAGCTCAATGTCTATGTAGAGATAAAATACAGTGTATCTGGGGATTTATGGCAGCACAAACATAAAGAGGTTGATCACATTTTATAAAATAAAAAACATGGAGCCAGATATCAGGGTTAAAACCTGAGAGATCAGAAGAATAGGAAAAGCCACAAGCCAAACTCACCTTACCAACTCCCAGCTTCCAAAGAGACCTACTTCCTATACTCCCACGCCTACATTTCCTTCTGTTCTGCTAACTCATTTCTTCTCTCTGTCTAGCTACATCACTTCCTCTTCCTGCCCAGGTCTGTTACTTCCTGTCTCTCTGTACAGACCTCCAGACCTTTATGGTTAACTAGTGTTGGAATTTAAGGCATGTGCCACCATGCCTGGCTCTGTTCCCTGTGTGGCCTTGAACTCACAGAGATCCAGACAGATCCCTGTCTCCCAAACAATAGGATTAAAGGTGTGTGCTACCATTACCTGACTTCTATGTTTACTATAATGGCTGGCTTTTTCCTCTGATCCTCAAATAAACTTTATTAGGGGACACAGATAAAATACCACTACAACACAACAAGATATTGATTTCCATGTTGGTTTAAATATCAACCATCATAGTCAACATTAACCAATCCCTTCAGTTAATGTTAATGAGAATGAATTTATTACTTCATTTTATAAATTAAAATAAAAGTCAGAGACATAGTTATTACTCAATAATATGGGTTTAGTGACAATTTTGGGGCAAATTTTACTTTATAGACAAATTGGGCCTGTTGAAGAATGACAAAATAATCAATAATGAAATAAAGTATATATTCCAAGAATTCTTTACCAAAATAAATTTATTTTATCTTAACATCTACTTTAAATTTCAGGCAAAAATTAAGAAATCACCAGAGACTGCTACTTCAGTAGAGCTTCTTACATCTTGCACTATGCTTGCCATTCTACAAGATATTTAAAATTCATTGCATTGATAGTTCACAGTGTATCTGTTACTATTTTTTCATGGTGACTCAGCAAGTAGCTGACACCTAATTTCTGTATTCTTTTTCTCTGTGTATTGCTAACATACCCCCTCATTAACATCCTACATACATGCCACATACACACCTACACATATTCGCACATGATAATTTTAGAAATTTAAGAAAGCTCTAGAGAAATATACCTACTACATATGTCTTAATGTTAAAATAGTACTATTAACAAAGTTAAACCAACAATAATATAAACTAAAAGCATTAACCATATTATCATACATAAGTAAAAACTGTGAGTGTGTATGTGCTCATATGTGCAAATTTATTTCAAAAAACTATAGTGTCTTAAGATACAATCCTTAACTAGTATTAGGAGATATGGCAGAAATCATATAAAATCAATAATTGCTTAATTAGATATACAAAATATAATAGGATTTGTCTCATTTATTGAAACATTTATTTTGTCTTGGGAGATTTTGTAATTGTTCTATGCTTTTGAAATAATGGAGGGAGAGAGTATTTGGAAGGATGACTGGAGTTGGGGGCACTTTGGGGGTGAGGTAGAAACCTAGTGCAATGGAAACCCTCAAAAATACACAAGAGTGACCCTTGTGAAATCTCCTAGAATGGGAGATATAAAACCTGAACCAGCCATCTTCTGTAACCACGTAAGGCTTCCAGTGGAGGGATTGAGACACAAACCCAGCCACAAAACCTTTGACCTACAATTTATCCTGTCTGCAAGATGTGTTGGGGATAATGGTGGCACAGAACTTGTGGTAGTGGCCAACCAATAACTAGCTGATCCATGCTACAAGAGAACACCCACCACTGACAATGTCTGGAGGTCCAGGAACCTAAGGCTGGATTGGCCAGAGACCTAGTATAGAACTAAACTTGACACAAAAGAAAACAATAATCTGCTGTGGGATGTTCTGTATGGCAAATGTGTTGCTGATTAGTCAATAAATAAAACACTGATTGGCCATTGGCTAGGCAGGAAGTATAGGCAGGACAAGGAGGAGAATAAAGCTGGGAAGTGGAAGGCTGAGTCAGAGAGACACTGCCAGCCGCCACGATGACAAACAGCATGTGAAGATGCCGGTAAGCCACGAGCCATGTGGCAAGGTATAGATTTATAAAAATGGATTAATTTAAGCTGTAAGAACAGTTAGCAAGAAGCCTGCCACGGCCATACAGTTTGTAACCAATATAAGTCACTGTGTTTGCTTGGTTGGGTCTGAGTGGTTGTGGGACTGGCAGGTAAGAGAGATTTGTCCTGACTGTGGGATAGGCAGGAAAACTCTAGCTAGAATAATCAGGAAATGAAGTGACTCCTAAGGATACCCTGCTCTGCTTGTAGACCATAGCTTAGCATAATTGTCATGAGAGAGACTTTATCCAGCAACTGACAAAAGCAGATGCAGAGACCTACAGCCAAGTATTAGGTGGAGCTTGGGAATCCTAAGGAAGAGGTGGAGGAAGGATTGTAGGAGGCATAGGACAGGACAAAAAGCTCCACAGAATCAAACAAACAGGTCTCATAAGAGTTCACAGAGACTTAAGGGTCTGAGCTAGGTACTCTACATGTATGTTATGGTTGTGTAGCTTGATCTTCTTGTGAAACTCTAGATGTTGGAAGTGGGGGCTCTTTCTGACTTATATGCCTGCCTTTTGGACCCTTTTCCTCTTACTGGTTTGCCACATCTGTCCAGCCATAATATGAAGGGAGGTGTCTAGTCTCATTGAAACTTGATATGCCGTGGTTGATTGATATCTCTGGGAGACCCATCAGTTTCTGAAGTGAATGAAGGAGAAGCAAATTTGGAGTAGAAAGGAGGTGAGACTGAAGGAGAGGAAGAAGGGCAAACTATAATCAGGATGTAATACATGTGGTAAATAAATAAGTAAATAAATAAACAAATAGAATAATATAGTAGTCAGAGGAAAGGTTAAATTTATGTAAGTTATTTCATTTAAACTTTAATTGATATTGTTCAATGCTGGTATTAGTAGATTTATAAATAGCCTGGGATATTGAGATGAAATCTTTATATTTTTCTTGATGCTTTGTTAATAACTAGTATTTTTATAGAATTCCCTGTTCATTTACAAACTATTATGACAAATTAACTTACGAATGTGTAAGCTTTTAGTTTATGAACTGCCTTTTGTAGAGAGTCCCGTAAATTATTTTCAGTAATTTTAAAGTGTTGTTTACAGAGTGGACAGAAGTTACTTCTTATGTTCAAAAGTGAATAGTTTGATTATTAGGTCCCAATAAATTATTGGGTCTACTTTTGTTGTTTTACTCTGTTTAAAAACACAGTGATATTAATGCTATACCTTTTTTTTTTTAATTCATGGAGCCCATTATAAAGAAAGAAGGAAACCATCTCCCTGCATTAAGTAAAGCAGTAGGACATTTCTGCATAGATACAAGCATCTTTGAACTAAACCAATGGGAGTAGTGAGTGTAGCAGTTTGTATTACCGGACACAAACTTGACTTCTCTGATGCACTACCTATCTCCAGTATCTGAATAGAGAACTATTAAAAACAAAACAAACAAAAAAATTGATAATCCTTTTTTCTTTCACCTAAACAGTGAATTAACATTGCTTACAACCTGGGGTGAAAACTTCCTTCAAGTAGAATGAATTTAGTTGAAAGAGGCATATCAGAATTGAAGATTAAGTAGAAGAATTAGACCAAAGAAATAAATAAACAGAACAATGAAAAAAATCACTTAAGAAAAGGACAGTCAGGAATGGTGGGACACCTTGGAAAGTCCAATTCTTCAAGTTATAGGCATAGCTGCATGAGAACAAGTCTGCATCAGTGGCATAAACTGGGTAATCATCAAGGTCATACAAGAAAATTTTCCCAAACAAAGGATAAACAAGCCCATACAAATGGAAAAATACACAAAACACCCAGTAGACAAAGCCAGAAAATTAACTCTCAGTATCATATTATAGTTAAAACACTAAATATACACAAAAAAGACATAGTGAAAACTACAAGAGAAAAAAATAGTACAAACAAACCTAGGTCTCATATCAAGGAAACCCATAAAATAAACAGCAAGTTTTTCAATGGAAACCTGAAATGCCAGAGGAACTTAGAGCAGTGTGCTCTGAGACATAAATGATTGCAGAAATCAAATTAGCCTATTACACTTACACAATCCAAACTAACTTTGAGGCTCACGTAGCTGCAATTCTTTCTTTCTACAATGTTTACAAATCTTTTTTTTTTAATTTGCACTAAGGGGTTGCTATGCTTTAGAAACACATTTAAATTATATTCCAACTCATCTAAACACACTTAATGTCTACTGGGCTAAATAAATTCTTATCTGAGTAGAAATAATTTTGGGAACAATCCAGGTAAGTCAGAAAAAGCTTGTCAAATCCTTGTTTAACAAATGAAGCACAGGACACCCAAACAAATCTAAACTTCAAATAAACAGGATTTCTTTTTTCACACAAACTCGGAGAACAATTAAAGTAAAACTCTCTGCATGTCTATGAAATTAATCTTTTCTTACACTGCCAAATTTGAGAAATAAAATATGCATATGTATTTTTGAAATTAAGCTGTATTTGACACAATTAAGGAGGTCCAATTTAAAATGAAGTATCCTTCCTGGCATCAATCTACAAGTGAAATATGATACCATGTCATTCCAGTGATTCTGGATTAAAAGACAATTCTACTGCAAAAGATGTGATTCCAGAACAGGGAAATATCTCTAGTATCAAGATGACACCAACCTTATGTCAAGATCTTCTATGTAAGTTTGAGGCATTACCTATGATTAATAACACAGTTCTTTTTTTTTTTTTTTTGTAGTTGTTACTGTGGCTTACTACCTGACAGAAGTAACTTTAGGGAGGAAAACTTTGTTTTGTTTCATGGGCGCTGATGTTTTTATGATTATTAATAAAATCTCGAAGGGTGAATTTTATGGGCACATGGAGACTCTAAAGAGTCACTCTTTGCCTTAGAAAATTGTATATGTTAAGGATGATGAAGGGAAATTTAAATTAAAATAGTCAAGTGGAAAGTGGGGGTGCAAGATACAGACTTTACAGAACCAGCGGTAGATCTGAGACTGCATTTGCTTGCTGCACACGCTTCCATGGGATGTGTTTCCTGGAGACAGCACACTCCAGGAAGTGGGGATATTACCCATCACAAGAGAACTTATACCATCAGATGAAGCTCCTAACTCTATTGTGAAAGTTGGTACCATATAACATGCCAAAAATAGATAAATAAATGGGAATGAGAAAGCACTAAATTCAGTAATAGACACAAATTAGGAAAGTGAATATAAAGCAAAATGTTTTTCTTAGTTCTAATTATGTTATGGGATATTTAGTTCTAGTGGGGGATAGGTATATAAATTGTTTGATATCAGAAATATAAAATTTGATTTGAAGCATCACAAGTTCCATTCTGAATGTCAATTCTAACTTTATATAAGTTCATTACATTGTATAGACTCCAGGTCTGGTTAATTTTTGTGTGTTCTGCTTTTACTTATTAGCAAGGTTTGGAAAATAATTTTTATCGTGCAAACCCATGATCAAGTTTCAGTCCCTGAAGTAGTCAGTAGAGAACCAGCAAATTCCCACCGACCAGTTACCCAATTATGACTGCCATATCTCTTGCCACAACAGCTCCACAATTTTTCAAACTAGAGCTTCTGGCTGGGAACAAGTAATCAGGTGTGTCAGCCTATGATGGTGTTCTACACTGAAACCACAGCAGATGCACTCACCAGGAAGATCTGGTGATAGCTTGAGCGCCTTCCTACTACTTCCACTGTATGAAAATCCTGGTCTATTTTGATTGGTTCATGCTTCTTTCTTATCCTAACACCAGCCCTAATTCAAATTATTACCGTCATATCAACTTCCTTGCAATAACATAAAATCTTTTTCAAAGAAACTAACCCTGGGTGATCTACTCAGAACTATTTTATTTTTCAGAGTATACCTCTTCTCTTACCATTTAAAGTTTGCTATTCAATACAAGATGATTTTCTAATTTGTTCAAAATATTAATATAGCATATTTATGCAAATAAATAGGTAATTTGTTTTACTATATTCAATCAGCCTAGATTTATTCAAATAAAAATTATAGTTAAATTAAATGATTAATGTTCAATATATCTGTATTACTTATGCATTTAAAGTAAAAAAAAGACTTATCATGTATCTTTTATTAATCAAAGATTTCATGTCACTTGCCCAATCATGCACATTAGAAAACATCTTATCTAATCACTGTTATTACATATAGATTTATTGGTTTATTATTATAACAACAACAAAACTTAAACAAAATAAAAATCACCCCCTAAAAGCATCAACACCATTTTTCTATTTTTCTCTTGATTTTTTGTTTTGTTTGTTTTTGTTTTTCTGGTTTTGTTTTTGTTTTTTTCGAGACAAGGTCTC
Organism: Peromyscus californicus insignis; assembly: GCF_007827085.1. NCBI lineage: Eukaryota > Metazoa > Chordata > Mammalia > Rodentia > Cricetidae > Peromyscus > Peromyscus californicus. The sequence goes on along the minus strand of NW_026294413.1, from coordinate 17,052,890 downwards.
TCTATGTAGCTCTCTCTGGCTGTCCTGGAACTTACTCTGCAGACCAGTCTGGGCTTGAACTAAGAGATCTGTGAGCCACTACACCTAGTTTTTTTCTCTTGAATTTTTAAAGCCCTGAATCTACCTCTATTTTTTTTTAATTTGATAACAAAAGTATGCCTTGATTTGAAAAATGACTCCTACATTTTCTTTCACTCTTTATTATGCATCCAGAAATGTTATGTAACATGTGATTCACATTGAATTTTTTCTCATTTCAGCAAATCTTCTTGCCTTTGTCAGTGGTCAATTTCATGGGAATAGGAGAATTTATATTTCTACATTAAAAAAATATTAAGTAATTCAGGGGTTGGGTGTCAACACTGTTAATCAGGCACCACCCTACTTCCTTCCTTAACATAGTCTTTCAAAGAACTGAATTATAGTTTGCATCCTATTATTCATCTATTCTCCATAAATACTATTTGTCTGTATTTAATCTTGGTAACATTTTGTCTGGGAGATATTTTTGTTGTAGAAAAATCTACTTTAAATTTATGAAGATATTACTCATTTTTCTGCATCTCAAATTAGATTACTTTTAGATTCCATCTGGCTTAATGGCCTGTAAATAACACAGAAATCTTGCCAAGAATTTTGACTTGACACAAAATTATCCTTGACTTTTTTGAAAGTGTTATTACTCGTTATAGTTGTAATCCATTTTATAACCACTGCATTCTGAAAGACAGGAATTAAGTGTGGTGCCTAAGGTAAAGTTCTGGACCTTTGCACTGTGCCTAAATTAACTATGACCTGCCATCTTTCTTAGGGAGAAATTAATACTTTCTTGAGGCTTCAGAATTTAACTCAGTTGTCAAGTGGATTTTGATGAGTTGTACTGTCTAGCTTTTCTAAAGTGCTGCTTCATTAGTCTTATGATTTTCAGATTGCTTCTATCTTGGAGTAATATAATATGCTGACATTTTCTTCAAAACCACCTAAGTGTGTACTCACCACACACACACACACACACACACACACACACACACACACACACACACACTTACATATAAGTAAAAAGTATGAACAACCTTAATTTAATATGTGACTATTGAAAAAAATGCTGAAATAAGTAAACAATGATGAAACATGGGTTTAGGCTGGATAATTAGGCTTTTGTCACAAAGCCCTGAAAGTATTTAACTATTTATTATATTGCTAGATGTTTGGTGACTAAGACTACTTCAAGTAGGAACTTCATCAAATGTTGTAGATTTTTAAATTTCTTTTTCTTGTTCGTATGTTGAATATTGAATCTGTTTTTTTTTATTTGCCCCCATAATGAATGTTATGCTTCATCAAACCATTTGCAAACTTATTTGTAATGATATAATTAATGCCAGTGAAGTCATGCCACTCTAGCTTCAGAAAAGACAAGTGGACTTCTTTAGGGAATTTCTAAGAACACTACATCCAAGGATCCTGAAGCAGGATTGCATCTCTTTTTAACATGTTTATTGAATACATACTTTTCAAATTTATGTCTGTATGAAGCACATTGTGTTTATATGTAAGTCTTTTACCTTCCCATCTCTCCTAGTTTTTTCCATTCTTCTCAATATGTCTAATTTCTATATTCATTCTTGTCTTTTCTTTCTTCCCTGTTTTTTTTTTTAAACTCACTGAGTTTAATAAGGATCATTTGTGTGACCGTGGCTTTGCGATTACCTATTGTAGAATGGTGAGCTCCTCAGTGGGTACACGACTGAATATGATACTTGCACTTTACCACATAATTCATGTAGCTAATAGTTAAAGCAGGATCCTAAAGTAAGGATCCTTCAACATTCCATAATCCATGGTATCTTCTGGACATGGCATAGAAAATGCAGTCGTGACATCAAAGCTGTTGTAGCTGACTTTAATGAGTCTTATACAAGAGTGTGTGGCACCTTTTATTGTATTTCAATCCAAGACTAACGGATTCCACTTGGACTAAATTCAGCTGTGAACAGACAAAAATACAAGTTGGGGAAAAATAGAAATCAAGGAAAGGATAAACAAATAGATTCAATTTCTCAAAACAACTAAAAATCTTGTCACCTAATTATAAAAGGGTCAGATGGCTTGGTAGTAGGCTATACACTATTAAAAATAAACTTAGTAGTAAAGGTTAGCTAGTAGCCTCAAGAGAGTGATCTCCATTTCAAATTCAGTAAATAAAATATAAAGCAAAAACTATTTTTACATCATTGCACATGCTAAAGGATAAGAAAAGAAATAACTAACATACAAAAAATAATTGTAGTATTGTAGTATCCTGAATGATTATTTTAATCTGACCATCTGCAAAAGTCAACATTATCATCAGAGAGACAGTTTAATATGGCTCTAAAAGTACAATAAAAAAGAATATCGTAATAGAATTGTATTCCCATCACCTATCTTTCCAGAATATGACACAGATAGAGCATTGTTATCAATAACTAACAGAACTCACAAAAATATTTTAATTTTCAAAATAAAAATTACCTCAGAAATAAGGTCTAAGACATAAAAATTCATAAGAACATAACTATCAAAATATGAACTTGTATATTTTAATTTAATAAAAAAAATCAGAAATTAAATACAAGATGTAGTAAAGGTATCAAAATTGATAAAACAAAAATGTGATTGAATTTAGAATATTTAAATTTCTAATAGAACTATTTTTTTCCCTTTTTCTGTCTTTGTGTTTCTGAGACTGAATCCAGAGCATCACAATTATCTGGCAAACTTTCTATGACTGAGTTGTGTCTGTAGTCCTGAGAGAGAACACTTTCACAATCAGTCTAAGTCTCTTCCATAGATAAGATAACTTAAGGAGTGAACTATTAAAATGGAGATGCTAAAGAAATGGTTAAGTGGTTAAGGGTGCTTACTACTTTTATAGGGAATAAAAGTAGTTCCTAAAACCCAAGCCAGGCAATTCTCAACTGACTTTAGCTCTAGTTCCAGGAAACCCAAATACTGTTCTGGCCTTTAGGGTATTTAGATTGCAGATTCTCCTTTCTTGTTACAATAAATGATTTATAAAATAAGTGATGAATAAGATTAACAGCATAGAAAAGTAGAAGTAATTTGTAAATGCCAACATTAAGGGTCTCATGTAATATTGATATGCAATTTTATGTGTGTCTTCTATTTTAATTTAATAAAAAAAGAACCAAAATTCATAAACTGTTTGTGCTGGCTAGTATTATGTCAATTTGACACAAGTTAAATGTTGGAAGACCCTGTTGCTCAAGGTTGCAATTCATCATGTCCAGATAGCTCTCTGAGCTCTGCATAATATGGAGGACACTCTTTGCAGCAGCACTCCCTCTACCCTATATGGATAGCGTGTCTAGGCCCAGATGTCTGACCTTATTTGGAAGCTGTCCCTGAGCTTGGATGCCTGACATAAGTGTGACCTTTGACACAGTTCCCTGCAAATGCTCCCCCCTGCCATCCACATGATAACTAGGTATTATCCTCCAGCTGTACGATAGGAGGATGCTGTCAAACTCAAATTAGGTGATGCCACAGCTGCTGTCCCCATCATGAAACAAAGTTGAGCTGTCTCACTGAAGCTGTCTCCCAGAAGACTGTCTCCATGTTACTCACAGCCTTCTAACCTCTGCTTGCTGCTTCTGCTCCCTCCTCTCTCACAGACCAGTGATCCTGGAGAAGGAAGGAGATCCACAGCTGGCACCTGAACAGAGATTCCCTGGGATGTGCAGAGTTTTTGAACACCCCCTCCCCCTGGCATCACCAAAGGGTAGCTGAATTCTTTCCCTGGCCTTCATCCCCAAGGACTAGCACACTCTTTTCTCTCTTCCTCTCCTTGCTTTACTTTTGGTTTGTGCCTTTGCAAGGAACTGAATACCATTGTAGTTTAAGTTTTCCTGTGTCCACCCAGCTTCTGCAGCCACTCAGACCCAAGTGAACACACAGAGACTTATATTACTTATAAACTGTATGGCCATGGCAGGCTTCTTGCTATCTAGTTCTTATATCTTAAACCCATTTCTATTAATCTATAAGTTGCCATGTGGCTTGTGACTTACCTGTACTTTACATCTTGCTTCTCATGTCAGCTGCATCTCCTGACTCAGCATTCCACCTCCCAGCACTCTCTTTTCTACTTATCTTGCCTATACTATACTTTGTGCCTGACTACTGGCCAATCAGCGGTTTATTTATCAATTATTCAGAGCAACACATTCACAACATACAGAAAGACATCCTCAGCAGTTGGTTAACAGACAATTGAAGCCTCTCAGTCAGGACAATTCACTTACATTGACTGAAGGTCTTCTTATCTTCTTTCCAGATGCTGAAAGCACAATCAGGCATAGGCAATAACCTTGTAAAAACCAGTTAAACTTTTCTAGGACTGTTGCGATTTTCTTAAATCTGTGGACAGGTTTGTGTTCAATAAGGCACTCCAACCCCCTCGTGCAAAATTGCCTCTGGAAAGTTGGATGTCCCTGGCAGAACTTCTCTGTTCTATAAGGGGAAATTCATCATCATCTCAGAGACATCTCCAAATCCGTTCCCTTAGAGCCTTACTTAAATCAAGAGGACTTAAAGTCTCCCAAAAAGAAGACCTAGAGTTCCGGATCGGGTACTTCAATTTGCAGGCTGTGTCTTGTCTCCGACCCTGAGGTCTGGACCCGCATTACCTACCTAGCTGTTAAAAGGAAATCCAGGAGGGCTGTCTTGTCTCTCTCCTTCCTTGCTGTAGTAGCCGCCATTAGGCAATGCTTAGGAAAACCCCAGTCTCTCAGAATGACCCACTAGAGAAAAAAGCAAGGGAGACAAAGGGACAGACTCAAATGAGGAGGAAGACCCCAGGGTTGCCCCGTGGCTGACTTAGCCAGCCTAGAAAAAACAATCTAATTAGGCAAAAGTTACACCCTCCCCACAAACCCCTCCCCACTTTACCCCTATCTTCCCCTTTATGAGCCTTCATTGGACAAAGACCCAGAGCCCTCACTGATTACAGAGAACAGAGTCCCAGGTACCATGGCAAAGGCCCCTTCCACACCAGGATGAGCCCTACCCCTCGCTCAGCGCCACCATCGGTGGCACCTCTCCCCACAGCTTTAAGTAGCCTTGTAGTCTCAGAGATACTAGGAATAATCGTCCCCAGTTCTCTCAGCCACAATGGTCCAGGGATCCATATCCTCCACGCACAGGGACCTTCCCTGCGAATCTACCTGTAACAAGACTGCTCCCATTAGCTTTGTCCCCCTCTTGGCAACAGGCTTAAGAAACTTACTCCAAGCCATCTGCTAGGGTGGAATTCTTGACCCCTGGACCAAGTCTGGTTTACAGAGTTTCAGTAGCACACTTTTAACTGCTCAAAACTGGAGAGACATTTTTCCATCCACTCTTCCCAGTACTCTATGTGTGCATTGGGAAGCTCTGTTTAGAGCTGAATGCCAAATGCAGGATAGAAAAAAACGAGTTATGTAATGAACAAGACTACAACAAGGACAACCCTCCCCTCCTGCTCAATCTTTGAACAGGAATCTTTGTCCTGGTTCTAAAATTCTTTTATCTTCTTGGCTCCTGCCCATTATTAGTACCATAATTATGCTATGTTTTATTCTGATGCTTACTCCCTGCCTTACTCATTTTCTCTCTCAGGAGATTACCATCATTGTTAAAATCACCACCCATCAGGTCACGGTTTGCTACCAGGCCCTGGACCCCTCTGGTACAGACAAGAGGCTCCTCAGGCTTATGATGACACCTCTCCATTATAAAATAAAACGGTGTGGGGAGGTGCTGGAAGACCCCGCTGCTTAAGGCTGCAATTCACCAATTCTGGATAGCTCTCTGACCTCAGCATAACATGCAGGATTCCTTTTGCAGCAGGATTCTCTCTCTAACCTCTTTGGATAGTGTCTCTAGGATCAGATGCCTGACCTTATTTGGAAGTTGTCCGTGAGCTTAGATGCCTGACTTACCTCTTAAGTGTGACCTTTGACACAGTTCACTGCAAGTGTCCCCCTCTGTCATCCACCATCCACATGGTAACTTGATATTATGCTCCCACTGAAGGATAGAAGGATGCTGTCCAACTCAAATTAGTTGATGCCCCAGCTGTTCTCCTCATCCTATATATTCCCCTCATCCTGAAATAAAGTTGAGCTGTCTCACTTAAGCTGACTCCTGGAAGACTATCTCCTTGAGGCTCACAGACTTCAGAACTCTGCGTGCCACTTCTGTTCCCTCTTCTCTCATGGACCTGTATCTGATGATCCTCAAGGACGAAGAAAACCATGGCTAGAGTTAGCTGAAAGGAGGGAATCTCAATTGAGAAAATGCCTCCACAAGATCTAGCTGTAGTGCATTGTGGGTGGTACCATCCTTGGTCTGGGGTCCTGGGTTCTATAAGAAAAGAGCCTAAGCAAGCAATGGGTACAAACAGCACCCTCCATGGCCTCTGCATCAGCTCCTGCATCCAGGTTCTTGCCTTGCTTGAGCTCCTACCCTAACTTCCTTCAGTGATGGACTATAGACGTGGAAGCACAAGGCAGTAAACCCTTTCCTCCTTGTTTTTGTTTCCTAATGCTACTTAATCATAGCAATAGTAACCCAAACTAAGTAATTCCTCATAGCAATAGTAACCCAAACTAAGACAAAGATAAATATTTGTTTCATGTTGCCTAAAACAATCCATTTGTATTTTCAATTTTGTGTTTTTGTTTGTGTCAATCATATGATCATTTATATTTTTAATAATTATTCTAAAACTATATCCTAGTCTTAAATAATAGTTACTGGAAAATTGATATTCTACTTTTATTTTCTTGTAGGGAGAAGTGGAAAATGAAATCTCCCACTCCCCCAAATTATGTAGATGAGTTCCCTGCATATGCAGAAATTGCAGAGATGAACAAATCTGCAGTGCAATGCATGCACCTCGTCCTGGGAAACCGCTTTGCGATCATGGTATCTCCCCTGACAGGTAAATATGAAAATTGATCCTCTACTTATTTACTATTCCCTCAGTTTCCTCTTTTAATATTGAAGAAATTTATTTCCACATGGATGGCTGTTTTGCCTGCACATATGTCTGTGCACCAAGTATGTACCAGGTGATCACTGAAGTCATAAACAGGTTCCTGTCCCTTTGACTACAGTTGCAGATGGTTGTGTTGCCACATGGATCCTGTGTCTAAAACCGGGATCCCATGGAAAAGCAGTCACTACTTTTAAATACTAAACTGTCTTTCCAACCCTTTATCCACTTCTTAATTTGATATTTCATTTTCTTCATGAAAAATCAGGAAATTGATGTATTTTTGATAGTATAGCATTATAAGCATGAGAGAGAAGGTTTTAGATTAATACTTGAGGGAATCACTTAACCTTTAAATATAAATTTTCAGGGTAATGTTCTTTAAATGAACAACTGCAGTGCTTAAATGCTCATTATATTTAAATAATGGTTACAGTTTTTCCAAAATTCTCAAAATCAGGTTTGAAATATGGTTTTAGTGTTAGAATTATTTTACCTTAAGTTTTTTAACAAACGGCATTGGTGAATATGAACAAGGAAATAACAATTATCTTATAACCCATAAATCCCAAATTGCTCATAAACCCTATAATTACATATTTTTTATTAGTCAATGGTAGATTTTAGTTCTTTTTCTTTTTCTTTGAATTTTCTGTTGTCATTTTTTTTTTCTTGGCATGTTCTGCTAATAATCACAGTTTTTTTTCATAATTCATTTTATGTTCCCATTCTGAAGACTTTCAGTCTAATAATTCATTTACTATCTTTTTATAATAATATAATTACTGGTTAATAAAATATTTTTGGTCACTCTAGTATGTCACACAAGAACATATATTGTTTTGGATATTCTAACATTAAGAATGCAATCTTATCCCCAAAGGTGAAATAATATCATTTTATCTTAGAAATAATAATAGCTGTCTACTCATACCTAAAGCTTGGTGGAATTGGATGGATCTTACTCTAGCCAAGAATGCATGTTGAAGAGGCCATGGTGTCACAGGAGGTTCTAGAAGTACTGTATGACTAATATAATTTCCAAATGCTTTATAAATACTCAGCTTCATACCCAAAGATGAGTGCAGCTCTAGCATCTCATCAACAAATTATCCTTTTACAGAAAATTAAACTTATTGGAGAGATCCATAACTGGTCAAAATGCTGATAAAAAGTGGCTGTGGTTCTCGTGCCCCAAATGCCACATCTATATATAACATGTCCTGTACACCCAAGGCCAAAGAAAAAAATCTTGGAAAAGGGGCAGAAAGATTGTAAGAGACTAATAAATGGAATGACTTCTGAGATAGTATTTCATGGCCAGGATAGGAATATTGCTTCCATGAATGCTCAACAGCATTATTTTTACAAGAAATGCAAAGATCGTTCTAATTGACAAGCACACACAGGAGGATGAAAATGAGGAGCTCTAGGTAGTCAGCTGCCAGTGAGGAGGAAGAAGCACTTTTTCCCAGGGAAAGACACCAAATATAGGTGGTCAGCCCAAAAACTATTCAACTGAAGATATTTTAGTTGCTTAGATACCTATATTTATATATAAATCTTTATCTATTTATGTAATATATATGATAAGAATCAGTTAATTATTTATGTGTGTGTATCATTTAAATAGTTATGTGTATAACTATATGTGTCTCTGTGTGTATGTATATTTTTATAAATATGTGTGGTGAAAGTAACCTAGCAAACTATTATTAATAACCATTGAGTATTATCTAAACTATTTTGCCTTCCTTCACGAAAGCATCGAGGTTGCCTAAAATCTGCTTTGAAAATATAAGATCAAAGACTTGGAGTAATTGTGACTAGCTCATAGATTGCACATCTAGAATCAGATGGGCTTTAGAACTGAATCTAACCCCAATGTTATCATTTTCTCCTGCAAATTCAGAGGTACTACTAAGGAAAGTGCTCACAGTCGAGCCAATTTCAAGCAGAGTGAGTCAGGTCTATTCCCACCCACATACCTGCAATGCCAACATTTAAGCCTTCTTTCAATCTTCATTTCTCTACTCTCTAAACTAGCATCATTTGCTCACTGAATTAATCCCCAAATGACCATGGTTTCTGTTGAGACTTCTTTTCTATTTTCTGTATTAACTGAAATAAATTCTTCATTCAGACATATAATCAAATTGCTTCATTAAATTTCCACTGAAACAGAACTTTAGAAACTATCGCCTAATGTTAGGAAATTACAGAAAAAAGACAATGCCAGAAATTGGTAAAGTTACTAGGGAATTGGGAACTTTACATGAAATTAATTGTTTAGGGATTATTTATCTGTGGATATAAAAATGAGCTTTAAATATTTTTATATATTTAAATACTTTATAATATAGTATAGTATGTAGGTTAGTGAAAATAATCAGAAACATTGGAGATTGGTAAGACATATAGTGAATTATTCAGCATCAAATGTACATGTTTTTCAATTAATATAAGTCATGTTATGTCTGAAATATTAATGCTCAATGGAAGCACTCAATTATTCTTAACATCTATGAATATTTTACATTCTATTTATTTGATTAATTAGTTAATTAATTATAATTACATTGGTTAATTGCTATTATATAATAAATAATATATTAGTATACCATTATAATTGTTTTTGTCACAATAAAAGTCAATTACATATTGCAGAAAAGCATTGGTTTGGTACATATGTTGAGCGGAAGATGAATGTATTTCAACTTACTTGATAACTTATTTAAAAATAGATTTGTTGATTTTGCTTTAGGTATGAGTGAGTATTTTGACTGTATGCATGTCTGTGTACCATGTGTGTACCTGCTGCCTATGGAAGTAAGAAGAGGGTGTTGAATGCCCTGAAACTGCCTGATCATGAGCCTCAGTTGAGTTCTGGGAATCTAACCTAGGTCCCTTGTAAGAAAAAGAAGTACTTTTAACAATTGAATGATTTTTCTATCCTCTTCTATAGTTTTCCCAATGAACTCTTCATCTGTTGTAAACTAAAATAACCTCTGAACTTTTATGTCCAGATAATTGAAGTGTACTGCAGGATTAAGTTAGATTCATGGATTTAAAATTCTCCTTTTGTCTCTGTCATTCTGTCTCTCTCTGTGTGTCTCTTTACCTCTCTCTGTGTATCTCTTACTCTGCAGAGTAAAGCTTCCTTCTCCTTAACATTTGGAAAATGCTTATATATTGTTTAAATGTATAACTTGAGTATTTCCTAATGTATGCTGTATTCACATATTTTCTACAGTTTCCCAACCCCTCTTACATCAATGACCTTTTCTTTAATTAGCAGGCACAGATGCACAAACACACACACACACATACACACACACACACACACACACACACACACACACACACACACACACAACCTGATGAGTCAATTAAGTGCTCCTCACATGTATATATGTTAGGGATGACCAATTGGGTTTCAGTAATTCTTCTGGCAGCTCAGCTGTGGACAAGTCTAGATCTATCTGTTAGCTGACATGAATTGCCTCCAGTTCTTCATCACATAGAGGAGCCACATGAAATTCACACAATCCATGTTATGATGTGAAATGACATTGTCATTATGCAGGTCTTATTCAGGCAGCCACACTCTTGAAGTTTTCTTATTGCAGCTTTCCTGTCATATACAGGAGATACGTTCCTCTCACAGCTGACATCCTGCTTTTTCTCCATCCTTATAAAAAGATTCTGTGAAAAGCTAGTTTTAATATTGATGTAAGTGGTCACCCAAGACCTCTTGTGAAGATGTATAGTGTTATTGTTGTTTGTTGTTCTTTTAGCACATTTTTGTACCAATTTAATAATTCAAATTTATTACTAACATTAATACTTACATTAACAAATATGTACATATAAAATTCCTTTAGAAATGTGTTTGGACTAAGTGTCACACATTTTTTCTGTTACCTACATTTTGCCATTTTTAATTAAATTTGTAATTTAATTTCTGTAAAATGCATTATTAACATAGATTCTTAAAGTATTTCACAGAAACATATTTATGAAAAGATATAAATTTGCAAATATTTTTGTCAAATATGAATATGCTTAAGAGATTTTAGAAATATTTTCACTTTACCACCAAAATACCACTGTTTTTGTTCCATGTAACAGAACTCTACAGAATCTGTGTCTTTCAAGATTACCTTAAAAATTAGCTGATGATAATATTGTATTTTAAATAATTCATTATATTATCATTATTATTCACTTAACAACCAGAAACTGTTTTTCATTATATAAACTAAAAGAATCTTCCATAATATACATATATGTTATTATTACTTAAAATCATGAATATATAAAACTAATTTCTTATCTTCAGAATGTTGTAAAATCATCATACATGTAGTATAATCACTTTGGAAAGTAATCCATTATAGAGAAAAGAATAAAATATGTAATTCCAAGTTAAAGTTATGGTTGTATAATCTCATTTCACACGGTTAAAAATACTAAATTTCTTTCTAAATTTCTATATTATTTTTTGAGTACTAATATGACTTTAAAGAAATGCAGTTTATTTTTCTAAAAGAACTTTAGCGGAAAAAGAAAAAATCCCATCATGAAAATCAATGTGATTGATTCAGTAGAAATGAAACTAATTTTGTGACAACTAAATATGAAAATTTTGAAATATGACAAAATGAAATAGGAAATATTCTTGAGACAAAGACCAAGATATGCAAGAGAAAGCAGAAGGACATTAACTTCCTACACAGGAGAGTTTATTTTTATCCAGTACATATTTGTAAGATGTGGTGATGTATTGCATCCCCAAATATTGTGCACGCTAATAAAGTTTATCTGAAGATTAGAGGAAAAAGCCAGCCACTGTATTAAACATAGAAGTCAGGCAATGGCAGCACATGCCTTTAATCCTAGCATTTGGGAGGCAGAGATCCATCTGGATCTCTGTGAGTTCAAGGCCACACTGGGGAACAGAGACAGGCATGGTGACACACACCTTTAATCCTATCACTTACCATAGAGGTCTGGGAGTCTGTACAGATAGACAGGAAGTGATATAGCTGGGCAGAGTAAGGGAATAAGATGGCAGAAGAGGAAGGCATATAGGCGTGAGTACACAGGAAGTAGGCCTCTTTGGAGACTGAGGTGTCAGTGAGGTAAGGTTGGCTGTGGCTGTTCCTATTCTTCTGATCACTCAGAGTTTACCCCAATATCTGGCTCCGGGTTTTTTATTAATAAGACAGTTTAGCAATTCATGTTACAGTAAGATAGCAAAGGTGTCTCAAATACTTTAGTAGACTTTTACCTTTTTGAGAAAAGTAAGAAAATATTTGGTGTAATTCATGAACAGATTTTAAATAATGTTTTCTTTAATAAAAATGCTCTCAAGAAACACCCAAATCTCCATATGAACTCACAGCATACCCACACTCCCATTCAAGGACTCAAGGAAGAATCTCAATCCTTAATCTTTTTAGTTGTGATTTAATTTCTTTCTCCTTCTCTCTACAATAAAGAGAGAAGATGGTGAGAATGAGATACCGATTAATAATCTCTAAGAATAAAGTATAGGACTACCCTAAAATGTTCTCATATATTTTTGAACTAAAATATATTTCAGTATTTAAACTTTATTTTTATTAAAATTTTACTTTATTTATTTATTTATTAAAATTTATTTAAAAAATTAAAAATATTTTTTCTTTAGAAAATAGAAATTGTAAAAATACTTAAAATTTCTCTGATACTGATATTTTATTCAACATGTAAATAGAGGAAGAGGAAAGTACAGTCCTTATGAGCATCAGGGAAGAAACAAGGTAAAGAAATTATTTCTAAGCCAGGTGGTGGTGGCCCATGCCTTTAATCCCAGCACTCAGGAGGCAGAGGCAGGCAGATCTTTGTGAGATCGAGGCCAGCCTGGGCTACAGAGTGAGTTCCAGGAAAGGCTCAAAGGCGCAAAACTACATAGTGAAACCCTGTCTCGAAAAAAAAATAAAAATAAAAGAAATTATTTCTACTCCCTTATTTCTCAGAACTCAAGATGAATCTTACCTATGAGAAGGAAATATAAACAGGAAGCCTGAGGAAATCAGATAGTACATATAAAACAAACAAGAAGATTGTATTTAAAAATAGATAAGAGGGTATGTTTGATGAGTAGTAAGAAGATCAATTATTTTTGCCTTTCATCCTTCAAAAGCAAAGTTTCCATAAACTGGATTTTAAATGGTTTACAGAGTCCTTCCACAGTGCTGCAAATCAATTTGACTAATAATGATTCCATACCCAAAGGCAAACATATTCTGCATCTAAAAGAATTTACTGTTGTACAAAGTGAATTTTATAGATACAAATAATCCGATATGCTTTACATAGCTGGGATGTCACATACTGGCTCATCACAGATTTGGTGCCTATTGCAGGTAGGCATTAAATAATCACAAATTTTAAAAATATATGCATGCATTTAAAAAATGACATAAAACCCCAGAACACATATGAGATGAATTGCCATTTATGTGACATAAGACATATTTTATTAGAGGATTAATTAGTCCAATTATTCCACTAGTATTTTTGAAGGCATTCACAACTGTCGGCATTGAATAGTGACTGGATGATCTCATATAGTGTTTTGTTGAGCCTGAATCTGGTAGTTTAAAGTATATAGTAACACACAACTCTGTCTCTAAGGCTCATCTGCAAGAATAAATTTTCAAAGAGGAATTCAAACTAACCCTGGAAAAGATATATAATCAATTTAAATAAATAGGAATGACCCTAGCAAAATTATTCTAAATCATAAATTAGATTGAAAAATGGCAATGTAAACATATACAAAAATTATATTGGTGTAGTTTATTGGATTTTCATATGGTTATAAAAATATAATGCCAACATGGTTAAATAATATTAATTTAATAGTAGTATTATCTGGAGCAGTCATTTATATTTACATTCACTGAAGAAATTTCTAATGGAAACCTAATCTGAGAATATAGGAAGACAGAAAGAAACACAGATGACAGAAAATTTGCATATAATTTGAAGTAAATATTAAAATAAATATAAGTAAGCATTACATTTGTGGAGTAATATAAAATATTCAGCCTTCATGAATTCTGTTATGGGTCCTGAGTCTTGAGTTCTGAAGTTGTTTTTAAACATCTCTACTTTGGCTGAGTATCCCACAGTCAGTAGGGCTCTTCATTTTTGCTAGGGGTGTGTGTGTGTGTGTGTGTGTGTGTGTGTGTGTGTGTGTGTGTGTGTGTGTGTGTGATGTGTGTGTGTGATGTGTGTGTGTGTGATGTGTGTGTGTGTGAATGTGTGTGTGTGTGTGTGTGTGTGTGTGTGTGTGTGTGTGTGTTTTGTAAGGTAGCATTCTACTGCACAAAAAACTTCTTTGATGAGATATGAGTGCTTCAAACCGTCAGATATACAAGATGTATTGATAAAATATCCACTTCACTTTCTTCTCTTTCCATGGGCCATCTATCACTTCTGCTTCCCAACCACATGCATTTGTTTTTAACCATTGGCTCCAATTAGTACTGCCAATATGTTCATGTATGTAGGGCATCTACCAGCACATAACTAATACAAGAAGTAACAAAGACATAGGATATTTTGATAGGTATCTATTAAACAGAAGGCCACAAGTCAGAGAATAAGATATTTTGGAGGTTCCCACTTTGGAGTAGCATGTGTTTCAGCCTGACAATACCTGTCTTTGAACTTTTTATGTTTCACTCTTATGCCAAAATACATGGTATTCTATTGTCAGTATGTTGGTGTTTTATATGCTAATTATAACTATCCACATTATTATGTAGTAAAGATTATGTTAAAGTCTTAAATAAACCTAATCTGTCATCTCTCTGATACACTGACTGCTGACAAAGAGGTGATAAATTTATAGAATGGAATTATAAGAAACCATAGCTTTAAACTTCAATTGGAAGTCAGTCATTATCTGCAAGGAATTTTTGTTGCTAGAGTTTTCCTGCCTGGCCCACAGTCAGGACAAATCTCTCTCACCCGCCAGTCCCAAGCCGCTCAAACTGGCTGGAGCCACCACCAAGACAAGGAAGATGTAAAGTACTGGTAAGCCACGAGCCACGTGGCAAAGTAAAGATTAATAAAAATGGGCTAAATATAAGAGTGAGAGCTAGACAATGATAGGCCTGAGCTAATGGCCAAACAGTTTAAGTAATGTAAGAGTCTGTGTGTTTACTTTATAAGTGGGCTCCGGGTCTGGCGGGACTTGGCGGTGGGAGCTGGAGAAAAATTCTCCAGCTACAAATTTTATTTCAAATTGTCAGTTATTTATTGATCAATGTTTATTTCCTAAACCTTCTTCATGTTTCTAAATATTTATTAAGTAACTTTACTTGCATTATAGCTTAATGAAAAGAAAATATTTAGAAACCAATTTATTCTCCAAATCACTTCTGTTATTTCTTATATCATATAGCAAAATCTAATATTTCAAAAACTCTTTTTTGTGGTGGTACCCAAAATATTGTGTACCTTAATAAACTTATCTGGGGTCAGAGAACAGAAAAGCCACAGGATACTTAGGCTAGAAAATGTTAGCACACACCTTTAATCCTAGCATTCCAGGGACAGAAATCCCTCTGGATCTCTGTGAGTTCAAGGCCGTATTGGAAACAGCCAGGCATGGTGACTCACGCCTTTAATCCCAGAAAGCAGCCTTTAATCCCAGGGAGTGGTGGTAGAAAGCAGAAAGGTTTATAAGGCATGAGGGCCAGAAACTGGAAGCATTTGCCTGGTTAAGCATTCAGGCTTCTAGCAGCAGTTCAGCTGAGAATCATTGGGATGAGGACACAGAAGCTTCCAGTCGGAGGAAACAGGACCAGCTGAGAAATTGGCAAGGTGAGATAGCTGTGGCTTGTTTTGTCTCTCTGATCTACCAGCATTGACCCCAATAACTGGCCTCGGGTTTGACTTTTTTAATAAGAACTTTTAAGACTCATGCTACACTTTTTACAATTTTTCATCATTTACTCTGTCCTCTTCTTTTTCAAATATTTGTTTTCCTATACATAATTTTGAAAATAAGTGACATGTAGGAAGTGAAAAGTAAGCATTACATTAATGTTAATATAGGGAAGATTGTTGCGATATCAGTAGAATTTTTTTAAAGACAGATTAGCAATGAAATAATTTAAACTAGTTGTATAAGAAGATCAATATGCATGGCTGGAGAGATGGGTGAAGAGGTTAAGAACACTCACTGCTCTTCCAGAGGTCCTGACTTCAATTCCCAGCAATCACATGGTGGCTCACAACCATCTATAATGAGATCTGGTGCCCTCTTCTAGTGTGCAGGCAGAACAATGTATATGTAATAAATAAATACATCTTTTTTTAAAAAAGAAGATCCATATGCCACATAAAATGAATCTAAATAGTTTATTCATTAGAAAGATCAGCATTTATAAAATTAGATAGGTATACTTGAAAGTGTTAGATTTCCAGCTGGATAATCAGAACCATTTGACATTCAATAGTAAATATGAGCCCCAAACAATTCCATAAATGGTCAGTCTTCTACTTTTATATCTTTTATTTTCTGGAAACATACATTGTTTTATTATAACATCCACAGTCAAACTGAAGTTAAGAATTTTTTTTGATGTGCCAAGGGTTGCTTGATTTATGAAATTCTTATAGAGAATGCCCAGTTCACTTGTGTTTTGGGGTCTTCTTCATTTGAAATATAGACTGGGTTGACAGTTGACTTGCTTTCACATTTAAATCCCTTGGAAATTCCATTTCTAGATTTTCTCACTAAATCAACTGAGAATACTTTTGAAGTGAGGAAACTGTTCAGGACAAATACATTGCTTTTTTATCTGTTTCAAATCCTAACAGCCTAATGCTTCCCATTCAATAATCAGGCTGTTTCAGTGGCTTCAGAGAAAATGACTCCTGATATCTTCTTGAGGACACGTGAAGCTTCATTATAAATATGTTTAGAGTTGTAGAAAATGTGACAGTGAAACAATGTGAATTTTGATTGGGGGCTAATATAGCTTGGCTTTCTTTAACTTCCTCTACCATTAGAGAAGAATGCCTGGACAGAGTCCTAGGTGGCAGGTAGCTGGGAATGAATCACTTGAGCTCAAACTTGATTAAGCTCAATAAATCTCCAGTTAATTAAGAGTTCCATAATTTTTCCTCTTCTCAATGTAGAGAATATCAGTTAATGCATATCTGAAATTTTAATGTCTGAGTGATGATATTTATGACAAATTTTAATTTAACATCATAGTACTTATATCACATACTCAGTAGCATATGTTTATAATGACAAAATTTTGAACTCTCCTGGTGGCACAATTAATAGTGTGATCTAAGTCACATTTAAAACAGTCAGAAGAGGGAAAATCCTATGACTAAGAAAGAAGCAACAATCAAAGTGAAAATTGGTTTCTCTATATTTTTATTAAGAATAAATCCTCTGTCATCAGTTGTCTGGATTCATGCTTTTCTGTAGGTAATCTGCCTACAGTATAAAACAGTAAAAGCAATATTGTGAGTGCATTCTGTAAGAAACATGTGGAGTAATACTTCTGGCCAGATATAGAATGTTCAAAATAATGTTCACAATTGTCAACTATATTCTATTTAAGATACTCTGTATGAAATTGCATCAATGATGAATGTAACCAGTGGAAAGATGTTTTACAATTTCAAACTGTCAGCAACTACCTTAGGAAAGCACATTTTTATAAACTAATTTGATAATAATATAATACTGAAATTGCTAATGGTCTTATTAATAATAACAAACAAAAAAACAGAGCCAGATACTTGGGTGAAAGCCGAAAGATCAGAGGAACATAGCAAGCCATAGCCAACCTCACCTCACCAACTCCATGAATCCTCTGACTGAAAGCCTCTGAGTCCTCACCCCTGAGGGTCTCAATTGAACTGCCACTTAGTTCCTGTCTCCTCACTCCTTCTATACCATTCTCTACCCAGCCTGGGATTAGAGGCATGTGTGCTTTCCAAGCAAAGGCATGAGATCTCAAGTGCTGTGATCAAAGGTGTGTGCCACCACCGCCTAACACTGTTCCCACTGTGGCCTTGAACTCACAGAGATCCAGACAGATCTCTGCCTCCCAAGAGACAGGATTAAGGATGTATGCCACCACTGTCTGGCCTATGTCTAATCTAGTGGCTGGCTCTGTCCCCTGATCCCCATATAATCTTTATTTGTTAGAGCACAAATAAAAATATCACCACATATGTGCTTTAGTTTAACATTAACTAGTTTTATATTATGCTTAATGTCTAATTACCCTGTCTCATTTTTAAGATCCTATATTCTCAATTTGAAATTTAAAAACAAAAAATTCTTGAACTATATGGTTATAACATTTTACATTGTATAAAAAAAGACAAATTTAAACATATGCAGGCTGCTTTACCTAAAGATGATATTAGAAGTGTTAGAGAAAGTTTAATAGATAATATTTGCAAAAGTAATCTGAACAATAGTAATTGTTAAAAATTGAAAAGTTACATCAATTTATTAAATAGTGGAAAAACCTCATATAAATAGTTGAAAACTATATGACAGTGGAATATCACGATTGAAGTGGCCATATGGTACATAATATTCTTCAAGATATTTTGGTATAAAAATTAAAATAAAGATCTTAAATATAAAAATATTTTCTGTTACAGTCAAGGGTCTCGTGACATAATACAAAATTTCCTCTAATCAAATGTTTTAAAAATGATAATATGCTCTTACACATAGCTAGTTACAATGGATAAAGATTATTATATATTAAAAGTTATCTTATAAATCTTCAAGAATAGAGTAGACTTTAAAAGTTGTTCATATTCAAATTTATAAAGAATCTAGAGAGAAAGAAATTTCATAGCTATAATTCACCTACAAATTTATGTTCATTGACAATTCCTCCTATAAAATTCATGTCACAAATTTAATCATATGGACTACAGAGAATACAGAGTGGTTAAGAGTACTTTCTGCTCTTGCAGATGACCCAGTTTCAGTTCAGAGTACCCCTATCAGGTGGATCACAACTATCTTTAACTTCAAGGGGATCCAACACCCACATCTGGCATCTGTGGGAACTGGTATGCATATGGTGCATAAAAAACACACACGCATGCGCACACACACACACATACACAAATAAATAAATAAATGTTTGTAAAATGATACCGTAATCTTTTAAGTTACACAATTATATTCTAAGAATAGTACTTACAGTAACGTCATGTCAGTCACCTCCTTGTAATTGGCTACCAATTATAAGAGTTTAGAACTAGTACTTTAAAAGAACTTTGATGTTTATTTTCAGATTGGACATTTTTTACTGTTCCTCTGTATGTTTTGTATTTTAGAAATTAGTTGAATTACTCGTATATGAAACTATACAGCTCTGCAAGGCTCACTCATGGTGCACAGCAATGCACCGAGCGTCCTGACTCATTGAAGGCACCCAAAACCTGTTTCAGCACAGATTTAATGAGCATCACCTCTAAGCTTTATCTGTGACTCTCACTGGAAAATTTCGGAAATGATTAGTGCCATTGAAGCAGTGTGAAGCAGAGTCAGATCTTCTATTTACTTTATAAATTAGAAATGAGATACATTCGGATAGTCACAAAGAGAATAAATAATAAAGCCCCAGGACAGTTTTACTTACTTCCAATTATTCCCTTTTGAACCTTCCTTGATAAAGGAAATCTCAGGCACAAGCAGAGCCACTGTCTGAAACAGGGATCATAACTCTACTCATGCTCCCATGCTTTGAAATCTCTTTATTGGATTAATTACAATGACTTCCTATAATGTCTCCCTGAAAGTTTTTACACCTCCAGCCATTTTCCTCCAGGATTCCTCTGCTAGGTATTCCTCTTGCTTTCAGACTTGCTGGGAATCAGTTCATGTCCATCATGTGTAGGGTGCATTTATACTTTCTCTGAAATCAAAATTTTTTATTTAGTTGTTGGTAAAAGAGAGAAAAATAAGGATATGCATTTGTGTTAAGAATAAGCTTAAGGCCTAAGGATATATATGGTTTACTTGATCAAGTTTTTGTTAGGGTCCAAATCCTCTTGAGTTCCTTTCTCAAGTGCAAATCCTGAGCCAGATGTAACCCATGACTGCAGCAAGCAGGTGGCATGAATTCTAGGAAGACTGTCCTTCAGCACAAATATGGCGAAGTGAAAAAAGAAGCAGTCAGGTAATGGGGTAGGCAAAAAAAAAAAAAAAAAAGGCCTTTTTTCCTGAAGCTCTGCTTGCAGTCATCTCTGTAGCAGCTAGCTAAACAATATCTAAAAATCAGTGGGAAAAATAAAAATTGTTTAAACATTTTTTTAAATAAAATTTTTATTAAGATATTTTCATTCATTTTACATACCAATCACAGATTCCCCTGTCCTTCCTCCTCCTGGCCCCTAACCTTCCCCCGCAAATGCACCCCCCATTCCCACCTCCTCCAAGGCAAGGTCTCTCATGGGGAGTCACCAGAGCCTGGCACACTCAGCTGAGGCAGGTCCAAGCCCCTCCTTTGTACACCAAGGCTGCGCAAAGTGTCCCACCATAGGCACTAGGGTCCAAAAAGCCAGCACGTGCACTAGGGACGAGTCCTGATCCCACTGCCTGGGGGCCCTCTATACAGTTCAAGTCAAATAGCTCTCTCACCTATCCGGAGGGCCCAGTCACAACAGGGGGTGAGGGGAGGGTAATGGAGGGCAAGGGACAGGGGATGAGAGAAATTGTTCATTTTATTTATTTATTTATTTACTTATTTATTTATTTATTTGGTTTTTTCAAGACAGGGTTTCTCTGTGTAGCTTTGCGCCATTCCTGAAACACTCTCTGTATTCTTGAAGTAAACCTACAGTCTTATGTCTCAATCTGTCATTCCCCCTTCATTCCAGGACCATTCAATCCTATAGTTGGCTGGTCATGACATATTTTTGATGTACAGGCACTCAGACCTGAGTTGTTATTCCTATATAGGTAGGGTTGGGGAAAGAAACAGGTGGATCCCTTGAACATACTGGCTAACTGAAGTTCCAATGAGAGACTCTGCCTCGATAAATAAATAAATAAATGAATAAATAAATAAAATGAAGAGTTGGAGGAAAACATACCACATACAACTCTGTCCTCCACATTCAGGCCTTTTATGCATATGCATCTGCACACATATGCACACAAACAGACATACCAAAAAGCACACACATAAGCACGTAGTCATAATACATATATACACAATGCCACTCAAACTCATACATATAAATAAACTTACTTAATTCAGATTTAAGAGAAAATTTGCTAGTCTCATCAACAGACATATTATTTTATATGACTTCAGGAAAATTGTATCTGTGGAAAGATATTCTCAACCACTTTACAGTTAGGAAATGTTATAGAAAGATAAGAAAATGATAGATAGACTTTTAATAACAAAACATAAGATAGACAAAGCCAGCTACATTTCCTTGGTGTAATAAGGCCTCCTCCACAAAAGCCTCATCTGACTTTCCTATTACTAAAATGGAAACTTACCTCTGTAATATAACATTTAATATTGATACAAAAGTTAGAATTCACTTGGAAGGCACATATTATATATTTAATTGGAGACAAAAATGCATACTTTGACATAAATGTATAATGACGTTTATGAGTAAATTTCTCAGAATATTTCTTTATCTGATCAAGTTGGAGTAATCTTATGTTTTTATTTAATTCATGGTTATGTGCATTTGTAAATGAATGATAGAAAACATCTGATAATACATAATGTAAGCAATTTACTTATTTGTGATTTCTGGTTCCATGGATAGTAGTTCTTGTGAAGCAAGGTCCTATCTTTGAGAATAACACCAAGAAAGCCCATTGAAAGAGCAAAGCAGAGTTCAGTTGAGCAGCTAAAGGCAGGCAAACTAATTCTCACAAATGTTTGAGGATCTCCAAGATGGAAGGAGGATGAAATTTATTGGGTGCTAAGGCTCAGAATGTTTACCAAATGGTAATTCTGAAGAAGTTACCAGGGCGAGTCTTGACGGCTTGTTGGTCTACACTTAATTTCAGTGTAACTCTGATTGCAGTTACTCAGTCTTAAGTAACTGATTGTAGTTACTCAGCAGCAGAATTGCTTTATTTCACATATTTACTTTTTCTTGCTTGCTCTTTTTGTTGTTTTAATCTATTTATGAAGAATAGCTAGCATTGCAAGGATGAAATGGGACTAGAAGTAGCAAAGGACTGAGTTACTTTGAAAAGTTCCTTGGAGAGGAAGTCAGTGTTCTTATTTCACTCAGTCTTCAGTAGTTGCTCCTTTCATTAGATTAAAATATCATAATAGATGTCATCAAATATTTTAAGAAATACTTTTTGTGCTGTTGCTTCTATTCCCCTGTACTTCTTCTTTATCTGTCTGTATCATCCTTCTGATATAATTCCACCTATATTTCAGACCAGTTTTAATTTTCCCGAAGTACTCACTCTTTTGTTTTATTTTGCATGAATCTGCCTGGCAAGATGTCTTTGTTTGAAGTCATGGGGCATGTTATGATTTAGAAAGAAATCCCAGAGCAGAAATAGATAAAATGATTTAATAGCAGATCCAGTGAAGAATTGCAAAAGAAAACATTTGAGCACTCACCTTTGTCCTTGATGAGGCTCCAAATCAGTGGAACCAAGTCCTTATTTGGGAAAATAAAGTCCATAGTAGTTTAGAGTTAAGGATATCCATATGTGAGTAGTAACATGAGTCCAGAATGTGAATGGGGAAAAGAAAGGTATTTAAGAATGAGAAGGAGGTAAATGGGCTCAAGGTTGAGAAGTATTAGTGAATATACAAATCTTTTCTGGTGAGAAAAAAGTTAAAAACATAACTGAACAACTAAAATACAAATTTGTAAATAATGAAAACATGCAATAATTAAAGAATATGATGAAACAGAAGACATGTATCTTAGAGTATCAGCTTACATGTCTTCCTAACTGGGAAGACATGGTTCTTCTGCATGCTGGGGTCATTTTTGCTATCTATCTCAACAGGCTGAGATGGGGGAGTGTCAACAATTTTAACCAATGACCATGTCTGTCCACGTTAGAAGGAATTCTATGATGGATGTCTATCATTTATCAGCATCCACCATTTTTAGATTTTTTTCACTTGTACAACACAACTTTGACTCTGATTTTGAGGATTGCAACATCTGTCAGAGGATTTTGTGACTGAGACATTGTAGATTTGTAGAAATCCTATAAACATTTGCTTACTTTAGTTCCATACATTAGACTACTGTAGCAAATCCCCACACATCATATGTGGTTTGTCCTGGCAATAGCAGTGATGTGGAAGTAGGGCCCATTGCAAGCCTCTTAGTTTCAGCTTCCTTGATACACTTGTTTCAGTCCCCACAGCTCCTGTTCCCTGGCTGCCTCTAGGTGTTGGTTGCATCTAACAGCTCTTTTTGGTTTCCAAGGCTAGACAATGCCATCTCTTTGGCTCTTGTAGTTTCCAGTACCCCTTAACAGCTGAGTCTTTCTCAGTCCGTGTCCAGTTTCCTGGACAAGAGCATCATCTCCCTGGTCTCCCAGAATCACTACCTAATAGGGTGGCAGAAGCTTCACTAAAATCTGCCAGAGTGTTGAGACAGATCGCAAGAATGGCAGGCAGATGCCTGGTTGCTCATTTTGGTAGTATCAAGACTAGGGACACATAAAAATTCCTTGTCAAAGAAATGCCATTTTAAAACTAGGACAGGAAAGCTTTTATTATTTTCTTTCAAAACATTTTTTAAGATAGAGACATGACACATAGTCACTGTAGAAAATAACAAAACACAGCAGTAATACCAAAACAAGGAGTGATATCAAGCCACAAAAATCAAGACAGAAAAAAAAACAGAACCTCATGACATGTGCATGTGTAGTACTTTAAAAAAAAGTGATTTCATAGTATGCAATTATTATTTTATATTTTTCTTTTTTTAATGCATGAGCACACTATGGATTCCTGGCTGGCATAGATCTCAATATTTTGATCAGCATGCCTTGGAACTCACAGAGATCCACCTGCCTCTGTCTCCAGAGTACTGGGACTGAAGTCTTGAATCATCACACCCAGCAGTACACAAGTCATGAAAATAGAGCATCAAAAGTACACAGATTAAATTTTACTATCTTTCTAATGTTTGATTTTTCTTGGAATCTATTTAGTTGAATTCTACTAAATACAGGATTTTAGTAAATTAGAAACTTCAGTAAACTAGAGAAAACTTTTCTATTACTATTAAGTCAAGTATTATAGTGTCTCTTGCAATAACTAATGGTTCATGTGCACATTGAGAATTGAAATTAAACTTCACTAGACACATTAAATCTTTGGTAAAAGAATACATAGAAAATATTTTTAAATGAATTAACCATTACTCAAATTCTTTATGATCTAATTTTTGCATTTTAAAATAAGAATGCTACAAATGTGATTTCACAGTGTGCAAGTCTGTGTTTGCTTAACATTTCAAAGCAATTTCTCCTCTTGCACAGCACAATTTTTCACACTCATACACACATATGTTATTTGATGCATTATTGACATTTGTCAAATATGAATTGTGTTCTGAATTAATAATGCAGTTCAAAACCTTGATAAGCCTATATAAATCCTTCTAAATTACTTCAATATAATTATGGCATTTATGATAATAAATATTCCAGCTATTTCATAATCCTATTATCCTACTACTTATCCACTAAGAAATAAATAATAGGAAATTTTTCAATGCTTTTATTCATGCTCTGATACTTTAAAGCTAAAGAAAGAAAATTCTTTATTTATGAGCGCCTGGAAGTCTGTCAAAAACATGCACCCCCTCAAGCCCCACTGTGAACGTTTCTCACCACCATTGTGCTCATCACATCAATTAAACCGAATGTACTATTATCCATAGCTAGTTTAATTTAATAAATAAGTGACAATTAAACAATAGTATAGAGAAAATAATATTTGATTGTAGAAACCAGTGAATGGTTTTTTAGAGTGTTAGATATATCTTTTTCACTGTTCTTAGTTTTAAACAATTTCATTTGAAACTAGTGAGGAAAAAAGAGAAAGTTTACTTTTATTCGCATTTAATGTATGAAAAAAACTTATTCTTCCTAATATTTTCTTTATTTGTTTTTATTAAGGGTTTTTATATAATATATATGATAATGGTTGCCTTCCCTCAACTTTTCCCAGACTTTCCTATGTCCTCACCTACCCAAATCCATGTCCTTTTGTAACACGAATCTTAAAAGGTCTTATAATAAAAACCCAGAGCCATATATTGGGATGAAAGCTGAAATGTCAGAGAAGTAGAACAGCCAGCCACTAGCTTACCTCTATGAAATCCTCAATCTCAAGTGAGTGGGTTTCTGTTTCCTCATGCCTTATATACCTTTCTGTGTCCTGCCACATGTTTTCCTGTGATTAAAGGCGTGTTTCACCTTTGCCTAGTTCTGTTTCTCTCATGAAGTGTGGGTGGAGTTTTCTCCAGTCCTGCCTGGCCCAGGGTCAGGACAAATGTCTCTCACCTGCCAGTCCCACAGCTGCTCAGACCCAACCAAGTAAACACACAGAGACTTATATTACTTATAAACTGTATGACCGGCTTCTTGTTATCTAGTTCTTATATCTTAAATTAACCCATTTCTATTAACTTATAAGTTGCCATGTGGCTTGTGGCTTACCAGTATCTTAACATCTTCTCTTGACGGCGGCTGGCAGAGTCTCTCTGACTCAGCCTTTCTGTTCCCAGAGTTCTCTTCTCTGCTTGTCCTGCCTATACTTCCTGCCTGGCTACTGGCCAATCAGCATTTTATTTATACAGAGCAATATCCACAGCACATGTAGTCCAATGTGGCCTTAAACTCATGGAGATCCAGGCAAATCTCTGACTTCTGAGTGATTGGATTAAATGTGTGTGCCACCACTGCCTGACCTCTATGTCTAATTTAGTGCCTGGCTCTGTCCTCTGATCCCAAGGTAAGCTTTATTGGGGTACACAATATATCACCACACCCTTTTTTTTTTCTTTCTACCTGTCACTGAAGAGAAAAACAGACTAAGAAAAAAGCAAACAATTATGCAAACAGAAAAAAAAGAGCCAAAGGGTGAGCATAAGAAACATATACAGATGCAGAAACACACATTTGCTCACACAGGAGTCCCAGAAAACACAAAATCAGAAAACACAATGTATAAGAAAAAGACCTATAAAGTTTTTTTTTAAAAAAACAAACACAAAAACAAAACACCCAAAGCATTGTGAGATAAAAATCCTCCAAAAATACCATTGAGCTTTTTTTGTTTGTTTGTTTTTTGTTTTTTTAAGAGTTAAAAGCCCAAGAGGTCACAGAACTAGCGAATAGCCTTTAGCTTACCAACCGCTGCTGTCCTTCCCCTGAGAAAAGAGACCTACTTCCTGTGTGTCTGTATTTTTATTGACTTTCTGTTCTGCCTTCTCATTGGTTGTAAACCCAACCATATGACTTCTTCGTCACTGCCTGTCTATACAGACCTCCAGGTCTATATGGTTTTTATGTGTTTGCCATGCATTTTTGAGCATGAGCCTGCCCTTAAAGTGTTTTCATACCCTGTGAAGCACCATTAGAGGAAACTATTTTTTTATCTCTGCAAGTTGTCAGTTGGAGGTATTTTCTGGGTTTGAGATTGGGGCTTATTTCCACTCCTCTCTCGGTCCTGGAACCCCATATGGCTTAGGTCTGTGTAGCCCCTGTGCAGCTGTCCCAGTCTCTACGAGTTCATATGTGTATCAGTCTATTCTCTCCAGAAGTCCTTATTTCCTTGTTATCTTCCATTCAAACTGGCATTCACAGTCTTTCTGCATTCTTGCTCACGTAGTTTCATTCTTCCTCAGGGATGAGATTTGATGACGACATCCCATTTAGGACTGAGAGTTCCAGGATCTCTCACTCTCTGCACATTCTCCAGTAGTGAGTCTCTGTCTTTGTTCACATTTCCTTCAAGAGAAAGCTTCTCTCATGAGGTTTGAGAAAGATATTGATCTATGAGTGTAGAGGAATGTTACTAAGATTCATTTTATTACCATGATTTTTTTTTTTTAGCTGAACAGTAGCATTTGGTTTGCCCTAGCTACACGTCCTTGACCACCAGAGCAATGTTAGGGATGGGTTCCATCTCATGGAGTGGGTTTTAAATCCAATCAGGTGTTGGTTAGCTACTCCTACAACTTTTCTAAAATTACTGCACCAGTATATAACTCAGACACATCACCATTGTATAGATCATGAGGTTTTATAGCTAGGCTGATGGTTACATTCTTCCTCTGGTAGCATGCATAGTAGCATTCAGTATCATAAACACCAGTTAGTAGGCCTGAAGACCCTAGATAGGCACCATGTTAACTTCTCAGTGTTCAGTTAGTTATGTTGATGTTGTCTTTGGAATAGGCTCTTACCATCAGTTTGTGGAGAACAATACATAGCTTTAATAATAGCCTTGATTTTTTAATGTTTCCATGGGGCTTCTTAGGCCAACAACTCAGTCTCATTATGGTTTCATTTGGTGGTGCTAAATTTCTACTTGGTGCTTCATCTCCATTATTTGGTGATTCCAATTAGATTTCCTTTGTATGTGTATGTATTAAGAAGCTTCTACTGTAACAAGTTTCCATATAACCTCTTAAATAGTACATAATTTTAGCTGTTCCTCCCCATATTTTCTTTTTAACCACATCTTCACCCATATCCATTTTATCTTCCCATGCCACGATTACAACCCTATCCAAGCATAACTATATGATCTATTTCCCCTTCTTCAGTAGATCCTTTCCTCCCCATGTACACTTTACTCTATTCCAAACCTCTGTGTTTACAAGGATTTTGCTTGCTTTTTGAGGACTTAACAACTGAATTCCACATAAAGAGAATGCATACCATATTTGTCTTTGCCAGCCTATGTTAGCTCACAGAGTATAATCTAAAATTATTTTCAATAGTAGTATTCTTAGGAACATTAAAAGATTTGGATTTGTTAAACATTTATAATATAAATGAGTGTTATAAATTCTTGACAGGTGAACAAGATGTTCAGGCCACTCATTTAAATAATATTGATGAATTTATTGATGGATTGATTGATTGAATGATTGATTGATGTGGCCTGTATGTTTGTTCACCATATTGGCTAAAATTGTGCAATACGATAATGGAGGAAATTCTTAATTTGGAATCTCTCCTTATCATGGGTATATTACTTTGTACCTGGAAAGTTTTCTCTCTGGGTTCCACCAAGCCCCGGCAGACCGACAGCCCACTTATAAAATAAACACACAGATGCTTATATTATTTAAACTGTTTGGCCTAATGGCTCAGGCTTCTATCTATCTAATTCTTACATCTTAAATTAATCCATTTCTATAAATCTATACCTTGCCACGTGGCTCATGGCTTACCGGCATCTTCACATGCTTCTTGTCATGGTGGCGGCTGGCAGTGACTCCCTCCACCTTCCTGTTCTCTCAATTCTCCTCTCTGTTAGTCCCATCTATACTTTCTGCCTGGCTACTGGCCAATCAGTGTTTTATTTATTTATCAATCAGAGCAACACATTTGACATACAGACAATCCCACAGCAATACCTCTGTTCCTTTTGTTTATATTACTTCATTAGGGGTGAAAGCTGTTTGTTTTTAATAAGGAAATGTAAGCATCTTATTTTCTTTTTCATTTATATTTAAATATTTGCATCATTTTTTCTCACTCTCCTCTCTCTTTGTCCTCATTTACATATGCTCTAATCCTTCCCCAATTCAAGGTCTCATTTTCATTATCCATTGTTGTAACATAAGCATGTATGAGTACACATATAAATACAACCTGATGCATCCCTTTAGTGTGGCCTAAATGTATATGCCTTTAGGGATGACCAGTCAGTATTGGTTAACCAATCAAGGGTCTCATATCTGTCGAATATGAATTTTCCCTCTCTTAGCAGTTGTTATTTGATTATAGTTAATTTTATAAGGGTAGGGAGAATGATGTTTCTCCCATCTGTGTTGCGAGTGTCAATTATTTTTGGAATTGTTCAGGTCTATTGAGGGTGCCAAGTGTTGAGATTTAATGTGTGTAGTTTCCCTGTCATATCTAAAAGATATAACTTCACAGCAGACGTTCTGGCCTATATCTCTACAACCTTTCTGCCATCTGTTCCTCATTGTTCCCTCAGCCATGGGTGCAGGAGTTGTGCTGTAGATGTATCAGTTAGTGCTAGGTACCCAATTGTCAGTTATTCACTTCATATTGAAGTTTTCTATAAAGACCTTCGTCTGCTAGAAAAAAAAATCTTTCATAATGGGAAAGAGCTACACTTCTTTGTATCAATAAAGATAAACATATATAATGTTATTAGGAATTATACTTAATTATCTATGGTGAAATTGTGACAAAAATCTTGTTTGATCTCACAAGTCTCATATTTATTTTATTTACTATAAAAATTCACATGTTGCTGTTATAATCGCCATATGCTTTTCCCATTATTTCTGCCATTGTTTGGACAAGTTTCTGTTCTTTAAATATGTAAAATGAGTATAATAAAATGTAAATAAAACCATTTAATAATGTTTTGATTATGGTCTATTTATGTGACCCTGGATATCCTAGGACTTGCTATGTAGCCATTATTTTCCTTGAAATCAAAGAATCTAACTGCCTCTTCCTCCATAGTGCTAGGGATAAAGGTGTGTGCCACCATGTTTGGCTATAAAATAATGAATACATTGATAAACACATTAGTGAAATTTTGTTTTGTGGAGAATGAAATCTGAATAGAGCTATTGAACAGTTATATAATTATTGATTTCCTCTTGCCAATTCCTTAAGTATCTAAGTATCACTACTATTTAAATGTTCGTTATCTGTTTTCTTACTGTGGCAGAATATCAAGCAAAAGAAACTTAGGGGAATTATTTATTTTGAGTCATGTTTCAAATAGGTATATCCCATCTTGATATAGAAGGATGATAGGCATATAGTCGTGGAGGCCTGAAGCTGGAATCCTCACATATCTATGGATCGGGAAGCAGAGAGGGGAAAGCTAGCATGCAGCTGACTTCCTCTAATTCTCTTTTCAATCACTCTGTGCTCCAGGGGACAGGGTAGCACTACCTATCTAAGGGTGGGTCTTCATTTTATTTTGTTGTAAGTGGCAGTACCTTTGTGTCTTCTAGGGGATTCTAAAATAGTAAAGAAAACTGTCAAGACTAACCTTTTTTTAACCTATGATTATATACAATCTAAGATTTTTCTAAAAAAAAGTACTATGACATTCTTCTGTTTTTAAACCAACATTATGACATTATATTTCAAAAAAATTAGTTTCTCAAGCATTTCTTTCTTCTTGTTAATAATTTCTCAGAATGATGTGAAAAGAAACTCAAGGCCATCATTTTACAAGTCTTATAATAATGTTTCTGTTTAGTCAGATCCCCATCACTGACGAAATATGAGAGAGGATCTGCTTAAAAGGATGAAATGTTAATTTTGTCTCTGAATTTCAGAGATTCCAATCCAAAATTGCATGGTTTCATGAACTGGGAGCTATTATGAAACAGAAAAATATTTGACTGGACAACATACTGTTCCTTCTTAATATAACGAGAAACAAGGTCAGTGGTCCTAGTAATCCTTTCAAAGACCCTCTTTGATATAACCTTACTGTATTATACTCCATTATCTAAAATTGTTGCCATACTCTAACAGAGCTAGGGTTTCACAATCAGAACTCCAACATATGAGACTTTTTAAAACATTGGAAAACCAAAAACATAACAGTTTTCATTGAAGTGGTACAATTCTAATCTCCAATGTAAAGAGTGTATGTTATTGCTGTTTATAACAGAAGATAAATCATGTTTGGTTTTCATTTTACTTGTTTTGATATTAATTCAATTAAATCTCATGGCATATTCAATAATAATAATAATTCAATTTGTATATATTAAGTCTAGAGAGATTTTGCCTCCCAAAGAGTACTGAGTTATGCCAGAGCTATCTTGGGGATTGTATCTTAATGGATTAATTTTCTTTTCCTTGCTATTATATATTTTCTATCCCACCCTATAAGTCAAGGTATTTACCAATATACTTGATATCAAATTTAGAATTCATTACCTAGATGAATAGTAATCATTTTAATTTGTTTGTACAAAATTGGATTATGGAGATGATTCCACTTGTACACTGTCTTTCATCAGACTGTTGGATTTTCATGTCTTGATCCTATGAAATCGGAAATATGTTTTTGAGATTATTATAAGTGAAATTGTGGAATGTGGTATGGATGGTAAACAGAATAGTAGCAATGGAGATGAATGTTTTTCTAATACAATATGATTTTCTTAAAAAATTATTGGATAAATGTAGCTAGAGTTTTCTTGCCTGGCCCACAGTCAGGATAAATCTCTGTCACCCGACAGTCCCACAGCCACTCAGACTCAACCAAGTAAATACAGAGACTTATATTGCTTACAAACTGTATGGCCATGGCAGGCTTCTTGCTAACTGTTCTTATATCTTAAATTAACCCATTTCTATAAATCTATACCTTGCCACGTGGCTCATGGCTTACCGGCATCTTCACATGCTGTTTGTCATGGTGGCGGCTAGCAGTGTCTCCTCCCACCTTCCTGTTCTCTCAATTCTCCTCTCTGTTAGTCCTGCTATACTTCCTGCCTGGCCACTGGCCAATCAGTGTTTTATTTATTGACCAATCAGAGCATTTAACATACAGACCATCCCACAGCAGATAAATGGAGGTAAACCTACACTGAGTGACAAGTTTTGAGACTGTGAGCATTTTAGTTAATTTGCAGTTTTTACTTAACCAAAACAATTGAGTTTTAAGTAGTGTTGTTATTATGGTGTGAAATTATTCCACAAGCTCAAGTTTTCAAGAGTTGTGGAAGCTTTGGAATTTGGACATGGCTAGTACCAATGTGTTTTGTGGAGTGGGACCTTGAAGGTACAACCTAGAACTGGTTTTAACCTGATTCTCAGTGCTTCTTGATATACTGGGGTGTAACACTGTTGTGTGATTTGTGTGTGTGTGTGTGTGTGTGTGTGTGTGTGTGTGTGTGTGTGTGTGTGTGTGTGTATTCTGACAAATAAAGCTTGCCTGGAGATCAGAGGGCTGAGCTAGCCACTAGTTAAACATAGAGGCCAGGCAGTGGTGGCTCACACCTTTGATCCCAGCATTTGGGAAGCTCATGCTTTTAATTACAGCACTTAGGAGGCAGAAGGAGGGAGTGATAAGGCAGGACAGACACAAGATCTTGGCCTTTTCAGTGTGAGGATCTGGTGAGGTAAGAAGTCACTGGAGGCTGCTCCTCTGCTTCTCTGATCTTTCAGAGTTATTCCCCCAATATTTGACTCCTGGTTTTAATGATAAGATTAGGGTCACACTCCATAACAAGCCCCCACACATCCTACTGATGCAAACTGCACCTGTCCCCAGCCCTCCTTGCCTCACTATCACGTAGTAAAGTTGATGAAACTATTAGCTGAAATGAGCCTTTTACCCCAATAAGTCCCTTCTATTAAGAATCTACTCCCATCAAGGAAGGAGTACAAAATATAAGAAATTGGAATTGTGATTTGACCTCTTGATCCTCTGGCATTGCACTGGAAGCACGGGTTTAAGGTTTTGTTTAACTGTACCTACTCTATTCCACACATGAAAGGGTCCCTCCTGTGCACTGATGGCCTCTCTAATTTTCAAAACATTGTTTCTTTATTAAAGAAAGCCTTCTGGTGGAAGATTCCTCTAATGGATTTTTCTAGATTCCCCTAAATAAATATTGCCCTGAACTATTAAAGGAAAGAGACAAACTCTTTACATAAAGAGAGTGATTATGAGATAATCCACCTAAATTGGGCTTAGAACACATGTGGTAGTATTGTGTTCCCCAAAATATTGTGCATCCTAATAAACGTATCTGGGGTCAGAGAACAGAACAGCCACTAGATACGGAGGCTAGAAAATGGTGGCACTCACGCCTTTAATCCTAGCATTCCATAGGCAGAAATCCATCTGGATCTCTGTGAGATCAAGGCCACATTGGAAACAGCCAGGCATGGTGACTCACACCTTTAATCCCAGAAAGTGAGCCTTTAATCCCAGGGAGTGATAGGAGAAAGCAGAAAGGTATGTAAAGCATGAAGACCAGGAACTAGAAGCTTTTAGTGATTAAGCTTCAGGCGTTCGAGAAGCAGTTCAGCTGAGATTCATTGTGTATAAGGACTCAGAGTCTTCCAGTCTGAGGAAACAGGATCAGCTGAGGAACTGGCAAGGTGAGGTAGCTGTGGCTTGTTCTGTTTCTCTGATCTTCCAGCATTCACCCCAGTATCTGGCTCTGGGTTTGTTTTTATTAATAAGAACTTTTAACAGCTTCAAACCCAAATTTATGGGAAGTTCAAACATAGTATTTGGTGGATTGATTCCTTACTTGACTGAAGATGCTACTCTAAATTTTAAATAGAGACTGTGATAAAGATGAAGTCATTTTAATGTGTTAACTAGCAGACTGCTAGGAGAAGCTAACTTGGTTAATGCTTTTTCTTATTTAGTATAATTAATATTACAAAAATTAGCGATAATTTTTATAATCTCAGACAACATTATCAATAAAATAATTCCCATCATCTTAAATAATGTGCTCTGATATCAAAAATCCTCAGAATTATATTTCTTAAGATAGACTTAGGGCTACCTGGATATGGAATTTTGAGTAAGGAAAGTTTCAACTTATGTTGACATCACAGAGACCATGCTAGATCCAAGACTATTTTATTTTTGTTATAGATTAAAAAAATGAAAGATCATTAGCTTCCTGGTATAAGAAATCATGGAAAACTTTAAAGAGTTTTACACCACATAGACTATCCTTTTATAACATAAATTGTTTAATAATGATATGCATACAATGAAACTCATGTCTTCACAATTTCTATTCAATCAAATACTTTAATAATTGCACATTTATTTAAGCAAATAATATGAACTGCTATATAGGAAATAATTTGTTAGGTAACTGACAATTTGCAGTGACATTACTATTAGCACATTTTATGATCCACTTTTCTATGAAGCATATTTCTCATAATGCACATTTTATTGTATTAAAGTAAGCATCCTAAATTTGGATTTTCTTGCTTTTTAAAAGCAGCCTTTGTTGTTTAATCAGCCAAATTATTGCCTTCAGAAATTTCACCCTTCTGCCCAGTGAGAGCTATTCAATGAAAACAACTGAGCAGGTACATGTGAAGCCTTTCACAAAATCATTACTATGTTTTTTACTAGATATTTTAGTTTTTATGAAAATGAACTGAATTTAAAGTTGAATTATATCTTTGTTATATGACATAAGCACATATGCTACACACACACACACACACACACACACACACACACACACACGCACACACACACACACATACACACACACACACACACACACACACACACAGAAAGAAGATGGTGAGTTCAAATTTCTTATTAAAAAGAAACAGTTTTATTCCATCTACTTTTGAAGCTCTTTCCCCCCCATTTTTTTCAAGACAAAGTTTCTCTTTGTAACAGTACTGCTGTCCTGGACTCCCTTTTTAGACCAGGCTGGCCTCAAACTCACAGAGATCCACCTGCCTCTGCATCCCAAGTATTGGGAATAAAGGTGTGTGCCATCACCACCTGGTAGGAAGTCCCCTTTTTATTAGATTTAAAATTTAAAATTTAAAAAAACTACTGTCTAAATAGTTATGTATATACCCAGAATCAAATACTACTCTCAATTTCAATTGGAGACATTTTTGATGCTGAGTTCATACCATCAAGATTTTTCCACAGATAGAATATCCAGTTACAAATGTCATTTTCATTAACATAATCACAGAGCTCAGGATTTTTCTTCAAATTATTTAACTCTCATAACCTCAAAGCAATAACACTAAAATGTATAGTCTCAGAAGTCCTCCATGCTTGCTCTTTTAAAGAGGAGTTAATTTCCTTGTGAGACACCAGTAATACAAAGCAAATAAAGATAATATTTTAATTTGAATAATTTAACTTTTAAAAGTATAATGTGTCAAAATGTTTTTAATCAGATCCCATGAATAAATAGATATGCAAAAGAAAATTTAATTTTGCAACTCATTAAGCAAATTATGTTAGATTTTTAAATAATTTTATTGTCTTGAATAAAGTAAAATACCTCTTCAAAATAAAACACTTTAATGTCAAATTAAAGGTCAAAAGAATTTTTCATAAGAACATCCAGATTTTTTCCTAATGCTTTACACCATAATTTAAAGTTCCTTTAAAAGAATTGACTTTTGAAGGGCAGTTTTAATCATAATTTGAGAAAGAATTATATCATAAAAGCTCTTCAGTGCAGATAATAGGAAACACTTCCTTCTCCTTCTGCCTTAAAATGTCAGTGTGAATCTGATACATTTTATACGCTGTCAGTATAAGAAGAGTCTCTCAATAACGCCTCAGTTCTAAGGATTTCTTCTGTAATTACACTGTGCATTATCTCAGAAATATTTTAAATTCAATATGTGTTCTTTTATTGGTTAATGGTATCAAATGGACTATTCATCATAGTCAATTTCATTAAACAATTTACTCATGATCACAGAGAAATACTGTGAAGCTTTATTGATTTTATTAATGGCATACTTGGTTAAGTTTTGTAAGGGTAAATTTGTATAAAACGAGAAAATCACAATATATGTATATTTGTGCACATATAATGTACACACATGCACACACACACACATATATGTTATAGCATATGTCTTCATATGTACCACTGGGATGGGAATATATCCTCCTTGGATTCCTCAAGATGTCTCAGTGAGGAAAGATGCTTGCTTTCTCGTGATGCTAGCCTGATGAATTTCCTTGGATCCCTGGAAGTCACCAAAAGGTGAGAAGAAAAATTTGACCTGCTAAGTTGTCCTCTGATCTCCAAACATACAACATGTTACACGGTGATATATATGCCCCCACGTATTCATCATCCCCATGTATAGACAATAATTATAAACAAATAGAATTTTGAAACAAAATGTCTATGTAGTGTTTTGAATTATGTTCCATAATTCTCTAGAAAAATGTTAAACTTAAGTCCAATGCCTTAACCACTCAACCATTCTGACTGGAAAAAGTACAGGGACATCTAGGCAAACTAGTGGAAACGCATGAACTTTGGACCAATAGCTAAGGAGCCCCATGGTACTAGACTAGGCCCTCTGGATAAGTGAGACAGTTGTTTAACTTGAACTATATAGGGGGCCCCCAGGCAGTGGGATCGGGACCTGTCCCTAGTGAATGAGCCAGCTTTTTGGAACCTAGTACCTATGGTGGGACACTTTGAGCAGCCTTGGTGCAGGAAGGAGGGGCTTGGACATGCCTCAACTGAATGTACCAGGCTCTGCTGACTCCCCATGGGAGACCTTGCCATGGAGGAGATGGGAATGGGGGGTGGGTTGGTGGGGAAGGCTGGAGGGCAGGAGGAGGGAGGAATAGAAAATCTCTTAATAAAAAAATTATTTAAAAAATAAAATACTTAACTGTCTTCAACAAATTGTCAAAATATTTTTAGTTAGGGATCTCAATACTATATTAGAATATGTTAATTGATTAATGGTAGGACCAATATATGACCAAATGTCACTATAGTATACAAACTCAATTATGATAACTGATATAGCAGCATTAAGAAAAGAAATGGAATATTTCAATGTTAAGTTGAAAATTAAATTGTCACTTCTGGAAGTATGATACTGGAGGAAGTCTTTGAGATTTCAAAGGCATGTACCTTCCAATGTCGCTCTCCTTTATATCCCAACAATAGAAAAGTAAATAAAAGCTATTTTAATACATTTTCAAATTTTAAGTAGTGTAAAAATTCAACAGTAGAATTAATAAATCTGCTTAAAATATTGAAGGCAGTATATGATCTCAAATATGAAAGATATTCCACTGGAATTTTTAGACATATAACTTTATTTAAGTTTTAAAATTAATATGACTTTTAAAAATATTGATTTTAATTGTGAAATGAGAAGATGTATCACATGTAAAATTCAATTTGCATTTTGGTAATTCAAGATATTTGGTAATTAAAAATGTCTTTTTGCCTCAAAGTTTGTGTGGACAAGCCGGAGCAGTGGTGGTGAACGCCTTTAATCTAGCACTTGGGAGGCTGAGTTAGGAAGATCACTGTGAGTTTGAGGCTGCCTGGTCTACAGAGCAAGATCCAGGACAGGCGCCAAAACTACACAGAGAAACCCTGTCTCAAAAAAAAAAAAAAACTGCAAAGATGGTGTGGACAGTTTGAAAAAAAATATTTTCTGAAGTTGCTGTACATCAGCCCACAATTCACAGATCTACTCAGCAAATTACTGAAGACTTAAATTCTTTGAAACTGTGAACATATTTTCCTCTTTGAAATGCTCTTTGTCTGGGATATTGATAGAGATCCCTTCAGTCACACTAACTTGTTTTCCATTCATTTTTTCCTTCTTCTATCACTCAGTTACTTCCCTGAGTAGCAAATTACATGATTTTGACTGGTATATGTTGTGTAATCATGTGCTAGTCTCATGTGCCTTTGAGTTTGGACTGGCCACGTGACTCTTGTATTATTTTGACTAATGTAATGACTGCTTACCCTTACTAACTTACATTCTTGTTAAAGAATAGCTTGTCGGTGAATTGTTTTCCATCTGCTAACATAATAGATGGGTTTGGATGTTGCCTCATCCAAATTAAACTGCCCTATTCTGTAAGATCACCATTGGTATGTTCAAACTGAACTCAGTGGTGTATTCCATCAAATCATCCTGATTCTGTGGGACAAGAACCTCAGCCCATAGAAAATAAAGACATCAGCAGATACAAATTGTGGAAATATGCTATTGGTATTTCTTTTTATATAAATATGTGTTCTTTCTTTAACACAGATCTCTTTATCTAATTGTGCTATAGACTATTAGCTTGTATAGTTCACATTTGATTGATATCTTTTCTGGATTTGAATCATGTCAACTCTAATTTATTTTTTCTATTGACTATCAGAGACAATAAAATAATTATTTTCCATCCAAAACTCTTTAAAATTTAACATGTGTACTGCTACATTAGCTTAGATAACTTGTGGGGCATTTTGGTTTAAAGACCAGACATTTTCTACAATCACATTTTTCCCATTTTCTTTGGCCTTACCTTATATAAGTTCATTAACCTCAACCAGGCCTAATTTGGTACTATTCATCTAAATGATGAATTTGTTGAGAGTTGTTTTTAGATTTGTTTTTGACCAGTTTTATGACCATAGATATATCAGTCATATTCCATCTTCATTTGCATAAGCATATCAGTGACTAAAAATCTGAGACCTCTAAGAAAACCAGCTACAGCACTCAAGATCTATCCTAGTAATCCACATCTGTCAATTAGGATCATCTGCTAATGGTCTCATGACTCTCCAAAGCAATGGCACCAGCTATGAAAAAGGAAGTAAGCATATGAACTTGGAAGGACAATTTAAAACCACAGCATTCAGTCATCCACATATTGATTCACAGCCATCTCATGAAATGAAATAATCCAAATATACACAGAAAGTACAAATGTCTCAATATCCTCCATGGTTATGTATACTACCAAAGCAATCTCTTTTCTGTGTGTCCCTGTAATGAAAAGAAATTCTAGTGCACTACGGAAAGTAAGGACAAAGGAGACAACGAAGAAAACCCAGACCAAAGCAGGAATGAAACCTGGCAAAACAAATGGCAAATCTTAAAGATTTCTATCCAACAAGTCAAGCAATTGATGACATCATCTGGCTTCCAGCCAGGGTTGGGTGACCCTCTTGTGAATCTTTGTTTCCTGTAACACATATCTTCTCCCTTGGATAGCTACCATAGGCATCTATGTCTGAATTTATATGTACCATATTTCTGACACTCTCCAATATCTTGATGATTTCATTGCAAAGAGGCTTTATAATCATATCTTCATACATTGTTCTCTCAGAACCTCTATGGAAGACATTCCATGCTATACTTTTCCTGGCCCCACCATCATATATATTTGATAGAAATATCTATAGCTCTATAAGTTTTATATCCTGCATATCAGCACAACACAGATGATACCAAGTTCTGTTTTTCGGACCTCACATAGCCAGATTCCTTGTATCATAGTTTTAGTGGTAACCGAGTACTAAATGGCTACACCAAGGGAAAGATTCTGCCTAGGAATTTTCTCAGAAGGCACCTGGGAGGTTATATTATTTCAGACAGTCTCTTTATAAATATTCATATTTTCATTGTATATTCTGTATCCTTTACTGGATAGACTGCTAACCTCAAAGGGCCATTCCTCTAGTCCTGGCATAATACAATGAAACCTTAGAAAAGATTAAAGCTCATTTTCTTGAAAAAAAATTCATATCTTTATCCTTGACATTTGGTTCTCTCCCTCAATGAATCAGTCTAAAAGAAGTGAGAAGCAATCATGTTAAGCCTTCTTGAAATTTTTCACATTAACCTCATTTAGATTCTCACGTTAGGGGCAGAATGTTTACAATAATAGTTAAGAGAGTACACATCACATTGCTCTCTGAAATTTCTCCAACCTTTCACCCAATGCCCAAATTTTATTCCCTTCTAGCCTTCAAAATTGACATTTATTTCTGTGTAGAACAATCTTGGGTTTCTTGGAATCCCAGATTCAAGCTCTTCTTCTTATCTCTTACCTACTCCAAATTCTGATGAAACATGTCATCAGCTATGTTACATCCATGACTCTATTTCTGAATAACAATTTCAGCATTAGTTACTTTTCTTATTATGTTGACAGACACTTAGTGAAATAGCATGTGGAAAGAATACATATATTTTCAGGTGCAAAGTCTATAGGAATTAAGTCCATCTTGAGGAGGAGTAAGGTGTGATGACTGATGCTTGGCTTATGGAATCAGGAACTTGACAAGTGGCGCATTACTTCCTCTAGATGAAGAAAGTTATTTTAGGGTTGTTAGAAATCTGGCTATAATCTTCAAGTTAGATCTTCTGATATGATATAGGCATATATTTCAGTCCCATCAATTTTGTGGTTAAATTACCTAGATTTAAATGTTTACATTCAATTCTTATAATTTTTTTGGATATTAAAGCATTTTAACTTCTCTTAGAGCATCTTTATTGGACCCTATGTTACTTATAGGTTTATTGTATAACTTTTAAAAATATTACATTTTAAGAATTTCAAACTATTTGATGATTTTGGTGCTACATTTGTTTACATCACAGCTAAGAATATGTTTTGAATAATCTCTATTCTGTATTGTTTTATGTCTGATTATGGGGTTCAACATGAACAATTTTCAATGTGACTCCAAGAAGAATTTCTATTCTGCTGAGTGTTGGATTCTACAGCATTAATTGCATGTCACATACATAAAGTCATTATGATATCGTGAATTAGAAAGGGATAAAGGAGAGATTGGAGGAGGAAAGATAATATAATCATAATCTCAAAATATCACTTGAATATTTTTGTAAGAATAAAAGTTTTTTAATGAGATGAAAAGATGATGGAAACTATGAGAACATGTGAAGTTGATTTATTATTAAGATCATATTAATAGTCATATGAGTGGTGTATTATAGAGGCACCAAGGAAATTTTACTAGAGGAATAAGGAAGTTAACTACAATTTCTAAATGGTTTATGTTTCAGTTATGTACAGATGTGAGGCTGATAGATACTTCATTCAATATTGTTAATAGTTCTTAATGTTGCTTAGATATGATGAGCAATGGAATGAGGCACAAGTAACTCCTCATATCCTCCATGAAAAAAATTGATGTTGTTAATAATTTTAGCCATAAATGATAATAATTTTTATTGATACACAATAATGAGTTCCTTTTTAGTGGTTCTAGAAAAGGATTCACTCAGTCATATACTGGTAATTTTATAAATATATTTATGGCACTCATTAGACAAACACTACTATATTTATAATGTTAAGCAGATTACATGAAATGAATTTAAGGATTTGCTTAACTTCCTATGGTGCAGCAGATTCATTTGTATGGTTTCTTCTAATTCAGGAAATATGGAAGTTACTACTCACTGTGAAAACAAGTGCTACCAATGGTAGATTTTTTTTTGTTTTATTTTTATAAAAAGATGAGACGACACATAGGTCCCTGTTGCTAGAGTTTTCCTGCCTGGCCCACAGTCAGGACAAATCTCTCTCACCTGCCAGTCCCACAGCCACTCAGATCCGATCAAGTAAACACAGAGACTTATATTGGTTACAAACTGTATGGCCGTGGCAGGCTTCTTGCTAACTGTTCTTACAGCTTAAATTAATCCATTTCTATTAATCTATACCTTGCCACGTGGCTTGTGGCTTACCGGTACTTTACATCTTCCTTATCCTGATGGCGGCTGGCAGTGTCTCTCTACCCAGCTTCCTGTTCTCTCCTTGTCCCACCTACACTTCCTGCCTAGCCAATGGCCAATCAGTGTTTTATTTATTGACTAATCAGCAACACATTTGCAATACAGAACATCCCACAGCACTTCCCCTTTTCTTTTTTAAAAAGGAAGGTTTTAACCTTAACAAAGTAAAATTACATATAATTTGGGAATTTGGGCGTAGCTTCTCTTACTACTTCCTGCTGGAGGGGGGCGCTGTATCTTATGGGGACACAAAGAATATTTTAGGGTTATGGAGGAGTCCATGAGGGTGTATCGTCTGAGCCAGTTGCCTTGAAACGGTTCTGGATGTTGGATCATCTGGGCCATGGTGTCATCGGAGACCTTTCAGGTGGTCTTGGCTGGTCAAACCTGATGTATCTTAATCTGGAACAAATCCATAGCCTCTGGCTTTCTGTGGAAACAAAAGCAGAGTCTCCTTTCCAAAGTAACATATCCTTATATCCAAATTTTGAAGTCAAGGTACCTTTAAAATATACATTTTGGCATAACTCAACAGCTTTTACAATCAAATGTTTTTCTGCAGTTAAAAATCCCAAAGACAACATAATCCAGATTCTCTGTGTAATATTCATCTTTACGTGGCTTATTTTTATATTAATTTTACTGTCTCTTTAAAGACTTTATTTTTTAAAACTATGTATTTGTTTTTATACTGTATATATCACCTTTTTTTGTCTCTTTTAAGCCTACGTATATTTTACACACATTTTAAACTATTACATCTGAATCTGTCTTATTGTGAATCTATTGCTTTAAGCTGCAGCAGCTGTGGCTGCTGGCTCCGCCCACCTCAGCTTCCCAACATGGCGGCGGTATGCTTACCGCCAGCTCTGGGAGCCATCCTGGGTCTATGCTTTTATCCAAGCAGCATGTAGCCCAGAAACCTCTTTTTTTGTTTTGTACTAGCAAAGGCTAAATCCACAATGCAGCTTAATGTGCCACTTGCAGAGGCCTCATTCCCGCCATATGGCGGCAGGTCGAGCGCACACACCAGGAACCCGCCAGTAGCTCAAACTGGCAGCTGCTGCTCATTTGAGAGAGACAATTAGGAACTGTTTTTAGCTCCGTTTTAGAATCCTTTTTCTCAGTTTTTAGGTGGAAACTCTTGCCACCACGTTGGACGCCATTAGTTGCTAGAGTTTTCCTGCCTGGCCCACAGTCAGGACAAATCTCTCTCACCTGCCAGTCCCACAGCCACTCAGACCCGATCAAGTAAACACAGAGACTTATATTGGTTACAAACTGTATGGCCGTGGCAGGCTTCTTGCTAACTGTTCTTACAGCTTAAATTAATCCATTTCTATTAATCTATACCTTGCCACGTGGCTTGTGGCTTACCGGTACTTTACATCTTCCTTATCCTGATGGCGGCTGGCAGTGTCTCTCTACCCAGCTTCCTGTTCTCTCCTTGTCCCACCTACACTTCCTGCCTAGCCAATGGCCAATCAGTGTTTTATTTATTGACTAATCAGCAACACATTTGCAATACAGAACATCCCACAGCACTTTTAGGAAAAAGGCTAAGCAAAAGAGATTAGATTTAAGGTTCTTGTTTAAAAAAAAAAAAAGAGAAAGAAAGAAGAAGAAAAAGACAATTACTAGTTTTAAATACTTTACATTGGATTGGATTGTTTTATATTGTATACAAATTATATATATTGAAATTGATATTGTTAGAAAATGCTATATGTATATTTCTAATTGTACTT
Organism: Peromyscus californicus insignis; assembly: GCF_007827085.1. NCBI lineage: Eukaryota > Metazoa > Chordata > Mammalia > Rodentia > Cricetidae > Peromyscus > Peromyscus californicus. Next base: position 17,009,497 of record NW_026294413.1, on the reverse strand, counting down.
ATACTGTTCATTTAACAATGCAAGTTTCTGATCCTTGAATGTTATTATTACCAACTATTAGGATATAAAGAAATGAAAGTTAGTAGTTAGACATTACAATAGAACTTGTAGTCATATTAGATATGTTTTAAAAATTGAGCAGATATATTTTAGACAGGTCATCTTCAAACCCTTCAGAGATCTACAGAATATGGCATTTAAAATGTTTTAATAACTTAGAAAATTTTTCTTTTTGTTATGATTATGAGACATGTCGGCTCCTGGCAGTACCAATCTACTTCAGAGAAAATATGGGCATTGAAGAAACTGTGTATGGAGTTAACTTTCATTGTGGCAAAAGTTAGCCACTGGACAACAAAGTATCCTTGAATCAACTGCTGACAAAATGGACAGACAGGACATGAAACAAAGGACTACTGATTCTTGCCAAAACAAGTGTGGTTATGGCTTTATCAAAAGGCATCTTCTGAGGCCAGGACAATATGGCACCATCCCTGAAGTGGCCTTCGCAATTTGGAAAAGGTACAGTGCCCTTTTCTTCGAAGGCAGCTGAATAGGCAGTGGGCCGATGGCTTCTGATGTGCAATGGAACAGCAGCTGAAACAGTTATTCTTGAAGAGTAACTAAGCTCACGCCTCGCAATAATAAACTGGCATTTGACAGAGGGATGTGGAGAAGAACGGGATGCTAAGATGAAGCCATATATACACAGCCAAGAATGGACAGCTGAATTAAAAAATCAACAACAATTTCCAGAATTTAAAATCCTGAATCATGACATGACACTAGTGGAATTCAGGTGTTTCTGGTACATGGACTGCTCTCACCCAATGTGAGGTTGAACTGTTGACCTTGTGTACATCCTACTTCACAAATGAGTCTGTCAGATATGCTAAGCCTATAGGCTGAAGATGATGCCCCAACACTGTGGAGAAACCTCAGGTGACTGTCCAGGCAGCTGGCTGTTTCTGTCAACTCACAAATTTTTTGGAAGTTGCTTGCATGCACTTTCTGTTTTTATTTTTGTTAGCTAATATTATTTCCTTCTTGGGTCTCTGAGGGAGTTGAAGATTAGGTAGTTATAGTTGAAGGTTAGTTAGTTATAGTTGAAGATTAATTAGGATAGAAAGTGAATTAGATACATTTTGGACTTAACAAAATAGAATAGATAATGAAATTATTTTCTCTGAATTTGTCAAATACAAATGGACTAGACATTGTTTAGACATTTATTACTTGTATATATTGTATATAGTCATTGTACTTTTGTATATAGTTTTTCTTTTGTTAGTTATAACCTTTTTCTTTTTTTTCCTTTTTATTAAAATAGAAAAGGGGAAATGTGGTGGTATTTTACTTGTACTGAAATGTGATTTTAATTGTATGTTAATAAATAAAGTTGTCTGGGGGTCAGAGCTATTAGAGTCATAGCAAGTGCATGGCGGCGGTGGCGCACGCCTTTAAGGACCTGGAGGGCGGTACATTCAGGCAGTGACGAGGCAGTCACATGTTTGGGTTTACAACCAATGAGAAGGCAGAACAGGAAGACTTTAAAGACAGACACACAGGAAGTAGGTCCCTTTCGGAGAGCTCTCTTGGCTGGAGAGGATCCCTGAATCAGGAAGGGTGAGGCTCTTAGCTCTGACCTCTTGGCTTTCTTCTCTGAATTGGCTCTGTGTTTCTTATTTTATAAGACCGTTGGTTACATCTACAGGTCCCAGTGTTTGATCCTTTGTTAAAGGCTCCTTTACAAGTTGTATATTATTCAACTTGTGAGGCATTGTAGCAACACAGAATTATGCTTCAAAAATATTGATTACTTTGAACAATGAACAATCGAGAGCATCTCATTTGAGAATTATTCTGTTTACCTTATGTTATAACTGCGTTAGTGTTTAATATTTCATTGTACAATTAATTTTAAATTTTTGAAAACTGGGCTCAGTAATACCTATAAATTGAATTTAAATGAAATTTGAAAGTATCCACAATAGATATCAAATTAAAATTCAAAAATGTAAGTCATTTTAATGCTTTCAGAGTTAACATAAAAAAGAAAGTATTATTGCTGTAATTCTAATATATTGAAAATACAGTTTCATAAAACCAACCATCTTAAAGAAGAAACTGCTATATAATATTAAAATATATACTAAAAAGTTTAGAAAACATATAGAATTATGTTATTATATATTTTGTGTTATTCTTTGACAGAAAATAAGCATAATCATATTCTTAATGTATTTATTTATAAATTAAATCCAGTTAAAGATATTCCCTTATCAATTATTATCAGTATATTAGAATGTAGGAGAACTAGAAAAATTCTTTGCATATAAAATAAAATATGTATTACTAAATTAACACAGAAAAATATATATGTAACTAAACAGATATAATGGGTAGCAATAAATATGATACAGCAAACAGAAACTAAATTGTCATGACTAATTCATATCTAAATCTTTATCACCATCTCAGATATTTCTTTTGATTGATGTTACAGATGTATCTCATCTACCAGCTATAATCTTGAAAAACCTATGTGGTAGTATATACTAATATCCATTTTCAGCTTCTAGAAAAAAATTAATTCAATTAAATTAATTGAAACAAGTAAAATTTAAGTAACTTTTTTCAGCTTTGATGACCAAAATGTCCACATGTTGTATTAAACTCAGGTCACATTGTGTCTCTGTCACACATTTGCACAGGCCCACAGACACCTAGCCTAGTGATTTGAGGACGAAAGCTCTGTGTTAATCAGGATATTTTTCCTTAATGAAAGCTCCTTGTCTCAGGTATGACCTTTAGAATACTGGAAAGCTAATACAAGAACACTGTGATGAATATTAATGTTCAACCTGCTCACTTGCTAATTGCATATATATGTTAAACATATGGCTTAATTATTTCCATTTCTCTAAATAAATGTGATAACTGATGATATTTTATGTATTACTAAAAACACAATTTTGGACTATATTTAGCAAACTCAACTTCTTAAATTAAAATTCTTTTAAAAATTGTATTATCTTGCTTATTAAAGAACTAATAGGTCCGTTTAAATGAAGAGATATGCTATCTTCACAAATTTAAGACATTTTACCATATTGGTGATCAGTAATCAAAAACCTCAGAAAGTTTTGTAGAAATTAGTCAAAACTACTTGATATGTATGCACAAAATATTTTCACAATAAACAAAAACTGAATGCTGACCACTTAATGTTTTTGATAATTTAAAAGTCTCTCAATATATTAAAATTGAGCCCAAACGAGTATTGAGAACTCACTCTTATGAGTATTTTATGAAACTACTGTAAGCAGTGATCTCTATGAGTATGCAGAATAAATCCAGATATCTTGAAAAATCTTTGTTCATTTCAATGGAAGTGAATATATTGCAAGACTCATAGAAGAATGCGTGCTCATTTAAGTATTTCAATATTTCTCTTCTTTATGGTAAGTTGAATCAAATGAAGATTTGAAACTCACAAGACCTTTAAGTCACCATAGACATTAAAAATTTGTGTTATGATTTCTCTTTTTATATTGCTTACGCAAATCAATGGTGAATTGAAGATATTAAACTGACAACACCTTTATACAAATGCCACATCATTAAAATAAGTCAAACAAAAGCAAGAAATCCATATCAGAAGCCGTATAATATTGGCTTGTTACATGCTTCCCAAATGACATATTATATACTTACGAAACCACGTGTTATATAATGACTACATTGTACAAAACACAACCTAAATCTTGAAGCCATTCTTATAGGTTTAAGTATGTTAATATTTTATTTATAAAATCTGTTTATTTGAGAGTTTGGGAAGATGATGCCTATTTTTATAAGTGAAATAGATTTTAATTTAAGTGTACATAAGGAGCTAAGAGCTATAGGAAAATGAAACTTGACTCTGATATCTGCAATAGAAAAACATTTCAGTAAAATAGTTTGAAATCTACAGTGACAGCCAATTGAAAATTGGGAATTTACATCTCATTTAGCTTCTTTACCTTTAAAATATTTTATTTATTGGTAAACATGCTTGGTGGTATCCTACAAGTAACACAGGATTGTCTCAGCATTTTGCAAGTTAGTGAATAAGATTAAACCTAAATGAAATAGTGAAACATAAGTCGAACAATGAGCAACCAATGGCAGCCTGATAAGAGGAATACTTGCTATGCATAAGAATGAAAATGCTGTTGAAAACAGGCTTGGGGAACCTGCTGCTTGTTCAGTTTTTTGGAAGCCACAGGATGTGGACTCAAGGGTTCTATGAAGTACTATCTTGTTTTCTTTCCATAACTATTTATCTTTGAAATATCTTGAGATAAAATAAGTAGTATATTATTCTTTCTATTGATTTAGATATTTCTTCACCTTCAATACACTGTTTTTACTCTGAGTTTTAGGTGATGTGTTTTTATATTAATATTATTACTTGATGTTTACTAGAATTCTTATGAATTTGTGTGATTATACTTTAATCAATCTAAAAATATTAACATTGTCACTTAAAATTTTCTACCCCATTCTCCTTTCTTTTTAAATGTTTAAATATGGATTACAGGCAGTTGGTTCCTCCAGCAGCATATTTTGTGAAATATGACTTATATTTTAGTGAGGCTATCAGAGGATTCTGGATAAAATATCTATACCTATCAAATAACATTTACTACTTTACATCTTAAATCATTTAAAATGAGTATATCCCCTAATAATCAACAATGAAATATAGAAAGAGGAATAATAAAAAGCACAAAGTTAGTCTTTGACTCTAATTAAGATTTATGAAACAAAATAGACTTACATATACTTATATATAAGTATAAAATAAAATATCTATTTCCTTTTGATTTAAATTTTTCATTGTGTGTGAATATGTATGTATGTACATGTGTGTACATGTGTGTGTATGTGTACATGTTTGTGTGTGTGTGTGTATGCATGTGTATGTGTGTTTGTGATGTGTGCCTGTCATGTGTATGTGATTTCATACCAAGGTATATAAGTTAAATGGGATTGTGAGCCACCAGTAAGAGTTCTGAAAATGAATTTGGTTCTTCTGAAATGACAGCAAGTGTTTTAACAGGTGAGCCATCTCTCTAGGATGCCAATTTATTGATTTTACTGTAAGCCACATTTTAACAATTCCCATTATTGTATATTACTACCATGGTTAATTGGCTTGTGTTAAAGATTTATTATCAGCTGTGAATATTTAATTTTTGTTAAACTCTAGATTCTTCTCTTCTACAATATATCTTGACCACATTTTCCCTGTCCTCCACTCCTTCCTGCTATCCCCCACCTCCCCATTCTCCTAGATACACACCCCCTCTGCCTCTGTTCAGAAAATAGCTGGCCTCCAAGAGACAACCTTTTTCCATCCTCTCTTCCACTAGATTCCCTGAGCTCTGAAATAAGGGACTCAATGATGACCTCCAATTTAGACCCTCTGAGAATAAAATCTAGTGTGGATTTCTGAGCCTGCTCACATCTGAGGCAGGAGGAAGTCTCTCTGATAATCACCAAGGACCACTAGTCCAAGGATCATCCTACCCATAATGGGTTGGTTCCTCTAAACTCAACCACTAATTAAGAAAATGGCTTACAGGCTTGTCTACAAGCTGGTCATATAGAAGCATTTTCTCAATTGATGTTTCCTCCTCTCTGAAGAACCTAGCTTATGTCAGGTTGACACAAAACTAGCAATCACAAAGCAGTGGGGAAAAATATAGAATGAATGAATATCTAGATGTTTTAAAAGTATATAACATCTCTCAGGACACCGAGACACACATGGTAAGTAGACTACAGCCCCTAGGTGTACACCTTAGGAACAGTAGTGTACAAACTAAATATGATACTGTATTTTTCCACTTCGTTCAAAATTATTTTAAAATGAACTATTGAAATAATCTTCTTTCCATTTGATGCATACTTGTATAAGTCATTGTAAAGCATGGAAAATAATTTCTGTGTATCAGAATGTTAACTTTTTTACGAACTAAAAGTCTAACTCAGAAAATGACCTGAAAAAGACAATTTTATGAGTTATAAAATTCAAAAAATTATCCTGTCTTTACACTTAGTTTTTCATATATATCATTTCATAGTATAATCTAAATATTACATTGACTGTTATTTTTCTCCTTTTACCTAATATTTTCCATTTTATACAAGATTTTCTGAGCTCTATTCACATCCTCAGTATGTCTGAATGATTTCACACATAAATATTTACATACAAAGTGTTTCTTTGAGTTTTCTAAACGAAATGTTCACAAAAAAAAACCTGTATAAATCATTTCATCTTCTGTTTTCTCATATATCATCTTGTCATTTTATAGACTTTGGCTTCTCACTATATTGAAAGGCTATATGGCACTTTGGTTAAAAATACTTACCCTAAAGGCAAAAAGCTAATCCAATTCCTACCATTTCATAGCTATAAGATTTGCACCAGTTTTATAACTTGTTTAGACTTTAGTATTTTCATTCCTGAAACAAAGGCATTAATATTAACCCAAATATGTTGTTTAAAGTTAGGAGTTAATAAGCTATTGTTTACAAGTCACTTTTTATAATGTCTGGTACATGGAAAATTAGTAAAAGAATCCAGAATCAGCTTGTTTTTATTTCCAAAGAAATATCTAAATATTTATACAGACCTGAAAATAACTTTATCGTAAAGAGAAGGTCAGAAATTTATTTTGGTAATTATATCTGCTATTTTGGGTATTGTTTCTTATAATTCATAAATAAGTTTTGTTAGGAAGAGGTCTTTGGAAAAGAATAGTAATATCTGGGTATATTATGAATATATAAGTTTGGAATTCAAGGAAATACATGTTGAAGTGGCTAATATCCAAGTATTCTTGGTTTTATATTTTATGTAAAGAATTATCATGACATATTTCCTTGTTTCTCAAGTAAGACTATCTCTAACTACCACATAAATTATAAAAAATGGGCAAATTTCTGTACATAAGATAATATGTTCAAAGGGCTATTATAGAGTTTCCAATCATAAATAGATGTCATGACAGAATACATATTTGATGAGATTGCGTCAGATGCAATGTCATAAAACCCAATGACAAGGTGGGTTAAGCCCACAAACATTGGAAATTTCAAGCCTCACAGTGAATTCTGTGGAAATTGCAGATCTGGGTGGTGACCAGTTCTGACCCCATGTAAATTCCACAGGCACATACAGAGTTCCAGAGCTCATACAGAAAACTGCAAACACCCAGGCAAGTGGCCCAAGCTGAGACAGGACAATATTTGACCCTCAAAGAATTGAGGTAGAGTCTGTAGTCCTAAATACCAGCATCTCCTAGGAAAATATTTCAATGCCATTATTCTACTGCAACCATTACCAATCAAAGAAAAATGAGGGTTTGTATTTAAAAAAAAAGAGGGAAAAAAGAAGGAAGGAGAAAGAAAAGAAGACAGAAAGAAAAATTCCATTAAGAAACTAACAGTAAGTATGTAAGTATAATTTCTGAGAAGGGGACAAAATAAAACAAGACAAGATATTTCCTCCACAAATCATTAATCACACAATAATGATACTGGCTCTATGAGACACAGTAGTAGGAAAAATAAATCAATGAAAATTATATGAAGAGGTAAATAATAAAATAAATTTAATTCTAGAATTTTTGAGATCATGGAATAGAGAGATCCCAGGAAACTGAACTCAGCATTGGCAGTAGAATGCTACAAAGATTTTAAATTGCTCTTGTTCCCTTTTCCATGTTCAACCAGAAATTTCTTTTTATTTATTTTTTATTTTTAAAAAAATTTTTTCCTTTTACATACCAACTCCTCATCCACTTTCCCCCACTTCTCCCTCCCCGTGCCCCTGCACCTACCCCCATCTCCCCTCCATTTCCTCCTCATAGTGGGTAAACCCTCCCTTGGGTAGTCAATATAGGCTGGCATACCCAGTTTGGGTCGGACCTAGCCCCTCCCTGCTGCATCAAGGCTGAGTTAAGGTATCACACCTTAGGGAATCGGCTCTAAAAAGCCAGCATGTGTACCTTGGATATGTCCTGGTCCCATTGCCAGGGGACCCACAAACACACCAAGCCACACTATTTTCACACACATTCAGAGGTCCTAGACTGGTCATATGCAGACTGGTCATATGCAGACTCCCCAGCTATCAGTCCAGAGTCCATAGCTCCCGCTAGCTTGGGTCAGCTATCTCTGTGGTTTTTCCCATCATGATTCTGACCCCCCCTTGCACTTACAAACCTTTCTCTATCTCTTCAACTGAACTCCAGGATCTTGGCCAATTGCTTGGCTATGGGTCTCTGCATCTGTTTCCATCAGCCACTGGATGTAGTAGGTTCTATGATGACAATTAGGGTAGACACCTATTTGAGTGCAGAGGAAGGCTAGTTCAAGCACCCTGTCTACCATTGCTATGAGTCTTAGTTGGGGACAATCTTGCGAATTCCTGGGGTTTTACCAAGCTGCAGATTTCTCCCCATCCCCTTAATGGTACACTCTGTCAAGATATCTCTTTCATTGCTCTCCCTCCTGTTCCCATATGTTCCCACCTCCATCCCCTCCCATCCCCTCCCATCACTTCCCAACCCTTCCCCTCTATTCCACCCTCCCAGTTTACCCAGAAGATCTTAACTCTTTCCCCTTCCTGGGGCCATCCATGTGTGTCTCTCTTAGTGTCCTCTTCTTTACCTAGCTCCTCTGGGGTTGTAGATTGTAGTCTGGCTATCCTTTCGTTGCTTTGTGTCTAATATTCGCTTATGAGTGAGTACATACTGTGTTTGTCTTTCTGGGTCTTGGTGACTCATTAAGGATGATTTTTTTTTCTAATTCCATCCATTTGTCTACAATGATTTCATGATGACATTGTTTTTTTTTTTTACCGTGTAATACTCCATTGTTTAACGGCAGCCTACAAAATGGGAAAATATCTCTACCAGCCCCACATCTGATAAAGAGTTGATCTCTAAATTATAAAAAAAAAGAACTAAAGAAACTAAACAGCAAAATATGAAATAATCCAATTAAAAATGGGCTATAGAGCTAAACAGTGAATTCTTAACAGAAGAATCTCAAATGGCCAAAAGACATTTAAGGAAATGTTCAACATCCTTAACCATCAGGGAAATGCAAATCAAAATGACTCTGAGATACCATCTTATGCCTGTCAGAATGGCTAAGATAGAAAACACTGATGACAGATTATGTTGAAAGGATGTGGAGAAAGGAGAACACTCCTCCACTGCTGGTGGAAACGCAATATTGTACAGTCACTCTGGCAATCAGTATGGCAGTGTCTCGTAAAATTGGGAATCAACCTACCTCAAGACCCAGCAATGCCACTGCTGTGCATATACCCAAAAGATGCTCAACCACACCACAAGGACATTTTCTCAACATATATTCATAGCAGCATTATTCATACTAATTAGAACCTGAAAACAACCTAGATGCCCTTCAACTAAAGAATGGATAAAGAAAATGTGGTACATCAACCAGTAATTTCTATCACCTCTTCATATAAATGACTTGGAAGTGAGTGAAATTCTGATGTTTATGCTAGATTCAATGATTATATTGATGGATATAACTTTAATTTCAAATTAAAACTCATTTTTGGAAAGTTGTGAATATTATATTGTCAAATTTCACAATGAAGCTACAAGGAAAATGGTCAGAAAAACTTTTTGAATGTAAAATTCAGGTAAATGAGAGTGACTGCTAACCAGTAATTAATTAATTAGTTTATTAATTTATTGTTGGTAACATGGGTGCCTTCTTATTCAATGTACATTTTTTTGTACAGTGGCGATTTGGTTTGAAAGTTCATCATCAGGGGGCTTATATCACTAATGGTCTTTATTGATCAGTAGATTTCTTGAATAATTTTTTTTAAATTCATCCTAAACATCAAACAAATAGAAAAGCTTACAGATTCTACAAAATGCTTTCTGCTAAGTATTGAAATTAATATGACAATGTATCTCATTTATGAGTCAGCTGCTTAATGATAAATAAATAGTTTAAAACAGTATCATTTTATTCCACTGCTGTTTTTCCTCTGGCCAGCATTAGTGTTCTGTGAAATTAGGACACCAGTGCAGTAGAAACATCCGTGGACAGTAAGGTTTGTGAAGCAAGATAATGAAGAATAAACTTCAAAAACACTGCAGTGCTTCTGCATAAACCCATGCCAGACAGAGTAAAACTACATAAAACTAGTGATGGGATAAAATAAGTATATGTTATCAAACCATTTCTTAGATTTTTATATTTTTTTTTAGTCTTCATAGCCCTAAGTAATACAACACTATATAGATGAATGAGATTAATGATATCACAGCATTGTTTAAATATCAGCATCTGAACACAGGAAAAAAAAACATTGAAAAATGTTTACTGAAGTCCTGTAATATGAAATTTATAAGAAATAAATAGCAAAACTAACTGAAAATTCAACAATGCATTAACAAGCCAACTTATAAAACATACAAGTAATTTTGCTACTATATAACAAGTTCTGATTTTGTCAGGATTTGTTACATTATGGATTAGAATGACATGAACAATAATTTTCATTCTTCTATTTGGAAAGCCTAAATTGTAAGAATAAAGGAATTACTGAAGGAGGAATTGAACTGTCCAGCTGCTAGTTGTAGATGTAGCATTTAGCATATATATATATATATAAAATATATGTATTAAAACATATTTATATACATATGTAGCATTTAGCATATATGTGTGTGTGTGTGTGTGTGTGTGTGTGTGTGTATGAGTGTGTGTGTTCATGTGTATGTGGGTGTATTCTATTTTCCATGCAGTATACATCCTTTGGGGTGTGAATTATACAGTTCAGTTTCTCAGAAATTGGAAGAACATGGAAACTTTGAATTTGCAGTAGAGTTATGATAAGGTCATAGAATTATAAATTCAAGTATAAAAGTCAAACCATTAAATTTACATTTTAAATGAAAATTAAGGAACAGAAAATAAAGAAAGTATCTTTCTGCCTCAGTGACCTTAATTTTTATATTAACCAACTTGACATATTTTACTTAGAACATATAATATATTTCCTATAAGGAAATTTTGGTTCTTGTCTTTTTGCTTATGCTTGGTAAATTTAATGATAACTTAAAATAGTTTAAAAAATATCAGACTCTCCTTCTACTTTATTTTTTATTATTTGTGATACTTAAAGTTAGCAAGTAATGGTCATAATGTGTCAGATTCTTTGAAGAGCAGTTTCATTTTAAATATATTTAGAAACTTATTTAATATATTCTCTGGTGACATAATATAATTAATTAATTGGATTTTGTGATCTCTGCCTTATTTTTTTCATTTTTTTTGAATCAGAGTCAAAATAGGCTAAAATAAATTCATTAAAATTTAAGACATTTTATAATGATAGCACATAATGTGTAATTTCCTCCTCATTTCAACAGGATTGTTGAAAACACTCATTTATAAAGCAATGAATTACTTATTAGGTCTTTATAGATAACATTATTTAAAAAATTAGGAAGTTTAGAGGTTATAACCCAAAATCTGGACCATGCAGCATGATTTCCAATGAGATATTTCACAGCCCAATATAATTTTTTTAAGTTTTTATTGTTTTCCTATCATTAGTCTTGTGAAGACAAAACTTCCAATATAAGACAAGCTAGCAAAAAGTAGGGCGACCCAATCTAAAAAAATTAAAAAAAAAAAGAAAAAAAAATTCTTCAAATGTTACAATGTTGATTTTTTTGGTTACGATTCAAGAAAAAAAAAAGTATTTGTTATTTTAATTTTGTATCACTTTTGCATACTTACTAGATTGTTGACAAATGGTCCATACATGAAATGTATACATATTTGATATATTTTTTTTCTTGGTTTTGGTTTTTCGAGACAGGGTTTCTCTATGTAGCTTTGCGCCTTTCCTGGAACTCACTTGGTAGCCCAGGCTGGCCTCGAACTCACAGAGATCCACCTGCCTCTGCTTCCCGAGTGCTGGGATTAAAGGCATGTGCCACCACTGCCTGGCTGATATATTCTTACACAGAATCCCCACATATTCTTTGTCTATCTCATGGTTCCAGAAAATAGTGTTCAAGCCTGCATTCCTATTTTAATAATTTTAACTGATAACTGCAACTCTTTTTAGATACTTACTATATTATACACATTGTGTCTCATATGTATTTATTTAAGGCTCCTGAAAAACACAAATCACGGTGCTGTCCTCCACCAAACAACCCCACTCAGAAACCCATTCCTGATAGTCCCGTATACAACTTCACTGGAACGACTTCATGCCATAAACCTATGCCCTAACTGCTCTTCAACTTTTACCTTATCTTTAAAGATGCTGTCTGTGATGACCTAACATTACTGATGGCTACATGTGGAGAACATTTTCTTGTTGTTGGTTGTTTTACACTTTCGGGGAGGCCACAATCAAGCTCCCAAACCAATACACATAGAGACTTATTCTTTCTTATAAACATCCTGCCTTGTATTGGCAAAGTTCACCAGTAACTTTCCCCTTTGTCCTGCGGAATGTCTGTCAGACTCCTCTGTGAAACAGAAATTTTGAAGGATTGTCCTGCTTGTTTTGGCAAAGTTCAGCAGTCACTTTTCTATGGGTCCTGCATGTCCAATTTATACAGCATACTGTCAAGTAGTGAAGACAAAAGCAGTTTCTTGCCCAAATGGCTAACTTTGCCACAATGAAAGCAAACTCCTATGAAGTTTCTTTGATGCCCATTATCCTTTTTTAAAGCAAATTGGTACTTCCAGGAGCACATATGTCTCATTACCATGAAAGAGCTTAAGTTAATAAAACATTTCAAATGCTGTATTCTGTAGATCTTTGAAGTTTTTCAAAACCATTTAATCTAAAACATACCTATTTAATCTTGAAAACATACCTAATGTGACTAAAAGCTTAATTATTGTACATTAACTTCTAACCTCATTTTTTACTTAAACATAGCATTTTTAAATGAGCTGAATAAGGACAATACACCAAACAAGAGTAGAAATGTATATACAGTGTAACAAAATTAACTTTAAATTTATATCAATATACCAAAATCCATGCCAATGCCAAATATCTGAGATTAATAGTTGTATTTTTATCCTATATTCCTCTTGTCACTTCAATTATAGCAAATATTCATAACCTACCAAATAATCAAAAGTCTCCCACCTCCCATCTTGAGAATGTGGGCATCATGTTCTGCAAACTGCTTCTTGCTGTCTGTGGATGAAGTATCTCTAGGGTTCCTGAGAAACTTTGAGAAAATGACCAAGTCCTGGGGAGATTAGCAGTAACCTTTGCTGATATATATCACTTGTCAAGGTTCAGGAGGTCTTCCCTGATCAAACCTGATCCATCTCATTCCTGAATGAATCCACAGCTACTTTTCTCCTATGGGAACAAAACTCCAAAACATTTTTGATTTGCATTTGAAAAATATATTTTGACTTCTTTTTAAAAGTTAAGATAGTACTAAAGTATCTAGGTTGGTTCAATTTTGCAGTCCTGTTCACAATCCCATATGTCCTAGCAGCTGTCTTTTGCTTATCAGCATTCAAAAAATTCAAAATTAACACTAACATACAGGATCCAGACTCCCTATGTATTGCCCAACTCTACATGGCTTATTCTTTTTTACTATTTTAATTCTCTTTTTTAAGACATTATTTTACTATTTTTAAACTATTTCTTTCTTTCTATGACTGCCCATACTCTTTCCTGTTCTTTCTTAAGTCTACCTACATTGTAAAATGTAAATGTAACCAACCATCTTATTCAGTAAGAAACACAGAACCAATGCAAAGATGAAAGCCCAAGAGGTCAAAGCTAAGAGCCTTACCCTTCCTGCTTCAGCTATCCTCTCCAGCCAAGAGAACTACTTCCTGTGTTAAAGTTTTTAATATAGATTTTCTGTTCTGCCTTCTCATTGGTTGTAAAACCAACCACATGACTGCCTTATCACTGCCTGCCTGTACAGACCTCCAGGTCTTCTATGCTTGGTATTGAGATTAAAGGCATGTGTATCCAATGCTGGCTGTATCCCTGAACACACAGAGATCTACCTAGCTCTGCCTACCAAGTTCTGGGATTAAAGGTGCGCGCCACCACCGCCTGGCTTTCCTGTGGCTTGCTAATAGCTCTGACCCCCCAGGCAACTTTATTTATTAACATACAAATAACATTTTAGTACAAATAAAATATCACCATATTAAAACACACTGGAACCTGGTTAGTGCTTTTTCCTGTCTGGATCTCTTTTACTGCATATCTGTAGTCTTTTTTGATTGTGTGAGAAAGATTTGAACCGCTAAGAAACATCTTGATCCTCCATGCTGCTCTATTGGCTGGCTCTGCCAGCTTCTCAGGTCCTCACAGCCTTGCCTGAGTTGTGTGACTGAGAAATGAATTAAACCTTCCTCACTGTAGGAAGCTGGTACCTATGCTGTCACACATGTTTTTAGACTTATCTTGCTGTTTTTATTTAGTGCTGCTAGATAAACAGCAGCACCTCTTTAAACAGCTGTGCCTTTTCTTTTCCTTGTTTTTGCAGTTTTCTCAGGACCTACGTGGAAATTCAAGAGCTCCACATTGGGTGCAAAAATGTTGGCTGTTATAGTTTTTTTTTGCACCTTTTGGTGGCCCACAACACATCTCCCAAATAAATACACATGCAGGTTTATTTTTTCTTGTAAATGCCTGGCCTTTGCTCGGCTAATTTCTAGACAGCTTTTCTTCACTTAAATTATCCCATCTATCTTTTGCCTCTGGGCTTTTTTCCTTTTCTTACTTCTGTATATCTTACTTTCACTCTTACTCCATGGCTGGCTGTGTGATTGAGTGGCTGGCCCCTAGTATCCACCTTTCCTTGTTCTCTTGCTCCTTCTCCTTTTCCTCCCATGTTTCTTCTACTGTTTATTGTCTCTGCTTGTCAGCCCTACCTATCCTTTCTCCTACCTCATTATTGGCTGTTCAGCTCTTTATTGGACCATCAGGTATTTTACACAGGCAAAGTAACACAGCTTAACAGAGATAAACAAATGCAACCTAAAAAGTATGCAACACATCTTTGTATCATTGCACAAATGCTCCACTTCATAAACAAATCTATCACATCTTAAAATAATATTCTATGCCATTTTCTCTCCTATTTCTCATACCTGGAGTACAAGCACTTGAATCATTTCTTTACAGTAACCCCAAAAATAGAGCTTATTCTCGTTCAAGTAATTGCTTCATTTTTTAGAAGAATAACACAATGTTTGAAAATATTTTTATAGTTCTTTGCATTTTGAAGTTTAAATTTTATTTTTTTAAATACATACAAAGACAATGAAAATATTGATAGGGAATAGTAAAAGCTTCACTGTGAATTAGAGTTAATATCCTATGTAAACATTCTTACAAGGCTTGGGCATACATAGAAATATTCTTTTACTAGGTTTCAAAATTTTATTGGTTATTTGAGAATTTTGTGTTGAGTTTTTATCTTATTCATCTTCCCTTCCCCAATTCTTCTAAGATTCTTCATAATCAAATTTATTTCTTTTTATTTCTCATCAAGATTTTTGGATTTGTGGTCTACTACCCTGGTGTGGTCAACTTAGGGACCATATTTTTTTTTTTTAAGAAAACTAACCCTTCTTTACTCAGCAACCAATAGTAGCTAATAGCTCCTTGGCTGGGGCCAGAATTTGTGTCTAAGTCCTCTTTTCATGCTAGGATTTTGTCTGACTTGGGTTTGCACAGGTTTTATGCACACTGTTACATCTATAATGACTTCATAGGTCCACCTGTTCATATGGGTCCAGGAGACACATTTTGCTTTTAGTCATGTATGAACTCTGACTCTTACATATTTTCTATTCCCTGTTCTTCAATGATCCCTGTGACTTTGTGGGAGTTGCCTTACATATTTAGGTTTGGGCATTCTGTAGTCTGCAATTCTTTAAACCTTGGAAGCTGTGAATCTCTGTGGGCCACCATCTACTCCAGTCAGACAATTCTCTGAATGTTAAGAAGTGCCTTAGTTTGTGAGTACAATAAAGTCATTGGGATTAAGTCACAGGCTGTGGAATAAATTCTACTCATATACTTCTAAATAAAGACATTCTACATTTCATCATTAATTGAAAACCCACTTTAGATTGATCTATTTTATCTATGTGTATAGTGTGTGTGTGTGTGTTGTGTGAATGTGTTCCATTGTGCTTTAATGATTTTTAAAATCTTCCTTATTCTCATATCTACCAAATTGTTTTTCTCAGTGTCCCTTGGTACTATTCCATTGTTCATGGTTTTATTTTTTCATTATTGCTTTGTGAATTATATATAGAATGTTGACTTGAACCCAGTCACCCTTTCTGCCAGCATCTTGTTATCTTTCTTGCTCACCTGGTGTAATATATTTAATCCCCTGTTCATTTCCATTTCAGCGATGCTAATCACTGAAAATAATTCTTTGTACAGCTCTTCTCTTCCCTTTTAATTATATTCTACAATTTAACCCAATACATATATAACTAATTAATAAAATAAAACTATCAAAGCAAAACAATTATCTTCATTATCTGAAACTTTCCCTATCATGTATACCTGAATGTCAGAACTTATCAGAACATAAATTACAGAAAACATGGAATGAATTTGTACTTTGATTTAAATGTCTCCATAACTGATGTTTAAAATAAATACACAATCATTTTATTTTCCCTTACAATTATGCCTTCAGGACTCAAATTCACATTTGTAAATGTCCTAGGATTCTATATTTAACCACTTTATTATAAGTTAGAGAACCACATGTAAGCTTATTACTGTACACTAGTGAGCTGAGTTTCATTTACATGATACAAGTTATAAAACAACAAATATTTTAAAAATTAGATTTTAGTAAAAGAATATTTGAGTTCAAAGAATAATCCTTTGCTTCACTAAAATTTAACTAATAATGTTGTCTAAATTTATTTATTTGTTTATACTTTCCCATAATTTTTTAAGTAGACTAACTTACACAATGAATTCATTAAATAGATGAATGTCATGTCATATAAGTTAGCAAATAAGTTGAATATGTACCCAAAATCTCTCTCCCCTTCCAACTATGAAAACCTGATCCTTCGCTCTTTCTCCAAACTTTAGTTGTTGCCTTTTGTTTTTGTTTTTCATTAAAACTAACAAAATGTTTTTTATACAGAAACACTTTTGTGTACTTCCTATTTCAACTTTTTTTGAAGCAAGCTTTTTTATTTAACTTTTATTGTTCATTTTACATATCAACCACAGATTCCCTTCTCATCCCTCCTCCCACTCTGCCACTGTCTTCCCCCTCCCACCCCCATGCCCTCCTCCAAAAAGGTTTCAACTTTTAATCAAATTCATTAAAAGTTTTATTATTTTGAGATTTTTAAAATTTTATTTGTATGGATGTTTTGTCTTTATGGACCACTGTATACTCTATATTTGACTTGTGAGCCTGAAAGTCAGAAGAAGACCTCAGATTCTCTGGAATTGCAGTGATGCACAGTTGTGAGTTACATTATGTGAACTAAGAATTGGACCCTTGGCTTGTGGAAGAGAAACAGGTGTCATTTACCCCTTAGTCATCTCTCTGGATGCCAAAATACTGTTTAATGTCCTTACTCAAAATCAGTTTCTCTATTTACCATCTTCTCATTCTCTGATTTCTATGTACATTCTAGAACTTAATATCGTATTTCAGACACCTTAGAAAGGTAGAGTATCATTGACACTGAAATGCAGAGTCTCTTAAATGCTTCATTGTATTCCTGTATCTCCATCATTTATGAAGAGTAGTGAGACTGGTCAAGACAGGGAATCACTGATAAATTCTGTCTGGAACAACACTAACTCCAGGGTGACAGGAGAGAAATAAAATAATAGGTGAAACAAATATTTCAGCCTCCCCCCCAGATATTACCTAATCAAAAATGAATCACTTTGAACTCTGAACAAAGCAATCTTGTCATACCTATCATTATACCCAGCCACTATAAGTCAAAATTTAAACCAAGTCTGTCTGTTTTTCATATTCAATTCACTGTTTTGCTGACATTTCTCAGCTAATCAACTCTGATTTCTGGCATCTACCGCTTGATTTCCTCTGCTATGACCACATTTCAGCTCTCACCCACTTCTCACCTTACCAACCCTCTGATTCTTCTGTGTGCTGGTCGGGGTGCAATTCAAACTAATACTGGGGATTGCTTCTTTTCCTCGTGCTTGGAAAGGTTCACTGTGCCCCACCCAGGCCTGCAGGCTTATTGAGGATAAGGCATGCCCTTATCTAACATGTAGCCTAACTCCTGGCTTGGAAACACGGTAATAGAAATGTATTTAATCCTCTAATGACTTACACTAACTCCTCCTCATTTCTAATTCTGAAATTCTAGAGTCAGTATAATACTTAACTCAAAAGACAGATCAATTCAGAAAATACTTACGGTGTCTCTTCTGCACAAATGCTACACACTTTTATGCTTGGCTGTTTTGTGTTTCCTTCATAATTGTGGGGACAATGATAGCTAGGCCTGTTTTCATTATATGTAAATGTATCATACTAGCTTTTGTTAAAGAAACAAAACAACATAATGGATAAATCACTCTCTTGCCACTACCTGAAAGTTGTTGTGTATCAGTCAGCTATTTTTTATTAAAGGATAAGATAAAATTAAAATGATTGTTCTTTTCATCCTAATTTATCTTTTCCAACTAATTGATTTCCTTTTTGTCATTTCTAATTTAGAAAGGCTCAACGCCAGAGGACCAGAATTCAGCTCTCAGTACCTATTCTGGAAGCTCACAACCACATCTATCTACAGCTCCAAGAGACTGGACATGTTTTTCTCACTTAGATGGGCACCTCCATCCCTGTGCGTATTCACATGCACTACACAATTTAAAAAGTAAAATGAACCCCTTTTAAAAAAGAAAGGATTCACTGTGGAAATGTCCCTCTTCCACCTTTTCCACCTCTTCTTCCATCCTTCCCTCTTCATTGCAACTAATTTCTGTACTGGTATATCCTGAATGCCAAAATCATCAAAATATTCCCTTCCACATGTATTGGCTTTCTTAGTGTAACTTTGTGTCACCTTTGTTTTCAGCCGCTTTGACTATATTTGGTAATTAAATGTTTTATACATGCGCCGGGCGGTGGTGGCGCACGCCTTTAATCCCAGCACTCGGGAGGCAGAACCAGGCGGATCTCTGTGAGTTCGAGGCCAGCCTGGGCTACCAAGTGAGTTCCAGGAAAGGCGCAAAGCTACACAGAGAAACCCTGTCTCGAAAAACCAAAAAAAAAAAAAAAAAAAATGTTTTATACACAATTTCATTGTGTACATCATTTGCTATGATCCAGTCCTTGAGGCAAGGGTCAGACACTCTCTATTCACAATACACTAGATTTTTTTCAATTTTGATATCTTGGCAGCACTTTAACATTTTATTAAAAATTTAAAAATCAGAATCTATGCAAAGCACAACTTCTTAGTATTGTTTGTATTTCAAAGAATCTTTTTTTTTTTATTTCCCTAAATGCCCTAACTTGTAAAGATGGACTTTTAAAATGCCAACTCTTTATTGTATAGGTGATTTACAATGTATCTGTTAACAAATTGGTGACATATTAAAAATATCACCTACCTACTTAACTTCAGTGCAAATATTACCTATTTAACTACAGTGCAATTTCCCTATATTATTTGACTGAGGGAATTTTCAAGTAGATCCTACATTCTCTCATATTTTCATGTTTCAGGACCTGAAGTGAAATAACTAAGTATTATTCTGCTCTCAAGTAATAATTAATTCTATACAGTTATGACAAAGGGAAATACAGGTTTATTCAGGTCACAGGGCTTATAGCAGTCACATTGTTGACCTGACTCTCAGAACCCAGGGATATTGTTTCCAGGTTCTTCATGTAAAATAAAACCTTTATTTCTATATTATATCAATTATTATAATATATCTTTGCTCACTAGTAAATTCCTATTGACTATATGATAATTTTTGAAATAATATTCTCCTTATTTAAAGCAATTTTTCTGAAAAATAACTATAATATTGCTATAATGCACATAAAACTTTCAAAGCATGATAATCATGCACTGCATAGAATCTCATTCTTTAATATTTAAAGTTAAGTATCTAGTTTACTAAAACAGAAGGTTAGTTATGTAAGATAAATTGATATTGTTATTATTTATTATTTATATAACTTTAATGAAGTCATATATTATATTAAACAGAAATGCTTAAAGTAATTCACAAAATTCTTAAACTATATAAACCACTCATGCACTGCATTTGTGTTTACATTATATGAACAAGTTTTATGTTCTCTATCTGAATTTTAGTCTATCCTTAGCTGCCTTACTTCAAACTAAGAGGATATTTGATGGCAGGGCATGTAAACTTATTCATGATTTCATACATGTCAGTTGACTGGTTGATAATCACAATGAGCTTGTAATGTTCTTTTTTCTTTGTAGTAAATGTTCTTAACTGTTTTGTTCTTGTTACTTTGTTGCTGGTTTACTTTGTTTGCAGTGACACAGTGTCCAGCATTCCAGCTCTCATGCTGCCTTCTTTTCAACTTTGTCTTTGCTCTCCACCCTTGTACCTGGTCATACAAATGTATGTAGCACTTTGAAGTACATGGCAATAAATGCCCACTAGTATAGGTGTGTTTAGTTTTAGAACACCATGTTTTCCATCTTCTAACACTGTGCAGAATCCATGCAGGTCCTCAATTCCCTAATAATTATGTGTCTCAGAAGGGCTTAGTGTACCTTCAACAGGGAAGTTAAACATTCAAGAAGGCATTGTTAAATAATTAAAGCCTTGCCTCTGGCTAATCTGTCTTTAGTTTTAGTCTTTCAACTACAGTCATCCCATGTGGTATATTTATCTTGCTTCTAGCCAGTCTTGATTTTTTTTTAAATTTCTCTTCTTTTTAATTAAACACTCAAAGCTGCTTTTATTTTTTTTTCCAGAACAGAATATATATGTCTTAAAATTAGAGGGTGAATTAAATTCTGCCAGGGTAAACACAAAATTTCACTAGAACATTCTTTATTTTAATAAAATAAGTTCTTGGGCTCTTGATACATTTTGTTTTGTATTGCTGAAGAACTTAAATAGAGACTATAAAAGCTACAAGTAGTCAATGGACATTTACATGAGTTTATCTGATATGAACTGTGCTTATAAAAACATATATAAACACACAGTAATCCATGTATACATTTATTTTATGAAATATATGTATAGTTAAGAAGCATATATGAGTAAGTATTTATGCTAATAAAATAAATAGGAACGGCACATATTTCCAATGCTTATTATTTTTAACTGATACCTTTTTGGCATATTTAAATGTGAGCACCTTGGGACTCTTTGCTTCAAGGTAAAGCTGAATGTTTCCAACAGATTATACAAATGTTTTTATTCATTCTGAAAGATGTATCTGC
The DNA here is from genome assembly GCF_007827085.1 of Peromyscus californicus insignis. Taxonomy (NCBI): domain Eukaryota; kingdom Metazoa; phylum Chordata; class Mammalia; order Rodentia; family Cricetidae; genus Peromyscus; species Peromyscus californicus. Next base: position 16,987,930 of record NW_026294413.1, on the reverse strand, counting down.
AGGGGACAACCCTTATCTGTTCAATTGCACACATATTTAAGCTTCTAAATGTTGTTCTTGCCAGCAGAGATTTGCTGTCAAGCACATAATTTCTTGTTTGATCTCAACCTATTAATGACTTATTTCACACTTAAGGCACATTAGGCAAACTGATACAATTTTATTTAAATTTGAGGACTAGTGCCTTGAATGCATGTTTAGGAAATGGTGGTTCCTAGAGAGTCAAGGGATTGGAGTGGTTACATTAAAGAGAATACCAACATTCTTTTCAAACAGTGCCTGAGTGTGTGGCTCACTCACTACACTGTTTATCCTATTTGCAGGGAACACTGCATTGTGTACTGTCACTATAAGATTGACATAGTATACATGTATAATCTCAGCACTAGGAGGTAAAGCCAGGAGGATCAGAAGTTCACAACAATCCTCAGCTATGTAGAAATTTCTAGGCCAGCCTGGGATACTTAAAGCCCTGTTACACACACACACACACACACACACACACACACACACACACACACACACACACAGAGAGAGAGACAGAGACAGAGACAGAGACAGAGAGACAGAGACCAGAGTGAGATAGAGAGACAGAGATAAACACCCATTTACCCCCTACACATTTGTATGCATGTATGTATGTATGTATGTATATTCAAGTATTTTTACTCAGCAAGATAGCAAATGGAAGGGATCTTCTGTGATAAAGGACATAAAATTCAGCCTAAGATGAAACAATTTTCTTAAGAAAAAAATAATAATTAAGGGATAAAGGATAAAGGATAAAGGATAGAGTTGGTTGAGAGATTCCAACTACAGAATGGAATAGGCCTATTTATCAAGAAGCTAGAATGTTGGGGTGTCTAGGAATTTGAGGCTGATAATGAATGTGGTTGTGTTGAGCTTTGTTATAAGTCATTTCATCTTTTGTGAAAAGAAAATATTTTAGTTACAATATGGCTTTGCCAACACTTAAAAAGTTTTCATTCTTATGCTCAAATTAGGAAGTTAAAAATCCTTCTCTAGATATGGTCTTGAGATGGATTTTCATTTTTGCAATGTATTATTTAACGTCCAACAATATATTTCAATCTTGTATCCATGAGGGTAAACATATTAATACTCTTTAGAATTTATAAGCATAATTTTATGATTATTATGTAGTCATGGGAAGACATTTAATGATACTGAAAATGCTAAAAGTGTTTTGATAATCATGTTCATTTTATTGAATCTTTTATTATGGAATTATTAAATTAGGGTAATGTAAGAAAAATAGCTGTTACATATAGAATATTTGCATTTTATATTTAAATTTAAATTATTTCTCTTCTTTGCGAGGATTATATATAACCACAACATTCACATTAATATATGTATATGTATGTGTAATATATAATGCATATTCCTAAATATATAATTACAACTTATTCAATTTGTATAATGTTACTTATTGATTTGTTTTTACATCTGATCGTTTGATATTATATAAACAATTGTTGTGCTCCTTCCTGAAGATTATTTCTCATGCTCTCACCATCTCTTTGCCACGGATTGAGACAATTCTAGAAAATTATAACCAATTAAAATGTAGAATTGTGGAGACCAATCCAAAAGGAGACATATACTATACAACTCCCCCGCCATGTGTATGGGTTAGAGGAACAAGGAGTTTACTGTGAGATTATCTCTTCTAGGGATATCAGTAGCTACACCACTAAAATCTCATTAACATAACTAAACATGAGCTGAAGAAGAACAATAGTAGATATGCTGAATTGGATAGACTGAAGCCCAGGTGGCTTCAACCATACACATAGACTACTTCCTGCATTTAATTCTATTATTTGCATAAATGTCTAACTTTTATTTAACAAAGTATTTCTATAAAGTTTCAATTAAAGTGGAACTTCTAATACTTATCTTCATAGCAGTGTGTTTTGACTCACCTCTGTTATTCTAGCACTTGGGAGTTGAAACAAAAACCTTGCCATTAGGTGGTAGCAAATATGAGTTTACAGCATAAAATGCTGTAGCAATATATGTCAAAAAAAATGAAGAAATTTAATAGTTTTTTTTTTTAACATGGTAAATTAACCTAGAATAGTCAAGCCATGTTAGGGAAAGTTATTTATATAGTTTATTTTCAATGAAAAATCATCTGAATTTTTGACAATTCCCTTTCTGTAATATTTTTCCCTAAATGAGCTAGGTAAATATGTTTTATTTACTTCCAAATTTGTAAGAATAGGTGTTGATTTTATTTCAATTATATTTCCAGAGTAGTCATCATTCCAGAGAGAAGTTACTGTAGAAAGCAACTTTATTTTATTTGTATTATTCAAACTTTATTTAAGATTCTGAGTTTAATCACAAATATCTCAACCTTGAGTTTCAGTCTCCATCTGTGGAGTCTAGTCTTAGTCAGAATTTGACTAAGTTGGTGTAAAGAGAGTCTTCTTACCATTGATACCCATAGTCTTGCAACTCTCAGAAAGAAATCTGCTGTCACTGCAGTGACATTAACATCATCAGCTGTTTGTATAGACCTCAATGCAAACACTGTCTTCACAGTGAAGAGTAAAAGAGGGACAGACTCAGGAGGAAGAAAGTATCACATTTTAAAGCTTTTAATTTGGGACAATTACACATTACAGTTAATTAAATGACAAAAATAAACATATTAACTTCAGTATTTAAATAGTCTTTTGATGACAAGTTCAGCTAGTGAAGTTTGATTATTTAATTACTTGTCATTATCAAAGTTGAGAAATTAATTTTGATGAGAGGGCACAAACAGTATAAGAATCTATACTTAATAAGAAATGTGTTAGAGTTATTTTATTAAAATATCTTTCTTATACATTTCAAACAGAAATTACTATTTAAAGAACATGAACACATACACACTCATGAACAATTATTGGCTATCAGAACTGGGACATGAATGTTTTTAAGGTTTTGGGGGAGGGTGTGGATATGTACACGTGTGATTAAAAAACAGAACAATTTCAAAATGGTAGTTACATTTTTCAGTTTTACAGCACAACAGAAGGAAGTTTGGCATATAGAACTCTTACTTCATTATATAGCATGACAGAAGAATTGTGAGAACAATATAAATCATTAAATCAGTGACATACTATCCACACTGGAATGGTTCTGTGATTTCTTGAGTTTCATGGAAAGTATAAGGCTATATTAGAAATAATTTTTATGTATTTAAATTTTAATTTTGTATTTAATCTTAAGTATATTTAGAGTTACTGTTTGTGTTACATTTCTCCCTTGATTTCTTTGTACAACCCATTATAAGTGATAATCTAAAAGAGTGCAATCTTGATACTACACGTTTTTTGGAAGCATTATTTTTCCTGATCTTTTAAATTCATATTCACTAGGATCAATTATACCATCCAGCTCCTGAAAAAGTTAATGCAAGGGTATGGTACAATAAATAAAGTAGAAAGTTCAAGCTTTACTTTCACAAAGCTAACCTAAGTCCTCTATATTCAATATGATGTTCACTTGGTTTATTTTCCCAGCTATACCCGAGGACTGTGTGGATCTCAGTGCAACTGAAAATGGGAACAATCCATCAAGATGTCATTTTCAGTCTTACATACATATGAACCAACCTTGTGTGCAGCCAGCTTCACAAAGCATAGACCTCTAGACATGGAGAACAGATTAACCCCAACACATTAATAATAGGTGACACCAATATCCCACTTTCACAGAAGTGAACACCTGGCCAAAAAAAACTAAACATGGAATAATGGGCCATGATAAGTGTTTCACTGAAGAAATGAAAGAAAGAAAGAAAAACTTCCTAGAATTGAAAGAAAGATAAAATGCAATATTTTAAGGTAATAATTAAAATACATAGTTTGTAAGGAAAAACCTGCTAAAGGATGGTGTTGACATAGTATTAAACCACCTCTGTGTTCTTATCATTCTAATAACAGATGAGTACATTTCTGAACCTTCATCAGAGAGGCTTCTTTTTTGCAGTAGATGGTGATTAATAAAGACACCACAAGTTGTCAATATGCAATGAGCAAGAGATGGAAAAGTTCTTAGCCTTGTTTGGGACATATATGTCACACTCTTTTCCAAATGTACATCTATCATTTAGGAAAAGAACATGGAAACATTATAAGAAATTGAGGTAATAAATAATTGTAGCAAAATAATGTTGTTTTGATATGGAGCTCAGAGTAGCTCCAACTACATTCATAAGTCTTGTATAAAATTAAGCCAGACAAAGTCAACATGGATGGGTGAGAGAATAATGAAGCTGTATTCTAGTTCAGGAGAAATTGGCAATTGTTGGCTTTTTATGCAATGATAGTGAGTCAGTTTTATTCAGGGATGAAGCCAAAGAGAGGCTATTCAGGCTTCAGCATAAAGGTTTGCACCCATGGGCATACTGTTAGCATTAAATCCACTCACTGATTTTCTTCTTCTTCTTCTTCTTCTTCTTCTTCTTCTTCTTCTTCTTCTTCTTCTTCTTTCTTCTTCTTCTTCTTCTTCTTCTTCTTCTTCTTTTCTCTCTCTCTCTCTCTTTAGAACACATGACATTATGAAAGTATAGAAGTAGGGAGGATAAGGGAGAATCTCATAAGTGGGTACTAGATATAAATAAAGCAAAGGGTAATCAGGCAACAACCCACAACTCCAGAGAAGTTAACTAACAGGGAAAACCCAAAGAGGGAATCATGGACCTCTCTGGGAAGGGGAAATAGATGAGATCTCCATGGGTAAACAGGGGATAAGGGGTAGGCAAAGGAGGGTAGGAGGTAGGGGATGAGAGCATAAGGGAATGGGATGGTTGAACTGGAACAGTGAGGGAGGGGGGATGCAATTAAAGAGATACCATGATAAAGAGAGACATCATGGGGATAGAGAAAAACCCGGTGCTAGGGAAGTTGCCAGGAATTCCCAAGGATGATCCCAGCCTGGGCTACTAAAAATAGTGGAGAGGGTGCCTGAAACGGTTTGCCCCAGAGATGAATACCCTAATTGTCATCACAGAAGTTTGCTCCTATGACTGATGCAAGCAGATGCAAGATCCACAGCCAATCACTAGACAGAGCTCCAGGAGTCTAGTCAAAGAGAGAGAAGAGGGATTCTATGAGCATGTGCATCAGGATCACGATGGGGAAACATGCAGGGACAACCAAACCAAACTAGAGGGAACTCATTAAAGTTGGATCAATGGCTGTGGAGCCTACATAGGACTGGAATAGGCCTCTGCATGGTGAGATAGTTGTGTATCTTAATCTGCTTGGGAGGCCCCCTGGCAGTAGGATCAGAAATCTCTGGTGCATGAGCAGGCTCTGTGGAGCCCACTACCTATGATGGGACACTTCTTGCAGTCTTGAGGCAGGGGGAAGGGCTTGGACTTGCCTCTACTGAATGTGCCTCCACCTTGTGGGAGGAAGTGGGGGATGGGTTGGGAGGGGAGGCTGAGGGGGCAGGAGGGGCAAAGAGGGGATCTTTGATTGGTATGTAAAATAAATGAAAAAATTTTCTTAATAAAAATTTTTTAAAAGAAATAAAAGAAAAGGAGCAAATGTGCAATTTTATAATTTTCATTTTTATTGACCATAAAAATAAAATAAAAGTTTGTTTAAAGCCCAGTGTCACAATAGGTTACTTCCTTTGGAGCTGTTTGTCAATGAATTCTCATAGAATCCAAACATGCTCTTGAATACTCTCCAGAACTTCATAGTAATTATTCTATTGGGGAGGATACCATATATTTGTATAGTGATATTTTATTTGTACTGAAATGTGATTTTATTTGTATGTTAATAAATAAAGTTGCCTGCGGGTCAGAGCTAATAACAAGCCATAGCAGAAGCCAGGCGGTGGTGGTGCATACCTTTAATCCCGATCACATGACAGGCAGATCTCTGTGTGTTCAAGGATATAGCCAGCATGGAGACACACACCTTTAATCTCAATACCAACCATAGAAGACCTAGAGTTCTGTACAGACAGGCAGTGACAAGGAGGTCATGTGGTTGGGTTTACAACCAATGAGAAGGCAGAACAGAAAGTCAATAAAAAGACAGATACACAGGAAGTAGGTCTCTTTCTCAGGGGAAGGACAACAGTGGCAGTGATGGGTAAGAAATGATTTTTAGTATCAGCTCTTAGCTACTACTCTAACCTCTTGGGCTTTTAATTCTGCATTTGGCTCTGTGTTCTTATTTAATAAGACTGTTACATCTACATACTTGAGTCTTAGAGCATGGAAAAATCAAGCTTCCACTGATCTGGGAGATTGTTCCTTACTGCCTAGGTTCCACAGTGCTGGGTTAATTTAAGATAGAAGAAGTAGATAAAAAACCTGCCATGGCCATACAGTTTATAAGTAATATAAGTCTCTATGTTTACTTAGTTGGGTTTGAGCAGCTTCAGGACTGGCGGGTGAGAGAGATTTGTCCTGACTGTGGGCCAGGCAAAAACACTCCAGCTACAGACAGGTGCAGAAACTACCTGAATATATGGTAATATTTTAAGCTTGTAACTAAAATATTGCAATAGATTTTGGAGTTTGAAGGAGGAAGTACAGAATGTGATCTATGAATAATGGAAATGCAAAGTGAGAAATGGGTTGAAAATTCTCATTTCTAAGTCTTATGTGTTTGCATGTGTGTTTTAGGTTTGTATATGCTCATGTTTGTTTGCATACACATGCACTATTCACCCCGCCCCCATTTCTCCTTCTCCTTCTTTTCCTTCCCTTGCATTGTTTTTGTTGTTGTTGCTGTTGTTTTGAGGCATGTTCTCTCCTCCAACCTGATGCTTGCCCATTCAGCTATACATTCTGTGAGCTCCAATACAACACCCAATGATGGGGCTTTCAGTATATGTTGCCATGTTCTATGTCCACATGTGCTGTATATCCAAGCTGGGGGATATGCTTGGATATGCTTCTATGATAAGTACTTTACAAACTTATCTAGCCCCAGTCTTCCAATTAAAGGAAATCTAACATAAGCACATGTCAGCGCTTCAAATAGCAAAGAAAAAACAATAAGTAGATTTTATTTTGTTCCCCTCTCTTCATTTGAACCTTTGAAAGAACTGTTAAAATAAAATGACTTTACAAATGACACACTATTAAAAGCTGTGACTGATGGTGAAATAATTGCCTTGGAAATATTTTCTTTTCTCTTCAACATTAAGGATTTGTTTTTATTTCCCCTGTGCAAAATGTACTGAGTAAACACCATTGTGTTCAGAAAAGTGCTGTTCACATGACTCCAGAGCATACTTGCTATAGCATGCTTCCTTAGCCATGTAAGTTTTATATGTTTAGATGTAGCACCTGGGTTTTACCCTAAATATTCTCACAGACTAACTTCAGCTTTTGTTTTAGATGACTCCAATTGAGTACAATTTTACTTCAGGCTCTTACATTTGGTCTTTAGGAGTATTTTCACCATGTCTATGAGACTTTAAGTCAAGCTATCAGTTCTGATCATTTACACTGTTTGACATATTAATAATTTTATCCTCTTGTATTCTGACAGGTACGGATAAAAGTCATTCAGTTTTTCAGACAGTGCCATTATGCTCTCACACTCCAGTGATAGCTACAAAATATTTTCCAAAGGTTAAATTTTTAAGAGACACAAATCAATGGAGATCCTTTGAGTGACATATCTGCTTCTAGAACTTTTTGAAACAGATACTTTACTGTGTTAAATTTGTTACTCATTCTCAGAATTTGTTATATTGTAGAAATAGTAGTTGAACACTACTTCTGATGATACCCATAAAACCCTCTGAAGTTCATTCTTTGTCTTGGCTAAAAACATTTCTTCTCTTTTTGTTATCTTTTCCTTTTGTTGAAAAAGATGGTTTTCTCACATAATCCATTCTGATTATTACTTCTCCTCCCTCTGCTCACAGTTCTTGCTCACCTCCCTTCTTATCTGTGGCCACTTCACTGCTGTCTCTCATTAGAAAACAAATAGGCCTCTATGTGATAATAATAAAACACAATAGAGTAATATAAATTGTATTAAGGTAAAATAGAAATTAGTGCATCATAATTAGACAAAACAAACAAATGGAAGGAGACCAAAAAGAGGGACAAGAAATGGAGACTCACTCATGTGCACTCACAGGAATCCCGTAAAGACACCACAATAAAAGCCATAATATGCATGCAAAGGACCTGTGGGGTAAAAATAGAGAAGAAATAAATTTATAAGTTAAAACAAAATAAAAATAAATGTAATAAGATAAATACAGAATAAAAAGAACCTGGCATGACATTACGAGACAAAAAACCTCCAAAGATGCCATTGATTTTATTTTCTGTTGGCCATCTCTTAGAGAATGTAATTTGCAAGTAGTTAATAACTGGAGTTAGGGGCGGGGGCATGTGTCCTCACCACCTTTCAGCTCTAGAACTCCCAGTGGTACAGACCCCTGAAGATCCTGTGCTTGCTGTGATTAATATGTACACATATTATGTTGATTTAGAGGACTTGTCTCAATCCCTTCTGGCTCTTTACACTCTTTCCTTCTCCACTTCCATGGGGCTTCCTGATGCTGAGGGGAGAGATATGATGGAGACATCCCCATTAGGGCATAATATTCAAAGGTCTCTAAATTTCTTTGTAATGTCTTACTGTAGATCTCTGTATTTGAAACCATCTGCAGTAGAAATAACTGTTCCAGTAATATCTGAGCAAGGCACTGGTTTATGAGTATGACAGAGTGCCTTTTGTTGCTTTTTTTTTTTTTTAGAACAGAAGTTTTTGGATTTGCTGTAGGTCTCTGGGCTGTCTAGTCTCAGGTCCTTGTGTCTTGTTATTTAATAAGTTTTAGCATTGATTTCATCTTGTTGTAGCTAGAGTTTTCTAGTCCTGCCTGGCCCACAGTGAGGACAAATCTCTCTTACTCGCCAGTCCCACAGCCGCTCAGACCCAACCAAGTAAACACAGAGACTTATATTGCTTGTAAACTGTATGGCCGCAGCAGGCTTCTTGTTATCTAGTTCTTATATCTTAAATTAATCCATTTCTATTAATCTATAAATTGCCACATGGCTTGTGGCTTACTGGTATCTTTACATGTTGCTTGTCATGGCGGTGGCTGGCAGCGTCTCTCTAACTCAGCCTTCCACTTCTCACAATTCTCCTCTCTCCTTGTCCCGCCTATACTTCCTGCCTGGATACTGGCCAATCAGTGTTGTATTTATTAACCAATCAGAGCAACACATTTAACATACAGAACATCCCACAGCATCTTGTCTAATCAGATACTGATTGGCTATTCCCATAAGATTTGTGCCAGCATTATATAACATAGCATTGAGGTAGACAATGTTGTAGATTAAAGAGTTCATGGCTGCTTTTTTGTTTGTTTCTCCTTTGCTAGCACGCAGAATAACTTCTACCAAATGCATAAGCAGGTAGGAGTAAAAGCTTTTCATATACATCAGCTTAAATTTTACCCAATAGTCAATGAGTTATGTAGATATTATCTTCAGATCTGAGGAATTGTCAGTTTTTGAGACTAATGTACATTCTAGACAACAGTTTGGGTTGTTTGGAGGTGCCCATAGAAACCCTTTGCCCAACAACTAATTAGAAGTACTCAATCTAGTACTGGAAGAGAAGAGATACAGTTGTGGCTCTGACATCCATTATTTGGTGATTGCATTTAGATCATTTTCTTATATGTATGTATTTTAGGAAGCTCTTATTGTAATAGGTTTACACACTACCCATTAAATGCCCCTCAATTTTAGTTGTCTCTCAATGTACTCATTCTGTTATCTATCTTTTCCATCCTCCTTTCCACTTCATTCTCTCCTTCCAGTCCCCATCCCACCATCAAACCATGACTATTCTATTTCTCTTTCATAGAGAGATCTATCTGTTACACTCCTCAGTCACTTATTCAAGTACAAAACCACTGTGGTTCTGTTGGACTCTAGCTTGGTTATCACTGACTTAACAGCTAGGATTCAAATATAAGCAAATGCATAACATATTTGTCTTTCTGGGTCTGTGTTACCTCAATCAAGATGATTTATTCTAGCTACAAACATTTACTTGCAAATTTCATGATTGCATTTTTTAATATATCATAGATTCTCTGTTATATAAATGTATCACACTTTCTTTATATATATTTTTGTTGAAGGACATCTAGCTTTGTTTCAGTTTCTGACTAGTATGAATAAAGCAGCAATTAACATGCTTGAGCAAGTGTGTCTGTGGTAGAAGCAAGTACCCTTAGGGTATATGTCCAAGAATGGTATAGCTGGATCTTGAGATAAAATGAATCTCATTTTCCTGAGGAACCACCACACTGATTTCCATAGTGGCTACAAAACTTTGCACTTGAACCAGCAATGGATGAATATTCTTATTACACGTCCTTGCATACATGAGATGTCACTTGCTTTTTTTTTTAATCTTAGGCAGTCTGACAGGTGTAAGATGAAATCTGAAAGCGATTTTGATTTGCAATCCCCTGATGACTAAGAATGCTTTGCATTTCTTTAAGTGTTTTTCAGCAATTTGGGTTTCGCTTGTGAGAATTCTCTGTTTTAAATCGTTACCTTATTTTCTTTAATTGGGTGGTTTTCTTGATATCTTGTTTTTTGACTTCTTTGTAAATTTTTATATTATCCCATTATTAAATGTGTAGTTGATAAAAATATTTTTCCATTCTGTAGGTTGCTGCTTTATCTGAGTGACAGTGCCCTTTGCTTTAAAGAAGCTTTTCAGTTTCTCTTATAATTAACATATTATTTTTTTATTGATTCCTTGGAAATGTCACACAATGCACCCTGAACACATTCACTTCCCAATCCTCCCAGTTCCATCCTACCCTTGTGACCTCCCCCAAATGATAGAAGAAAAAGAAAAAAAAAATACCAAGTCCAATTTGTGTTGCCCACTACATGTTCACTAGTGCACAGTCAAACTCCCAGTGTCCAACCCCTTAAAGAAATCTGCATTCTTCTCTACCCCTAACCACAGCGGAAGCCATAGCTTTGAGGGGCTATGGTACAGCAACCCTATCACCATTTTTAAGAGTTTTCTTCTTTGGCTTCCTGTCTAGTGTGTTTCTTCTAGGGTGTAGGGGGAGAGGTTGTCACAGAAGCTTTCGATGTCTTTCTTTCTCAAATGTGAGTCAGCAGTCATCAATACCACTGCCAAAGAAGCTTCCTTGCCCTTTATAGTCAGCAGCAGCACAGATAATGGACTTCCACATGGTCTGCCTACAGCACAGGCCACACAAGCCAATAGAGCCTCAGGTGGCAGTACAGCTCACAAGCATTCCTATGACCTTCGGTGGTAATGCTGACCATGGGTAACAACACAGCTCTCAGCCAAAGCATGGACCATGGGAACAATCATGACCCTTAGAAGCAGAATGGGCCACAGACATCAGCATGGATTCAGGTGGCACATCAGACCTTGGACCTCCACTTGGCCTTTGGTGGTGACATTTGCTATAGACATACACTTGACCACAGATATCCACACAGTCCCTGGCCTAAGCAGGACCATAAAGACCAACATGGCCTTCAGTGGCAGCATAGGCCAATACATCAACATAATTTTTGGTGGCAACATGGCCCACAGACACCATAATGACATCAGATAGCAGTATAGACCACTGACATACCCCTAGTCTTTGGTGGTAACACTGGCCATGAGTGGGCATCAGAAAAGCCCCCAGCAGCAGCAGAGTCACATACACAGACATGTCTCTCAGCAAGCCTAAAGGACAATGCACATCAACTTGATCTCTGGGAGTACCATAAACTTTTTATAGGGCTAAGGTCTCATTTCTTAGTTGTTGATAATGTTCTTATTAGAAAGTCTTTTCTTGTGCCAATGAGTTCACAGCTATTCTCCAATTTCTCTTCTATCTGGATCAGTGTATGGTTTATGTTGATATCTTTGATCCATTTGGAGTTCAGTTTTGTACTATGTGATAAGTATGGATCTAGATTGATTATTCTACATGCATTTGCCCTATTTAACCAAAACCATTTGTTGAAGATACTTTTTTTTCCAGTGTGAATTTCTGGCTTCCGTATCAAAAATCAAATATCCATAGATGTGTGGATTTGTGTCTGTGTCTTAAATTTTGTTCAAAATCAAGAAAACAGACATGATTAACTTGTCTGTTTCAGTGCAAAAAACATGCTCTCTTTATTACTAAAGCTATGGAGTCCAACTTGAAACCAGAGATAGTGATAAGTCCAGCAATTCATTTATTAGTCAGAATTGTTTTAGATACCCTGGGATTTTGATTTTCCAAGAAGATTATACTTTGAAGTTCTGTGCAGCTGAAGACTGCCCTTTCAAGTTCTTTGAAGAAGTTTGATGGAATTTTGATGGGAACTGCATTGGATCTGTAGGTTGCTTTAAATAAGATAGCCATTTTTAGTATGCTAATTCTACAGGTCCATGAGCATGGGAGATCTTTTCATCTTCTGATATCTTCTTCAATTTATTTCTTCAATGACTTGAAGTTTTTATAATACAAGCCTTTCGCTTGCTTAGTTAGAACTACCCCAATGGATTTTTATATTATTTGAGGCTGTTCTGAAAGACATTGTTTCTCTGATTTCTTTCTCTGTCCATTTGTCCTCTATAAATAGAAGGGCTACTGATTTTCATGAGTTATTCTTGCATTCAGCTACTCTGCTGAAAGTGTTTTTGAGATGTAGAAATTTCCTGGTGGTATTTTTAGTATCATTTATTTATATTACCATATCTTCTGCAAATAAAGATATTTAGACTTATTCATCTGCAATTTGTATTCCTTGATCTCCCTGATTGTTTGTATTGCTCTAGAAAATACTTTATTTACTGTATAGAATAAATATTGAGAAAATGGACAACGCTGTCTTATTCTAGATTTTAGTGGAATTGCTTTGTGTTTCTCTCCATTTAAGTGGATGTTGGCTATGGGCTTTCTGCAAACTGCCCTCATATATTGAGATTTATCTCTTGTATCCCTAATCTCTTGAATCCTTTTATCATGATGCAGTGTTGGGTTCTTGTCAAAGTCTTTTTGGCTTCTTATGAGATGATCTTATTGTTTTGGGCATTTCATTATTTTGTATTTTGAATTACATTTCTTGATATACCTATATAACATTTCTGAATGTCTGGGAGGAAGTATACTTGATCGTGTTAATAATCTTTTTGATATATGCTTAGATTTGGTTTGCAAGTATTTAATTGAAAACTTTTGCATCTGTTTTTAAGGGCGGTTGGTCTCTAATTCTTCTTTCTTGGATCCTTATGTGTTTTGAGTATCAAGGTAACTGTGGCCTGATAAAATGAATTGGACTGTGTTCCTTCTTTATCACTTCTTGTGGAATAATTTGAAGAATATTGTCTTCAACACTTCTTGAAATGTCTAGTATAATTTTTTACTAAAACCCTCTGTCCCTGTACCTTTTTTTGATTGTGAAATTTGTAATTAGTTCATCTATTTCCCTAGAAGGTAGAGGTCTGTTTAAATTGATAATAATTTCTTAATTTATCTTTGATAAGTGGAAGATTTTGAGAAAATATCCATTTATTTTAAATTTTCCAATAAGGTAGGATACAGGTTATAAAAATATGTCCTGTGACCCTCTGGATTTTTTTCAGTGTCTTTTGTAATGTCCCCATTTTCATTTCTAATTTTGTTAATTTAGATAATCTCTCTCTCTCTCTCTCTCTCTCTCTCTCTCTCTCTCTCTCTCTCTCTCTCAGTTAATTTTGATAAGGATTTGTCAATCTCACTGATTTCATCAGAAACTGCTTTGTTATATTGATTCTATGTTTTATTTTTGTGTTTTTGTTTGTTTGTGTTTTATTTAGTTGAGCCCTGAACTTAGTTATTTCTTGCTGTCTGCTCCATTCAGGTATGATGCCTTCTCTTTGTGCTTGAGCTTTCAGTTGTGATGTTAAGTTTATAGTATGAGATCTTCTCAATTTCTTATTCTTTACTTTTTGTTTAGGCACTTAGTTCTATGAACTAGCCTTTTAGAAACACCTTCACTATGTCCTATATGTGTGGGTATGTTTTGCATTCATTTTTCTTCAATTCCAGAACATCTTCAGTTTCTTAATTTCCATGTTTCCCTATTTTTTTACTCAGAAGTGAGTTGTTTACTTTCCCTATGAGTATAAGCTTTCTCTTTTTTCTGTTGTTGTTGTTGATATGTAATTTAATCTGTGGTGGTCTGTTAGAATGCAGGATGTTATTTCAGTTTTCTTGTATCTGTTGGGACTGGCTTTGTGTCTCCATTAATTTTGGAGAAAGTTCCACAAGATGCTGAGAAGAATATATATTCTCTTGTATTTCAGTGAAATGTTCTACAGATATCTGTTAGGTACATTTGGTTAATAACATTTGATTCAGTTAGCTCCAGCATTTCTCTGTTTAGTTTCATTGAATGACCTATTTATTGGTGATAGTGGGATATTAAAGTCTGCCACTATCAGTAAATGAAGGTCAGTATATGATTTATGCTGTGGTAATGTTTCTTTTATGACTTAGGTTCCCTTGTGTTTTAAGCATAGATGTTAACAATTGCAATATCCTCTTGATGGATTGTCCTTTGATGAGTATGTAATATCCTTCCCTATATCTCTTGATTAGTTTTGGTTTGAAGGATATTTTGTCATACATTAAAATGTTTAAACAGGCTTGCTCGTTACATCCATTTTCTTGGAATATGTTTTTCCATCCTTTGATCCTGAGGTGATGTTTATCCTTGAAGTATATCCTAAGGTGTGTTTCTTGGATGCAGCAGAGGGATCCATCCATTCTGTTAGTCTTCATCTTTTTATTGGAGAATTGAGACCATTGATGTTGAGAGATCAATGAGCACTATTTGTTTATTCCTGTTATTTTGTTTTTATTGCTCTGTGAGCCTGTGTGGGTATGTGTTTGTGTGTACGATTGTGTATGTGGTTCCCCTCTTTGTTTTGCCAGTTTGGTTTATTTATTCCTTTTGTTTTCTTGGCTGTGGTCAACTCTTTAGGTTGGAGTTTTCTTTCTTATGCATTCCATAGAGCTGAACCTGTAGATAGATATTTCTTAAATTTGGTTTTATCATAGAAATTCCCATTTTCCCCACGTATTGTAACTGGACATTTTGCTGAGAACAGTAGTCTGCGTTTGTGGTGGATTGGAGTCTGCAGCACATCTTTCCATTCCATTTTGACTTTCAGAGTCTGCTTTGAGAATTCCGCTGCTATTCTAATAAGGCTGTATTTGTGTTACTTGTTTTCTTTTTCTTGCAGCTTTTAGTATACTTTTAATATACTATATACTAATATACTTAATTACATCTAGAGTCTTAAGTTGTTGCATAAATATCCTTTACTATCATGTGCAAATAACCTTTAAAGCCTCTAAATCAACCCTGCAACTTAAATGTCTACAAAATCATTTTCATTAAGCATACTTAACACTGCGTGGTTCTTCAAGCACCATGGCTCTGACTTATTTTTATTACAATTAAGACTTCTTTTTATTTCACTTCTTAAATTTCCATACATGAGAATGCAGTATATTGGAATATCCAGGTCCTATTGTTATAGGGTTCCTGGAATACAGTGGAAACCTTTTGTACTGGTTGTTATTGTTGTGTTTTTATGCTGACAACTGTTCATCTAGTTTTGGGAAGACTATAATTCGGGGTTTTGTCTTTGTGGGTGGGTGTTTAGTTCCTTGGTTTTCTTTACTCTCTCTAGTTCTTAGGAGATTGTGTTGCCTGTTAGGAAATTCTTTGGGGATCATGATAGTGTGGTCTCTGGGGGTTCTGTGTAAAATGCGTTCCTAGGTATGTAGAGCTGACACTTAGCAATCAAGATGGGTTCAGATGTGGGACAGAGAGGGTACACAGGAGGGAGGAGTGTAGGGAAGACCACTGGGCTCTTCATAGTTCTCTGGAAATGGGGGCAGTGAGTTAGGAGAGACCAGGGAAGGGGGTAGTTTGATAAAGAGCTGGAGATGAGACTTAAGGATTGGATATAGAGGTGAGGACAGAGAGTGAAGATCTGAAGTTAGTCTACCTACTTCACTGGCAGTTGTGGTCCACAGTTTCACAGGGAATGCCTGTTGAAGTTGGGGGCTGGAACAAAGCAAGGTAAGAGGGGACTATGTGGTTGATATATTGTGCACCCCAGTAAACTTATCTGGGGGTCAGAGAACAGAACAGCCACTAGATAGACATAGAAGCCAGAAAATGGTGTCACACACACCTTTAATCCTAGCATTTAGGAGGCAGAGATCAGTCTGGATCTCTAGAAGTTCAAGGCCACACTGAGAACAGAGCCAGGTTTGGTGGCACACACGTTTAATCCCAGCACTTGAGATCTCATGTCTTGCTTGGGAAAGACACACATAGGAAGAAGAAAGGTATATAAGGCACGCGGACAAGGAACTCAAGGTCTTTTTAAGTTTTTAGGCTTTTAGCAGCAGTTCGGCTGAGATCAATTCAGATGAGGACTCAGAGGCTTCCAGTTTGAGGAAACAAGAGCAGCTGAGAAGTTGGCAAGGTGAGGTTTGCTGTGGCTTGTTCTGCTTCTCTGATCTTTCAGAATTCACCCCAATACCTGGCTCTTGAGTTTTGTTTTGTTTTGTTTTTATAAGACCATTTAAGATTTGTGTTACAGTAATATCTGTGTGATCCTCTCCAGAGGGGGTTGCAGGGAAGGAGGCTGTGGTGGGTGGTCTGCTAAGGAACTAGGGAAAAGATTAGGAGATTGGATTTGGAGAAGAAGAGAGGCAACTGAAGGTCTAAAATTAGCCTACATGCTTCTCTGGCCTGGGAACTCTTTTTGTTATTTTGATTTTGATTCTCCATGGCATTTCCTACTAGTTATTACCATAATTGAACACATCATGACTAACTTTTTTTTTTCAAATGGAACAAGCTTTTGATTGAAATTTCTGTGCTCCATTAAATACTATAGCTTGACTTACTAATTTTTCTAATTTTTAATATTACAACAATGCAGAAGAAGAAACCCTACTCCAAAATTTTACACTTGGGCTTTTTTCCAGGCCCAATTACATATATCCAGTGAGTCAGAGCTCTTAGTCAGCCTCGCAATTAGGAGAGTAAACATTTTATCATCTGCAGTATGTTGTGTTTCTAAACTGTCATGTTGTTAAGCTATGTATATTAAGTACATCATTGACATGATATTTTCAACCTGTATTTTACTAATTAGTATCTTATCTTCATGACAAAAGTTTACTTATGTATATTACGAATTAAAATCATAACCAATTGCTTCAAGGGCCATAGAGATGGTCCAGTGAATAAGTGTGAGTCCAGCTCTTGCAGAAGAGCCTCTATTTGAAAGCAGCCTCATGAGGTGCTTCACAATTCTCAGTAATTCCAGCTCTGGGTACCCTACATCTTCTTCTGCTTCTGTATGGAAAGCACTCAACTTTACAAACTAACACAGATATACACACATATACACATAATTAAAAATAAAATAAAATATTAAAAAAGAATAGTTTGAAAATGCAAACATGGATATCCATTTATGGGAATGCAGCATTTGGGCAGTTTAGGCAAGAGTGTTGTTGAGAGTTCAAGGAGAGACTCGTTTACAGGTGAGACTGTTGCAAAGGAAAAAAAGGAGAAACAAGAACATTTCCAGTTTAGTAGCATACCTGTGGATAGAATCAGAAAGAAATTTGATTGTGTTTTAAACAATATAACTTCCTGAACTGAAGCAGGATCCCTGGCCTGTTTATTGTAGATTAATTCATTGAAATGAAGGCTTATAATTTGTGTATTTTTTTAGTATGAGATTTAATAAAACTATTAATTCAAAGAAATTACAGGAAAAAATTTTGTTTCCTTCTTCTTAAGATTCATATGTAAAGTATTAACCATTTCTCTACAGCAAAATGCACTCTAAAAAGCTTAAAATTGATTAAAATTAAAGTAAAACTGAACAAAAATAGTTATATAGCAAGTACATACCAAGTAGAAATAACTTATACACATGTACAGATGCCAGGTAAATCATGAACTAATATACTAATATATATATATATATATATGAATATGCTATATATATTCATATATATATATAAGAATATACTATATATATACTAATATATATACTAATACACATTGAAATAAACATACAAGAACATGAAAATGTAAATAGGGTGAAAAAAACTTCTTCTGAAATATTTTAAATAAATGGTAAATAAGTATTTATATAGAAAAAAGGATTTTAAGAGATTGAGTAACAAAGAATATGTTGCTGGGATATTGGGACAGGAGCATAGTAGAAAGTCTGGAGGTATATATAGCTAGCTGGTCCATATGTACAGTGTTGTATCTGCTTTAAAATAGGGATATTAAAAGACAATTAGATGAACATTTCAGATATCCCACTATTCAATAGCAGTTCATGTCCCTATAGAAGTATTTTCTACAAAGTTCAAAGCATAGCATTTTAGTTTAAAATAAATCATGATATCATCATCAAAAGAAACATTACAATTATGTAGTACAAAGAATTTTTGAGTAATTTGCAGTGTCAAAGGATAAAAAAGGAAAGAAAATTTTAAAAAGCAAAATAAAATTAATAAAAATTAGTAATGGAAAGGAGAGGGGAAAGGAAGATGTAGGGGGATCAAGATAGTTCACACATATATTTTTCTAGACAGGTCTAGAAAAACAACTACATGTATGCCACCAGTGAATAACTTTTTAAATGTAAGTTTTCTTAAAGATTATTTTTACAATGTAAGTAGGTGTTAGCATTAAAGGAAGAAGGAACATTTTGTATAAACAATTTTAATGGACCTTCACCAGTTGTAAAAATGCAGGTTGGAACTAAGTGAGAAAGAGTTGTTGCAATATTGATATACAAAACAATTTTAATGGATTTGATGAAAATAACAGATAGCTGAATAAGTATGCTGAAGGCAGACCCACACCTCTCCTACTGCTCCTGGATTCAATGCCCAGTCATGTGACAAGCTCTGTTACAAGAAACCTGAAGCATTCTTCCTTCCCTGTCTGACACCATCCTCAATGGATCACAAACATCTTCTCCCTCACTCTTCCTTATGCAACTCATCCCATTATCCCAGCCTCCAACCCCAGCAGGCATTCCCTAGGAACACACTGGCTAATCAGAAAAGGGAAACAGGGAAGCTAACTAAAGACCCTCCTCACCACTCTCTCCTCTCCTCCAAAAATCCAAATCTCCATTCTTGGCCCCAGTGTTACAAGAGATAACTAGCTGCAGCTTTCCTGCCCCACTGCCCACACCCCCTGTGGATACCACAGTTCATCACCTCCCTCCTTCTACTCGGTCGCTTTTTCCCAGTCCTCATCACCCACAGGCCACACCTGCCAGAACCTACTAGACAGGTTGCCAAAAGACCTGCTAATGTCTCTCTCTCTGTTCTCCTAGATCCAATCCCCTAGTCTTATCCCCAACTCTGTAGACAAATTTCTAAAAGGTCTTATTAAATAAAAAACACAGAGCCAAATATAGGGTTTCAAAAGCCTTAGAGATCAGAGAAATAGTGGTAGCACCAACCTTACCTCTCCAGCTCTGCAGCTAATCAAAAAGGGAGCTCCTTCCTGTCTAACCTGTGCCTTTATTGCCTTACTTTTCTGCCCTCTCATTGACTCTTAGCCCAGCTACCTCACTTCCTTGTTACTGCCTGTCTGTACAGACCTCCAGGTCTCTATGGTTGGTACTGGGATTAAAAGCATGTATCACCACGCTTGGCTGTTCCCTAATGTGTCCTTGAACAGGCAGAGACCTTGCCTGCCACGTGATTGGATTAAGGGTGTGTTCTACCACTGCTTGACTTCTGTGTTTACTTAACAATGGCTGGCCTTTTTCCTCTTGATCTCAAGGCATGCTTTATTCATTAACATATAAATAAAATATCACCACACAACTCTGCAGCTGAACATGCCTTCCATGGCAGCCTTCTCTGCCCTTCTGTTTTGACTTTCTGTGTTTCCCACAGATCTTCCCCTTTAACCTTCCTCCCTTCACACATTGCTTTGTCTTACACCCCAACTTGTGGCAAGCACCCACTCCTAACCCAAAGATCACTCCTCCAGGGGGAAGAGGTAGGCTGAAGGTGAAAGCAAACCTCTCCTACTGCTCCTAAAATCAAATGCCCCCATTCCAACCCCATATCTGTTGCAGAAAACCTGCTCAAATCTTCTTTTTCCTTTGACCCCCATCCCCAATGGATCACGAAGATCTTCCCCAAACTCATCCCAGTATCCCAGCCTCCAAAAAAGCAGATATTCCCAGTGAAACACCAGCTGAGCAAGAAAGTAAATCAGACAACACATAGCCATTTCAGTTTCTAAAAATCCAGGGAAGAAACAGAAACCAATGGGGGGGTAAAAAACCCACTCAACGAAGTCGAACCCAGAAATCAGCATTGAGATCTATACTCATATCAAACACAGATGCCTAGACACCAGTTTAAGTCAATAACAGCCAGGGAAATATATCTCCACTAGAGCACAGCTTTTCCACTACAGCAGGTGCTAAATAATCCAATATAACTGAAGCATATGATAAAGACCTTAAAAGTAACTATATGAGGATGGTAGAGTTCCTTAAAGAGGAAGTTAATCAATTCCTTAAGGAAATCTTGGAAAACACAACAATTGGAGGAAGTCAATAAATCAATTAAAGAAAGCCAAGAAAAAACAAACAGTTGAAGTAAACAAAACTTCTCAAGAACTGAAAATGGAAATAGCATCAATAAAGAAAACAAAAAGCTGAGGGGATTCTGGAGATGAAAAATTTGAACAGGAGCAAGAGGTAAGATTGACCAACAGAATACAAGAGATGGGAGAACAGATATTACCTCAGAGTAAAGAGTTTTATTAAGTTATTCCAAGCAAATGGACCTAACAATCAAGTTGGTATAGCCATTTTAAAATTTAATGAGGTAGACTGCAAACCAAAACTAATAAAAAAATGGGCAAAAATAATCATTAAAGCAAAAATCCACCAAATCAACCAAGATGACATTTCAATTATTAACGTCTTTGACCCAAACACAAGAACCCCAGTCTGTAAAAGAAAGACCACTAAAGCTTAAATAACATATTGACCCTCACACACTGATAGTGGGAGACTTGAATTCTCCACTCTCAACAATTGTGAAGTCATTCAGACAAACCAAAACAGAAATATTGGAGATAACAGACATTATAAACCAAAGGAATCTAACAGATATTTATAAAACATTTCAACCAAACTAAAAAGAATATACCTTCTTCTGAGCACCTCATGGGACTTCCTGCTAGACACAAAGCAAGTATAAAAAAAATCAATAGGCTTCCTATATAAAAAGGACAAATGGACTTATAAAGAAATCAAAAAAACAACACCATTCACAATACCATCAAATAATAAAAAGTATCTTGGAGAGACTTGTCTCTCCAAGACTTGGAGTAAGAAAGTATCTTGGAGAGACTTTCTCCCATGTTCATGGATCCGTAGGATTAACATATTAAAAATGACAAATCTATCAAAATTTATCTGCAGATTCAAGTCAAGCTCCATCAAAAATCTAACACAGAGGAAAGAAAATCTTTTTTTAAAATAAAAAGTTATATAAAACAATCCAACACAGTTTTTTTACAGACTTAACAATTCTCAACTTCATACACAAAAACAAAAACCTAGGATAAGTAAAGCAATCCTGAACCTTTAAAGAAATGCTGGAGGTTCACCACTCCTAATTTCAAATTTTGCCACAGAGTTGCAGTAACAATACCAACATGATATTGTCATAAAAAAAACCAGATACATGGATCAATGAAATTGATTTGAAGACTCAGATATAAATTCACACAAATATGTACTTCTGATTTTTTATAAAGTCAGATATACATACTGGAAAAAAGGAAGTATCTTCAGCAAATGATGCTGGTCAAGCTGAATGTTTGTTTGTAGAAGAATACAAGTAGATACATATACATTACCCTATAAAATTTTAAATCCAAGTGGCTCAAAGACCTCAACATAAAACCAGAAACATAGAATCTGATCAAAGAGAAGTCATTGGCATGCATGATGAATTTCTTAGCATAATACCAATAGAGCAGATATTACAATCAACAATTAGTGAATGGAATTTTATAAAACTGAAAAGATTCTTATGTAAGGCATAAGACACAGTCATTTGTGTCAAGGCCCAGCCTCCATGGTGACCAGGCCCCAGAGAGGAGATAAGGAGTGGGAGAGCGAAGGATGAACTGAGCATGATGATCTGGTTGGGAGAATCTTGTAGCCTGACTAACAGAGTGCTATTTATTTATACAGAATTCAGTAAGCAGGGATAGTTTCATGTTGTTCCAAATCATAAATTATATCATTTTTGTTTGTGGACATGTGCCTAACTTTTTCTCTTGCATATCTAGGGTCATAAGTTTAACCATCATTTATAAACCATGACAGAACAGTGTTATTTTTTTACAATCCTTCTCCCTCAAGTTTAATAATCATTGATAAACAATTATCTTTTGTAATCACTTTTATTCATCAACTTTTAAGAATCTAGAACTATATGGCAGCCTGTTCTCAGGCTGGTAGTTCTTGTGGCTTCAAGAACACTATACAGAAAATCTCTAAGCCAGCCCAGGCAGACTGACATGTCCTGAGTAATGTGTTATTAACTTTTAATGGTCAGAGTGCCCCAAGAAAATTCCTCAGGCCAAAGCCGCTGCAGTTATTATTCAATTTCTGGCATAATACATTTTTTTTACATTTTATATCTTTTTAAATTTTTGTATTTAAATTTTTTTTTCATTTTACATACCAACCACAGTTCCCTCTCTCTCTCTTCCTTTTGCTCTCCCCACTTCCTCCCCACCCTACTCCCATCCTCTCCTCAGAGAGGTAAGGCCTCCCATGGGGAGTCAACAAAGTCTGGCATATCAAGTGGAGGCAGGACTGCTGTGGGATGGTCTGTATGTCAAATGTGCTGCTGATTGGCCAATAAATAAAACACTGATTGGCCAGCAGCTAGGCAAGAAGTATAGGCAGGACTAACAGAGAGGAGGAAACAAAAAGAACAGGAAGGTAGGAGGAGACACTGCCAGCCACCGCCAGGACAAGCAGCATGTGAAGATGCCGGTAAGCCACGAGTCATGTGGCAAGGTATAGATTTGTGGAAATGGATTAATTTAAGCTATAAGAACAGTTAGCAAGAAGCCTACCACAGCCATACAGTTTGTAAGCAATATAAGTCTCTGTGTTTACTTGGTTGGGTGTGATGGCTGTGGGACTGGTGTGTGACAGAGATTTGTCCTGACTGTGGGCAAGGCAGGAAAACTCTAGCTACACAGGACCAAGCCCCTCCCACCCGCATCAAGGCTGAACAAGGTATTCCGCCATAAGGGATGGGCTCCCAAAAGCCAGTTCATGCACTAGGGATAAATACTGGTATCACTTCCAGCCAGCGGGCTATAAACTGCACAAGCTACACAACTATCACCCACAATCAGAGGGCCTAGTTCAGTCCTATGCAGGTTCCCCAGCTGTTATTCCAAAGTCCCTGAGCTCCCACTAGCTCAGGTCAGCTGTTTCTGTGGGTTCCCCATCACGACTTGACACCCACCCACCCACCACCCACCACCCACCCCCATCCCCACCCCCACCCCCACTCCTGCTTTCTCATACAATCTTTCCTCCCTCTCTTGAATTGGACTGTCTCCAGGAGCTTAGCCCAGTGTTTGGCTGTGGATCTCTGCATCTGCTTCCATCAGTTACAGGAAGAAGGTTCTATGATGACAGTTAAGGAAGTCATCAATCTGATTACAAGAGTATAGATATAATTCTAAACAGTCTTATTAAATAAGAAACACAGAACCAAATAAAGAGTTAAAAGCCTAGAGATCAGAGCAGTAGCCAAGAGCTAAGACCACCTTAACTTACCACTCACTGGGGTCCTTCCCCTGAGAGAGAGACCTTCTTCCTGTGTCCTATCTTTTTGTTGCCTTTCTTTTCTGCCTTCTCATTGGCTCTAAACCCAACCACATGATTTCCTCATCACTGCCTTTCTATACAGACCTCCAGGTCTCTATGGTTGGTACTGGGATTAAGAGTTCAGGTCACCTTGCTTTGGCTGTGTCCTTGACCACAGAGACTCTGCCTACCATGTGATCAGATTAAGGGCATGTGCTACCACTGCCTGAGTTCCGCTTATGCCTCACTGTGACTTCTGGTCTCCAGGTGACTTCATTAACATACAAATAAAATCACATTTCAGCGCAAATAAAATATCACCATACAAGAGAAGGCCAGTTCAAGCACTCTCTCCACTATTGCTTGGAGTCTTAGCTGGGGTCATCCTTGTGGGTTCCTGGGAATTTCCCTAACACCAGGTTTCTCCCTAACCTCATAATGGCTCCATCAAGATAGCACTTTCCTTGCTCTCCCTCTGTCCCTCCCCCAACTCAACCACAGAGAGAGAATATCCAAATTAACAAAATCAGAAATGAAAAGGAGGATATAACAAAAGACACTGAGGAAATCCAGAGAGTCATTAGGTCATACTTTGAAAACCTGTACTCTACATTTTATATCTTTATAAAAGTTGTTTATATGTCTAATCCTGGCATTCTTTTGTTCCTTGATCATAAAGCACCACAGTGGCTCTGCATTACCTATATTTTCAAAAAGAGAGGTCCTCACACCTCATTCTTTTGTCATCTTTCCATGGCATTCTTTTTCCATCAATATAAGCCTCTGTGTAGTACAGAGGTACCTAGTTAATATAACTTTGTTGTTGTATATGCCAGATAATTGTCTGAGTATATAGTAGGAAGAAATTGGTAATCTGATCTGCAGTCAACTCCTCTAATCCACCAAATTTTATTGACTTTTTAAAGTTTGCTTTTTTCTGGTTATCTTGTTCCTGAGGAGGTAGGGTGACAGATTTTACAAAAAAATCTCATAGCCTCATAAAGAGACCTCTGGTTTCTTCATGCATGTCACACCCTCCAAGGCATAAGGAAGAACTTCAAGTTGATAAGGATATCTCCCTAAAAGTGGGAGGTGTAGTATGCTCAGCACTTCCCTGGGGAAGCTTAGAAGCCATACTCCTGGGAGAAGGCATAAATGATTCTTAAAAAAAATTTCTCATTAATCCAATATCTTTAAATTGCACAAATATTAGAAGTTCCCCAAGTGTGCAACATGCAGAGATTCAAGTCAAAAGTGTCAAGGTGGACATCATGTGACACAGCTTTGCAGGATCTTTGTCAAACAACTGTGCTAGCTTTATGACTTCTGCCGTTCCTGTCAGATATGGCTGCACCACCTTTGGATAAAGTGATGGCCTAAAAAAATTGGAAACATTATTATTACCATCATACTACATAGGACAAATATTCAAAGTATGTAAAAAAAGAAACTAGATATCAAAAACAAAATAATTCAAATAAAAAATTTGTTATAAATCTAAAAAGAATTATCATTAGAAGAATCTCAAATGGTTGGGTAATACTTAAAGAAATATTCAACATCCTGAGCTATCAAGGAATTGCAAATCAAGACTACTTTAAGATTCCATCTTATATTTGTCAGATTTGCAAAGATCAACAACACAAGTGACATCACATGCTGATGAGAAGGTTGAATAAAGGGAGCACTCCTCCACTGCTGATGTGTGTGAATCCTTGAGCAGTAACTATGGAAATTAATATTGCAGTAACACAGAAATTTGACCACTGATCTACTGAAAGATCCAGCCATATCACTATTGGGCATATATCAAAATATACTCAATCTTACCAAAAGGATGCTTTCTCAATCATGTTCATTGTGGCTTTATTTATAATTGCCAGAAACTGGAAAAAAAACCTAGATGTCCCTTAACAGAAAAATGGATAAAGAAAAAGTATTACATTTACACAATGGTGTATCACTCAGCTTTAAAAAATAGCATTGTGAAATTTGCAGGTAAATGGATGGAACCAGGTAAAAAAATTATCCTGAGCGAAGCAACATAGACCCAGAAATATAAAAACATTATGTATTTACTTATAAGTGGATAGAAGCCATTAAGTAAACACCAACCAAACTACAATATGTAGACTCAAAGAGGTTAGGCAAAGTGGGGAGCATATTTGGGATGCATGTGCCTCCCACGGAGCGGGAAATAGAATAGATTTTATAGGCAGACTGAAGGCTGGTGGGGATGGATGCTGGGAAATCAGGTGTGGAAGGAGGTGGTGTAAAGGGAGAATTTGTAGAGAGAAAAGGCTGAAATTGGGGGCATTTGGGGTGTGGTGTCAAAACATACTGCAGTGGAAACTTCCTGGTATGTATGAAGATTATACCAATGAAGACTTCTAGTAATGGAGGAAACAGAGTCTCAACTGGTCATCTCTTGTAGCCAGGCAAGGTTCCCAGTGGACCTCCTTGGATGCATTCTTTTGAGTGGTTATACAAGTGGTTCCCATAGAAATTTCCAAACAAGTCAGACTCTTGCTAATACAGAGTGTTGCTCTTTGCAAATGAACATTGAGGGCCCTGTTGCTGAGGTCAACACCAACACAACTCATTGAAAATGAAGAGATTGAGCTAGAGACTATATGTTCTATGTTCTATATCCTGTTGTTCTATTCCCTTTGTTGTGAGAAGGTACTCTGCAGGCTACCAAAGGAAATATATACACCAATCCAGCAACAAATACTTTAACCTAAACTCTGTCCTGCTTGCAGAATATGCTAGGGCAATGATAGCACAGAATATATGAGAATAGCCAAATAATGTTTCATTTGACTTAAGATCCACTCCAAGAGAGGAAACTCATGCCTGGCACTGCTTAGATAATCAAGAACAAAAGACTAGGTAGCCAAGATACTTAGGGTAAACCCAAACATAACTGATTTTGAAAAAGTATCAATAAAATGACTCCTATTTTCTCTGAATTTGTCAAATACAAATGGACTAGACATTGTTTAGACATTTATTACTTGTATATATTGTATATAGTCATTGTACTTTTGTATATAGTTTTTCTTTTGTTAGTTATATCCTTTTTCTTTTTTTTCCTTTTTATTAAAATAGAAAAGGGGAAAAAAAAAAAAAAAAAAAAAAGAAACAACACAAATGGGGGGGGGGGGGCGTTGGGGGGAAGGTGAGGGGGACGGGAGGGGGGAGAACAAGGGAATCCGTGACCAATATGTAGAACTGAATTGTATTGCAAAATAAATTAAAATAAATTAAAAAAAAAAAAAATGACTCCTAATGATATTCTGCTATACTCATAGATCATTGACTTATCCAGTCATCATCTGAAAGGCTTTCTCTGGGATCAGATGAGAACAGATGCTGAAACCCACCACCAGACAATACTATGGAGGGAGAGTCTATATGGGAGGTGTCTACCAAATCTCTCCCTTCAGAGTTCATGGAATCCAACAGGAGGGAGGTGGGAAGTCTGGAAGAGTCAGAGGAATGAAGGAGACCAGGAGATCAAAGCCCTTT
This sequence comes from Peromyscus californicus insignis, assembly GCF_007827085.1. NCBI lineage: Eukaryota > Metazoa > Chordata > Mammalia > Rodentia > Cricetidae > Peromyscus > Peromyscus californicus. The sequence goes on along the minus strand of NW_026294413.1, from coordinate 16,960,382 downwards.
GAATCAACTAAGCAAGGCACATAGGTGCTCACAGAGACTAAAGCAGCAAACACAGGGCCTGTATGGGTCTACACCAGGTGTATGTATATATCATAGCTATTAGCTTAGTATTTTGTCTGGGGCTGGGCAGTCCTGACTGTGAGAATGAGCAGGTCTCTGATTGTTGGGACTCTTTTCCTAATGTTGGTTTGTTATGTACAACTTCAATTTGATAGTTTTGCTTCATCTTACTGTATTTTATTTTGTCATGTTTGATTGTTATCTTTTAGAAGTCTGTTTTTTTCTTCTAATGAGAGACAGAAAGGGAGTGAATCTAGAGAGGAAGGGAGTTAGGGAGGAACTGAAAGGAGTAGAGAAAACACAAAGTATTATCAGGATATATTGTATGAGAAAAGAATTTATTTTCAATAAAAGAAACATAAATGAAAAAAGAAAATAATAGGCAATCATTTCAAAATATTAAGCATAAGGAAATTTCTAGAACTTGCAGTTGATTGTTTTTTCCTTTATTAAAATTTTCTAACCATGGAACTTGAGAAATCGGCTATTAACAGATGACTCACTAGTCCAAACTTATTCTGGATTAATAACATCCATTATAAAATAGTTATTTCTATACATGTCCCGTCACCTCCATCTGCATGTTGCCTGGTGTTAATGGCTGTTTACTTTGATTCCAGAGTGTTTGGTTCATGAAATAATGGCTCATATCAACTTTCTTCTGATTTCTGTACTAGTACACATATCTCATATAACTCCCATGCAATCCTGGTCTCCTCTGCTTTTTCAAATAAAGGAACCTTAAAATATTACTTAAAACACGTTAGTGCTGCAGACCTTGTAAATTATTTTTTTTCTATTTTTCTTTTTTATTCTAAATAAAAATCACACTTTGTGCTGAAAAATGGAATATAAAAGAATCAGAATATACAAAACTTTATAGCAGATAGTAACACTTAAATGTTAGGAGGTGAGTACTTCTTAATTTAATGGAAGGAGTTAGACAGCACCGGCTTCTCTGCTTCATAAGAGACTTGAGATACTCCAGGTGGGGAGGGCGGGACTGACAGGGAAGGGGTCAAAGTGTCATCATCACAGGGGTCATTTGTCCTGACATTGATTGTGATGTATCATCACGTTGAAATGGATGCTGTTCACTCACTTTCCGACTCACCTGGTGCAGATCTGGGGCAGAGGACGTGTAGGTACTCCCAAACAGACAGAGAGCACATCACAGAGCCCACTTTCACACCAACAAACTCAGTGTCCGTCTATAAAAGGATTTAAATTAACTTTCCAAGTGGAGTAGTCTAGATGGAAAGGGCAGAGCAGGAAGCCAGAAAAGGAAGACCATCAGTACCAAATTCCTGCCTAGGTAAAAAATACTGAAGTTTACAGGTTTGCCTTTTAGATAAGGGACTGGGAACATGTCACAATAAAGTATAATATGATTCTTACCTATTTTCTTGTTTTTAGGGTTACCTGACCCCCACCATCACCACCTCTTTTCTTCCCAACTAATCATGAACTGCAGGGACTCCACAGAATCTTAAAACTTGGAACCAAATACCGAAGTGTGGTGATACATTCGGTACCCTAATGAAATTTGCCTGAAGATCAGAGGACAGAACAAGCCACTAGATTAAACATAGAGGCCAGGCAGTGGTGGCACATGCCTTTAATCCCAGTACTGGGAAGCACACACGCCTTTATTCCTAGGAAGTGATGGCTGGGTGAAGAAAGGTATATAAGATATGAGGAGACAGGAACTAATGGCTTTTTGGCAGAAACATCCCTTCCAACTAGAGGCCTTTTCAGCTGGAGCCTTTCAGGTGAGAACTTAGAGGACTTCAGTCAGAGGATTCATGGAATTGGTGAGGTGAGACACGGCAATGGCTTGTTCCTTTGTCTCTCTGATCTTTCAGCATTTACCCCAATATCTGGTACTGGGTTTTTTATTTTTTTATTTTTTTATTAAAAGATCATTTAACATTCAAGCCACACTGAGGTTCATTCAGCAGAGCTTCCAGCCAGTGTGTGGCATCACTGAGCTATCAGGGTCACCCACATGCATGGACATAGCCTGTCCTCTGGTCACAAGCAGTCCATGCTGTTTATGCCAGCATGCTACACCAACATTACAATTTCCCCTAGGAAACAAACTAGGGATGTCCTAGTTTGGCTTAATGCTCTTCAAATAGCCAACTAGACATCCCTAATGATTGCTGGACAAGGGAGTTCTGAAAACTGTGCAGCTGGTCCTGAGTACAGACCAAAAGGAGGGTGGACCGAAAAAGATGGAACATTCAAGGGTCAAAGAGAGCTCTAAAGCAATACAGCAGGGGATAGTACTAAATGGGAATCCAGAAGGGAGGAGAAAGTGAAATCAAATGGGTATTAAAAACTAGACATGCAAAATAAAATTAACACCTTCCACCAGGTAGCCTTGAGTACACTTCACTACTGTGTAATGTTTCAAGTAAATTAACTCAAGAGAAGGAGGAACTAGCACTATGGATTGTTTCATGAGCAAGTGGTTTTAATTAACTCACAAAGCCTCTTTAGACATTAAATATTTTTGATATATATATCAAATATATATATATATATATATATATATATATATATATATATATATATCACCCAGGATCTCTTTTTGATAAATGTCTTTAGGAAAATTAGTTTCTCTCAAGCCAGGAACCATATTTCCTCAGATGGGTCTGGCTGTGGATTTGGAGAATGGGGTGTAACTATGAGAGAATGTGCCAGACCTTTGAAACATCACATTTTCATTTCTCCAGGCATTGTCTCTAGCAGAAGTAATCCAGATCAAGTTACATGAAGAGGTTTTTTTATTTACCCTCCAGCTCGGGGAGCCTCCTGTCCATATGTATTAAGACACAGACAAACCAAAGCTGTGTCCTTCTTGGGCCGGTTGCCTCTTTCCCAAGTCTTGGACTGAGAAAGCCGGTGAGTTGATGCTCAGGGCATTCTGGTGAACTCAGATGATGAGACTCGAATTGTGGTTAATCAATGTCCGCCTTGAGCTATCTAAACTTGTGACATCTTCATCACAAAATCATTGCTATGACTTTGAAGTTTCAGATTTCCCAATTTTCTTACACTGGGAATGTGTAACAAGCAACTGTCACATATCTGTTGAACTTTCCAAGCGTGGGAGACCCTCCCAAGACTGCTGCTGAAGAGTATGGAATGGCTGATTTGAGAGGAGGGGTACTGAATGAATCTCAGCCAGGTCACTGAGAGTGGAGAAACCCTTTTCCTTAGCATATGGCACCACGGATGCTGGATGGTCTGTGTACTTAATCTGAAACTGTGAAGTTTTCTTTTTTTGCTGCAAACCAAGAAGCATATCTTTGAAGTTTTGCCCTTTAAACACTAAAAACCAAACTGTACCCTCTGATCTTGTGAGGTTAGTTGATAAGGAAGGTCCAATTGATCTCAGTCAGACATGCAGCAAGCAGAATCAGAGGCTCCTTGAGGCTCATTGTCCAAACCATGCCTCTGGGAGTAGCCCTACACTCATAACTGTCTCCCCTTCTGTGTGAACTTTTCTTTTTCATTTAGATATTGCATTATACTTTTCAATAAATATTGGTTGACTATATTAAAAATGAGGACACATGTCTGAAAATAAGAAATGAACCCTATCTAAGATTTATATGACTATAATGAACAATTGAAATAGTACCAAACCCATGAGTAGAGTAAGGGCATTTTCTAAGTGAATATGACAGAAGGGCAGGTGGGATAAAACTGTTATATTGCTCCAATTATAAAGTGGAAAATTTCACTATACAGTGTCATGGATGTGACACTTCTTACTGTCCCTGCTTTCACACTGGCAAATTCTATTAAAGAAGTGTGAATGATGTTGAGGATGCATTTTTGAGTGTGTGTGGAATAAGGAAAGTCAATTAATATACAAAGTAAATGGTTCCTGCTCTTGCACATTTAATTTTTTCCAGAACTAAGCCCAATCTTGTAGCCTTAATAAATGCATGTTTTTCTTTGAAAATGAATGTATCTTTTACACAAAATGGACAGGATATTATTATGCTAATGTAACTTCATTGCATCCAGTGATAAATCTGATGGAAGATGAATGTGGAGATGTTAAAAAGATTATATTTTTGGATATGGGAGATGACTCAGTCCATAAGGGGCTCTCCAAGCAAACATGTACATGAGTTCTCATCCCCCAAACACAAATAATCTTCCTAGCATTGTTGTGATGAGTGGGATGGAGATAGGCAAATTTCAATAGCTTTGTGGTTACCTAGCCTAGCCAAATCTATGAACTTCTTGTTCAATGAGAGATCTTGTCTCCAGATAAAAATCCACCTCTGTTCTTCACACACACAGAGGCACATGTGCTTAAAGCTTCACTAAAAAGTGCATCACACACACACACACACACACACACACACACACACACACACACACCCCAGGATACTTTTCTCGTTAATTTAGAAGTATTGGTTAGTGTTTTGCTTTTGGCTGTTACAGAATATCACTATATAGTGCAGGCTGGCTTTGAATTAATGATCCTCTAAACCCAGCTTTCTATTACAAGGATTATAGGGCTGTGTTCATGTAATTATTTTGTCAAGATTATAATTAGGACAAAATTGTAAGTTTTGTTATAGTTAAATATATTTCATTGTATATAAAATGCTAGAAAATGAGTAATAAGTGTTCTAATTCATACATTTTTGCTTAATATTTCAGATATTGCTTAATATCTAAAAATGTCACAAATTTACTGGGATAAATTTAGTCATGTGTGAAAACTTTATCTGAAGCTTATGAATGGAACCACTGGAAATGATATAGATTATATAGATTATGTTGAAATAGCTTGCATCATATCCAATAGAACTGACTACATTGTATGAAACCACTGCTCTTTCCTATAGATAGGCATTGTGTGTTTGAATAAAAATAATCACTTCAATTGAGTATAGTTTATACACATTTTACATGGGTACATTAACCTAGTGATTCAGGAAGTTTGACCTTATAAACAATCGAGATTAGAAAACCAGTTGATGTTACAGCAGATCATCTGCGAAATGCCTGCGGCCACAGCTAACGGAGAAAAGCAGGGGGTGAACATAAGCTAATGTGTGAGGTTGCAAGTCGAAAGCAAAAAATGAACATAAATATTTAATGAGGCAAAAAATCTATTTTATCTTTTCTAAATAAAAATGAGTTTAATCTGTGTTTAAAATGAAAAAGGAATAAATTGAATATAGACTTTCACTTTTGAGTATCTGAAGAAATTGACAATATAGGAAATTTTTTTAAAATTATCATTATTCTGTAGAAATATTTCTAAAATTAAATTGCACATGACATTATAACACAACCCTAGCTTTTAAAAATGTAGAAAATGCTTATTAATTTTCAATTTTCCAATATTCAAACTGGAAAATTATTTTGAAAGAAGGCTATATTGAAAGACAGCATGTTCTGTAGATATGAGACAGATATATGAGCAGTGTGATTGTTTCTGGAGTCTTGCTGGCAGCTTGAATATAAGAAACAAGCACCATGTGAAGAGTCAGTGATTATTAGGAAGTAATGATGTAAAGAGCAGTTTAGTAGTCAGTAGAAATGGAAATGGAAAGAAAGTTCTATTCCCCAGATATGATGTTGCTTTTATCTTTTTTCTTTCTTTTTCTTTTTTGTTTTTTTGAGACAGGATTTCTCTGGGTAACTTTGGAGCTCGTCCTAGGACTCACTCTGTAGACCAGGCTGGCCTTGAACTCACAGAGATCTGCCTGCCTTTGCCTCCCAAGTACTGGGATTAAAGATATGCATCACCATTGCCCATCAAAGAAATCAATTTTATTTATTTATTTATTCTTGGTTTTTCGAGACATGGTTTCTCTGTGAAACAGTCCTGACTGTCCTGCAACTCACTTTGTAGACCAGGATGGCATTGACCTCACAGAGATCTGCCTGTCTCTGCCTCCCCAGTACTGGGATTAAAGGCATGTGCCACCACCACCTGGTGATGTTGCTTTACATAAATTTTCACTTCCGATTACTGTGGTTAATTTTGATTGACCACTTGATTTGAACAAGATATCTTTAAGAGATCAACAAAGTAGACCTGGTAAAGTGTCTCCAGGAAGGTTAAATTATGAGGATTTTGTTCTGATATTGGAAAAATTTGTTGATGTATTAGTAATGTCATGAGGTTATTGGGAAATAGTGAAAGTATATGTGATTTTTACTTGGAGGAAATAAATCACTTGGGATAGTATTTGAGACAATTTCACCTGTTCCTTCCTTTCTACATTTGATTCTCTCTGCTCCCTAGAAGAAATGTTATGCAATTTTTGCTCTACCATTCCCCATCCTCTCATAATATAAGGCCAACTTTGAAATGTCTACCAAGATCAATAAGCCCTCTTTGAGTTGTTATGATCAGACAAGATCAAGCATGTTTAGGGCGGTATGAATTGTAAGGCGTTTGAGTGACAATGTGGAAACCTAATGCAACTGAAACTCACTGGACTCTATGAGGATGACCCTAGCTAAGACTCCTAGTAATAGAGGAGGAAGAGCTTGAACCATCCATCTCTTGTCATACAGCAAGGCTTCTGGTGGTGAGACTTTGATACCAATTCAGCCAAAAAATCTTTAACCTTCAATCTGTAATCTGTCCTGCATGCAAGATGTGTTACATAACATGTGGGAATGATCAACCAATGACTGGTCTAACTTGAGGCTCATGCCCTAAGAGAGAGGAGCCCATGACCAACACTGCCTAGAAGCCCAGGAACTGGAGGGTGAATAGCCTAGAGACCAAGGGTAGATCCAAGCAGACCTGGCAAAAAAAATTAAATTAAATTATTCCTAATGATATTCTACTATATTCAAAGATTGATGCGCAGCCCAGTTGACATCAGAGAGACTTCCTGTGATGGGTGATGAAAGCAGATGTGGAAATATATAGGCAAACATTAGCCAGAGAGTGTGCCCAGGTTGGAGGTCTTAGTTGGATCCTTCTCCTCACAGCTTGGGGAACTCTGTGGAAGAGGGGTAGGAGGACAACTGGGAGTAAGGAGGTTAAGGACACTGGGGGACCAGTGCCCTTGCAGTCAGCTAAGCAAAGTTCATGGGGTCTCACAGAGACTGAAACAGTAATCACAAAGCCTGCATGGGTCTTAGCTAGATCCTCTGCATATATGAAAGGACTTTTTGACTTGGTGTTTTTGTGGGAATCTTAACTGTGGGAATGGGGTGTCTCTGACTTATTTACCTCATCTTGGGTCCAATTTCCTCCTACTGAGTTCCCTCACCCAGCCTTGATGTGAGGATTTGTGTCTGGTTCTATTGTATGTTGTTGTGCCCCATTCCTTTTCAGTCGATGTCCCTCAGAGGCTGGCTCTTTACTAGGGGAAGACAGAATGGGATGCAGGGGTGCATCTGTGGGAGAAGGGAGGTGGGTAAGGACTAGGATGACTGGAGGGAGGGGAGGATATGGTTGGGATGTAGTGTATGAGAGAATAAAGTTTAAAACAATGTTGTTCTGATCAGATTGGTATGTTTGTCATAGTCATGGAAAGTTGCTAACACATGCAAAGACTTGTTGGTAGGCCTGATGAATACATCTGAGCATATATTTCTTGGATGAATAACCTTGTTTCTGTTTCTAATCAGTTTCCATTTGCATATGTACATATGAAGAAAAGCTAACAAATATATAATACATTTACATATATTTATACCTATATATATATATATATGTATATGTATATGTTTACTTATGAAGACTGTAATTTGACAGGTTTCATTATTGAGAGCAAATTCTATGTGTCTTTGTGTTATTATATATAAAGTATTAACTGTGATTAAGTAGTTGAGTGAACATATATTTATACCTATATATATATATATATGTATATGTTTACTTATGAAGACTGTAATTTGACAGGTTTCATTATTGAGAGCAAATTCTATGTGTCTTTGTGTTATTATATATAAAGTATTAACTGTGATTAAGTAGTTGAGTGAAATGAGATAGAAGGAAATAAAATTTTCACTATTTCACAATTAAAAATAAAGAAATGTATATATGTATAATAAGATCATGTGAAAATTAACAAAAAAACATATATAACTACTGTGATTGAGGTTACTATCAGTAATTATTATTTTTTAGTATGATAAAGATAAATATTTGGGTACAAAAGTAAAATATTTCATTTTAAAACATTTCTGTTATGACTTCTATGATATAAAGATGATTCTTCAATAAAAGAGAGAAGTTTAATAATTTAGAAAGTGTGCTCTTTAGTTTTTTGTTAATTTGACACAAGCTCTGATCATCTGGTAAGAAGAAACTTTATTTGAGAAAATACCTCCATCAAATTTTTTCTGTAGCTATATCTATAGGTATTTCCTTGGTTAAAGGTTGATGTGGAAGGGCACAGCCGCTTGTGGGGATGGGTTATCACTCCTGGATGGACTTCTGGGTTTTATAAAATAAGCAAGCTGAATGTGTCATGAGAAGTAGCCAGTAATCAGCATCATCCCCATGGTATATGCTTCCGAGGCTTCAGGAACACCTGTCTCAAGATTCTTTACTTGAGTTCCTGACCTATCTGTCCTTTATGATGAACTATAGGCTATAAGCTAAAAAACACTCTTTCCTTTCCCTGTTGATTTTGGTCATGATGTTTTACAACAGCAGTACAAGCCAAACTAAGAAAAGATTTATAATCTGAATTGCAAATCATTGTGTATATATTGGTTTTTCAAGACAGGGTTTCTCTGTATAGTTTTGGTGCCTGCCCTGGATCTTGCTCTCTAGACCAGGCTGGCCTTGAACTCACAGAGATCTGCCTGGCTCTGCCTCCCGAGTGCTGTTATTAAAGGTGTGCACCACCACCGCCCGGCAGAATATTTATATATTTAATACTAATATTTATAATATATAATAAACATATGTATATGGATAATCAGATATTTAAACATAGAAAATCATGCTATATATAAATATTGTGTATTATTATTAATATATGTATATATTAAATCAGGTTATCTGCTTTATCATTTTTTTCTAAAAACTGTTACTACTCCTCAGTAGGAGGAATTTGGACCCAAGATGAGGTAAATAAGAACTGTAGATGTATACTTACCCTCACAATGTGTTGAATGAAGAAAGAATAAATTAAATTTAGATTTAATAAAAAGGGACACACATCTTTATCCACACAGTTAGTAGTAGCAAATGAATGACAGATTGTACATTTGACAGTTTTCAAACTTTCTGTTCATATCACAACTCCTATATGCTTGTTCCATGAGAATCAGGAGTAAGTCCTGGAATGGATTTATGTATAGCCATAGTCACTCATGGTAATAATCTGTAACCTCTGCCTGTCTTGGATATTTTATGACTTGCCCTGTAGAACACATTTCACTAATTGTTAACTATACTAGAGGAACTTTTCTGAAATGTATGTAAAATATATCAATGGGAGAATGGATGTTACATACATTCATCAACCATGAATTATATAGTAAAAAAAATTTCCTCTTTTCTAAGTATATTTTAAGTTCACTCAATATCAGTTACATTCAGTTAAAGAATGAATTTTAAAATTGATATTTTTTCTCAGGTTTAATTGTTTCCCCTTAGCTATTTGAGAATAGTCTGAGAAGGTAAACACTGTCTAGATTTCATTGCCACTCTAATGTATCACACCCAGTGCTTTGCAAATGGTTTATTGGCAACGGTTTCCAGAAGGGATGTATTTGTTGCCAATTTTTCATATTTACCATAGGGAGTTGATTATCGTTTTATGCTTTGAGTAGATTATTAGCTTTTATTGTTTTCTAAAGTTGCATGTACAGGATACAGAACAATCTTTTAAAACTCTATAGAGTATATGTATGTTTGTAATTACATATAAATTTTTAAATGGATGTTAATATGCAAAACTAAAATTATATACATATACATTTATTTATTTCAATATTGTAATATAAAATTTCACAATGATATATACATACATGATATAAATGTATATGTATATATAATTTTAGTTTTGTATTTGTATCATGTATGTATATATTGAAATAAATATTTGTGCTTAGTCAAATATTATTTGCAATTTAGATAGTTATCACTATAGGATGAATTATACTACAATAAACAAACAATATATTCAACTATAATAAAGTCTTCGGAATTTTTTTCAAAAAGAAAGAAGTAGATTTTGTATTCAGACTCTATTCCTACACATGGATTAGATTTGTATGCGAATTTTCTTGAAATTATTATTCCTAATAGCGTCAAACTACAATCATTCCTGAGTTCCATCAACTGATCAGCAAATAAATGTACTGTAGCATATTGGTTTTAAAGCCAATATATTATCACTGACCAGGAATACATATGAGCCACATCATGGATTTTTACCAACAACATTATATTAAATCAAATGTGGTAGAAGAAACAATGTACTCTGTCATCCCTTTATTACAAGCATGTTGAGAAGGCAACTTTACATGGAAGGATAACACATTCTCAGATGCCTAGTGCTGGTTGTGATGGAGGGATGCACTAAGAATGCTTGTCCACAAAGGATCACACTACAGACATAAGAGTCCCTTAAACTGATTTATACTAATGGTTGCATCAGGTTTGGGAATTCAAAATCACTTAAAAGGAATTATTTGAAACTGGAGAAGTGTGTGAAACATAAAATGTTCCTAAATGAAACTTTTATTTTAAGAAAATAAGAGGAATACAAAATATTGAAAAATATAGCAATCACAATTAAATAGGTAATCAATGATGTATTACATTTTTGAAAGATATTTTAAGTAACTTATTTTGCCTTTTCACATTTGTTTGTAATTACTCCTGTCCTTTTCCTTATCAGCAAAGCTGATAATGCTTAAAAGCATATGACCTTCCTAATAAGTAGCTAAGTTAACCCAAATTTCATCATACTCCCCAGAAGGAATATTTTAAAATTGCTAAGTCTATTGGGAAATTAAATAGCCTCATTTAGTTTTCATCTTTTCTTCACTTTTCTGTGCCAAATCTCTAATGAAAGTGCTGAAGAGCAAGGAAATGGCCAAAGGCAGAAAGCCAAAGAGAAATGGGGAGAGAAGAAAGAGCCAAATAAGCAACCTTTAAATAACCAAGAGTTGATTGATTGATTCAACCCATTTAGACAATTATCTTAATAGCTCTGTTTGCTAAAATTTCCTGGTAGTCTTGCCAGATACTATAAAGTAGCTGTGAACCAGAAACAATGTGAGTGGTTAAGTGCAGGAGATACAAAGTCGTACAATTTTGATTTAAGCAAAGGTTCCATGAGTTCTGAACTTTGCAACTTTCTCCATGGTTCAGATCCAATTTTTAGTAATTTATGAAATTAATAGGGTCTGATGTATAAAACTTTGAAAACAGTCTTAACAAGCATTGGAAATGACTATAAACAGCCATTGGATCAAGAACAGTAATATTTTAGGAAGCCACTCAGAAAAGTAGAAGAGAATAACTCAGCTATTTATTAAAGGTTAGTATAATTAGGTAGGAAACCAATAAATACCCTTTGTTTAAAAATGAAATAAAGAAAATAAAAGAAAAAACTTCCAATTGGTGAGTGATATGTTTAGTGTTAGATTACTGACTAGAAATTTGTCTCTTCCCTCATTACCATTAGCTTGTGAGACAAGGAATTGAAACTCTAGAACTCTGCTTGATTCTCAAACAAATGGGATCCGAACAAAATTGTATAAATGTCCCTGAGAAAAGACATGATTTTCCTGAATTAACTGGAAGGTTCTAAGATTACTATCCAGCTAACAGTTCTTAAGAGTTAATCCCAAGGGGTCTGTAAATCTCTTGAGGGCAGAAAATGGTCTTCAGAAGAAGGTGTCTATTTTACAGTCTGAGTGTAAGCTGGCTCTGTGGTCCTTTGGTCATTCTTTTATTGACATCTGAAGGCACATCACTTATTCTGTAAAAATCCCTACTTGTCATCTACACCTATGCTCTCTGGTAAGTCTCTTCTGATTTTTTTCAATGGAAATTAAGAGCCCAAGAGAAAGAAAAGTCCACAGCAAGATCTTAATATCAGCAACCATGTGAACCATGTGTCTTGCTAATTGACTATTTAACACAATCTAAATACTTATGTGGTTATACTGCTAGTCCAGGTACTTCATGACTATTTTATTTTTTAAAAAAATATCACAAAGAATCTTTATCCCTGTTTCTTAGCATTCATAGAGCTGGAACCTGCAAGGCAGGCTACTGGAAATGAAAACACATTACTAGTTTTCACTAATACAAAATCTTGTGAGCAACATACCCTACCTGCTATGAAAAGTGTGACCTCTAGTGTAACATTATCAAGACTGTTTACGACTATAACCATCTGCTCTTGTGATTAGATGTGAAACCTGCTGCATTAAAGGGAATTCATGATTGGTAACATGGTCAAAAACCATGATTTTCAACACAGTCCATTTGGTTTTAGAGAATCAATTAATGTGCTCTTTTAATGGAAATGCTATATCATTTATTATTTGCTGGTAGTTCTTTGTGTAGGATTGAGGTCTCCTGCTCCCCTCCATATTAGCATGTCTATTGTTGTGCTCTTTCTGATTGTGCCGTATGTATTTATGTATTTGTGGATATGTATGTAATAACAATTAATGAAAACAGATTTCATAAAATTCAAAAAAGATCAAGGAAGGGCATTTGGGAGGGTATAGAGGGAGTAAAGAGAAGTAGGAAATAGTCCAATATATTATAATCTTTTTTAATTAATTAATTAATTTATTTTTCTTTATTAAGAATTTTCTACTCACAGTCGGGCGGTGGTGGCGCACGCCTTTAATCCCAGCACTCGGGAGGCAGAGCCAGGCGGATCTCTGTGAGTTCGAGGCCAGCCTGGGCTACCAAGCGAGTCCCAGGAAAGGCGCAAAGCTACACAGAGAAACCCTGTCTCGAAAAACCAAAAAAAAAAAAAAAAAGAATTTTCTACTCACTCCTCATGCTAGCCACAGACCCCCCTCCTCCCTCCTCCCACCCCCAGCCCTCTTTCCCAAGCCACCCTGCATCCCCACATCCCCCAAATTGAGGTCTCCCATGGGGAGTCAGCAGAGCCCAGCACACTGAGCCTAGGCAGGTCCAAGGCACTTCCCACTGCACCAAGGCTGTGCAAGGTGTCACACCACAGGCACCGGATTCCCAGAAGCCTGCCCATGCACCAGGGACAGATCCTGATCCCCCTATCTGGGTGCCCCCCAAACAGTTGGAGCCAAACAACCGTCTTCCGTGTCCAGAGGGCCTAGTCCAGTCCCATTGGGGCTCCACAACCACCAGTCCACAGTTCATGGGCTTCCACTAGTGTGGTCGGTCATCTCTGCACATCCTCCCATCATGATCTTGACATCCCTTGCCTACAGTATCTCTCCTTTCTCTCATCAGTTGGATTCCTGGAACTCAGCCTGGTGCTTGGCCATGGATCTCTGTATCTGCCTCCATCTGTGTCACTGGACAAAGACAACTGAGAATGGATAAAGAAAATACGGCACATATACACAATGGAGTACTACTCAGCAGTAAAAATCAATGGTATCATGAAATTTGCAGGCAAATGGATGGATCTAGAAAATATCATCTTGAGTGAGGTAACCCAGACTCAGAAGGAGAAACATAGTATGTACTCATTCATAAGTGAATACTAAATGGGAGGGAAAGGATGGCCAGATTGTAACCCACAACTTCAGAGAGGCTAGCTAACAGGAAAAGACCCTAGGAGGGACACATGGATGACCCTGTGAAGGAGAAGTATATGAGAGCTACATGAGTGGACTGGGTGTAAGGGGGTGGCAGAGGACGCGGAGTTGGGGATGAGAACATAGGGAAATGGGAGGGTCAAGCTGGAACAGGGACAGAGTGGGAGGGCAGGGAGGAAGATACCATGATAGCTGAGGACATCATGGGAATAGGAAGAGTCAGGGTGTTGGGGAGGCTCTCAAGAATCCACAAGGTTGGCCCCACCTTGGACTGCTGGCAGTGGTCCAGGGGATGCCTGGACTGGTCTACTCTGGTGACCAGCCTAGCAAATAACCTAGCTGTCATCATAGAGCCTTTGAGCAGTGACAGATGGAGGCAGATATATTATAATCTTAAAAGACAGAAGAAATTATTAAAAACCAAAAAAAAAAAATACAGCAGAGTGTTTTTTTCTATTGAGTTTGTTGAGGAATGGCAATTTAGAGAAAAAAATAATGGGGCAAAAAATAAACAATGGAGCCGGGCGGTGCTGGCGCACGCCATTAATCCCAGTACTCGGGAGGCAGAGCCAGGTGGATCTCTGTGAGTTCGAGGCCAGCCTGGACTACCAAGTGAGTTCCAGGAAAGGCACAAAGCTACACAGAGAAACCCTGTCTCGAAAAACCAAAAAAAAAAAAAAAACCAATGGAGAGTAAATACGAGGAAAATTATGATGTGCTTGCAGAGGAACTATATCCTGGATAATTATGATGTGCTTGGCTCAGAGGTTCCCCCAAGGCTGTTGTCCTTGGAGATACAGAGGCTCTGTTCTCTAAACGTATGGAGAAAGCCACTCAGATGAACGCAATCTGACCTACTCCAGAGGAAAACGAAAAATCCCCCACTGGATTTATTACATAATCGTAGAAAGAGGACGCCACCTCCTTCAGCTACAGTTTTCTCGGTGTCCTTTAGTTTACAACAACCGATATGCGGAAGTTGCGCTTTCAGGTTAGAATGGTAAACTTCATCACAGCAATAAAGCAGCCATTTAAAGGAAGAAGGAAAGCAGGGTGAAAGAGCTCTAAGACATCATCCATAAAAACAGGGCATACCGAGTCGAGTGTCTATTTCTTTGATCCTGTTTAATGAAATCTATTTAAAAAATAAACTACATGTATGAGGAAAAGTAAGTTTTTAATAGTGATATAACAATATAGTTTGAAGTAAACCCATATAAAATGTTTTAGACTTAATAACAGAATGATCAAACATGATGAAGCACAAAATTGGAATTCTGACTTTATTTCACAAAGATTGCACTAAACTATGTTGAAGATGCTTGTCTACGAAAAATACTAAGAAAAATGAGATTAAAAATTAATACTAAATATGTGCTATGTACAAACCCATATTTCCCATTTAATTCTATGCCAGTTATGGAAATCAAATCCTTATTTTTAAAATTTTCATATGACAATTAATCACTTAGATTGTTTTTGTTGTTAGCTCTTTAAAGCAAAGCAACCTGTAACAGCCTCCTATAATATGCTTACTAAGAGAAACTTAATACAAAATTAGGAATTGCTTAAACTGCCACATTTCTGATTCAGACTTTATGGGGTATATGTAAAAGTTTAAGATAGTCTGCAGTCCCTCTTGGTCACATTGTCTAATACTTCTCACACGAACCATAGCCTAACAAAACCCTAGTACCAGGCTTGAGTCATCTCTTTTTAATGGTTTGTTAAGCTATTCCAAGTAACTCCCCAAACAATATTGACTAATATAGGTGGTTGTTTTTAACTCTGTGCACTTTGGGCTCTTTAGGCCAAATAAATAACACACAGAGTCTTATTCTTTCTTAGCTTGGCTTACTTCTAGCCAGCTTTCCTTAACTTAAATTATCCCATCTACCTTTTACCTCTGGGCTTTTACCTTTCTGTCTTTCTTCTTATTGCATGTCTGGCAGTGTGTCTGGGAAGCTGGCCCCTTCTTTTCTCAATCCTTGATCTTTCTTTCCCAGACTTCTCCTCCTATACTATCTCTACCTGTGAGGCGACTTCTCCTTTCTCCTACCTTGCTATTGGCTATTCAGCTCTTTCTTAAATCAATTAGATGTTTTAGATAGGCAAAGTAACACAGCTCCACAGTTAAACAAATGAAACATAAAAAGAATGCAACAAGTCTTCACATCATTAAACAAATATTCCACAGCATGAACGAATGTAACACATCTTAAAATAATATTCAACAACAGAATATTGATGTAGCTTTCAGTTTCCTCTCAGAGGTTAAGGGTGGACCTCTGTTGTTGAAGACTAAACTCTAAGGACACAAGTCTAGCATGATTTAAACTTCCTAGACTCCACAGGACTAGAAAATTCCATGCAAGCTGCCAAGCGGAAACAGAAACTAAATAGTCCTTCCTAAGTACAACTCCTATAAACCAAGATAATAACCAACATGGAAAGATATCCGTAAAGATGCATCACATGGTGGTGGTAACCGGCAACTGTATATTTGGACTTAAGGCTCATTCAACAAAAGGAAAATCATGTCTAACACTGGAAACCTAGCTAGCATCCCAGGGCTAGTGGCATCATGAACATTTGGAAAGAATTTGCTACCTCTGCTTTGCTAGATAAAAATAATTCCTTATTAAATTCGATTTTTTTATCCTTATGCCCATGACAAGTGCAGCTAACACCTTTGACCAAAGCATGGGAAATGGAGAGCATCAGAGAAAACCACAACTTGATTGAATACAGAGATCAACAGTTCATGGTGAACCCAGCCTCAATGGTTAAGTCTGTATCACAAAGTGCTCAGGGCACTTTGCAGAAGAGGGGGTGGAAAGATTGTAAGAGCTAGATCTATGAAGTCTGCAGTGAAATAGTTTCTCCTAGAAATGTCTGCATAAAGAATGCAAGAAAAATGATAATACCAATTGACATGCTAATGTAGAAGGGGAAAAATTTGCAGGGTCCCACCACTAGACAGAGAACTACAAGCAGCTAATGATTGCAGTTGGAAGGAGAATTACTGTCTCTCGGGGATGAGCCTCTTTATGATTGTCCAATGCAAAGTAGTAAACCTCAAAACCATATACACACAAACAATTACAAACTCAGCAGGTTTTACTTACATATTTGTGCAATTCACACTCTCAATTATTACACAGGTTTTATATGTATATATATATATGCATATATATTTACATATTGCAAAATAATTGAAAAGAGGCTGTCAATTTTAGATAGCATGGATATGGGAGTCATTGAGAGAGGGTAGCTGAGAAGCACTGAATAGAGGAAAAAGAGAGGAAAGAATGATAGAATTCTATTTCAATTAACAACTCTTTTAAAAGCAAAAGGAAATTAAGAAACCAAAGTGCTGACAAAATTGTTGAATTTGTAGAATGCCTGGTTACCATGAAAGAAGTCCTGAATTTGACCTTCAGGCCTGAATGACCTGGGGTCACAACACCTAGGCTGTAGAAGCAAAAGTATCAAGGTCATTCTTAATTATATAGTCATTTCAAGATTGGAATGTGCTGCAGATCCTGTCACACACACACATAAAACAATCAAAAACCTTGTTTTACCAATTATTTCTGTTAATATAAAAGGTTCTGGGATTCAGATTTGTACCAAAGTGCTTAGATTTAAAATTAAGCATTGACCCATGTACATAATTAACTGTGTTTAATATCACAGTAAGGCAATATCCAGTAATGATCTTATCAATGTGTCTCAATTTATAAAAATCTGAAGGGATAAAAGTTCAGAAACAAAATTAATTAACCTACTGGTGAGTGAGCATACCCTGACAAATCAAGTGAAGTCTTTAGTAGCAGGAAATAACATTAAACAGAAAAAAAAACCCAAACAAATTATGTCTCAATTCTGTTTACATGTGTTTCTGAATAAGAACACCTTTACTCCATTTTGTAGTGGAAAGATAATAGCTTTGCCCTACATTAAGTGATAATAAAGTAATCTAATTATGTAGAACATTTTAATTGTTTTGAAGTGATAATGAGTCACAACTTGCAAATAAGATCTCATTGTATGAGAGAAATCTCCCTTAGGAAGGTAAAGTGTTTAAAGCAGTTCTTGTCCAATAAAAATACAATGAAAGTCACTGTATTAAGTTTTCTAACAGCCGTGTTAAAAAAATAAGAAACAGATTACAATCAATATAACATGATTAATGATCTACTTTAGTCTTATTTTCATCTCAGTCTTATCTGAATTTCAAAGACTTGGCATAAAAAGTATCATTCATCATCTTATATTGATCATATGTTGAAGCATTGTTTTTGCTGATAGGAGAAAATTATTGTATTATTAAAAACATATTCTTTCTAAATGTGAGCATTTAGCCTTGTACCAAATAGTAACTCTGGAGAAAGGCTGAGAAAAGGGGACAAATGGGAGGATTTATATTAGGGACGGTAGGGACGGTTAGAGAAACGATTTAGAGTAGGCCATGGATATAATGACATTCAAGTTCTCTATGGGACAGAAGAATCAGGAAATTCAAAACTAGTCTCAGCCACCTACAAAATGGACTGTCAGCATGGCCTAAAAGACATCTGGTCTCAGAAATAAATAAATTAGTTAAAACAGCAAAAACAAATTATTTAGAATAGTTAAGTTTCTTGTGTGGCTATAACCACTTTACTAAAGACTGCCAGATAAAGCTGCTGATTCCTGTCCGCAAATTCAAATCACTTAATAAAGTTGTGGAAGTCCCAAAGCCTGTGCTCTACACTAAATACAACTACATGAAATGCTTTGTGAACAGTAAGGTAAATTATAGCTATATTTACTGCATTAAATATTGATTAATATTATTACTAACATTGATGATAACATAGAAATAAAGCTATTATTCACACATAGACATTTATGTACTGGTTAATTCACTTGGCCTTTATTTGTTGGTATGATCTATCTTATGTAACCACTGAGTTGCTTATTGTGTCTAGTTATACAATTAAAGAACATTTTTGTTTCCATGAATTATTTTTGTATGTGATTAACATAAATGAATTAACTTTCAAGACTATATCATTTTCATTTTCTTTTCTTTTTGTTTGGTCTTTCGAGACAAGATTTGTTGGAGCCTGTCCTGGAACTCACTCTGTAGACCAGGCTGGCCTCAAACTCACAGAGATTCACCTGCCTCTGCCTCCCGAGTGCTGGGATTAAAGACATGAACCATCACCACCCGACTTTATTTGTTTGTTTTTTGTTTGTTTGTTTGTTTGTTTCAATTTGTTTTGTTTTAATATCATTTTCTTTACAAAATTTTTAGAAATTAAGCTATCTGTTGAGTCCTTAGAGGGAAAGACTGGATTTCACCAAGAAGAAGTAACTGTATTTTCAGACCTAGTTAGGACCCAAGATTACAGTGTCAGCTCTTGGAGTAATTTTCACATTTTTTTTAGAATATCTTTGACTAATACAGTTTGCTTTAGTCTCTTAATTTGAAAGTAAAAACAGATAATGCAGTTAGAAGAACATACATTATTATATCATGGTGGTATTTTGTTTCTTATGTAAATACTCCAGTTTTCACAGAATAACCATATCTTCTACTATGGCTTTAAGATGAAACATAGGTATTATACATAATTAAAATAAATCAGCTTAAAAGGGAGTATACTAAGAAACATAAGACACATATTATCTTACCTTTTAGAAATATCGGTATTTGACAGCAAATTTTCAGACTTTACTTTTGTTAACTTCACTGTCTTAATCACATTATATGACTTTAGTTCTCATTTTTGGCAAACAACTACTATTTGATTGTATTGAGCTTTGTTCCTTGATATAGTAGTTGCTCACATTTGTGTTGTTTCAATTAACACAAAATTTCAAAATAAAATAAATACAAAGAACTGCTTTTCTTTTTCATTCCAATGATGAAGAGTCTATAGGTGATAAAACCCACTAATGTTGCTCTGGGTATAATCAAAGCGTGAAAAATCTTCCTAACAAAGACTGTATCTATGTATGATTAAGGTGACTATTGAAGTTAAATTTATAGTGTAAAAGTGTTAAGTACACCTGAAATATTTAATCAGGTAAAAAAAAATATTCTACAAGTGAAACAGACCATTACAATATAAATTCAGTTCTTCTGAAATGAGGAGCTGGCATCATCTTTTGGGAGGAAGCAAATTACAGAAAAGGAGTAAAGGACTAGTATTACAGAATGTTCATTTAACTATGCAAAAATGTGTTGCATTTATTTAAATATGTAAAAATGTATTGCATTTGTTTATGTTAGGGAATATTTGTTTGGCTTTGTAAAGATATGTTGTTGGTTTACTTTGCCTGCTGAAGGCATCTGATTGCTCTAATAAGAAGTCTTGCTCTGTTTGGGAGGCATGCAGGCAGTGGGACCGGGTCCTGTGCTCATTGCATGAGTTGGCTGTTTGAAACCTGGGGCTTATGCAGGGATGCTTGGCTCGGCCTGGGAGGAGGGGACTGGACCTGCCTGTTCCGAGTCTACCAGGTTGATCTCAGTCCTGGGGGGGGGGGGCTTTGCACCTGGAGGAGATGGGAATGGGGAGTCGGCTGGGGAGAAGGGGAGGGTGGCGGAAGTGGGGAGAACAAGGGAATCCGTGGTTGATATGTAGAATTAAATTATATTGTAAAATAAAATAAAACATCTATATAAAATAATAAATGAATATAAATTTGAAAAAAAAAATAGTTGAATAGCCAATAATGAAGGAGGAGTTATAGGAGGAACTTCCAGGCAGGGAGAGTAAGCAGGGGGAGGAATTTAGGCTCCAGGAAGAAAAAGGAAAGAAAAGGAATCCCCAGGGTGCCAACAGTAGCCAGCTAGCCAGACATGGGAGAACTAGGAAAGTAGAACATACAGAATGAAAGAAAGGAAAAAAGCCCTGAGGCAAAACATAGATGAATAGAAACAGGTTAAATTGAGTTAAAAGAGCTAGTGGGACAAACCTAAGCTAAGGGTGAGCATTCATAGTTAATAAGTCTCCATGTATTTATCTGGGAGCTGGTTGGTAGCCCAGAGAAAATTTCAACTACAGACTAAAGGAATGTAGGTAATCTTCAAGGTATGTCAAGCTTGGTAAGACATTTATGAATTTACAAATGTTTTTCTTTGTGTTTGTCTGCAGTTGCAAATTGATGTTCATTAAATTATACTCCCAGTTTTCCACAGAAAACAGAAGATAGAACACTAATTTCCCCTTAAATTTCTTTTCACCTTTTAAATGAAAGGATGCTTATTCCAAGCACTGCAAAAAAATATGCTTTATGAAAATTTTCATAAGACTCCATTCTACCTCTCTATCCCTGCTCTCATAGCCCTGCCTCCTGAAGCAAGAACTAGGACGTGGCTTTGCCTGGTGACAGTAGTTCTGACCCTTCATCAAAGAAGCTATCTTTTGACACATTAAAAGACAGAGAAATCTGCAATTGGTGAAAATTCAGAGAAAACCTGGATATGTAATATTCATTTACAAAATAACCTCTGTATCTGACACACAGGGAATGTTATGAAAAGTGGATGAAAAATTGTGAGAGATAGACTTAAAGACCAAATGCTTTGAGATATGGTTGCCTAAAAAATCATGAAAAATTACATCAACTGAAATGCCAATGGGAATGGTAGAAATCTCATAAAGTCCCACCTCCAGATGAAGACTGATAGACAATTGGCAGTGAGGGGGGCATAGTGAGAGATGTAGAGTAAGTTTTTCCCTGGCACCAGCTTTCTAATAGGTTGTTCAATATCCTATAATATACATATGAACAGTATTAAATAAACTCAGCAAACTGTATTCATATATGCGATTATATACTCACAACTAAAGGGGAAAAAGAGTCTATGCGTTATTGAGGGAGCAAGGGACATATACAAGTCAGAGAGAAAAGAAAGAGGAGAAATTCTGTAAATGCAGTAAATAGACATGAAATTTACAATCATTTAATAAAAATAAAAGATTAAATTTACTTAACTGTCTAGTATTTTAAGTAAAGATTCACATCTTAGCAAGTTACAGTAAAGGAATGGCCAACTCAATTTGGAATCCTCAAGAAAGAGAGGTCTAGAAGAAATATCTAATGTTAAATTCATCAGAACATATGCAGTGCTTCAAAAATGAACAAGTCTACATTTTAGTCAAGTGGCTGCAGGGAGGCCATGATTGGGAGACTTTAGAAAGTGTTATGGGAAATGATGAAGGAGGATTTTCAAAACTTTGAACATGGAGTGGCATTTAAGATACAGGACTCTTTCGTATACAGTACCCAGGTAAGAAGAATGAAGGCATGTAGGAAACATTGGGTTTAGCATGCAACCTGCCCAGTACGTAACAGCAGTTAATTTCCAGGATTGATATGTATTATTTTACTGCTTTCAAATGTTTGAATTCTTTTTTAGGATCATGTTAACTTTGTCCATTCAAAGAAGTGGTCTCTTTGAAGGATAATTTCCCATTGAAACAAATTTCACCATATATCTAATTATACCTTATACTCATATTTCAGAGTTTTTTAACTTAAAAATGAACCAATGGTGTAGCTAGAGTTTTCCTGCCTTGCCCACAGTCAGGACAAATCTTTGTCACCTGCCAGTCCCATAGCCGTCAGACCCAACCAAGTAAACACAGAGACTTATATTGCTTACAAACTGTATGGCCGTGGCAGGCTTCTTGCTAACTGTTCTTATAGCTTAAATTAATCCATTTCCATAAATCTATACCTTGCCACGTGGCTCGTGGCTTACCGGCATCTTCACATGCTGCTTGTCATCGTGGCGGCTGGCAGTGTCTCTGACTCAGTCTTCCACTTCCCAGCTTTATTCTCCTCCTTGTCCCGCCTATACTTCCTGCCTGGCCACTGGCCAATCAGTGATTTATTTATTGACCAATCAGCAACACACTTGACATACAGACCATCCCACAGCACAATGGCAAAGTTATTATTGGACCAAATGTGACGCAACAACTATAAATTCCTATTTCTCTGTCATATTGAATTTAAAATGGCACCCCATATGAATAGTTGGGTAAGGGTCACTACTTTTCTGACTTATTTTCATTTAGTCATTGTTATGCTATAATAGGAATACTGAGATATTTAATTAATGACAATAAATATTAGAGTAAAACCATGCAAAATAAAATGAGAGGAAATGGTATTTAAATAGTACTACACATATATTTCTTCATGAAAATTAAAATGGTTAACTTGGCAGTATCTAGAATCCTCTGGGAAAACAGCCTTCATGAGAGATTGTTTAGGTTAAATTTGCCTTTGAGAAGGTCTGAGAGAGGTCATCGTGATGAGTGGAAAGACTCACCAACCATGAGTGACATGTGACACCGTTCCCTGAATTGTAGAAGAACTGAAAAAGTGAGCTGGGCACTGTCATGTGTGCATTAATTCATGGCTACCAATACTTGAAATATGACCTCTTCATGATGTTCTTGCCTTCACTATTACAGAGTGATAAAATGCAACCAATAATTTTTAAAAAATAAATTAAATTATTCATTCATTTATTTTACATTGCCTGCTGCAGTCTCCCCTCCCTCCTCTCTTCCCAGTCCATCCCCCATACCCTCTCTGTTCCCACCTCCCAATACACTGCTCTTTGGTTTCTGTTTAGAAAAGGGCACATTTCCCATGAGTATCAACAAAACATGGCATGGCATGTTACAGTAAGACTAAGCACCTCCCTATGTATTAAGACTGGGCAAGGTAACCCAATATGAGGAGTTGGGTCTCAAAGACCTGTAAAAGAGTCAGAGAAAGCCCCTGCTCCCACTGTTAGGAGTCCCACAAGAGGACCAAGCTACACAACTGTAACATATGTGCAGAGAGCCCAGGTTAGTTCCATGAGGTTCCCTGGTTGTCGTGATCACCTTGTGAGCCCCTATGAACTGAGGTAAGTTGATTCTCTGAGTTTTCATGTGGAATCTTTGACCCCTCTGGCTCATAAAATCCTTTCTGCTTTTCTGAATGATTCACCAACTCTGCTAATGTTTGGTTGTGGGTCTCTGCATCTGTTTCCATCAGTTGCTGGATGAAGTCTCTCTGATGAAAATTGGACTAGGCATTAATCTGGTCACAGGAGATAGCCAGATCAGGCTACTTATCTGCTATTGCCAGGAGTCTAAGATGGAGTCTTCTTAAAAGATTCCTTGGAGATTCCCTTATGCCTGGTTTTCACCTGAGCTGGAAATCACCCCAACTTTCCAGTATTCTCTATCAGTACTCTACACTCCCCCCCCCCCAACCTGATTGCTCATGTTCCCATCCCCATCTGCCCTCATTATACTCATGAAATCTCTTCTATTTACCCTTCACAGAGAGATCTGGGTGTCCCCCCACCCCATAAACCCTCCTGTTACCTAACCTCTCCAGGGCTGTGAATTGTAACATGCTTATCCTTTATTTTGCAGCTACTTATAAGTGAGTACATACTATGTTTGTCCTTCTTAGTCTGTGTTACCTCACTCAGGATGATCAAAACTACAAGCGATAGCTCATGCTGGAGAGTATGAGGAGCAAGGGGAACACTTCTCCATCACTGGTGGGGCTGAAAACTTGCACAGACACTTTAGGAATCAGTGTCATGATTTCTCAAAAAACTGAGAATCAATTTACCACAAAATCCAACTATACCACTCTTAATTATATAACCAAAGGATGCTGAGTCATACCATAAGGACACTCAGTTAACTATGATCATAGCAGCTTCATTTGTAATAGCAAGAACCTCAAAACAACCTACATGTCTTTCAACCAAGAAATGAATAAAGAAAATGTGGTACATTTACACAATGACATATTACTCAACTGTTAAAAACAAGGACACCAGGAAATTTGAAGGCACACGGATGGAACTTGGAATTTTTGGAAAAAAATTGCCTCATCTCAATTATTGTGTTTGTGTTGAGGTATTTCATCACAGATAGGAAAAATAAAATAGGAAAATATATTCACCAAGAAGTATTGCTAGAGAGGCCCACAGAAATCCACAAAGATACCCACACAAACAGACTGCTGGCAATGGTCGAGAGACAGCCCGAACTAACCTATTCTGGTGATGGGATGGCCAAATACCCTAACTGTCATGCTAGAAACCTCATCCAACTACTGAGGGATCTGGATGCAGAGATCCATGACTAGGCCCTGGGTGGATCTCTGGGAGTCCAATTAGCGAGAATGAGGAGGGTTTATATGAGCGAGAATTGTTGAGACCAAGGTTGGATAAAGCACAGGGACAAATAGCCAAATGAATGGAAACACATGAACTATGAACCAATGGCTGAGGGGTCCCCACTGGATCAGGCCCTCTGAATGGGTGAGACAGTTGATTGGCTTGATCTGTTTGGGAGGCATCCAGGCAGTGGGACCGGGTCCCTGTGCTCATTGCATGAGTTGGCTGTTTGAAACCTGGGGCCTATGCAAGATTGCTTGGCTCGGCCTGGGAGGAGGGGACTGGACCTACCTGGACTGAGTCTACCAGGTTGATCTCAGTCTGTGGGGAAGGCTTTGCCCTGGAGGAGATGGGAATGGGGGGGGGCTTGGGGGGAAGGTGAGAGGGACGGGAGGGGGGAGAACAAGGGAATCCGTGGCTGATATGTAGAACTGAATTGTATTGCAAAATAAAAAAAATAAAAAATAAAAAAAAAAAAGAAGTAGAGCTGTTGATGTGGTGAACTTGGCCATGTGACATTAAAGCTTTTGGAACTGTTTTGTGAAAGGAATATAGAAAAGTTTGAAACATTGAACAACAACAAAACACACATGCACACACATACACACACACACACACACACACACACACACACACACACACACACACACAAAATGCTAAAGGCAGAGCTTAATGATTTTTCTGGTGGAAACTCAGAAGACAGTAATGTTGAGAGACTTGTGGCCAATGAAGAATCATGTCCTGATGTTTCTGAAGAGAGTAAGAATTCTCTGTGGAAATGATGTAGAGATCATTTATATGAAAATTTAACCAAGAATATGGCTCTATGTTGCCAGTATCCTGAGAGCCTGAATGAAGTCTAATATAATGGACAACTGTTTGGCAGGTGATTTCAAGGAAGGGTGGTGGCATTCAGATTCATGTTAAGGGAGCAACTGTAATTGACAATGAGATTATATCATTTTAGAGAAATTTTCCCAATTGCACTTGCAAAATAGGAATGATGTCTTGATAACAAAACACTACCCCTCAGAGCACCTCATCTTGTCATGATATAAATTCACTTAAAAGTGGGAAGCTTAAGAGGAGGGTTTCTTTTTCTTTTTATTTCTTAAGATCAATTGCCTGGGGAAATATTTCATCACAATATGTGCACAGAAGCTAAAACACCTGTAGTCCAAGGGGGCAAAGATACATCCCCTAGATGGCAACAGAAAACAACACTGACAGCCACATATTTTGGGGGGCTAATATTAATTAGTGGGGAGTTTCATCCACTTTGGGCAAACCTATTCCTTGGACTGTATAAGAATGGCAAAGGTGATCTGGACTGTGTATGCATGAAACAAACAAATACATTTGAAAGAGTTGGAGACCCTATAGAGAGGAGTCTTGAAAACCACCATACTTATAGAAATATACCTGTCCACTGTCATTCTTTAGTAACACTTCAATCTCTACTCCCTGACAATTAGTAGCAATCAATCACAGGAATGTAGTTATTCATTAATTTTCAATATTAACAAAATAGAAAGAGGAGCTTGAAATGGTCAGCTGAGCATCTCACATTTGCATTTATTGGATATCTTGTTGAATTATCTACACAAAGTTTCTCACTTTAATAATATTTCCTAGGAGGAAACTCTTTCTTTGTAAAGCCTACACTACACTTTCCTTTCTCTCCAAACACCAATCCTTAAATCAGTTCTGAAACCTTCCCTGAATAAATTAAGCCTTATTTAAAAAAAATCAATGTGCATGACTTATTTGAAATACCAAATCCCCACAATGGAATATATCGGAAGGAAATGTATCCAAGAGAGACAGTTATGTATCTATCCAGGATCATTTATATAATAAGAATATTAAACTCTCATTTTTGCTTCATAGACAAATGGATTTGCATTGAAAGAAATGCTACTTTATAACTTGTCACTAATTCAGTGAATACATTTTCTTCTCTATGTCAGTATCCCAACATGACATCATACCACTTAGTGTAATTCACTGCACAAATCATCATCCAGCCTTTAGTCAGGCAACCTACTTCAGAGTGGTGTACATATCATTCTAAATAATGAGAAGAAACAAGTGCCCCATTAATTAATTTGCAGTTATTTTCTTGTCAAAAGATATGTTTTGAGTAGTGTTATGATGATAAACAGAGTATTTGAGTCCATGAAAGCTTGTGTCCATATTAATATTCTGTATTCAAGAAAGGAAAAAATCATCTGAATATTGTGTATACTCTATAGAGAATACACAATTTCTGTTCTTATGCAAGTTTTTATATATGGTCACCGGATAGCTGCTATAGCAGATGCAGTGTGGCTCTACATCAAACTTCATTTTTTTTTCTCTGTTTGAAGCTGAGGCAATAGCAGCAGCTGTAAACATCCACTACCAGATGTTTCTAACTGATATTGATGACAAAATGCTTAACTTCTGCATGACTCCACAAACATATTTGTAATAGTTTTAGAATAGTGTCTATCTGGGACACAGCCTGGCTTGTTTTCTTTATTAATTTCAGTAAATACAGAACAACTCTGTGACTTCCCTAGTGTAATAATTTATGAAAACACAGTGTGACGGTTCACTTCATTTGTACTTTTTTCATTTATTATGTATCTATTTATTTATCTTCTGTACATATATAGATGAACACCTGAGTCGGAGTACAAGGTGGAGATAAGAAGACAACTCTCAAGAGTCGGTTCTCCCACCATGTAAGTCGATATGATCAAACTTAGGTTGTCAGGCTTAGTACCTGGCAGAAGCAATATTTAAATCATTTGTCATTTGTGCTTTCTTTTGCACTTTCTTGTTGAAACTGTGTCAGATATGAAGGTTTCGAATAAGTCGGGTATAACTGGTTCATCCTTGATTTTTCACGGTATTAGATGGCTTATTCTGTTTTCTTATAATGCAATGCCATAAAATGATTAATTTCTAAAAAGAGGTATACGTTTTTAAGTATTATGTAGTCACAGGAATTCAAACTCAAGCTACAGGAAGTCCTGGTGTTTGGAGAAGTATTTTGACTCTGCTAGCATGCTCCCTTCTAAGTCTTCTGAAATAGCAACTGATAATCTTCCTAAACCAGAAGGAATGTAAGCTGTGCATTCAGCTTGCATATTCATTTATAAGGCACCAATCCAGCCACAATGGCAAAGATATCATGGCAAAAAGGTCCAGCGTTTAATACTCCTTCTTGTGAATTAGGGTTCAACACAACTTTTGAAGAGACACAAACATTCAAATCATAAAATACCTTTAGTCCCTGAATTTTCATTCTGTTCTCCCATTCACGTTGTGTTGCCTAATACCAGTGTTAGTCTATCAACCATAATTGTATTCAGATCATGTGTTAACACTACACAGGGACAGTTCATCTTCAGACCAGTCTCTTTCCTCCAGGTTTGAATCTATAATGTCAAAAAGGTCATGTGCTTCTGAAATACAGAGATGTAGTTAGTACAGAATGAAAATTCCCATTTCAAAGGAAAAAATAATCCTAAAAGCAAAAAAAAGAAAGATAGTAAAGAGTAGGATTTTCAAACTATGGTCCAAATCCAAGCTAGACAAACTATGTAAATCAGGTAGATGCTAACAGTATAATGCCTGGTAAGACATGGAAGAGAGACTGGACTTTATTTTCAATATGAAATGATGTTCTTTTACTGTTTATAAGCAGAAAAAAGTAATTGAGGTATTTTAGATACATCACAGTTTCAAATAAATATCACTCAAATTTTATAAAATAAAAGCTGAGAAATATTTTAAGACATTTTTATTTTTCCATCTCATTTGAAACTTTATTCACTAAGTAACAAATATGTGAATATTTACAAACGCACATGTGTGGAGATCTTTCTATGAATTATTTGTTAATTGTCATGTGTTAATTTCCATTCCTAAACAAGGAATTAAAATTTTAACTGACAAAATAATATTATAACGCTAATTATTGTTTGGTAATTATTTCTTTTACATTGCAGATCATGTATATGGTAAGTGCTAGGATTACTATTTCTTCACTATTTTATACGAGATACATTCCATTGGCTTAAATAACCGCATAATTTAAATTTTCAAAGTTTATGAAGTAGGTATTATTGGTATCAATTTATCTTTGCGCAAACAGAGACAGACAGATACTAAGAGTTGTAAACTTTGACCTAGTGTTTGTTATTGACTGACATTAAACCTGTATGATGATTCTCCACTCTTAACTTTAGAACATTTCTACAAGTTTTAATGGTTCTCTGATCACCTTATTATCACTTTTCTCTGGGTTGTCAATTCCTCCAATGATCATGCTAGTCTACATATATGACTGGTTTGTTTTCCTATGTCCAAAGTGAGAGGCATAGCACATAAGCATGTTCTTAACTGTATCAGGTTTGAAACAATAACGACTGTCATAAACTTCTAATTCTAAATTCAGCTGCAGCCAGCAGGATTTTAATTCATGTTCTTGCCATATTCCCTTCTACTAAACTTTAAAAGAACCCCTTTGTTATTGATAACGGAGTCTTGCACTAATCAGTAGATCAGAACATACACAATTCTTTGTTAAAGGGTGCCTTAAACTTTCAGGTGTTTATCATTATGTTGTTACTATAAAAAGGCTGTTGTTTTTCTCTTTAAGACAGTAGTTTTAGGGAGCATTAGAATGAGACAGGAGCTGTGAATCACACAGTCATTAGACATTCGTCAGACAGTTTTACTGTAAAATGTCTCCTTTGAGAAAACACAACCTCAGGTAAGACCACATTTCAGTGAATCATGCTTCCTCTAAGGTTTCTGTTGCAGATTTCAGAAAACTGCACAGATATAAAGGGCAACATTGTATCCGAAAAAAGCTATACACTATATGGGAAAAATGAACCCTTCTTCCAGGATGAAGGATTTCCAATTTCATCAACTTACATAAAGATGCTACTTGGCTTTCTTCAGGAGGGTGTTATATTTATTTTGGAAGCAGTCAGGTTGGAAATTTGGGGAATGTATTCTTGAGGTAAATCTTTATAAAAGTAAGTTTAGTCTGTTGACAAGCACAGACACACATAAACACATACTAATAGACACACACACAAGTACAGGAACATATAAACACATTATGGTATCATTCCTACTATTTTATCACATAAATTATATTAACACTAGCAGTTGCCAAAGGATATGTTCACCAAACGGACAAATACCTATCTACAAAGTTGGTGATTTTATCATCTATGAGTAATATCCTCTCATATATTAACACATGTGCAAAGATTCATATTTTTTTTGCTTTTTTTTTTTTTTGAGACAGGGTTTCTCTGTGTAGCTTTGCGCCTTTTCCTGGATCTCACTCTGTAGACCAGGCACACGCCTTTAATCTCAGCACTCGGGAGGCAGAGGCAGGAAGATTCATATTTTTTAAGAGATGTTTAAATTCTAATTCCTGTTCAATGCACATTTTTCATGTATATCATTTCTATCTTGTATTAATAGCTAGTATTTTAATAAATTAGATAGATTATAGTTTGCTATTCCTAAACTCACACACATGCACACACACATGTGCGCACACACACACACACACACACACACACACACACACACACACACACACGCACAGCACACACACCTAATCTTCTGGTAAACTTTTTTTCAGAAGTTTTACTCACCATTCTGATTCTATGTTTGACCCATTTTTCAATATATTCACAAGTGAGTGGTGATTATAGTGGATAAGTGCATGGAAATGTAACTGTTAGTAAAATTTTAAGCCCTAAGTAGAAGTTACATGGCTTCAGTATAACTATTTTATTCATTAAAAATGTTTTGAGAGGTGTAGAGTTTGGAACTATGTAACACTGTTCCCTGTGGTGTCCAGGTGTCTCCACACACCAGTTAAGGAGATCAATGTAAGGATATCCTCGAAATCCAACTTTGTACATCAATGGGTTTTATTGGGGTGATTTACAAGAGTGTGAGGGATAAGTTTACAGCTGCATCGCCAACAACTTAAAAACACCAACAATGGTGATGGATAATTGTGGTGATACTTTATTTGACCTGAAATGTGATATTTTATTTTTATGTTAATAAATAAAGTTGCCTGGACATCAGAGGTCAAATAGCCATAAGCAGAAATCAGGCGGTGGTAGCCCATACCCTTAATCCAATCACATAGCAGGTAGAGTTTCTGTGTGGTCAAGGACACAGCCAAGCATAGTGACACGAGCCTTTAATCCTAGTACCAACCATAGGGACCTGGAGGTCTGTATAGACAGGCAGTGACGAGGAAGTCATGTGGCTGGACTTAGAACCAATGAGAAGGTAGAATAGGAAGGCAATAATAACACAGGTTACACAGGAAGAAGCTCTCCCTGTGGAAGGTACTGCTGGTGGTAAGCTAAGGCTAGTCATGGCTACTGCTCTGATCTCTTTGGCTATTACCTCTGTATTTGGCTCTGTGTTTCTTATTTAATAAGACTGTTTTGAAATTTGTCTACAGATAATGAAAATTGGAAATCTGGAACTCACTATACAACTTGCAGGCACTTCAAAAGTTTGGAGAGTGTCTCTTTCAGTCTATGCAGATGTGGGGACACTTTCATGTAGCCAGGGTTGTTTGAGAATGTTTCTTAACACTTACTACTTCTGATATAAACTCATAGAGGGAGGGAATCTGATCAGTTTCAGGGCCTTTCTGAAGCTAGTGAGTGGTTTACTTTATAAGCTTTAATAGTTTGTCTGTATTATAGTATGTTTTTCTTCCTTTTAGAATATTCAAAGTTTAATGAGTTCCTCTGTAGGGTGGAATTTTCAGTTCCCTGTAGAGTATGCTGTGTAGAGTTCACTTCCAAGAGGAAACATTTTAAAAATATTTTTCTAATATTCTTCTTCCTATGTTTTTAATGTTATAGTTTATTGAATAATAGAGAAGCAATGCTGATACTTATCAAAATTACACATGTTGTCATAAGATTTGATAGACAATAGAAAGTTGCCATAAGGAAGCATTCAGCATAATCCAGAAACTGTAGTCTATGAAAAAATTATTACAAATTTTGTACAATATTAATGTTTAGGAAAAACCAATAATGAAGAGCTAATATACAATTCTTAAAAAAACAAGTATAAGGCTTAAAGATTTTAATTGTATATGTTCTACTGCAATTATGCATTTAGAAATAATTAGCCCACAAAGAAAAGCAACAGCTAAGAAAATTTTGGTTGATGTGGTTTATTTTTTTTTACTTTATTATATATATAATAATAATATGAAAGTATATTTATTATATATAAATATTTATTTATTGCATATATTAAATATATATTTATTTACCCTCTAACTTTTCTTAGAGTAAGGGCTATTCTGACAGTATAAGACTGAGAGATATAATAAGGATAGCATCTAAAAATAAAGGATGATTTAATATGCTCAGAGCAGAGAACCTGAATTTCACAGAAATGAGCCAAATATTGCAACATTTTAAATAATAAAGGTCAATTATGTTTCCACAACAGCTCTTCAGTCACCAAGAAATGAAACAGAATAAACACGTTGTTCTTCCAAGCAACTGACAACTTTACAGCTTCTACAAATACCATTCTCAGGTAGCCAGAGCCACAAATTCACAGGAGTGAAAGCAACTTTTACTTCTAACTGAAAATTAGGTGGCATTGACTGAGGGACACTAGGTAATTAATTGATAAAATAACTTAACTTGTGATTGCTATCAGTGGTTCTGATATGATTAACAAGAGGAAGTGGCCATTTAATAACAAAGCAAGGCCAGCATAAATTTTTGAGCATTGATTTTGCTGTACTTCGTTATTATATTTGTGATGAAAATAGATAAATATTAATAATCACATGTAACATAATCAATAATTCCGAGAACTGACTAGACACATCTCCTAGAGTTGGGTATACATATCCAGCAGTAATTGTAGATATCAAAGCCTCCCAAAGACAGAAAATGATTGGTGGTGGGATAAAATGAACCTAATTATCTATTTACCTCTTTTAACCCCAAATAAAGTGAAAACTTGTTTTCTTGCTTCCATACTAAGGGAAAGAAAGTAGTTGTCAGCTTCAGTAACAGTGAAGAAGTCATAATCATCAGCCCTCATTGACACCACAGAAAATTTAACAATCCCAGAAATCTCCACTCAACACCTCAAGTTAAAAATAAAAGTCTAAAAACAATGTTTCTCATAGTGTTGAAAATGTTTGATAAGATGAAGACCAACTCTGCATGTTTCCCTTTACTAAGACTTATGTTGTTTCATTTCATTTTACTTAACAGAGATCTGCTAAGCTCCTAGGGACATGATCAAACTTAAATGTTTTGCCTGGTTGGGAAGAAAGAGACAGAAATGATGAGCTTGAAAACAAGGTCTCATGTTTTTACTAAGCTGTAAGGTGATAATTGCAACCTCAGTGGGCAGCACATTAACACAGGAATTCAAATAACCTTGAGGCTAAATACAAAGGCCTGGTATTTCCATCTCTTGTATAACTTCTTTGTCAGAGATATCACCATGGTGCTTTAAAATCCCTCCTGAATTCTCCCCAGTTCCTCTCGGAGCTCTTGTCTGGTAGGTGATAAAGGTGGCTTAGTTCAGGGCTAGTGGCAGGATTAATGTTGTTTTTTATATAGTGAATCTAGTGCTTAGAAATCAAACTACAAAAGAGTAACTACCTATTTTTCACTTTAGAAATACTATAAAAACTTAATCACCTATAAAGAAATTTTCAAAGAAACTTTTATGACTCATAATGATAGATATAAAATATCAATTTAAAACATTGACTTTCTAGTCTCTAAATAATGGTTTTTCTAATTATCACCTACAAAATACTCTAGGGCATTTTCACAGATCCAACTTCTCTATCAGTTTGGATTTATCAAGTGTCTATTAGAAAAATGTTAGCTGCAAAACACCCTGATACTTCATACCCCCCAATACCAAATTGTTAAAATTCTTAATTCTTTCAAACAACGATAAAACTTTTCTATCATGAAGCTGTAACCACAGATTTCTGTTTGAGACAGAACTTCTGCCCACATTTTCCCTTTTCATACTAAACTGATATTTAAAAAAATGTTTCTCATAAGTTCCTGTTTTACATTTCACTTTATAATTCTTAATGTAAAACCAAAGGAAATTTAAAGGCATAGTTTAATCTTTGTAATGTAAATGAAATAAATCATTCATTATATGAGTAAAGTATTCATTAAAAAAATTAAACAATCCTCAAGGTGATTGCATCTATCTGTAGAGACTGGAACTCATATTAACAATTTTATGATCAATATATAAAAGCATTATATAAGAGAATAATGACCAGAAAACATTTATCTACTATCTCTTTGGTATCTTTCTACTTATAAAACAGTCAACAGTTCACTATACTATACATGAAACAGTAACAGTCTGCTTTCCCCTACAACTTAAAAGAAAAAAATGTCAAAACAACCTTTATTTTTCTTAAGACATGGTGACAGATATAAGTGATCAAAGAAATAAGGTGCACATAATCTATATGAACTTCAAAAATGCTTTTGATTCTGTCCTGCCAACCATAACACTAAACACCCTGGAAAAACATGGCCTTGACTATGGAATTATTGAGGAGGCTGAACAACTGGTTGTTGGTTTATAGTGGCTCATGTCAGCTGAAAAGGAGGAATAAAGGATGACTTCCATGATTGTTTCTCAGCTCAGTGAGATTTATTACTGCCATCCATAAACTAGATCAATACCCTCCTTCAGGAAAAAATATCCTTGTGTCTACCTTGAGAATCTGGGGATGGTTATTGTCCAGTGTGTCATTCATTATTTCATCTTTATCTCCTAAACATCACACCACAAACATTTCCTTCTCTTGGCCATTTATGTTCTCTTGATCTCCTTCTTTAGTTCATAGGCAAAGAACACTATAAGAACATACCATTAGGAAGACAATTTCTTTGAAGGGCTACTGTGTCACACTGTACACGAACTACATAAAGGAGGTGTTGGTAAAGGTCTATTATTCTTAGGGCTGTCTGAGCACATATTTACAATTCATCTCTGAAGACTCATCCTTGAAATTACTCATTCAAATTCTTCTGAGGTTGTATACAAAATTTCACACCTCCCATTACTACCTTATAGGAAGCCATGTTTGGAGGAATACTAATGTCAGCCATGTAATTTATCATGTCCGCCCTCTTGTTAAATTTAAAGGTAATGGAAATGAAGTGCAAGGTCAGCAACTTATGCTTTACTCCCTCTTTTCCCTGAGGTACTTGAGATCCTGTCTATAGCATGGTCTTTATCTGCGTTTTGATGAGTGAAACAAGAAATTTAAAGGACATTTACATATGTACACCATTTCAGCATCACAATGAGGCATAAAACATCTGAATACAGCATTCAAAGAGCCAGCTTTGAGCAAATTCTGCTATAAAACTGAGCCTTCTTTAATTATATATGCTATGTATCTTTCATATTTAAGGTAAACAATCTAAAAGTTGTTTCAAAATTATTAGCAAAGTTCACACACAGAAACTCAGTTCTGAGTTGAATATTAAAAGCTGACACATATGTGTTTCTAGAATCTAGAGCATTATTAAACCCTATGAAAACGTTCATTTATATAGGTTCTTACATTTTAAGTCTGAACATACATTATTCATCAATTTTGACATAGAGAGAAATAAATAATATAGTGTCTAATTTCTTGCAATATAGTGAGTTAACAGGAAGCACATGAGAGAGAGCGTAGGTTCCTGCTAAAGCCAGAAATGATGGGGCTCTGTGCAGCACTACTTTTACCACAAGTTTACACAGCTAGAACCATGCACTAATCTAATAGCTCCTTATTTTCTCTTTCTCCTTAATTTTAAAATCTTAGCCTTTTGTTCTCAAGAATGAAATATAATAGATCTAATTATATATCTAATTTATGTACTTGCAGCATAAATATAAACATGAGCATGAATGGCAGTTAAAGCAGTCCTACACTGAAATGGAGGGTATGTTACTGTGGAAACTTGAGTCTGCACTATGATCATGGGAAGACAATTATCAGGTATTTCTGGTTGGTTTAGATAATTTTCTTTAGCCAGTATTATTTCTCGGGTAAGGCAACAATTTTGAAATACTCTCTTAACTCCCAATAGCAACTGATGAATGAATAATCCAGTCATTAGAGCAAAGATGATTATGGTATCATCATCATTTACTCTTTGATTTCATGTTTATAAATATTATCATAAAGATTCACTTAAGTAATTAAACATTACCTTAGAAATTTACTACCAAAGATATATGACCAAATATAAATGTATGAATTGCACTCATATCAAACATGCAAATACACTTCCACATTCCTGGGGTTCAATAAAACATATATGAAACATAAATGAAATACATATTTGAAGTAAGATTATTTGAAATTCTATAATTTTGAATAAATTTGAATCAAAAGGTGACTGATCACTATTTGTCTAGGAATTCTTGAACTAATGAGTAATATTTTCCCCTCACATAGTCTGTGTAGCAAGTTCTAAAATGAAAAAAAAAACCTAAATATATTAGTGCTCCAACAAAAAATTAAATCATTATTATTTAAAATGATTTTTTCACTACAAAATATTGAAATTTCATGTTAAGTTTTCATCCTTTAGCAGTCTTTTTAAATTGATGCTTCAATGTTCTTTGTCTTTTTCCTTTTTATTTCTACAACAAAATAGGTAGTAATAGTCAGTAAATAAAATTTATATGGTTTTAATTTATTAATTAATTTTTGTGTGTGTGTTTGTAGGTCAGTATAAGAAACTTGGGTCTTTAGACAAGGATGAGGAACAACCTAAGTCCCTGCTAAACAAGAAAAGTTCTGTTTAATATAGACTGAGTTCCACTCTAATAGCTGGTGACTGCTTTGCTAAGTACTTGAGTTTTCTTCATATTGGGATAACTATGATGTCTAGTTAGGATGCTGCCCCTATCATTATATGATATCTCCATTGAAATTCTTATATAAGCATGCCTTTGAAAAGGTTTTAT
Source organism: Peromyscus californicus insignis (assembly GCF_007827085.1). NCBI lineage: Eukaryota > Metazoa > Chordata > Mammalia > Rodentia > Cricetidae > Peromyscus > Peromyscus californicus. The sequence continues at coordinate 16,923,307 of NW_026294413.1, read as the reverse complement.
TGCACATAAGCTTTGTACAACTTTTCTTAAGGTCTTTAGTATTAGTTATCCATTGCCATATTCCCTTCACGCCCCTTGCCACCTTCCTCTTCCTCATTTAATCTTTCTATTATAATTTCTCCCTTATATTATGTTCTATTTTCTGTCCTTGCTCTACTCTATGGCTGCTTACTGTCTACCAGACTTCTGAGGATATTCTGACTGAAACAAATATAGCTAGGGTTTACATAAAACATGCAACATTTAATATTTGTCTTTCTGAGTGTGAGTTACTTCACTGTTAAATCAAATGACAAAAGGTAATGGTGCAGATGTGCTGAAGGATTCATTGCTGGTTGGATTGCAAAATGTTATCATTAGTAGGGAAATCATTGTGGAGGTTCCTTCAAGAGCTGAAAATTGATGTACCATGAAATCTAGCTATAACATTCTTGCTCATGTACTCAAAGGACTTTATTCCATGTTACAAAGATATATGCTCATCCATGTTCACACACACACTGTTACATATATTTTTTAAAGTTAATGATACTGAAAGTATACACTTTGCAACAAGTTTCATATATCACATTAAAGGAACTTGTTTCTAGAAAACCAAGTAGAATGTTTTTTAGAATATACACTCTCTGGATTTCTTACTTGTTCTAACAGCCAGGCTTTCATATTGTATCTCATCAGAGTGGACATGAGCTGTCTAGACACATTAGAGTTATTGCTTTTCATTATAGATAAGTGTCTATTATTCTGAAGTTGCTCAAGAGTTTGAGTACACTTCAGCCTTGAATTTATCAACAAAGGGAAGAAATGATTACTTCATGCTCAGAGAGTGAAAAATCCTTGCAGGAAGAATCATAAAGCATACGACAGTTTTCTACAGTCTTATCTTTCACATGTAGTAGTCAAGAAAACTCTGGTCCATTCAACATATAAAAATGTATCGCAACAGCAGTTCAACAACAAAAATTAAGCAGCATAAAATATCTGGTATTATTTAGTTGGAGAAATTGTTTATCTATATTAATTAAACTGCAAATTACTGGCTATAATATTCTCTTATTTATCATCACAGTGAACAAAATACAGTGAGACACATGAGTTACAGATTTCCTGAAATTATAAATAAAGTCTGTCATATATCTAAAATCATGACTACAACTAATATGCTCATCTAATTATAATCATTTGGACAATGTCTGATCACAAAATGTTATACATCTAACACCTAGTTCAAATGCATCTTCCACCTTGCATTGTTCAGTAAAAGAAAGAAAAGAAAATAATGGTAAAAATAATATGTTGGGAAAATTAAATATAATGATTGACATGTTACATTTTGAAGACACTGATAAACATAAAATGACCAACTAAGGATATCGAAGGTTTATAGAAGTAAATTCAACATAAGGATCTATGCTTGTTAAAACACCGTGGTAGACATTGATTATGTAAGAAGCATTACACAAGACTTCTATATACAAAACTGATTCCATAAAATCTCTGCTATCACAAACCTCGGCTAACAGTTTTGAGAGGACATTGACTTTGTACAAAAGATTCAAATGACAGCAGTGACAGACAAGTCCTGTGCCTGAAGTCCTGACCTTTTTGCAACCACAAAGCACCTGACAATTGCTTTCATTAACCCTGTGATTGTATTCTATGTTATTTAAAACATAACTTTTGGGACCCCTCCAGCTATTAATCACATAAAATTCATCTTTTCGTCTCAGTATTTCAACTCTATGCTAAGTGAATGATAAATTGATATTTCACATGGTACCTCTTTATGTCTTCAATATTAATAGAAATAAAATTGTTCATAACAGTAATAACAAGAGACAAGGAAGTAAGAATTATATACTGCTATAGCTAATGTCACAGATGGTAATATTTTCTTGTTAGTTTCAATTCAACAAATATTTATCAGGGCACATATCTTGGAAGAAAATTTAAAGCATTAAACTCAAGAAGACAAAAACTACACATGAAACATTTGAGAAATTAAATATAGTAAATATTTCTGTGGCAAAATAAATGCAGCAAAATTTTAATATTTACATATGATCCAAATGATGTCATTACATGCACTATTAAGGTGAATTCACCTGTTGTAGCTAAAGTTTTCATGCCAGGCCCACAGTCAGGACAAATCTCTCTCACCTGCCAGTCCCACAGCCACTCAGACCCAACCAAGTAAACACAGAGACTTATATTGCTTACAAACTGTATGGCCATGGCAGGCTTCTTGCTAACTGTTCTTAATCTATTTCCATAAATCTATACCTTGCCACATGGCTCGTGGCTTACCGGCATCTTCACATGCTGTTTGTCATCGTGGAGGCTGGCAGTGTCTCTCTGACTCAGCCTTCCACTTCCCAGCTTTATTCTCCTCCTTGTCCCACCTACACTTCCTGCCTAGCCAATGACCAATCAGTGTTTTATTTATTGACTAATTAGCAACACACTTGACAAACAGGCCATCCCACAGCACTTCCCCCCTTTTTTTTTTCAAAAAGGAAGGTTTTAACCTTAACAAAGTAAAATTACATATAATTTGGGAATTTGGGCGTAGCTTCTCTTACCACTTCCTGCTGGAGGGGGGCGCTGTATCTTATGGGGACACAAAGAAAATTTTAGGATCATGGAATAGTCCGTGAGGCTGTATCGTCTGAGCCAGTTGCCTTGAAATGGTTCTGGATGTTGGATCATCTGGGCCATGGTGTCATCGGAGACCTTTCAGGGGGTCTTGGCTGGTCAAACCTGATGTATCTTAATCTGGAACAAATCCATAGCCTCTGGCTTTCTGTGGAAACAAAAGAGACTCTTCCAAAGCACCATATCCTTAGATCCAAATTTTGAAGTCAAGGTATCTTTAAAGTATACATATTGGTTTAACTCAGCTTCCTTTACAATCAAATATCTCTCTGCAGAATACCAAAGACAACACAATCCAGATTCTCTGTGTAATATTCATCTTTACATGGCTTATTTTCTATATTAATTTTACTGTCTCTTTAAAGACTTTATTTTTTTAGACTATGTATTTGTTTCTATAACTGTATATATCACCTTTTTTGTCTCTTTCAAGCATATGTATATTTTACACACATTGTAAACTATTACATCTGAATCTGTCTTATTGTGAATCTATTGCTTTAAACTGCAGCAGCTGTGACTGCTGGCTCTGCCCATCTCAGTTTCCCAACATGGTTGTTTTCCGCCAGCTCTGGGAGCTATCATGGGTCGATGCTTTTATCCAAGCAGCGTGTAGCCCAGAAACCTCTTTTTTTGTTTTGTTCTAGCAAAGGCTAAATCTACCATGCAGCTTAATGTGCCACTTGCAGAGGCCTAATTCCGCCATACTGCAGGTCGAGTGGGCATGCTAGGAACCCGCCAGGAGCTCAAAGGGCAGCTGCTGCTCATTTGAGAGAGACAATTAGGAACTGTTTTTAGGTCCGTTTTAGAATCTTTTTTCTCAGTTTTTAGGTGGAAACTCTTGCCACCATGTTGGATGCCATTTGTAGCTAAAGTTTTCCTGCCTGGCCCACAGTCAGGACAAATCTCTCTCACCTGCCAGTCCTACAGCCGTCAGACCCAACCAAGTAAACACAGAGACTTATATTGCTTACAAACTGTATGGCCGTGGCAGGCTTCTTGTTAACTGTTCTTACAGCTTAAATTAATCCATTTCCATTAATCTATACCTTGCCACATGGCTCGTGGCTTACCGGCATCTTCACATGCTGTTTGTCATCATGGAGGCTGGCAGTGTCTCTCTGACTCAGCCTTCCACTTCCCAGCTTTATTCTCCTCCTTGTCCCGCCTACACTTCCTGCCTAGCCAATGGCCAATCAGTGTTTTATTTATTGACTAATTAGCAACACACTTGACAAACAGATCATCCCACAGCAACCTGTCTTATGGCCATCTTCTGTTCTCTGCAGCAATAGCTGAAATTACTGAGATTTCACCATTTAATCAAGACTGCATATTAACTCACTTAATTCAACTCTTATCCACTTAACATTATTAGAATACTGGTTTAAGTGAGATAATAGGGCTTCAGGAAGTTTACTGCATCATTATTATTTCTTATACTAAATGGCATGGAGAACTCAATCCTAGGATTTTATGTCTTCAGAGTTCATTTCCTTAAGATTTTGAAGTCTTCTACCATGATCAACTGTTTCTATAGGCCTCATATTTTTAAATTCTCAGCACTTATATGAAAAATACTCTCTGTAGATTTCCCCATCATCATCTTGATGCCCACTTGCTCATAGAATCCCTCTTCTCTCTCTTCTACTGGACTCTGAGAGCTCGGCCTGGTGTTTGGCTGTGGATCTCTGCATCCACCTCCATCAGTTACCGGAGAAAAGTGCTATGATGACAGTTAGGGTATTCATCAGTGTGATTACTGCAGACTCCCCATGGGAGATCTTCTTGTAGGAAGGAATGGCGGGTGGGTTTTGGGGGGGGGAGGCTGTAGGGGTGGGAAGAGGGAAGAGGAGAATCTGTGAGTGGTATGTAAAATGGTTAAAAATTTCTTAATACAAAAAAGAAAACTAATCTCTCATGCTTCAAATTTTGAAGTATACATTTCTCTATTTAATAGTCCAAAACATTATATTTCCTGATTTTTTTAAAGACTAAAGTAAACAAATTAACTAAGTCAATGTCACCTGTTTTAAATGTAGCCCAGTGAATCTCTCCCTTCTGCCTGTTTCCAAATAACCAGTCAAAGGCTTGATGTTAATTACAAACTGTTTGGTCAATGGCTCAGGTGTATTGCTAGCTAACTCTTACATCTTAAATTAACCCATTTCTATTCATCTATATTTCACCACATGGCTGTGGCATTACTGGTCTGCTGGCATCTTGCTTCTTGGGCGGCTGGATGGCATCTGCCTGACTCTGCCATTCTTCTCCCTTTCTCTCTGAAATTTCTGCCTCTCTCTCACCCTACCTTACCATAGGCCAAAACAGCTTTATTTTTAATCAGGGCGAGCAACATATATTCACAGCATACAGAAAGACCATCTCACAGCAAATACATTTTGTTGTCAGAGAAAATCTGTTGTTCTTAAATTGGACCTTAATGGTCTATGCTTAAGGAGGTTTCACAATATCCTTGCTAACTAGTAATGGGAATTTTAAAAGTTCAACATAAGAAAAGGGAAGTTCACAACAAGTTTGAGTTTGGATGTAATATCCTGATTCTCCTTGTGGATTTGATCCCATGTCTGGGATAGGGCAGTTTTTAGGGAACAGATTAAATAGTCTGTCCCTAAAGAATAGGTGATTCAAATTTCACAGACCTACTTTTCTAGTTCTCGCAGAACTTGTAATATTATTAAATATTAGAGAATCTGTTGCATGAATCCTAAATAGTCTTATAATAAAAACCTTGAGCCAAACATCAGGGAGAAACCTTAAAGATCAGAGAAACAGGGAAAGCCAAGCTACCACCTCTTACCTCACCAACTCCTCAGCCTGACAGAGCCTCTGTAAGAGAGCGAATTCCTGTCTCCTCCCTCCTTATATTCCTTTCTCTGCCCAGCAGTATCACTTCCCATCTCAACCTTCCTGGTGCTAAGATTAAAGATGTGTGCCACCACTGCCTGACCTCTGTGGTTTACTCTGTGTCTGGCTTTGTCCTTTGATCCTCAGGCAAGTTTTATTTCTTAGACTACAAACATATCACCATAAGAATCCATGAAAAAAATAGATCATTATGTGGGTAAATTAGAAATGAGTTCTATGGGCCATAGAGTATCATTCATCCATAAAACTTGTCAAATTCTTTCATCTGCAGAAAAAAAATGAATAGCACAGGAGATAATCCGCACATGGAGAGAAAAATATTGCATAATATCCTCTGTATATGAATATAAATATGAAGAATGGTCATGACAAGGGCTGGAGGGGGGATAAAAGGGGGAAAATAGAGAGAAGGTTACATACAGTATACCAAAAAAAAAAAAAGCAAGAAATATTCCCTAGTGTTCCACAAGTTGGATGACTATGGCCAAGCTCAAGGATTTGACAAGTTTTTCATATAAATGTTAAAATATTAGACTTAATAAGAGTCATAGGAATTTTATATTATTAAAATAAGGCACAATGAAATAAAAATGACAGAAATTCCATTGAACTTACTATTGTACATTCAGAGGAAGCTGTTATCCCATCCTTGGTAGTTAAATCTTGTTGCGTGGATCCCTGTCTGTCTTGCCATACACCTAGTTAAAAAGAAAAGGCTTCAGAATTTTTCTGTTTCCAGAAGGAAATGGGAGATTAAAAAATAGAAGCTTAATATAAATGAATAAATTCACAAATTATTAAGCTATCTTCATTTCTGTCTAGGCAAAAGAAAATATGAATTTAAATGAACCATTTCTCCTCTAGCAAAACCCACAGGTTAGTTTTTCACAATACAAAACAACCAGTCACAGTTGGATACTTTGAAGAGTCCTTCTGAGAAAACCCAAATTTATCCTTAGAGTGGGGAACCTGAAGAAATTTGAGATCGAATCAACTTATTAGGCAGATCATCATGGTATTCCTTCCCATTAAGCAGATATCACATGTCTATGCAGAAAACAAACACTACAGACTGAAAGTCAGCAAGTCACCTGTAAGGTTTTCTTTTTCTCTGTATTTTATCTGAGTTAGCTGAGTGAGTCCAATAAAACCTTTCAGGCAATCATTCCTGAATTATTATATGCTACTGACTGCACCCTGGAGACACATACACTGGCAGAAATACAGGTGGCTATGGAGCACTTCACTTAATTGGACCAATGTTATGAGCTCACATTAAGCTTTTGGATGACAGTGCTTGTTTTGGCAATTCAGAAAGCCTAAGATTTTCAGTATCAGGTAAGTAAATAACTGTCTGTATCACATTGCTCATGTTATTTAGGATGGCTTCAGGCAAAATGTGCATTAAAAGTCTATCTCAGCCCATCTCACCTTTCCAACTATCAGACTCTTCATAAAAAGACATGATTTGATCTGTTAACAATCCTGTCAGACTGAAAATCAGTATATTGCTGGTTCAGGTATATTGTTAACCTTAATTGCAGCTATAAAATAAAAATCTGTTCTGTTTAAAAGGCTCAGACTTGAGAACATGGGCTCACAGTCAGCTGGCATGAGTGGCTTTCAACATTCTTTTCCTCTGTGTCTGTCCTGTTTCCTTCCAGCAAACAAGAGGAAAGCATCCATGTGCAATAGCAAAGAAGGAAAGTGACAGAATGTTCTTAAAGTAAGAGAGAGAGAGAGAAGTCGAAGGAGAAGATTGTAACCAGGTATTCAGAGTGATTAGTACCTAGAGAGTTGGTTACCAATGCAACTCCAGTTCTTGTTTACTCAGTTTTCATTTAAGGAATATCACTACCAATTCTTAATATCTGTGCTTTTTTTCTGAGATAATCTATTAACACTACTTTAGCTAGAGAAGAAATAGTATGTAAGGTAAATATGTTTCTCACATTCTTTGCTTATTTTTTTATTACAAATAATCAAAAATATATGTAAAAATAGTTTTTGTGAAAAAGAAATTAATATACTTATGTCTTCTGGAAATTATATGAAGATATAAAAGATTTATATGCGTTATATTGTGATTTAATATTCAGCAAACTTAAAATATAATCTAAACAATGAGATCAATTGTGACTGTCTTTGACTACCAAATATTAAAGCACCTAAAGTAATTCAAATTTTATTTCTGACTAAGGGAATGGGCACATAAAAGACTTTCACTTTTCAAACCTTTCTATAACCTGAGAGATGAAGTAAAGCATAATCAAGATGAACAAACTTTTTTTTTGTTTAGTTTTTCTTTGGTAATATATCTTGACACCTGTAATGACTTCTCCTCATTCCCCAAGGCTGTTATTTGCCTTCCAAGGAATTGTCTTTAGAATATCACACAGCTGCAGAACACCCAGGAGGTTCTCTTAAAATGATGTATTCTTGTTAGCTCCTCTGGTTTCTGATCTCTCAGATGAAAGTGAAATAGGCCTGTTTAATATTTTAATCCATTGGTGAGAATATTATTTGATTTACAGCAGTTGTCTGTGAGTATCCAATAAACATTAGTGATATTTTTCAGTTTTACATCTAATCAAGTGTGATACCTGAAGATAAGAGCTGAAATGAAGAGAGGTCACTCTCACTACTGCTTATGGGACATAATGCTATCATTCTGTTTAAAATATCAAAGAATACAAGGCTTTTCCAGTAATTAAAACCTGATTTGGGTTTTATAAAAAAAGAATTAATGTCATGGAGACCTATAGGATAAGAGTTAGATGATTACACTTGTGCGAGACAAGTTTCAGAGAGTTCATAGAGTAGAGCTTTGCTCTTAATACAATGTAATCTAGAAGTGTATATTTTTATGACTGATGTATTTTTGATAGGCATGTAGAGGGAAGCCTTAATCTATATTTCCATTATTAATCAGATCAAAAGGAATAACTGATTATTTTATCATGTATATATTGACCATTTGTTTTTTTATCTTTTTAATCAAACTCTAAAAACGAATTTTCTTTGTCTTGCCTCAGTATCAACAGTCTGATAATCTGCAAAATTTAGAGTTGCTTTTACCAATATGAGTGATAAGTTGTGTACTTGAGTTGGGAAACTCCTCAGTGGTGTATGATACCCCCTTGCTTAACTATTAAATGCCAACACTCCCAAGTGGGGAGCACTTCTTCCATCCACGCTGAAATTGTGACTGGCCCAGTAATGTACAGGGTCTCTTTCAATAACTGCAGCTGAATTGTTCATGAATATGATAGATTACACTCTTATATATCTCAGTACTTTCTGGATCTCAGTTCTTTGTACCTCCTGTTTTATATTGTTACCTGAGCTTTGGAGTGGGGCACTTGTTATGAAGAAAAATTTCTGTGGAAGTGGAGGGAGATGAGACAGAGGAAATAGAAGTGAAAATGACTTAAATTCATTATACACAAATGTGACGATTCAAAGTTTTAAGAAAAGACAATGTTGAAAACAGAGAAATGGAAATGAATACAGAGACGAATATTGAATTCATTAACTTATAAATTATTATGAGAAAAAAATTGGGAAAAGAGATAATAATTATCACCCCATTCAGTAGGAAACACATCATATTGTACTGAAATAGAAATAATCGTATAGCCTAATACCCAAACTCTTGTGGTGTGGCTACCATTCAATTTCTCCAAAAAATTTTCTTTAAAAATAATCCTAAGATTTTTAAAACAAATCTTATTTCACAAAATCCAATCTGTTTACATCACAGCCCCCTAATAACCCCAAGAATACACACTGTGCAGTTATATTCATTGAAGCAGAGCAATCAAGTTAAAGTAATATAACCAGTTTTTTTCAGTATATTTAAATAATTTCTGAATAGAAATTACCTCATATTTAAAGTGTATTATGTCCCCATACAGGTACTCGATATGGGTTTTGAGCTTATTATATGCTGCAAGATGGTATTTTGGGGTTTAAAACCTGTGACCATTATCTCATAGGACCAGGAGATTAACTACTCTCATGGTTCTAAGTGAACATAGTATTAAAGTTATTACCTTGGTAACCATTGATTAGTACATTTCTCAATGCTCATCACAGAACTCCTTTTTTTTTGCCATAGATTATGATTACTATAGAAACCCCCAACTGTCTGATGTACAAAGACTAGGAGACTATGGTGTTCTAAGTGAAGCATCCCAGACACACTCCTTACCCCGTGGATCACACACCAGGGCAGAAGAGGAACAGAAGGATTGTAAGAGTCAGAGGTAGTGGATGACTAGAGCAAAACAGCAATTGAGGAATTTGATAGGATCATTGTACACATGATTTCACAGTGGTTGTCATTGCACACATGATTTCACAGTGGTTGTCATTGTACACATGATTTCACAGTGGTTGTCATTGTACACATGATTTCACAGTGGTTGTCATTGCACACATGATTTCACAGTGGTTGTCACTACATATATACAAGACATCTACTAGGTAAGGACAGCGAGAATCCCAGCATGCATAGAGGGGTACTCATGGAATCTTACTCTTAATTGAAGAGATATTGGCAACTAATAGCTGTCTGGGTAGGTAGAATCAGTATTTTCTCAGAGAAGCCACTCTTCAAAAAATATAAATGATGCAGTGGATAGTCCCATACCCTGTAAAGACAGGCAACATTATTTGGACTCAATCAAAATAAAAGAGCACATGAAGTTGTGCAGAAAAAGTGGAGTGATAAGGGAGGAGTATGAGGGGAGGGGATGGGATTTGAGTTGGTCAAAACATATTATATATATTAAAATATAAGAAATTTCAATCTTTAAAAAGTAGATATCATGATGACACCATTTCAGGCAGTTTAATTGTCTTTCTTTTTTCTTTTTTTGTTATCTTCCTTTGTTCACCTTTATAGTTTTTAAGGCTTTATCTCTATTTATTTGTCCTAATTTAAACACATTCATATGCATATTACAAACTAGAAAAAGAATATGAGATTTACTGAGTTTGTATCACTTCATCTAATATATGTTTCAGAGTCATTCACTTTTTTGAAAATTTTATCTCATTATTTTTTATCAATGATTAAAATCCTATGGATATGTACCATATTATCATATTACATTCTCCTATTGATTGACATCAAGGTGGTTCCAAATCACTGATTTTCTGAATAAAGATCAATACAAATGCATGTATAAATATCTCTTTATGAGGGTGTGAGTTTTTTGAGTCTATGGTGATTCTATTTTCATTTTTTTAAAATTTTGATATTAAAAAAAATTACTATTTTTCTTCATTTCTTTACTTCCTTCTAAGCCTTCCCATATACTCAACCTTGCTCTCTTTCAGCAACATGGCCTCTGTTTCATTCAGTTTTAACATGCACATCTGTGTATCTCTAGCTATGTATCTATGTATCTATATCTATATCTATACCTATACCTATATCTATATATTAGAAAATGTCTTATCATTTGGCAGTGAAAATTTATTAAATTTTTCCTCCATTTTCATCAGCATTTGCTGTTGGTTTTCTTTCTTTTTTTTTCTTTTTTTTTCTTTTTTGATTTTTGGAGACAGGATTTCTCTGTGTAGCTTTGCGCCTTTCTTAGAACTCACTCTGAAGCCCAGGCTGGCCTCAAACTCAGAAAGATTCGCCTGGCTCTGCCTCATGAGTGTTGGGATTAAAGGCATGTGCTACCACCACCCGGCTGCTGTTGGTTTTCTTGATGATAATCATTCTGATTAAAGTGTGTTCATACCTCAAAATAATTGTATTTGCATTTTATGGGTAGCTATCAATCAATATGGAAATGACAGTCAGGAAACCACACAATCTCATGAAAAATATTAAGTATATATTGCAGAGTAGAGGACATCACACTGGTGATTTAACTTTCCTCAGTGTTGAATTGAACATGCTGTATCTTTTATCATCTATACTGATTTTTGAAATGTTTTCTGTAATTATTATGCTAACTCAAACCTATAAAGTCAATTTCTATTGCATTCATTGTAACTATATTCAATGTATTGATCACTTTGGAACAACACATTAGAACACATTATCTTAATGATAAACACTTTATTGAAATTTTGTATAGTCAATAAAATTTCTCACCCACCTCTAGTTTTAAATAGGGGGTATTTTTATCATGAAACTGTGTTGTTTTTGAAATTTTCAAGAGACATTTTCTTCCCACTGACTCAATAAAGGTTCTTATATACTCAAAGCAAAAATCCTAGAGTAGGTTGAAAGAGGAAATATGCAAATGTCTTATGTTGGATGCCTCAATAATTCCTTCAGTAAATTATAAATCAATGAGGCAGAAAATCAGTAAGAGTATATCTGATTTGAATAACTATCAATCAAAGTGATGCAAGTGAAAATTTTAGGGTAATCCTTCTGAAACCAGATAAACACACATTCTTTTGTAGCTCTCTTAAGGAACATTCACTACAATGCTCCACATTCTGGGTCATAAAACATACATTAAAATTTTATTAGGATAGAAGTTCTACAGAATATATTTCTAGATGGAATTAAAATATAACTGCAGAACAAAGATGTAGAAAAGTCCAAAAAAACTTGCAGACTAACTAAGATAATTTTAAGTCTGATATGCATCAAAGATGTCAAGAGAAATTTTTTAAAAATTTGAATGAAATAAAAAGATAACAAATTAGTAGAATATATGATAATCATTTAGAATAAAATTTGTAGAAAGTTGTATTTACCATAAAATAAGAGCATAATGTCAATAGCTATAGTCTAAAGAAATAACCTCTAATTTCTAAAATTAATTACCTAAGGAAAATGCTTATCACCTACCATACTCATATATGTGTCATGAGATGATAAAAATGGGTATTTGCTATATGGAATCTCCTTCTTTATTTGTACATTTCAACTCTTTCTAAAATAAAGGGTATATATTTTTAAATTAACAATCACAAGCAATCTTACAATTTGGAAGAATTTCATAGATATGAACAACTTGATATCATGCTTTCTCCTAAAGTACTAGATGTCTGGGGGAGCTAGTTCTCATGTCTAAAGGAATGGAATTCCCTGAAGCTGAGTATCCACACTGTTTGCTATTATCCTTGAGATCTTTGTGTTGACATGTCTACCGGACAGAAGACTCACCATTTAGAGCATGTTTTGCACATGGGAGGTGACAACACCTCAGGAAGAAATATTACAAACATATTTTCACCCCAGACTCATCATTCATGTCTTCTGATACCTGGTTAGCAAAAGCCATTGATTTTTGAGAAACCAATATATTTTTTGGAGACTATGCCTCTTGTTTCTATGGGAAACACTGACTTCTCATTAAAAGGATTTTTAGATATAACTTTTCTATATAACAGTGGTAAAGTCCTAGGAGAAATAATCTAAACTATTATGGAATAAATATCCAGGCTTCTCTTATACAGATGGTTTTGTAAGTTAGGTCATTTAAAACATGACTCTTTGTAGACATTCTGATAGCTTCTAGAGAAGCACACTTTGCCTACATTTGCCTACATATTGTGTGACCTGTGTGTAATGGAAATACTTCTTTTCTTTACATTTTTGGGTATCTAATAAAGTTTTTCACTTAACAGCTTGAAAAAAATCTCTTTCCAGTATTGTTTATATTTAACTGATAATTTTAATATTAAACTAAACTGAAGATTTTATTATTCTACATAATCCTATGGAAGTGATAAATTTCTAGATAATGTCCAGTTTCTTTAAGAGACGGATAATAAAGAAAGGGTAATAATGTTACTTTACTGTTTTTTACAGATTTTACACATTTTACTATCTCTAGTATTCATTAAAAAGCAACAAATTCTAGTTTATTAAAAATCTGCTATACAATATTAAAATTATAGACAATTTACATTTTCTACAATTCAGATTTTACAAAGCCGTGTATATCAGGTATATAGAGCAACTTAAATATAAGCATTTATTTTATTTTATTTTATTTGAATAGGAGCCTTGATTTTACTTGGATGTACCTATTTCACACAGGGATGCATGTGTCAGAAAGTTTTCTTGGAGAGCTCTAATTATTTTTTCTTAAGTTAAATTTGCACCAACTAAAACATTTCTATTAGTGGCTAATATGGTCAAGTGTAATATCATTAAATGCTTCAGAAGTAGATTTACTAGAATGGGAATTAATATGTCTCCACAATCTTCAGCTGTCTTTTTTTGTGGAGGGGGAGAAAGGCTGTTAATTTGATTAGATAAACTAACACAGTGTTTATGATTTTCTTTAGGGATATTAGTTCCCCTTCATTTATACGACATTAGCAAATTAAAGCAATTATCAGCACAGAAATCACAGAAATGCTATTTACTTTTGAGGAACTCTCTTAATGCTTTCATTGAAATTAATTGACTTGTATACCACTAGCTTACCCTAAACCCTCTCTGGAGATTGTTTCTGTTTCCTGTTAAGTTACATGAATACATTGTGTTTAATGGGTACCTTTTCTTGTGTATTTCTAATGTATTATTTATTTTTTCCCCAAGCTTTGTATCATAAGTGCTGTGCTTTCTTGCTGATAATAAGAAAGCAGGTATTTTTGAACTTGCTTGCTAAAATAAAAGTGTATTTGTAGAAGGATTTTCTTTGGGCCTCCAGCTCACAAGAAACAAAACAGAGATTTACCATTAATTACAAAAACTCAACCATAGTTTAGGCTAGTTCCTAACTACCTTTTGTAAATTAAATTAACCCATATTTTAAATCTATATTTTTTTATGTGGCTCATTTACCTTTACTCTGTACCTCCCATCCTGTTTCCTCTCCTTCTGACTGCTGACTCTGTCTTTCTTCTTCACTGAGACCTCTGTGTCCCCAAAAGTCCCACCTAACTTCTTCCTGCTTAGCTATTGGCCATTCAGCTCTTTCATAAATCAATCACAGACACATCTTCACACAGTATAATGGAATGTTCTGCAATGTTTCCCCCTTTTCATCTAAATAAAAAGGAAAGGTTTTAATGCCAACATAATAAAACTATAAACAATAAGAACAATAATCTGGTAAAAATTACATTTACAATATTCATTCCTTTTGTATTTGGCAAATTCAAAGAAAATACTCCGCTATCTATCCTCTCTTGATGAGTCCAAAGTCTTGTACCTAATTTACTTTCTATCATGACTAAGGGAAAGAGTAACTATAACTGTCTAGTTTTCAACCCCATCAAAGACTGGAGAAGGATATAATATTTGAGTAAACAGGAAATGTAGAGCAAACAACTTCTAAAACTATGAGAAATGAATGCCTAAACAGTCACCCGAGCTTCCTCTCTAATACTGAGGCATTCATCTTCAGCCTACAAGCTTAGAATATCTGACAGCCTTTTCTGTGAAGCAGGAATTTTGAAGGACTGTCCTAACCTGTCTTGGCAAATTTCAGCAGTCATTTTCTTTGGTGTCCTACTTGTCCAGCTTAGATAGCGTACTATCAGCAGTGGAGGCAAGGGCAGTTTCTATCCCAAATGGCTATCTTTTGCCACAAAGAAAGTAAACTCAATCTGGAGGATTTTTTATGCCTATCATCCTTTATTGAAGTAAATTGGTGCTTCCAGGAGAAGTTATGAAAAGCCTTATGTTATTAAATCATTTTAAAACCCACATTGCATATGTCTTTGAAGTGTTTGAAGATCCCTATCTATCTAAAATATATCTCTGTATATCTTTGAAAACATACCTAACATGACTATAATTTTGATTGTTATGGATAATCAACTGCTAACCTTTCTTTCTTTATTATATGAAATAACTTTTAAGGACTAAAACTCTCTCTATTTTTTTTTTTTGAGACAAGGTTTCTCTGTGTAGCTTTGCACCTTTCCTGGAACTCACTTGGTAGCCCAGGCTGGCCTCAAACTCACAGAGGTCCACCTGGCTCTGCATCCCAGTGCTGGGATTAAAGGCATGCACCACCACTGCCTGGCAACTCTACATTTTTAAATGAGCTGCATGTGCACAATACCTTAAACCAGAATAGAAACATACACATAGGATAACAAAAATAACCTTAAATTTGTATCAATATAAAAATTTCTATACCAATGTAAAATGTTTGAGACTAGTTGTTGTTTAAAAGTAGACTCAACAGTTGACCCTTGTATCACATTGTTTGTATACTATATCCTTATTTTTCCCTTCAGAAAGAGATCCCTGACTCTAACCTCCTTTGTTCAGCTTTTTTCCTGACCATAACAAATAGCAACTTGTAACCAACCCCCCTAAATGATGACAAACATACACAATCTACTGAATAACCTACCCACCTCACCTCTTGAGAATGTGGACATTGTGTTCTCTAGACTGCTTATTGTTGTCTTAGAATGATGACATCACTGGTTAACTGAGAAAATTTTGGTAATGGTCAAATCCTAGGAGTGCTAACTGGAACATTTTTTTAGTCCAGTCTATGTGCAATAGGAGAGCACAAGGCTTATCAGCAGTCCTGGATAGAATAGTCTGTGAGGCTGGACCATCTTAATCATCAGCCTTGAAGTTGTTCTGGATTCAGAACTCTGAGAAACTGCAGCACAGGCATTCTTGGAGGCTGGATTCCCTGGGCCACCTGTTTTTATTTGTCTCTGGCCCCCTTGTTCTAAAAACACATGCACTTTCAAAGGTAATATACAAGTCTGCATTAACACTTTGTGTTGTACACAAGCTAGCCAAAGATGATTTTTTTGTTTTATGTTTGAACATATAACATATACGTAACCTGTCTTGTAGTTTTCTAAGTTTATTTCTTTGTGTCTGTAGTTAAAATTTTCAGGGGTCTCCCTGATCTTTAGTAATTTTTAAGGAATACATAACTTTTCATTTTTACTGGAAAGAAAAGCACAACCCCTCCCCCAATGCAACACATTTCCCATCTTCTGTTCTGAAGCCAAGACATTCCTAAAGTATATTGGCTGGTTTAATTCAGGAGTCCCTTCCACAATCCAATGTCTCTCAGCAGCTGCTGTTCACTCATCAGCATTCAAAAAATTCAAATTCAACAAAGCAATATATAGGATCCAGACTATTCATGCTTTTTTCACCTTTAGGTGGTTTTTCCATTTTATGCTATTTTTTTGCTCTCTTTAAAGACTTTATCTTATTATTTATGAACTATTTTTCATGAATGTCTATCCCCATTTTCTTTCCCTTTTAAGCCTATGTGTAATTTTTAAACACACTGTAATCTGTTTCAATTTTTCCCCAAATCTGGATCTGTGTTTACTGAGCACCTGAAGCATTCTCTAACTATATGAGACAGATCTTAAACAGCTGTCAGCCTTACCTTTGTATTCCACCAATCACCTGTCCACCTGATAGACTACAGGACTAGGAAGATACATCTGGCTCCTTGTCAGAAAGTTTTCTTAGTTTTCTCAGGCCCTATATTTGGATATTTAAACTCCACATTGGGTGCCAGCTATTACTGCCAGATATTCCAGTTACCTAATTTGTTCTAGTATAATAAAAACTAGGAAGTCAGAAATTGAGATAAAGACCTGAAAAAATCCAAGGAAATCAGAGCAGTTGGCTTACACTCTATCCATAGCTTCAGAAAATTTCAGAACTCCTCTTCCTTACTTTTTGTCCCCTCTAATCACCTCTTAATCCTCCAATAACTTTATGGCTAATCCAGGTCAACCAATCTCTGACTCTCCCCTTTGATTCAAGGTTGGAGTCATTGGCAAAGTGGATTGGCTATTCAGACAATTTTCCTGCAACATGTATTATTTCCTTTCACTCTAACATTGTACAAATTCATAAATAAAAATTTAATAAAGATTATCAGTGAAATCATTTCTCAATATAAAATAGTATTGCTCATTTGCATTTATTTATAAAGCTTTACAGAAATGTGATAATGATGATAATTTAGTTCATATTAGTTTATTTATTTTAGTTATTAATGTGTTGCCTTCTAAAACTCCATAGTTTAATATTTTTTCAGGAAATCAGAAACTGGAGAATATTGTTTATACTAAAAATACCTACTATGTTGCTTATCGAGAAATAAACTTGTTTTATTCCCTCAAGGAATATAATATATTTTCAATATAAATAATTTAGGTTTAAATGTATTTGGGGAATACTAAAGTAATCTCTAATAAGTCAAATTTCATACTATATATAATAATGCTTTCCAGACCAAAGTTATTTTTAGATGATTGAGAATCAAATACATGTATTTCCATGAATTATCTCAAATGTATATGCTTATAAGTTCAACACATTTACTTCTTCTGTGATTGAGTTGAGTTGGATTGCATTGGGGTTGTTTAATGATTCTATAGTATCTATTGCAATTGAAATGCATTTTAATTTAATCACTTCACTTCTCATATAATTATCTTACACTAAATTGCTAATTTAGAACATTGTGTTCAATACTTTTGCTTATTGAAATCTAATGGGAAAATTCTTTTTTTATTTAAAAGTTCTGAGGTTCTAATTTATGTGTCAAGACACAATTCCCATGAGTTGCAGTCTAGAAATGTCGTAAGTAAAATATATGTGAAATTCCATGTAACAGCTGATCTCACCAGCAACAGCATTAAGAGATCACATGGGAAGGAAAAATGGGAGTGAGGAGAGCCATGGCTGAGCAACATATAGTCATTATCCCAGTTTGGGAATGACAGTCATCATTAGGTTTTAGTATTTATTTTTACTCTGAAGCTGATTATAATAAAGCACTTCACTCCACCCACCAGATAATTTAGGTCATTACATTTAGTCGAGATAGCTTTTGAGAACATTCATGGTCTTATTCTATTTTCCAAAACATTAAATCTCTCATGATAAATATATGTGTACAACTGTATTTTAAATCTCTTAAAAGGAAAGCTATAACATTTTAGTCAAACCACCTGCTAGCTTAAGAACAGGGATGTGTTTATCACTGAAAATATTTTTCCTGCTTGGCTTCTTGATGAAGAAAGGGAGGAGGAATTGTGTGAGCCAGCAGGGTCGAGGTCACAGACTCTGCAACAACAGCTAGGAAACCTGCATGGGACTGAACTAGGCCCTTTGCATGTGTATGACAGTTTTTTAGCTTGATTTGTTCTTGGCGATCCTAGTAGTGGGATCAGGACCTGTCCCTGGCACTTGAGCGGCTTTTGGGAAACTATTCCCCGTACTTGGTTTCCTTGCCTGGCCTTGATGCAGGGGGAGGAACTTGGTCCAGCTCCAACTAAATGCTTTCCTTTGTAAGGGTTGCTGTGGTCATAATGTATCTTCAGAGCAATAAAACCCTAACTAAGACAAACATAAATATTTAGAAGGGAATTTGAAGACTTGACCATTAAGTAAAAGGATGTCAATATGTTCTCCTGTAGGGCCCATGCCTTCTCTGTGATGGATTGAAACATGGTTATAGTGGCAACTGTGAATTTCCTCCTGTGAATCAGGCCTCAAGGCCAATTAATAGAGCAGCAGGTTACCTCCATAAACACTCTTGCAACTGTTGCACAAGTTGGCACATCTTGAATGGCAGGTCATTACTGTAGCATATTGTGTCCAACACAATTTACATACAAATGAGTTTAAAGGAAATTGTGTGTAATGAATGTGTCCTCATTAATTCATAAAATGAAATATAAGGACAATGTCAAGAAAATGGATTATATCATGTATTTTTAAGTCATAAAACCAGATCCTTGTCAGGAAAATTAGTCCATATATAAGAGGCCCACAGAAATCCACAAAGATACCCACACAACAGACTGCTGGCAATGGTCGAGAGACAGCCCGAACTGACCTACTCTGGTGATGGGATGGCCAAACACCCTAAATGTTGTGCTAGAAACCTCATCCAACTACTGAGGGATCTGGATGCAGAGATCCATGACTAGGCCCCGGGTGGATCTCTGGGAGTCCAATTAGCGAGAATGAGGATGGTTTATATGAGCGAGAATTGTTGAGACCAAGGTTGGATAAAGCACAGGGACAAATAGCCAAATGAATGGAAACACATGAACTATGAACCAATGGCTGAGGGGTCCCCACTGGATCAGGCCCTCTGAATGGGTGAGACAGTTGATTGGCTTGATCTGTTTGGGAGGCATCCAGGCAGTGGGACCAGATCTTGTGCTCATTGCATGAGTTGGCTGTTTGAAACCTGGGGCCTATGCAGGATTGTTTGGCTCGGCCTGGGAGGAGGGGACTAGACCTACCTGGACTGAGTCTACCAGGTTGACCTCAGTCTGTGGGGAAGGCTTTGCCCTGGAGGAGATGGGAATGGGGGGGGGGTTGGGGGGAAGGTGAGGGGGACGGGAGGGGGGAGAACAAGGGAATCCGTGGCTGATATGTAGAACTGAATTGTATTGCAAAATAAATTAAAAAAAAAAAAAGAATGCATCGTAAGTGTATTTCTTCCATTTATACCATTAGATGACTTTACAATGCTTAGTCTCTTGTGCCAAAGAGTGTCATTTTCAAAGCTCAGTATTGTTGGACATTTCTGTCAGATTTTTGGGCTTCAGAGCCTTGAGATATACATGTCTGCAATTTTTGCCCATCAATCTATGGAAGTTTGTTTTATAAGTCTGAGATAAATCAGATATCAAGAGAAGAATACAGAAAACGGACAGAATAAGAAAGAAAATCATGCAGAGAGAATAGAGCCTTAGCTCAATGTGCATGCATGCATTTAACTCAAAGTGAGAGTAAAATGAACAATTTTACTATTTTGCTTAACTAACTTTGATTTGTAAAATTTTTTCAGGATGATGTCATTGAGATAAAGATTTATTTTTTTCAGTAAATTCATTACTTTCTTTTTAAAATTCTATTTTTAAAAGGTATAATTAAAATTTATTAAATGTTTTGATATCATAGACAAATATGTTGCATTAATTTATTTTGAGTTAACTATCATACTAAGATATTTATGTCTGTCTTACAAATAATTTTAACTACAATGATTGTTTCAAATGCCTAGGATGATCTGGTTTTGTCATTAATTTTCATTTTCTTAGAATAAGCTGTAAATATTTTGAATATCACAACCATATTTTACTTTTATTTTTATAGTCTGCTAATGTAAAATGAAATAGCATGATAAAAGAAAATGCTGCTCAAATATGTACAAATTCTTAGCACAGTTTTTTCAGCTTTATATTAGATCTGAAAAAGAACTGTAAACATTTAATAATTCTCATTTTGTTAGATATATTCAGTGTTTAAAAATCATGTACATAGACTCACTCTTCCACTAACAAAAGCAAATTGAAATATTTATTTTAATATACAAAATATGACAATTTTAATTATTGTCGATGTAAGTACACAATCATGTTTATACCATGATCCTTAAAAAAGTACTGTCTAAATATACTGATGTAGAATTAACTATAATAAAAGGAATTATAAGGACTTATATTAAATAGCATTTAATATTTAATGAAATTATATTTAAAAATGAACACAATATGGATTATAAACATTAAATGTGCAATGTTAATGTATATTACCTTATATTTTATTGCTTAAAATACTTCCTGTTCTTTTTTCTCTGAAGATAATTTAGCAAAATTGAAGCAAAAGTAAGATTATATGGATATTTACACTTAGATTATTAGCAAATGTTTTCTTGAATGACAAGGGAAACTTCTAAGTAGTACCTTTGCATTTTGTCACTGATAACCATTCAAATGACCATATTTATTGACAACAAGTGAAGTAATATTCAGTTTTGTATTTGTTTTATTTTTAATTTAATGTTCCTTTTTCTATTTAGACAGACCAAGAACAATTTCAGTTAGTCCTTTAAAACAGAACACACAAAGATAAATATGTTAGTATATGCTATATTCAATCAATACACAAGACTATTTCAATAACGTATTTTAAATGTTTGTTTGAAACATGTCAGAGAAGGTAAAGTAAATCTGTAGGAGATCCACTGTCTGTATAGTATTTGAATGTGATCTTCCCCATAACTTATTCAATGGATTATTGAATATGAGTGGTTTCAGTACTTGTGTTGATTTTTATTTCTTTATATATCTGATAAATTATATAGAGTAGAAGATTGTGGAAATGCCCACATCTACCATTCTTCTCTGCTGCATCAACACTGCTTAGACTCTATTTGAAATATTCAGTGTTTATTGGAAACAGTGAGTAAACATCATTCTATGACAATGACTATAAGCACTTAATGGTATTTAAGTTGGTATTAATGCTCAGACAGTTCACAAGGACATCAAAATAGCATATATCAGATTAAAAGGACCTGTGAGGATTCTGAAATTTGTCACATTTTGTGACTTCATACTGACTAGTACTTTGACTGCTATACTTCTGCTTTGAATCTTGAAGTCTATTTTATTAAAGTTTGTGGGAATAACATAGTGCAAATTAAGCCAAAATCCCATCAGCTGCCGGGAGGAGATGTAAAACTATTAGACATGACTTTACATGAACAGACTATGAAGAAAGAAAGAAGGAATCCTAGGACAAGAGTTAGGCTAGTGAGTTAAAAGAACACTGTGCCTATTACAGACTATAATTTGAAAGCAAGTGTTATCATGGAAATCAAAGTTGCTGTACTTTATTTAAGCTACTATAATGTGTATTTAAGATCAAACCCATCAATACCTGCTGTGGATATTGCTCTGTATAAATAAAATGCTGATTGGCCAGTAGCCAGGCAGGAAGAGAAGTGAACTGTGGGAAGAGGAAGGCTGAGTCAGGAGACGCCAGCCCACTGTCCAGGGAGCAGCATGTAACAGGCACACAGGTAAAGCCATGGAACATGTGGCAACATCTAGATTCACAGAAATGGGCTGAGTTTAAGTGTAAGAACTAGTTA
Organism: Peromyscus californicus insignis; assembly: GCF_007827085.1. NCBI lineage: Eukaryota > Metazoa > Chordata > Mammalia > Rodentia > Cricetidae > Peromyscus > Peromyscus californicus. Next base: position 16,900,913 of record NW_026294413.1, on the reverse strand, counting down.
GTGGTAGGCCTGAGCTAACGGCCAGGCAGTTTTAAATAATATTAACCTGTGTGTGTTTACTTGGGTCTGAGCCACTGCGCAAAGACTCAGGAACCGAGTGGACACAGAATAACTTCAGCTGCACATATCAATGTTATGAGTTCTGTTTGTCCTTAATTTATTTTTGTGACTGTACATAGTTTCTCAGCCACATAGAAATTTAGTATCACCATCAGGCAGATAAAGAGAAATTGTGCTAGAGATCCTAAAAGGACACTGAGTGAAATGGGAATGTCTCAAGTTAATTTCTGCAAGAAAGATTAATACATCTCAAAGAGATTTCTATAATAACCATATGCATTAGTGAACTCTTATGGAACTCAACCAAAGCATATTTTTTTTAATTTCCAAGAAGTTAACCAAGAGAAAAATGAGACATTAAATACTAAATATTTGCAATGGTTTTATGAGTGTGCCAAATATAGCAATGCCAGCTCTTTGTAAAAAAAAAAGGTAGTACCTAGATAACCTCCACTCACTATTGCTATATTCAATATGTATATACATATTAGTGTAATGATCTTTTAAATTTACATAATAATTATTGTATCAAACATAAACATAATTTAGATAGGAATGAAAGAATTCTTTGTATTTATGGTGTCATTTTCTCTTAATATATCATGATTAATTATTTCAAATATAAAGTAACCTGCTTTTCATTTGAGTGTCCCTTACATAAAACGTGACAGAAACTTAGACAATGGTCAGAGTGGGAATTAGTGCTTTTATTCCTATAAATACATTCAGATTACTTTTCAATTTTCCTTCATTTACAGTTGAATAAGTTTTTAGAACATTTGTAAATCAGTTTTAAGTAGAAATAAATTTTAACAATTATTATAAATATATAAGGACATTATTTAATCTCTCCTAATATATTTTAAAGTAATATCAAATGTTTTTATGGGCAAAAGTTTAAGTTTAGTTAAAACAAACAAAACAAATTCTTTTAAAGATTTTAAAAAATAGCCCTTTTTCATAGGAAACTATAATATGATGAGCTTTGTATTGTAATTGAGGCAAAATAGGCACACAGAGTGCTTGGGAAGTTATTAAGGGTTATTTCTAAGAGTTGTATTTTTTGAGATTAAAATTAAATTACATAATTTCTTCCATCCTAACCCACCCATGTACTATATTTTCCTGCTCACTTATAAATTCACGGCCTTTTTTTCATGTGCCCATGAGTAGAATAGGTGGATCATGTGATGGATCTATTATTAGCATTTCGATTTCTGCAGTAATTGTGCCACTATGCCCTCAAAAAAAAAAAAAAAAAAAAAAAAAGCAAAGGGTGCTATGGCATTTTCAAACACACTCTGCTCTTATCTGTCCTCCTTCTCCATGTACTTTGCTCACTACCCAAGGATTCTCTAAGTTAATGACTTTTAAACAATACTCTTGTCTTCTCGTCTGCTACCTATAGATACAATTGCGGATTCTTCAACACAGCATCTACATGGATCATGCTTTTATACTAAAGATAATGCTAGTTAATACAATAAAATGAATTTGGTTATGTGTTATTCAAAGTTCAGGAATAGAACGTCAGTTCCTACTCTAGCTGTATTGACAAAGTTACCACTTCAATGCCACTCTGTGTGCAAGCATCAAAACAAACTGAATTGAGCAATCAGCTTTTCACTTTTATCTTATACTAAAATACTGTCTATGTTATTGGTTTTGCAATGTAGTATTTGCACATATTTATTCATGAATTCCTCCAAAGATTTTTAGAGACTATTTTTAATCTTTCCTGAATGCTTTTCATCCTTCTTATTATACAAAGACAAACTCTTGTATGCTATATTACATGGAAATGTAAATGAAAAATCCTTGTTTATTTCTTAGAAGGAATCCAATGTGTATTATGCAACTAACATTAACATTTTACTGTAATTTTGAAGTAATAATGCAAGGATCAAATATTATTGAATTTATTGGATACACAGTGCAATACAACTATAGTTCAAATAGTAGAGAAATTAATAATAAAAATGTTTGATTCTCTTTGTCATTATTATTGTCAATTTAGTTAGAACCTGGTCATATATTTTGTCAAAAATTATCTGAAATGTTGTATTGAGGATGCTTTGAATAATATCTTACAAATAAATAATCTATTACCTAAAAAATTTTCCCTCAAAAATGAGATTTGGACTTTTCTAGTAAAATGAAAATCTAAATAAAACAAGGAATGTTACCTGTGCTGTATGTAAAATGATATCCCTACCTACGATCATCAGAATTATTCTTGTTTCTACAGAAAAATTCTGACCCTTAAACTTAAGCATCAACTCTGTTGATGCTGACCACATTGACCTCCATATCCACATTATCAAATTCTTATTCCTCCTTCTGTGTCCCCTCACCTTCTTCCTGTGGACTCTATCTCTCCCACAAAACTTTGATTTTTGGTTTGGTTTCTCTAGAAATCATTGACTAATACTCAGTTCTAGAACATTATATCTTTAAATGGAAGATAATTATCTAATATAATTTTAAGCATTTTCCTTTATATCATTACATTGTATTTTAGACAATATGAAGATGGTTAACTTTAATATAGTAATGGGTTATTCTCCCAAGAAATATATGTTAAACAGGTTATAATTTCAGAGAGCTAATGTTAACTAGATAGCTTTCCTTAGCACCCTATAGAAGTTTTAATGAACGTTCAAGAAGTTGGTAAATTCCAAATGGTTATTTAGAGTTTGAAACATGAAAGAAACAAGAAGGAACTTTTGCCTTCTTAACTTACAGCAAGTTCTCTCATAAAATATTGGCACCACAGCAAGAACGACAGCATAGTATTATCACTGTTATTTGTACAATTTCTCTAAATTTAAATATCATAAGGTGAATTTTCAAATGATGTTTCTAAAACTAATTCATTTCCTTTTTACTTCTAACAATTCAACACAAATGAAAACTTGTAGCAAAAGACATTAAGAAGAAATTTCCTTTAAAAGTATGTTTTACCTAAAGGTCATCATGAATAGTGAACTTAAATTAAAGGCAACAAATGAGAAGACCGCCTGATTACTCAGCCCTTTCTTCTGTACTAAATATGTGTCAATCAAAAACTCTCAATTTCAGTAGATTTGACTTGTTTAGTGACAGATAATACCCAGTCAGTGCTGACCTAAATTGTAAGGGTGTCTAGGCTTTGTTTATAATGTGTAGGCTTAGGAAGTTGTCAATATAACTGATTGGACCCCAAAGAGCCCCACATGAAGATAATAAACAATCTTCAATAGCATGTATCAAATTCCTTGGATTTCATCACAATCTTACAAAGAAACACTTAAAGAAATTGTGAAGTAATATTGTTAGTATGTTAAATCATGGGAAAAAAACCTCACTATTATTATTCAGAAGCATTAATAGTAGTGATAGTGTAGTAAATTTTCTGTGTATGTGTTACTACTATTTTTCCTTTATCTAGGAAAAAGGTTGTAACTAAAATCAATACTAAACAGACAGAAGAAATGAAATGTGATGCTCTTGGAAACCTTAGCAATTGTTCTGAAGAAAAAATGGCTAGCATGTGCAGTCATGTGTGATGAACTGAACCTATGCATTTTAACGACCGTCTGTCATAAAAGCTGACAGGACACTGAGTAGCTTGGTTTCACTGTCTTTGTATAGGCAATTATCTTTTCTACAGCTCAGTCACTTAGAGACTCTCCTGGATAGTTCTGTCTACTATTGAATTAAATGAAGGCAACAACAAAACAACATGCATGTCTTCTTCAAAATAGGAGGAAGCTATTACCTATTTCCCATCAAATTCCTTGCTTAATTTCTGAACTACGTCTGAAGGCATTCAGCATTATTTTCCCTATATTCATTTTAGAGCTCATTCTTATTGTTCATTATTACCATTTATGATACAGAGTCATCAGAGACATGATATTGAAAGCAGTGGTTCTTTGTGTCATTATTTGTATATAGTGTCATAGAGATACTCAGTGCAATGGACCGAGGACATTGCTAAGTTTTGTTCATACTGGAGAAGGAGTAGCACAAATGTGATTTGAATATAAGCATTAGAAAGTGATTTCTCTAATGGTAAACAACAAACACAGGCATAACATAGTCTTATGTAAGTTAACAATTTTGGAAAGAATAAACATTTAGAAATATTGGAATTTTGCATAACATTTGTGTTCATCAATCTGCCATGAGCAGATTGATAAAGGCAAGGTATTAAAGCACTACAATGTGAAGAAGCAAGAATATACTATGGGGTATCACAAGGCAGAACACACACATACAAAGAAGCCCAATCATCACTCAAAACATCAATCTCTTAAAAATATGGTCAAATTCAAAGAATGATAATTGAGGATATAAAGCATTGAAAATAAACATTCTTTCAGAATTCTGAGTGAAGGTATATTATTACACAAAGCAATCATAACCCAGAGGACACAATCCATATTCTACTTCATGTTGATTTAAAAATACTAAGAGAAAAAATTAACAAATATATAAAACAGATCCAATATAGAGAAAATTTTTCAACTGCATTCTGAGAAATAAAGACAAATATCTAATATTTAAAGTGAAAAAGAATGACATGAAATCTAGTGCTATTAGAACCAGAAAAAGATATGTGTGCACAGAAAATTGACTTAAAAGTAAAATAGAAAATATTAGAATGTTACTGAGAGTTAATGATCATTGACTTGGAGAAATTCTATGTTGCTTGGAGCTGATAACAGTCCTGGACCCTCCTGATAATGCAATATTGTCAATAAATTGAGTAAGTTGTCACTGCATTTCCTAGAATATGTTGTAGTCAACAAACAATCTAAGAACTTCATGACTTAGTAGCACAAAAGTTTATTTAACATGCACTGAGTCTTCTTTGTTGGCAGCATGTTCAGTTTATTATGGTTCTTCTCAGATTCCTACTGATCTTAGCTCCATTTAACATTTGCTTCCAAGTTCACCTTGGCAGAGGAAAGAAATGTGATAAATTATTTTTGAGTCTTGACAAATTCCAGTGAAACTGATGCATGATATGTCTGCTCACATTCCACTAAACAAGATGAGTTGTATTACTGTCTCACACCCTTTGCTCTTCGAGTAAATTCATATATATCAAAAAGAACCAGAGAGGATTTGGATTAGTTACAAATCACTTGGGACATGAACAATGAAAATGGGTGTTAAATATCTTCAAGTAGCTTAGTTTCAACATAAATATCCATTATTTGTAAATTATGAAAAAAAAGGGATAGACAGGAATGAACATAGTTCAGTGTGAGATCATGCATGAAGAATCCACTGTACATGTACATAGCCTCATGTGTGTCACAGAGGAAGCATTTTTTTTTGACAATTTACAGTTTTGGATAACAATGCCTGAATAAGTCCGCTTGAATTTTTGAAATAATTCCTTTGTAAATTTAAATCCCTTAATACGTTTATAATGGAGATGTGACTTGTATACTTTCCTCCTTTTCTTGTGGGATTCTATCAAGCAAGGGCAGTCAAGGGTGCTGAGTAGACATTGTGTGTGGAATGGAACACTTGTTCTGGCCTACACTGTCGGCTCCTACAGTGCTTAGCAACCACATTGTGTGGGATATCTGTACCATGAATTGTTAGAAGGTCTTATTAATAAAAACAAACCTGGACTCAGGTATTGGGGTGAATGCTTGAAGACCAGAGAAGCAGAACAAGCCACAGCTACCTCACCTTGCAGATTCCTTAGCTGATCATGTTTCCTCAGACTGGAAGCCTCTGAGTCCTCATCCAGAATGAATCTCAGCTGAACTGCTGCTAAATCCTAAAAGCTTAACCAGCTCTAGTTCCTGGTTTACATGCCTTATATACCTTTCTGCTGTCTGTCATCACTTCCTGGGATTAAAGGCATGAGTCACCATGCCTGGCTGTTCCAGTGTGGCTTTGAATTCACAGAGATCTGGATGGATTTCTGTCTTTGGAATGCTAGGATTAAAGGTGTGTGTGCCACCATTTTCTGGCCTCTGTATCTAGTGGCTGTTCTGTTCTCTGACCCTAGATAAATTTATTAGGGTGTACAATATTTTGGGGAACACAATATCACCATAGATGTCCCACAATATCAACTGTAGGTAGAGATTTCTATCCCGACTACCTGCTCCCAAATAATCAGTGGCTACTTCCCAGATAACTCACTCAAAGACTTAATATAAATCACAAATGCTCAACCAATAGTTCAGGCTTGTTACTAACTAGCTCTTACAACTTAAGCCATTTCTACTACTCTATGTGTTGTCCTGAGGCTCATGGCTTTTACCTCTATCCCATTTTTTCTTTTTTTTTTTTCTTTTTTTTTTTTATTAATTTATTTTGCAATACAATTCAGTTCTACATATCGGCCACGGATTCCCTTGTTCTCCCCCCTCCCGTCCCCCTCACCTTCCCCCCAACTCCCCCCCCATTCCCATCTCCTCCAGGGCAAAGCCTTCCCCACAGACTGAGATCAACCTGGTAGACTCAGTCCAGGTAGGTCCAGTCCCCTCCTCCCAGGCCGAGCCAAGCAATCTTGCATAGGCCCCAGGTTTCAAACAGCCAACTCATGCAATGAGCACAAGATCTGGTCCCACTGCCTGGGTGCCTCCCAAACAGATCAAGCCAATCAACTGTCTCATCCATTCAGAGGGCCTGATCCAGTGGGGACCCCTCAGCCATTGGTTCATAGTTCATGTGTTTCCATTCATTTGGCTATTTGTCCCTGTGCTTTATCCAACCTTGGTCTCAACAATTCTCGTTCATATAAACCCTCCTCATTCTCGCTAATCCAACTACTGAGGGATCTGGATGCAGAGATCCATGACTAGGCCCCGGGTGGATCTCTGGGAGTCTATCCCATTTTTTATGTCTGGCTCTTTCTCCATCTGACTGCTGACTCCTCTGACTCTGCTCTTCCTCATCCCATCATTCTGTTTGGCTTTCCCACCTAACTTTCTCCTGTTCAGCTATTGACCAGTCACCTTGTTTATTAAAACACTCATAAAGACATTTATTCACAGTGTACAGAAGGATTATTCCCCAGTGTGGTGATATATTGTGTCCCCCAATATATTGTGCACCCTAATAAAGCTTATCTGAGGATCAGAGGAAAAAGCCAGCCACTATATGAAACATAGAGTTGAGGCAGTGGTAGCACACTGGGAACAGAGCCAGGCGTAGCGCCACATGCCTTTAATTCGAACACTAGTAAACTTTAGAGGTCTGGAAGTCTGTACAGACAGACTCTCATTTCCTAATGATAGAGCTGGGCAGAAAGAGGAAGTGATGTAGCTGTGTGGAGAGAGGAAATAAAACGGCAGAGACAGAAAATCATATAGCTGTGGGTATACAGGAAATAGTTCTCTTTGGAGGGTTGTTAAGGTGAGGTTGGCTGTGGCTTGTCCTAATCCTCTGATCTCTCAGTTTTAACCCCAATATCTGGCTCTGGGTTTTTTTATTAATAAGACTTTAGCAAATTGTCTGAGACCACAGCAACCAAATCTATCATTTGCTTCAATTACTTTACCTTTACAATGTCTCTTACACAAGTTTTTCAAGAATCCTAACAGATAGGCTCTTAGCATACTTCAATAAATCATTAATAGTCAATTCTACCATCTACCATCCTATCTGACCTGAACTCACAGGAATAAGGGTTCTGATGACCAGATATCTAGAAACAACAGAGAAAAGACCAAAACTTTGACTGGGAAGTCTTGCGCAAGCTAATGGCTAAGCAAGTTTACTGAGAATTGCAACATCTTATATACTATTTTCAGGGGAAATGGGCCAAGTTCAGCAGAGAACTAAACCAAGCAATGTTAGAAAGAGAACACAGATCACATCACACACAGCTGACTTAAGTCTTATAAGGACAGCCTGTCAGGAATGATAGCTGGGTTCATAGGAACCAAAACCTTAACTTCTTCAAGGCCCTACACCCATCTCCAGATCAAAACTTGCCAAATCTCTCACTAGGCAAAGGGAAAGAACTATCATTCCCATTGTCCTTTCATCCAAACCTCTGAGAAAGCTTTGGTTTGTTCTGACTCCCAACACTATATTAGGGAACTCTATCATGAGGTCCCAAAGCATCTCAGAAAGACTAAACTAGTTGGGCAACAGTAGCACTAACAAGTTTTAAAGTACTACTTTAACAATTCAGTGGGTTGAACCCTCACTAATGCTGATGAAACTGCCTTTAAGAGTTCAGGTAGTTCCTAAGAGGTAGTAAACTCCTTTTGTATCTTTCTGTTTTTGTATAGAAAACAAGAAGCCTGGAGCTGGAGAGATGGCTCACAGTTTAAAAGCACTAAAAACTCTTCCAGAGGTTCTGAGTTCAATTCCCAGCCACCATATAGTGTCTCACTACCATCCATAATTCGATATGGTGCTATCTTCTAGCATGCTGAGAGAACACAGTATAATAGTAAATAAATAAATCTTAAAAGAAAAGAAATAAGAATACAAAATCTGCACCATCAAAAAATATCCTTTGTAACTCTTATACCAGATAATTTGTTTCTGTACATTAAATAACAGCAGTAAGAGTAATAGGCAAGAAGAGACCTGTAGATGTAACCATCTTATTAAATAAGAAACAGAGCCAATGCAAAGATGAAAGCCCAAGAGGTCAGAGCTAAGAGCCTTACCCTTCACTGCTGCAGCTATCCTTTTTAGCTAAGAGACCTACTTCCTGTGTGGTTGTCTTTATATAGCCTTTCTGTTCTGCGTTCTCATTGGTTGTAAACCCAACCACATGACCGCCTCGTCACTGCCTGTCTGTAGAGACCTCCAGGTCTTCTATGGTTGGTATTGAGATTAACGGCGTGTGTCTCCATGCTGGCTGTATCCTTGAACACAGAGATCCGCCTAGCTCTACCTCCCAAGAGCTGGGATTAAAGGCGTGTACCACCACCACCCAGCTTCTGCGATGGCTTGCTATTAGCTCTCATCCCCAGGCAACTTTATTTATTAACATACAAATAAAATCACATTTCAGTACAAATAAAATATCACCATAGACCACCTCTATTTATACCCCAAAAGCCCACTGGAAACATTCAGAATAGTGAGTCTAAGCTTTTTTTATCTTATGCACATCTCTCAAGAAATTGCAATAAAGGATTTTACTTTTTTCTTCTGTTTTTTTTATTATTATTATTATTTTGGACTGCTTCATCTCTCTTGACAAATCCCACATGCCCCTCTGTGGTATGGAATATTTTTTTTCTCTAGGTAAATAATACAATTCAAATTGGATCAGTTTTCCCATTTTACATAGTTACCTCTTCAAAATAAATCCTGTTTTCTGTCAAAACCACAGTGGTATCTTGATCATTTCTTTGTCAAAGAATGATCAATGACATACATCCTTCCTTCATTCTGAATTTTGGTTTTAGGAAAACATGTAAGATACTTAATTTTCTAATTCTCTGATATCACCAATAAGATAGTGTTGCTTCTATAAATGCCCAAACTGTGTCTCTTTAGAAATTCCAATATTCCTTGTAATATTTATTTTTTACTATTTAGTAATTCTCTATTAATTTGCTATACTTTATTTTCTTTATTCAGTTTTTTCTCTTACTATTTTATAATTTGATATCATATGTAAGTAACTACAAAATTGGAATTTAGAGTAAGGTAAACTCAGTTTAGATCAAGTTATTTCTTTATTTTGAATGATTCCGTACTTAGGTCTACAGAATCCCAAATACCCACAGCTTTAACTATAGAGTGCAAAGCTAGCATTATGAATTCACGTTCTTGATAACGTTGGAAATTTCAAGGAAGACAATAATAATCTCAAGTACTTTAATATTCGTGGAAATATTGTGCAAGAATGAAAGGGTACCCATAATACATGTGCTGAAAAGTGTGATATTGCTGGAGGTCAAATGAAATATGACACATAAGATAAGGTGATGGGTCACATCAGTTCATCTCAAAACTTTGTTAGGTTTTTATGTAAGTGTTTGAGTTTTGATTGAATTAAATGTTTATGAAGTCTGAACATAGTGTCTGTTTATGTGTATTATAGCCTAAATATCTTTTACACAGAAAAATGCCTTTAAAAGCATGAGCGTGGTGGAAGTCCCAACAAACCCACTCTCTACTGAAGGCATGAAAAGTGCCAGTCAAATGAAATTTGACCCACTAGATAGAAATATGTCAGGGAATTTTGACTTCTCAACTATAAGCATACCATAAATAGGTTTTTATTTTCTTCAGATGGTCAGCGTATAATATTGTTATGGCAGCATGAACTGGATACCATCTGCAAAGTCCATCTTCTTGTAATCTGTAAAACTGGATGTGCTGCCGAGGACCAGGGAGGGGAGGAATCTCAAATTCTACTGTTAAATCTTCAAGGTTTCAAAAACTGTGACTCTGAACTGTGGGTTTCAAATTTATTTGTCAAATTCTCTTTGGTGCATGAATTATGAAGAATACACTGAATTAAATTGGGTATGATTCTTTACATATCTGGAAATAAAGCTTCTGTGTCCATTTCTCAGTAAAACTAGAATCTTCGGAGTTTGCTGCTGTTCTAAGTATAAACTATAAGGTATACTTATTTTATCTTTTGTATAACAAGGGAAACATTTTAATTGACCATTAATATAATTTATAATCAATGAAAACACAAATTTAAACTTAAGTTACATTTTGTTACATATTAGTAGATACGAAACAAATTTTTAAAGACAAATGCATTTGCTTATACAATTGCTTTATAAAATAAACAACAAATAAACATTTATTTTGTGGTCTATGCTAAGTAAATGCCAGGGGAAATTATCACAGCTCAGTTTCTATTAAAAAATAGGCTGTGCTATAATTTTTTTATATTTATTTGCTGTATGTGTCTGAGTTTTTTGCTCTCATGCATCTATATTCACCATAGGCATTCCTGGTGCATGTAGAGACCAGAAGAAGGCATTATTTTCCCTGGAACTGGAGTTATGGATAGTTATGAGCTACTATGCAGATGCTGAAAACTGAACACATATCTTCTGAAAGAGCAACAAGAACGTATACTCTCTTAATGATGACTTCTGTAAGATATAATTTACTCATGAGTTTGGAATTGTGTCCCAGTACATGGTATCCAGCCATTGTCTGTTTTTTTTTTTTCCTGAAGAAGACAATGCTATTGGTGTGTTACTGCTGTGAACCATAAAGGTATTTTCTGTGATCCTTATGAAACATTTGTACTTTACCTCCATAGTTTTTCTATTTTTAAAGTATCTAGATATCTTAGTGACTTACTCATATGTAGAAATGTTTATTAAGAAATAACAACCCTCATGTATCATCCAGTAATAAAAGCTATAAAATATCTGAAGCTAAGATCTATAAGAGGTTATCTCAGCAAAAGTCACTAATACACTTAATACACTTTCTTCAATAAATTTAGACGGCAATCCATTCTATGGTTTGCTTGGAAACTAGTATTAATTTGATGATTCTTTACTACCTTGTTCATAACATTTTGAATTCACAATTCTTAATGTGAAATTTGTATCAGAACAAGGTTGAATCTTTTATCAGCTAAGTCTGTACCACCAGAAGCTCTTAACAAGGTGAAGTACCATATTCTAATCACATAGAATCAACCTTGTCTACTCAAGTTCAGTTTCCCATAATATATCCACATTTCTCTACAATGATGTTGGGTTCTAAATCTCACTATTTGAGGTTTGGTCTCATTCAATCATCAATGAACACATCCTTTGCTTAGTAATTTATTAACTCTTTCTACCAAATATGAGCTAGCTTTCACTTTCTTATTCTATTTCTCTTTTTCTTTCTCTCTTTCTTAATAGTTTGTTGTGATATATTCCAGTCTTGTTATATATTGGGAATACCATCTATGCTCTATAAACAAGGCAGCTATTCAATTCCAAATCCAGGGCCCTAGCCTCTGGATGCTAGGAATACATATGTGCAACACTATGCCTGGCTAATTTGTTTTTCTTTTGTTTTTGCATTGTTGGATTTTGCATAAATATAACTGACACCTCCTTTAATATTTCTATCACTTATTATCAAAATTTAAAGACAAAATCAGAGATAAAGTAATTTTACATATTTTTTAAATGAAGCAGATCTTGCCTTATATAGAAGGAAATAATCAAAAAACTAAAAATTGACATACTGGAATATTACAGAGGAAGTGAAATCTGTTAATAAATGAGCTCATTTGGAAAGAGCATAGGTCATCATCCCCTAACTTGGCAGTGTTCACATCACGGTGTATTGAGTAATGGCAGATAAGAGAGTTGCAAAGTTCCTAAGAAGAATGGGTGACAAATGAAACAGGTACCAGACACTCTGTCTACTGATAATGCTCTAGTCCAAATTCATTGACATGAGATTGTCCACCACAATGAAGCTTAGTTGTCAAATCTTGTTTCATTGAGGTTTCATTGAGGATTCCATACCTAACAGTAATCAGAAAAGTGTTGTAAAATCCCAGAGAGTTTGCAAGAAATTAACTTAGGTCACAGAAAGGTTTTACAACAACCCACATTCACAAATACTTTGCATTCTGTCCACAGTTTCCCCCTCCCTCCTCTCCTCCCAGTCCCTTCCCCCACCTTCCTCTCTTTCTCCCCATACACTCCTCCTCCATTTCTATTCAGAAAAGGGTAGGCCTCTCATGGTTATCAACAAAATAGGGCATATCAAGTTACAGGAAGACTCTGGACCTCCCTTTTTATTAGGGCCCCAGCACAAATCAAAGCAACCCAGTATGAGAAATAGGGTCCAAAAAGCCAGTAAGAGTCAGAGACAGCCCATATTTCAACTGTTAGGAGTCCTAAAAGAGGACTGAGCTGCCCAACTGTGAAATATGTGCAGAGAACCTAGGTCAGTCCTATGCAGGTTCCCTGGTTGTGGGTTCGGTCTCTGTGAGCCCCTATCAGCCCAGGTTAGTTGATTCTGTGAGGTTTTTTTTTTTTTAATTTTATTTTATTCTTTTTTGTGGTGCCTTGACCCCTCTGGTTCCTACAATCATTTCTCTCCCTCTTCTGCAGGATTCCACAGGGTCTTTCTAACGTTTGTCTATGAGTCTGCATCTGTTTTCATCAGTTGCTGGATGAATCCTCTCTGATGATAATTGAGGTAGGCACTAATTTGGTCCCAGAGGATGGCCAGTTCAGGCTACATAGCTGCTATTGTTAGGAGTCTTAGCTGGGGTCATGCTTGTAGATTCCTGGGAGATTCCCTTGCTCCAGATTTTTACCTGACCCTGAAATGCACCCCCTTTTTCAGTGGTATCTTTCAGTACTCTCCTATCTGTCCTTACCTACCCAAATTGCTCATGTTGCCATCCCTACCCACGCTCAGTCCACTTACAAAATAGAAGAGATTTTTTGAGTGTACAATCAAGTTCTAATGTAGAGTTGTTGAATATAAGATCCATGTTCCTAATCTCTGTGAGTTCGAGGCCAGCCTGGGCTACAGAGTGCATTCCAGGAAAGGTGCAAAGCTACACAGAGAAACCCTGTCTCGAAAAACAACAACAACAAAAAGATCCATGTTCTTCTTTTCTAATGTTCTAACCTGAGAAGTTCTGCAATAAAATAGGGGGCCCATTAAACATGGGAATATAATTATCTTAAGAGGGGCGGAAAGAATTAGGAGAGGATACAGGTAAATTTCAAAGCCTGACACAGGTGCACTTAGAGAGATGCTGTCATGTGTTCTTGTGGTACAGGCTGTCATTGAAAACCTGTTTGACACAGCCAGAATCAGAGTGCAGTATTCACCAGTCACATGAACTAGTATTAAGGCAAAATTACTAAAATTTCCTTCAGCACAAACTTATTTCAAATGAGGATAATGGCATAATAGAGCTATTGTGAGAATTATACCATCTCTTCCTACCTTCTCAATTTACTGCACACAGAGAACACGGTGATCTGCTGTGTTCCCAAGTGTTAAACAAGAAGTCCTGACTCCTGAAAGTTCTTGTCAGCCTCTGCAAGGTCTGAAAACAACAATAATAATGTAAACTACATAGAACTGTCTGTATCATTTGAATAGAGAAGGTATGTTTTCAATAAGGAATAAATAAGCCAATGCTCAACTCCTAGTGAGATAGTAGCTGTCATCATAGATAGTTTTTTCCTCTAAGATGAAGTGGCTCAAATGTTCTATTTCAAGCTGTTTGCAAAGCCACAAAAAATACAATGTGATGAAAGTTTCTTCCCCTTGAGAAAACAAATCAGACTTGATATTAATTGAGTTTACATAAGGACAACTACTTAGCGTACATTCCATTTTCAATGACAATCTACATCTGAAATAATTCAGCTATTGGCATTGTGCATCCATCCATCTTTGTCATCCTTGCTCCCAAACAAGCCTTTTCTCTGGAAAAATGCTCATCTGATTTTGTTGGTTCCGTTGTGCCCATTTAATGTCTTATGGTGGTGAAATATGGTGTTTTGGCAGGATGTGAAACTTCTCTGTCCCCTAACTATTTTATTTATTTGTTTGGTTGTTTTTAATACAGAATCTTACTTTGTAGCCGTGGGTGATCCAGACTAAAAATGTAAGGCAGTCTAGCTCCAGTTTTCCATCAGTAAACAGTACTGTTGCTTTTGCCTCCCTAGAACTGAGATTATAAGCAGGAGAAATTAATCCTGACTCCCTTTACCTTTCTAAATAATTTTCTTTGTGTTTATTTTTTTAATTGAAGCAGGATTTTAAGTAGCTTATGTTTTCAAAGTTCATTTGCTACAAAAGTTCAGCATCCTTGGTTTTTTTTTTATTAAAGATATGCATAGGTGCTTAAGTGTTTTTTTTTTTTAATTTTTACTTTCTAAAATGTTGAATATATTAAGCAGACACCATGGTAACAAAATTTTTGAAAGCTTCTTTTTCTTCCTGTATAAGGAGTTGTGTTTTCTTGAGTGAAACTTCTAATCTTTTTTTCTCACTACTCAAATGATTTTATATCAGAGTCTATAATCTTATCTTAGGACATGTGATGATTACAGCAGGCAAATTAATATAATACAGAAGAAAATGAGAGGCAGACAAGGAACATAATGTTTTTCGATGACTACTCTTAAATAGATAGATAACTCTTGTATAGATAATTGTAAAATTATGCCAGACCTCCAAAATTGAACGGATGACTTAAGTTACTTGAAATACTTTATAGCAATTATAAAGTTCTCCAAAACTTTTAGATTGGTTGTATTAATTTCAAATGTTACTTATCTCTTTACTTCGCAATACAGATGTAATATGTTTCTGCCACAAAGACAAGTACCATCAGAAGGAAATAGCACCTTCATACATATCACATTATTTCTACAAATTACACACAAATTTCATCAGCTATAATCTCTACTTAATCAGCAAAATAAATTATTGATTAGTGAGATTTCTGTTTTCCTTGTCTCAATATTGACAGACTACTTTGTGTCTAGTGTTTTGATAAAATTTAAAAAATTGTCATTAAAAATTATATGATTAACCCATATTTTGAAATTTTATAATAAATTTCTTAATGACATAAAGATACTTTTTTCTAAGAAGAAAAAAATTGAAACAAAATACACAAAACAAATAATGTAAAATCATTTGCCATTTTAGAGCATTTAGTTAAACATTAGCTATTTGCTGACATATATGAGAAAAATGAAGAAAAAGATAGCATATTAGTACTCAAGAAAAATATTTTATAAACAAAATTATGTAAAATTATTTGTATTTATTGAAGATATTAGAAAACAGGCAACTTTTAGAATAATTGAGTTTTTAATTCTTCCAATTAATATTCTTGGAAAATTCTAGGGTTTCCTTTTATGGTGCTACTGTATGTGGCACCTCAGGAAAGTGCTCTATGAGTTGCTATGGAGGTGTTTATTTTTTTCTTTATTAAGAAGACTGCTTGTGTGTTTACTAAAAAGGGTGATTTTCTAAGAAAATAAAATAGCTGTAATAACAGCCATCAGAAGGCTCTGACAGAAGGATTAGTACAATTTGAAACTATGAAGCTAGCCAGATCTACATAGTAACTTACAGGTCCTCAGGGAACTAACTTTTATGAAAACAGACGGTGCTATTCAATCTGACCAAACAGGTAACCTGTCAGTAGTCCTTCCCAGCTGTGATGTACATGAATTCCAACAATGACCAGCCCAGCAAGATACTCTGAAAAAGGCAATGGTGGCATTCATGTTTTTGTGGTAACCAATAGCATTCTAATTTAACTTTAAGGCTTGCTGAATAGGAGGGAAATCATTCTTGATAATGGAAACCTGGCCAATCACCATGGGCTAGTGATTGATGGCTCTTAGAACATATTCATGTTTTACTAGACCAGCATAATTCCTAACTTCATTCTAAATACTTATCCTTTTATTAATATTTTAAAAATTAAGACAAAATTGCACCATTTTCAGTTTCACTTTCCTCCTGCAAAACTTCATGTACTCTTTCTGATTCCCTTTTAAATTTTCTCTCTCCATATACATATATATATATATATGAATATATTATAAACAAATACAAATATATATTCTTAAATTCATATTTTAAAATATATATTATATAGTAAGTATATATAATATTTCAATAAATAAACATGACCTGATCAGTCCATGAAATATCACTTGTATTTATATGATTTCAAGGCTGACCACTTGCAAGTGGATGACCAATTTTGTCATAAATCCCTGAGGATGACTATTTCCTTATACCCAGAGACATGTGTAGTTCTCACTACTTATCAAAGAACCTTCCCTTTGCCGCAGACAGAGTCCATCACAGAAAACCACATCTGGTCTGAATCCAGGTAGCAATTTGTCATATTGTGACAAGTCCCGAAGGATGTATCAATAACAGAACTTTACCAAAAGCTCAGAGGACATACTAGATATGGGGTTGCAGAGATAATAGGAGTCAGAGGAACAGGCAGTCTGCTGTGACTTGTGTCTCCTAGAAGTGACAGGGAAGCTATACCCATGGTATCACAGCAATTTGACTTTCTTATTAAGACACCACCAGTAGACATGCTAATATCGAAGAGGGAATTATCATGGGCATGACCTACAAACAAAAAGAACTACAGACAACTTAGGAGTGCTAAAATATGGAGAAAGAATTTCTTCTCCCTGGAGATGAGTCCTCTAATTAGTTATGTGATACCAAGTGGTCAACTTTGAAAACATACGCACACAAGAAACTGCCGGGGTCCTGCCTCAGCTCAGGTTCAGGTCCTGAGACATGGAAGGGGCATCAGTGCAAGGAAGATTCTTACCACCAGGTGAATTTCACTCACATGGGCCCAAATAGCCTGATATATCTTTATTTATACTTTAAGAGTGTTTTTTTCTACCAGGATTTCATGAATAATTTTGTTACCTGTTCTTATTTTTGCCTGTTAAGAAATACATTGTAGTCAGTATAAAGATCCCAATTTTTCCACTTTATGCTTCTCCAAATACACTTTCCCACCTACTGCATAACCTTACTCTAGACATGGAGTTCAGCATTTTGCAAGCTTAACTAAATATCAAGCCAGATACAAATGGCTCTTTCAGTTCTGCCACCTGCCAGCTACTTGCAGTTACGAAGTTAAAAATAATAGACATAGGTACATTGTTTTGAGGACAATATTCATTTTTGTAAGATAATACACTTACATAGTTCCCATTTCTTCAAGAGGGTCCCATGTCTCAATCTCTCTATGAAAGGCAGACTTTGATAAGGTGCTCCTTTCCCATCCTACCATACCATTCTTCCACCAATATAAGCTCTTGGGTATGGTAAAGATGTGTAGACGAATTTCTAAACATTCTTATTAAATAAGAAACACAGAGCCAAATACAGAGGTAATAGCCAAAGAGATCAAAGAACAAATAAAGAGCCACGATTACCTTATCTTACCACCTCATAGACATCGCTTCCCCAGAGAGAGCTTCTTCCTGTGTAACCTGTGTTTTTATTGTCTTTCTGTTCTGCCTTCTCATTGGCTCTAAACCAAGTCACATGATTTCCTTGTCACTGCCTGTCTATACAGATCTCCAGTTCTCTATGGTTGGTACTGGGATTAAAGGCTTCTGCCACCATGCTTGGCTGTGTCCTTGACCACACAGAGACTCTGCCTGCCCTGTGATCAGATTAAGGGTGTGTGCTACCACCACCTGACTCCTGTTTATGGCTCGCTATGACCTCTGATCTCCAGGCAAACTTTATTTATTAACATACAAATAAAATCACACTTCAGCACAATTAAAATATCACCACAAAGATGATCTTTCCATTTAATATTTTGCATTGCCTTTTGCCCATTGAATCATGCTAGACTCTACGATTGATTCCCCATCATTGGTGTCCAGGGAACCTTCTCTCAACAGTTGGCACTATGTGTACTCCTGAGGCTTTTTCCTATTCTGTGTATGCATGCCTTACTCTCCTTCCCAGACTGTGAGACAAGTTTAATATTACAAGTGCTGTTTTCTCATATGTACATATTGCTTTCTGTCACTACAATTCTATTAGTCTCTTCCTTAGAAGAATTAAGAAAGCAACATCCATTAATTTTAACTGCCTCTATTGAGTTAGAAAAGTACCCAGGATTAGGAGTTGCAGTTAATAATTTCAGATAATAAATTTAACTGATAAAGAATTTAAGAAGCATTAGCCTCCTGCTAAAACTTAGCAGTAAAAATTCAAGAAAGAACATAATTTCCAGAGAAAGTTATAGCTGTTGTGTATGTGACCGACAAAGTGAACCTGAAATCTGTTCAAAGAATCAACAACATAATGAGAGAATGTAGCCTGCAAGCTTCATGAATTCAGCACAGTCCTGTGCTGTCCCGTGGTTTACTTATTCTGGCAAAGTGAGATTCCATCTCCAAAGGCCACATGCCTGAGAAAACTCATTGGACAAATAGTCATATGCTGACCCCAGATTAGGCTTCATGACTCCAGACAAGAAACATTAAAAGGTCTCAGTATCTGTCGCTGTCCGTGTGTGTGTGTGTGTGTGTGTGTGTGTGTGTGTGTGTGTGTGTGTGTATCATTAGAGGAACTGGAAGGTTGAGAACCTGACCTGAGAGAGGCTGGAGGGAAGAAAATAAAGGGTGGAATTATATGATTATATTTTAACTATTTTCTTCCAAAAGACAGAAAATAAATCTCATAATTAATAGACAAATTATGGTATTATCATATATATAACAAAATATTTTTGTATTCTATGAGTGAAAAATTAAAATGCATTGAGGGACATAAGAATAATAAGTAACAGTGGTCTAATGTTCAGAAATTTTAATAAATTATATAACTGAAGTTCAAATTTTATAGACTGAAAGAATAATTCATTTGTAGGGTACATCTAAGCCAGTACTCAAAGTAAATTCTTTTATTTAAATTATTTTTCTGGAAAAGGTATGTGTAAAGCAAATTGGCTGAAGACAGAAATATTATTTATGATATGTTAAAATCAGTGAATGGAGGTTTCCTTGTATACATTTCCTCAAACTTATCAAATTCAAAATAGTATACAGTCATTATATTTGTGTATTAAATATATCAATAAGATTGATTTTTTAAAATTTTGATAGTTTTATTAGCCTTTGAAAATATGCTTTTAATGAAAATATAATTCTATCACTTCCGTCCCTTCTATTCCTCCCTCCATCATCTCCCAGACACCCTGCCTCCAATCCCTCCCCAATTCTAAATTCTCAGGTGTGTGCAAATGTGTATGTGTGTGTTTCTGTGTGTGTGTGTGTGTGTGTGTGTGTGAAAAATATATAAATATAACCTGTTGGGCATTTTGTTATTTGTGTGTATATAGACTCAGGGCTTACTATTCTATGTTCAACAAACAGTAAGTGGACTCAGTCCTGGGAGAGAGTAATTCTCCTTTTTCTAGCAGTTTTTGGTTAACTTCAGTTCTTTGTCTAGGGGTGGGACCCCATTACATATTCCGTATGAATATGGCCATTGATATCACCATTGATCTGGTAGTATTAATGTATCTCTTTGTAAATTATTCTTAAAAATTTTATCTTTCAGTGAGGAAAGACATGGAGATGACACAGTAGATAAAGCAAGTCTTTCTGAGTCTGAAAACCTGACTTCAATTTGGGAGCTAATGTAAATAGTAGAAGGAATTAACTGATCACAGAGTTGTGTTCTATGGCCTACACATGGGCCATGACACACATACACACACACACACACACACACACACACACACACACACAGATGCAGACACACAAGCACCCCCCCCCACACACACACACACCAGCACGATGGTAACTAAAAGAGTGAAAATCTGGCAAAATATACTCATTGGTATAGTATTTTCTATGTAAATATGTAACAGTATATCAAATTCCATATATATGTCTTTTATTTACTACTTCCTTTAATACTCATAATGAAATTTCAAGCACTATAGTGTCTCACCTTTATGATCAGATGATCAAATTCTCAGATCACTGACTCCTTCATAGAATACTGATTTGATTTTTGTTACTTAAATTTTTTGTAAGTACTCAATATGGTTTTCCATACTTTCTTTTATGTGCACCAGCTGGCGATCAAGTATACAAATATTTAAGCCTGGAGTAACATTCTCATACAAATCTCCATAGTTATTTCAGGGAAAATAATACTTAAACCCCAGATTGCCATTTCTTATGACTAGAGTTTTAAGGTGCTTGAAAAACTTTATAACACTCACCTATATTCCCATTATTGGGTTCTGAAACAAGGTCTTCAGCTCACTGTGTATTAATGGATGGAAAACTCATAATAAACCTACATCAGTCTTCTGAGCCCTGGAACATGGGTGTGTGTTAACAACATTATTTTTAACGGAAAAATACAGATATCATTTAGTTTGTTATTTTTCAAAGTAGTGTAATTGCATTAATAATTTTATAATATCATTCAAATACTAAGAAAATTGTACATAGGTCTGATTATTATGAACAAATAAAGGAAGAAAATTTATCTACATAAATATCAAACAAAATATAACTGCATGTGAAACTTATGAAGAAAGAAATAATCTGAATACTAATGAATGTAATAAAAAATAAAATAAGAGATTGTGCTGACAATATGAGTCTTTAGAGAGGTGACTACCAATAAAATCTTGAAAACAAATTTCCATAGTTGTTTTGTTTGACAATATACCATATGGTATGTATCCTTTTTAGGCCAAATACTTTGATAGACAAATACAAACATATTTTCTTATATGACCATTAACACATTAAAATAAAAATAGTAGAGAAAACAATCTTAGAAGACTTAAAACAGAGATTTTTAATTTTATAAGATGAAATCAGAGAGGGATGAAAATAAAAGTAATCAGTTGTTATATTTAGTTGTAGATAAAATGATGAAGTTGTATATTTTCCAACAACCGTGATAATTGGACTAGATTAAAGATATTTAAATAAAAGGAGAGGGTTTGTGAAAACAAGCAATGTTATAACATCAAATACACATGAACATACACATATAGAATGAAGATCATAAAATGAAACAAAATATACAGAATTTAAATGTACTCAGTGAGTGAGCAATTTAGGAGTAGGTAAAAAAATATAATAAAATTGTATTTATACCTACATAGATTCATCATCCCACACATATCTGCTGTAGAATGTCTTTCTGTATGCTGCAAATATATGTTGCTCTGACTGGTTGATAAATAAAATGGTGATTGGCCAGTAGACAGACAGGAAGTATAGGTGGGATAAGCAGACAAGGAGAATTCTGGGAAGAGAAAGGGCTGAGTCAGGAATTGCCAGCCAGACATGGAGGAGGCAAGATGACAAAGAAGAACTGAGAAAAGATTCCAAGCCACATGACTAAACATAAATAAGAATTATGGGTTAATTTAAGTGTAAGAGCTAGTCAGTAATAAGCCTGAGCTAATAGCTGAGCAGTTATAATTACTATTAAACCTCTGTGTGATTATTTTATAAAAGGCTGTGGGACTGTGGTTGAGAGATTTGTCCCCACAGAGGGCCAGGCGGGACACCTGAAATCTTCCAGCTATACATATCCTTGATCTTAAAAGGTGTGATGTACTGTTATAAAAATAATTGCTTGACAATGGTCTGTTTCTAGTGTGAAGAATTCATTTGGCTATTACCCAGATTTCTCTTATCAAGGACAACAGGTCAATACACATTTCAAAGAGAACCCTTTATATTTATTACCAAAAATCATTTTTTGAAATATCATTAAATACATTTTCAGTATATCTAATCAATATTAACCAAGAGAGAATTGAAGGAGATCAATCACTTAGCAAATGTGCCATGATGCTCAGGAGTGCCATGTAGATCCCAGCGGTCCATCTGGCATGGCAGGCAGGCTTCTATGCTGAGAACTAATGCTTCTAGAAATGCGGGTCAGCATTGGATGACTTCCAAAATTACTTCAATATTAAATTGAGAGAAGTTATACTAAAGTTATGTCCTATTTGAGCCATTTGCTCCTTTATCATTTCCAGAAAATGTTAAAGCTAGCATCACATTGACCTCACTCAATGTCAGAAATGACACAACACTAAAGGAAACCCTGAATCAATTTCTCAGCTTACAACTTGTTATCTATTGTTATCTGATACATTTTTTTAAAGATCCCAATTTTTGGCTTCTAGATATTTTCCTTTCAGTTATATATTAAGTATGTGTGAAGAGAATTTCATCACTCATGTTTTTTATATACATGCTTTTATTTTTATATACTTAAGCTTAATTTCATAAACAATGTGTATACATACATCCACATTATATGTAATTTGATATTGCTGAACATATAAACAAGATCTGAGTCTTATGTCCACAAATCTGAATTACATGTTTTATTTTCAGAACTGCTTCTGGATATAATACTATGCCTACTTCTATTGTAAATTGTCTTTACTCTTTTATTATTAATATTGGAATTACTTTTGTTTAGTTCATAATCTAAAAGATACAATGCACATTTCTGCTTCTTCATGCATTATACATTAAAAAATACACAGCAGTGTAAGTGAAATATATGTAGCTAAATTCCAGCAAGTAGAGCTAAGCCACGTTAGCAAAATCCTAGGCCTGATAATGGAGCTGAAGTTCCAAGCTGTTTCACAAATGTTTGTGAGCTTTTCCTTTTCAGAAGGAAACCAAAAGTTTAGCCAATTAGAAGTAGCACATAGAAACCTGCAAGCCACTTTCTCAGTTGTTGTGTGTTACTATGATAGTTCCAGCTTAAAACTCTTCCACACAATTTAGTTAAAATACTACTAAATTAATTGCAAATATTCATGGAACTATGTCAGGTAAACATGGAACTGTTGCATGTGAAAAATACTGAGAACTCCAATACATGAGCAAGATTGACTTATAAGTGCATCATGAATCTTAAAAGTTCTTATTAATAAAATCAAACCTGGAGCCAGGTATTGGGGTGAACTGGAAGATCAGAGAGACAGAACAAGCCACAGCTACCTCACCTCGCCGGATCCTCAGCTGGTCTTGTTTCCTCAGACTGGAGGCCTCTGAGTCCTCATCCAAAATGGGTCTCAGTTGAACTGTGCTGCTAGAAACCTGAAAGCTTAACCAGTCAAATGCTTAACCAGCCAAATGCTTAACCAGCCAATTGCCTCTAGGTTCTGGCCCTTACGCCTTATATACCTTTCTGCTTTCTACCACCACTCCCTGGGATTAAAGGCTCGCTTACTGGGATTAAAGGCGTGTGCTACCACTGTCTATCCTCTATGTTTAATATTGTGGCTGTTCTGTCTCTGACCCCAGATAAATTTATTAGGGTGCACAATGTTTTGAGGAACACAATACCACCACATATAAGTTTTCAGTTACATTAGTATTTTCTTATTTTAGAAGGTCTGTTCATGAACATAGACCCTTGACTTCTTATTTTATTTTTAAAAATGTGCTGATTTTTAGAGTTTCATATATGTTTACTCAGTTGTATAACCCCACTTGTTTCTTCCCTCCAGTTCCTCCAGCATCCCCACCCTCAACTTCTTTTCAAGGTCACAGTTCCTCTTCTTTAATTACTATCGTACATTAAGTGCATAAGCATATAAATTGACAAGTAAAACCTGCTGAGTTCATTCAGTGTTTCTTGTGTGCACATGAGTTTAGGCTATAACTGCTTGTTGTTGGATAATCTATTACCAGAGAGCTGATCCCTGGAAAAGACTGATTCTTCCTCCATGAGCAGACAATAATTGCCTGTAGCTTTTCAGTGGAGGTTTGTGAGTTTTCCACCAGTAAAGCTGGTATGACTACAGTGTACATTTTCAGGTCTTTTTTAGGCAATAATATTGTTCAGATTTCATGGGTGAGGTTTCCCTGTCACATATTGAAAATGCTATTTCACAGCAGAAATCTGACTCCTCTGGCTCTTACACTCTTTCTGCTTCCCCTTTCTCTATGTCTGACACAGAAGTGTTATTGTAGATGTATCCATGGGACTGAACCGTCCAGTCTTTTCTTCTCTGTTTTTGACCACTTCTCATTTTCTCGAAACGTTTTTCTCTTTTGGACAAAGAAACTTCTTTGGTGAGGGGTGTGAGCTGCACTTCGCGGTGGGTGTGAGGATAAAGTACTTAAAAGGCCATTTAAAATTATCCTTGATAGAAAAGGGTCAGCAGTTATATTTCTTCTTGTGTCCATGGTATCAGCAGCCATGAGGAATGGGCTTCAATAAGAGTATCTGGCATGAAATCTTTCATATTGAGTGGGCTTTAAATCTTAATTAGACTGGTTACCTCCAGAACAAACAATTTCCTGAATGAAGTATTTTATTTTAGGGTCTTTGGGACACTATCACAACATATCTTTAATTTTTAATCAGCAGGAAATGTTGCTCACTCTTAGAAACTGGAAAGTCCAGAATCAATGTACTAGTAGGTTTAGTATCTCAAAAGGATTTACTTTCAGCTTTAAATGTATTTATAGTGTTGTGTCTATACTTTATTGAAGGGAATACAGACTATTGCAATTCGTTTCAACCTTTCATTAAGGGTTTTCAACCCAACAAAATTAATTTTTTCATCTCTTATGAGGCACTGTAAAGGAAAATATAAGCATTAAATATTTCAATGCAATGATTTGTATGAACCTGTATAATAATAATCATGGATGTAATTAGTGTCTATACTGACACAACAATCAACCCTTTGTCAGAAATGAGAACACTTAATATCTTTTATTCCCAGCAAATCCAAGCAAACACAGATCTGGAAACCATATTCACTGTGCATGTATCAAGTCTCCAAAACTCATGTTGCAGCTGCAATTTTTACTCTGATCTTAGAATTCCTTGCTCCATGAGCATTTTATGTGTGGTTTAGAAAACATTCTCTGAAAAAGAAGCATTTTATATAGAAAAAAGTACCATACAATTTCTCCTAACTTGTGAAATATTTGACAGAGTTCTGTAATGATTGATACATATTTAGCAGTAATAATTCTACTTCCAAAGATCATTTTTATCTATCTCAAATTAGTAAAATACTATCAAAGTTCTCTCTCCCAAAGCTGATTCCTTTTCCTGAATGGGCTGACTACATCATGTCCTCAATATCTTTACTGAGTTAAGTTGTAGTTTTGAGTGATCTGCTGTGGTCTTTAAACCTTTTTCACATCTCTTCAGAGATATTATAGCAAAAATGTAATTTCAACCCAGATGTTCAAACAAAGAAAGGGTGTAACTTTTCACTTTCACTAAGATTTTCTATTACTGTTGGAACCATTGTTTTTAAAATACCCTGGTCTTTTTAGTAGTCATTCTGAAATATGTCATATTTCCCAATTCTCCCTATGATTATCACCTCCAATGTTACATTATTTCTCATACTCATCACCTCAGGAAGAGCCTGTGTGGAGTTATTGTACAGACATAATCAAATATTATTTTCCTATCTTTAATCATTAGTTTTTTGAAACTTTATTTATTATATGTGTGTGTGTGCATCATACATGTGAATATGTATGGGTTCACATATAACATAGCATTCTTGTTTAGGTACAAGGAGAACTTAAGGGCATTTTCTTATATCACCATGTGGTTTTCATGTCAAACTGAATTCATTAGGCTTTAGCTGCCAGTATATGTACCCAAGCTATCATCATAGCCCCAAGTCTGTTTTCTTCACTTTCTCTGCTAGAAAATTACTACAACTTTACTGATATAGATCAAACATTATGCTCAACTTGTCTTACATCATCAAAACTGTGAGGGATTTGGCAGATTCTATAACAAAGTGAAACATTTCTTTCAGGGAAGTCTTGGGTTGAGTGGTCAAATTTTCTCCGATATTCTTCACTATGCATGGTTTTTAATAAAATCCTCTAACTTCCCCTATACATGTTAAAGTCTAAGACTTTTCAAATTATACATTTTTGTATGTTTGGAATTCTTTGTCTTCCAACAAATTAAAAAAAATAAAAATCACTGTAATATTATAGCAATTATTTTACATTATGTCTTGAATGCAAACAACATATCATTTCTTGATATATCATTACAAGTTAAATTTTTGGGGGCCTCACATTTCATATAACAAACCAGAAACTAGAAGGTGGAGCTAATCAATTCATGATTTAATAATTATTTTACAGGACTGTGATCCCTACTTAAATATTAGAGCATTGTTCCTTTCCTATATTATTAGACTTGATACTATGTATGACAGGTTATGACTGTTTTATTGAATAGACCATCAGATCATTGATACTAAGAACTGTGGGTAATTCATTATCCCACCTCCCATGGCACCAAGGATCAAAATTCTACAGGATAGAAAAATCGATGATTCCTCGCTGAATAAACCACATTACAAAGTAAAACAATTACGTTTTCCTCTGTATCAAATGAGAATTGAATGAATGCTGTTTCTATTAAAAGAGGGCTGTTTCAATTAAAATGCAGAAATTTTGCATCAATGTTTCACATAGCTCTCCCCTCAAGGTCAACAGAATCTAGAATTTCAAAATCTAGATGTTGCATCTTTAACTTAGATATTTTAAATGTAGATTTGCTAGATAAATTTCTTTTCTTTCTATTTCACACTGATTCTTTTTGAAGGTTTTATTTCAGAAAAATAATAAGTTTACTTTCATTCTCAAAACACATACAAAAGAATCTATATAATAAAAGACCACTTAAATACACACCAAGGAGTCCCTACCAGCACTCAACTGCCATGAAGCTAAGAAGTAAGATGTAGTTATGCAGCTACAAGATAAGTGATGTATACAGTAGAGATTTGGTAAGCACATGGCCACATTTCAGGAGCAAGAGAGTAGGCAAGTGTCAATGTCTATTATGCTATTCAAATTGTCATGTCCTTTAATGTTTATAATTGCTATAGCTTTTTATTTGACATATTTTCAGACACCAGTTTATCGTGAACAATTTGAATGTCTGCATAGAGGGAATTCTTTGGCTTCCATGATCTATTCCTGAGTGATATCATTAATCTCTATAATTCCTCCAGATATGTGATAATGTTCTTACTTTTAATATTTTTACAGTGGCGACTCTGTAATTGACTTTTGGCCTTTCTAACTTAAGAGTAGACCTCAAGTTTTCCTTCAAGAATACTCTAATGAATCTCTCAGTAGTTTTCTATATGTAGTCAAGTAATACATTCTTTTGAACAACAAAATTGGACTTAGGATAGTATTAGTTCTTTTATGAAATGGCCCAGAGCTACAACAATATTGATGTCATGGATTTCATTAGCTACTCTGACTGACAAGTAGCACTGATATTATTTGGCTTTGCAATTCATTCTAGTTCAGAGCCAGAGTTTGATAAGTTCCTAAGGTATGGTTAACCTCTTTTCCTCAAAGTACTGTCACCATGATGAAAGTTTGTGTTTGAGATGTGTGGGAGAATATCAATAGCATAAGATTTCAGCGATATAAAGTTCTTCATCAAGTCAACCTGACCCTTCATTGGCATAGGTGATTCTGAGCCTACTAACTAGAAAAAAATATCTAGAAATCGTATGTAATTTGAAAGACTTAGGCTATTATTTACCTAACCATATTTTTCAGCCTTTATAGTTCAAATAAGAAGTTAGTAAATTTCTACTTATTGTTCTCCTAAGGACACTCTGGTCAGATAGCTTGTGTTTTAATATCTGTATACAAGTCTGCTCTGATTAATTATTTGTTTGAAGTGAAGCTTATCCTAATCACACAACAGCATTTGATGATTGCTTGTCCTTAGTCCTGTCACACCACAGGGAAATGATCAGCCTTTTATTTTCTGCCTGTCCATGTTATCATCTCATTGGAAGTTCTGACCTTCAAATCCTTAGCATTTATCAAGGATACCAGGGATACTCACACATATTTTTTCATAATTATGGCAAAATGTATATAATACGGAATCCCTCCAGTTCAAAGCACATATTGCATCATGATAAAATTAGTTGTAACAGTCCAAGATCCATAAGGCAATCCATAATCCCACTAGTAACATAGCAAACTACCTCTAGCATTGAACTATATTTTTATATCTTATATGTGCTTTACTAAACAACATATCCAATAGTAAAAACACTATCTAACCAATACAGCTACATGATTGACCCCAGAATCTCTGTCTTTTGAACCTGTATTAATAAATAAGGCCTAATACAAATTTATGGACCTTCACCCATGATACCATACATACACCAAGAATTTGAATCTGTGTAAAAATTATATTAGATTTTGGAATGTGTATAACTTTTCAAGTACCATAGATTGTGATTTATTTGGAGCATCTTCTGGTATTTGACCTCTTTAAAAACAAAGAGGACAGATAGTGCTGAAGAAAAATGTTCAAGAGTCAGTCTGCTTAAGCATTACCTTTAGGAGACTCAAAAAAATTACAGATTTTTATTTCAAAGCATAGATAACTACCACAGATAGATGTAACACGAATTGTTAGATATCTTATTAATAAAAAACTCAGAGCCAAATATTGGGGTGAATTCTGAAAGAACAGAGGAGAACAAGCCACAGCTAGCCTCACTTCACCTACTTCTCAGCGGATCCTGTTTCCTCAAACTTGAAGCCTCTGTGTCCTCATCCAAATGGATCTCAGCTGAACTGCTGCTCAAAGCCTAAAAGCTTAAAATCCTCTAGTTCCTGGTCCTCATGCCTTATATACCTTTCTGCTTCCTGCCATCACTTCCTGGAATTAAAGGTGTGTGTCACCTTGTCTGGTTGTTTCCAGTGTGGTCTTGAACTCACAGAGATCCAGATGGATCTCTGCCTCCCAAGTGATAGGATTAAAGGTGTGTGTGCCACCATTTTCTGGTCTGTATGTCTGTCTAGTGGCTATTCCTTTCTCTGACCCTAGATAAGCTTATTAGGGTGCACAATATATTGAGGGAACACAATATCATCACAGATAGGTGCTTAAAAGATTTTTTGTTGTTATTTTGAGTTTTAATTAAAATATTTTTATTTATTATACAAACAATTGTCTTGATATTTTGGAATAAAGTCATTTTAGATTTTCTTTCCCCTTCATATTGCTCACCACCTTGCTACACCTAATCATTATACATTACCCTCTCTGCCATTTTTTTCTCACTTTCCATTCTTATGTACTTTTTGCTAATTCCCTACCTTCCTCTTTATCTATTTTTACTCTTTGTTGGTCTCCTTTATAGTTTCATTTATGAATAATTGAGTAGAAATATTTAATAATTCTGCTTTGTTTATGTATATAGCCACAAAAAATATGGAACTTTGGTGCTCTTTTATGTTTATGGTCCTTTATGCATTTAAATATAACCACATTAGAAAATCAGTTTCTGTAAATTAGAAAGCAATTGGGAAATTTTAACCTCATTATATTCTTCTTTCAGAACCTCACTGAGATTCAAATATGTGCTTTCTTTGATTGTTTGGATAGAAAATAAAAACTGATGAATTGTGTATGTAAATAAGCACCATGTGTTTATGCACGAATATCAGAACATTGCTCTCCTTCAGAGAAGCATGCATGTTGATACTTAAGTTGTTGCTCAAGTAATTAATAGCCTTTTGCCATAAGTACTAAATGTGAAATATATTAAAAAGTTTTAAACAAGGATTAAGACCATCATTTGTCTTCATTATCTTGAACAAAAAATCAACCAAATATATCTATGCATATAATTAATTTCATCATATGATATTGATTTAGCCCATATTATTTCAGAATATATTTTAGGAATCTATTCTAAATAAGGAATGTTATTTTACTGATATGATAATGGCAAGCTGTGCTTTTCCTAGACCATTTTATCTATTTAATCTAAGAACATTCTTACTCTGGTGGTATCATTGTGTCTCACAAAATAGGCTTTGGTTCATACTCTTAGTTCCTAAAGGTCTCTGCATACACTGGTTAGTTTTTATCAATTTGACACAGGATGAAGTCATCTGGGAAGAAGAAACCTCAGTAGAGAAATGACCTCCATCAGATTGCTAGTAGGCAGGTCCATGGGACACTTTCTTATTGATAATTGATGTGGTGGTTGGGTCTTATCTACTGTGAGTAGGTTCATTTCTGGGCAGGTGGTCATGGGAAGTATAAGAAAGGAAAATGAATTAATTACCATGAGAGCAAATCAGGAAAAAGATTCTGTCATGGCCTCTGCTACAGTTCTTGCCTCTAGGCTCCTATCTTGAGTTCTTTCTCGTACCTCTCCTTTTTTGGTTGAACTATGAGCAGTAAAATGAAATAAACTCGTTGTTCCCCAAGTCAATTTTGCTCATGATATTTTATCACAGTAACAAGAAAGCAAACCAGGTATGACTACATACTGATCTCATCAGAGTGATGTTAATGTTTACTCTATGTCCTCATGATGGCTTGTTTATTTTTAGCTAGCTTATCAGTTTTTATGTTTTATTTTATAAAATTGGTAGCATTAAATACATGTATATACTTTTGTTTTGGAATCAAGAGCATGAATCTATATTAATTACCAACATATTTATTATATATACATATATATGCATACTATCTTGACTTGTAGTATGAATACAATATATTTTCATTGAACACATTAATAAATACATGAAATTTGAAACTTGACACATGGGTATAAATTAAACATATATAGAGAAATAATGGGATCCACTACGAATTTCACTCATGTATATAGATGTATTTTAGTCATATTCACTCCTCTGTCATCTGTTTCTTGTTCCTTCTTTTCTTCTAATTTCTTCTTATAAATTTCCTTCTCATGTCTTATTATATACTTTCTCCACATGTGAAAGAAAACAATTAAAATTTGACTTTTTTGAGTTGTCATTAGTTTATATAACATAACACCTCCAATTCCTTCCATATTATCTTCAAATAACCACTTCCATTTTTCTTCATGGTACAGAAAACTCCATTGCATATTTGTACTTACACAACATGGTGATTATATTTTGTAGTTTTAATTTGAGGGACATTCACAATGATTTTTGTAATGAGTACTTATTTACAATTTACATTTATACCAATAGGATAAATACTCCTCTCACACATATCCTTGGAAAATACTTTTGTTTGAGAATCAAGATTTCATTAACCTATATTAGTTACTTATATATTTACTATATATACACATATATGTATTCATATATATGCATACTATCTTGACATATGGTATGAGTGCAATACACTTTCACTGCAACATTAATAAATACATGTTTTCTTGGTTATAGCCATACTGCGGAGAATTAAAAAGAATCTCCATTTGTTATTAAATTTCCTTGGTTGCTACGGATATTGAGAATGTTTATATATTTATTAGCTGTTTTGTCATATTATAAGAAATGTCTTCTGTCCTATCTTCATTGGTGTGAATATCTGCTCATATGTTTAAATTTTGAATTCTTTATATGTTCACAATAGTAATCCACTATCAGATTAGTGATGACCAAATGTTTTCTACTATTCTCTCAGATGAATCTTTGCAGTGGTCATTTTCTTTTCTGCTCTACAGATCTTTATAATTCCATACAATCTCCCTACCCAAGTCTTGCTACAATCTCCTGACCTCTTGAAGTCCGTTTCAGAATCATTTCTACAATGGCATTTCAGTCATTTCCCCAAGATTCTTCTAGTAATTTCAAAGTTTCAGTTCTTTCTGTTTTTGCCATTGAAGATAGACGGATTGATTTTTTTTCTTGAACATGTGAATGTCTAGTTTCCAGCATCATTCTGTATGGTTGTCTTTGCTCTAGTTTGTGTTTTTGGCACATTTGTGATAAATCTCAGGACTACAATTGTATTGTTTTATTTCTAGAAACTCCTATCTTATTTACATATTCCTCCTCTCCCTTTTTTGTGTGTGTGTAACTTTATATTTTATCAAAATTATGTAGTGCAATTTGAAATAAGGTATTTTGATACCCCAAAAGCTGTTTGTTTTTTTCCCAGCTCACATGGCTTTGGGTAATTTGGTCTAGTTTTCCTTACTTCTAATTTTGCTATAGTTTTTTCTATATTTGTGAAGAACACCATTGGACATTTGGTGTTGACTGAATTTGTTGAATGCCTCACTTTTTAAAATAAAAATGTTTTCAGAGCAGAATGTGGAAGTAATGGTGTTGTTGATGCTACTTTACAGGAAGAGAAATGGGTAAGGGTAAAATCTGCATATTCAACATTTCAGATGTGAAATGCCACAAATTGAAATCAACTGAATATAATGATAAGGAGGAAAACCAGACAAAAATGAAATGGATATTTCTTAATTAGAAAATTGATGCCTTGTACAGAAGCCATACACATATCAAGTGCTTTGTATTTGGGTCATTTAGTTATAACTACATGTAGAATATTTAACTGAATATGCCCGAAAAGGATTCTCAAAAGAGGCCGAAAAGCTGAAATCCAGGCATTGAATATAGATAAATGAAAAGCCAATCAATGAGAATTAATATACTAGTAACAAATATGGTTCATGAGAGAATTAAAAAATTAATTTAAAAATCCTGTAAGTAATATTATCAGGGTAAATAGTATTGATAGAAAATTGATTGTGTCATAAAATAAGCAATTACACATATTTCATAATAACAGAGGAGCTTTAAGCTGATGGACTAAAATTTAGGAATATTGCAAAGTTTATTATCTTTATATTATGGAACTTGGAAGCACTCATCAAGTTTGTCCTTTTGTATATAGGTGGCCTGTGCCTTCACATGTACACACACACACACACACACACACACACACACACACTCACACACATACACACATAGGCATATCCCACTGATGTGCAACGTAGGTTATAAGATTTTAAATCTTAATTTTCAGCTTGTTGGTATTAAGAAATGAGTGTATTTGAAAGTACTTCTGTGGAGAACTACCTGAGGTGGATACCATCATCTGTGCTGGGGTCCCACACTGAATTAGAAGCTACATGAGAAAAAGACAGTAGCACTGACACCCTTTTTCTTTTTCCATTACTGGGCCTTGATGTTACAGAATGCTTCATATTCATAGTCAGATGCCAAATCCTGCTACTGCCAGAAAGCTGCCTATTGCCAAGCCCTTTTAATCATGATGGACTGGGTTTTTTAAACAGAAACCAGAGCAAAGCCTTCTTTCCCAGACTCTTATTAAGTGCTTGTTTACATGAGAAAAAAGTAACTCATTGTATTAAATTTTACTCTATGTGTTTGTGTGTGTGTGTGTGTGTGTGTGTGTGTGTGTGTGTGTGTGTGTCAGAGAGAGAGAGAGAGAGAGAGAGAGAGAGAGAGAGAGAGAGAGAGAGAGAGAGAGAGAGAGAGAGAGATTTGAGTTTTTAGTGCTTGTGTTCCTGTGCCGCAAGAGATGTGTTGAGGTCAGGGACCACAATTCAAGAGCCAATTTTGACTTTTAACCTTGGATCTCTACTTCAGACTTGCGTCTCCCGGCTTGCATGGCAACCACTGTTACCTAATGAGCCATCTCACCTACTCAAAACTGTTTCTTAACTACATCAATGAATGTATCGTTTGTGTCTTTCCATTACATAGAAGCACTGAACTCAATATCTTGTGCACACTAGGCTTCTACCAGCACCGAATACTTAGAAAATAAATGTGTGAGCAAGGCCCATGAGAGCAGTGGAGTACAGAGTGGAGAGGCTCCACCCAAAAATCATGGGTAATCTACCACTTCCAGCCCTATTGTTAATGTAAATTACTTCTACAATAATATTTTGTAAAACCAATGACTTCTAGAAAATAGTATAATTTTGATGTTTTAATAAAATAGAGTTACAGTATGCACATTAAAATTGCCTGGGATTAGTGAAAAGATTTATGAGAAATAATTACTTAACTACAACATCACTCTTTAGTTCTGGCAAGTAGAAGATTTGAGGCACGCAGATGTTGGTGGGGAAATAAATAAACATGTGGTGAGGCTGAGCTCTCTGAGTGAGGCACCGTAAGACCGTCTATGGCTCATTTCAGGCAATTACATCTTGGTAAATCCACAAGTAAAGTTTTTATTAACACTTTAAAATAGTTTTGCATATGATTGATTTCATTCTTGCTATTTAATGTTAAATTCATATTTTAAAAGAAAATGCTCTGCTATACTTATTGTCTTCACTTGTCCAGAAATGACTACATATTAAATAAAAGAATTCTATTTTTTATCACATAACAAAAACTCTCTTCAGAATGTGCTATTGCTCTTTCAAAAGCAGTATAAATATGAGTTAAATAATTTTAATGATAACATTTAGTTTAATTATTATAAAGAATAATCATTCTACAGTAGTAATCATACTGAATGACTTTATGAGTTAATTTGTCCCTTATGTTTGAAAATGTTTTGACTATCAAAATGAAAAAAAAAATAAAGTGGAATTTAAAATATTACTGTTTCCAGATAGATCTTATTTTTAGACCGTATCAGTCTCCTCTGCTTTCTTCTAATATTACTTATTGAATAGACTAATGACAAACAAACTTACTGAACATCTTTTCAACTAATTGCATGTACTTTTAAGTTACACTTATAGTTTCAATTTAAAATATACCATTGAATTTTCTTAGACTAAAGAAAGTATAAAATTGTTATTTTTTAATTATACTTGGTTTATTTCCCCTAAGCCATCTCATTATATGCCTTCTTAATATTACACTTAATGAACTCATCAGTGACATATAAATATTAAATGATATTATCATAAATCTTTAAAACAAATTTATAATTATAATTACCTTTAATCTACTCTAAATTGAAAATAATTTTTTCACATGGTACACTTGGTAAGGTGCTTTTCAATTTTGGAAATATTCTAAATGCCCTAAAATTTGGATTTTTATTACATATATTAATTTATTTGTACAAAAATTATGTGCAGTTATTATTAAAATGGTTTTCAAAATTTAAGATTTGTCTATCCAGTGCAAGCATTTTAAACCATTTGGCATAAGAAAAAAGGAATGAAAAGGGTAATTTCGAGTCAGACAGTGTCATCTTAGACAGAATTGGAACATTTGTGAATTCATGTTATATAAGCTTCTTCTGGGACAAAGGGAAGAGCTCAAGTCCTACAACATCCTTTGTCATTCACATAGAAGATAATTCATATGTAAAAGACTCTCATGAGATAAAGCACAAGTCACATCTAAAGGACAACCTATCAGTTAGAGAATTATAGCATCTTTAAGTGTATGAAATTATCTATCTATCTATCTATCATCTATCATCTATCTATCTATCTATCTATCTATCTATCTATCTATCTATCATCTATCTATCTATCATCTATCTTCCATAGATCTGTCTATCATCTTTCTATCTATCCTTTGGTATCCTTCATCCTCTTGGCTGAAAAATATAGCATTTTCTTCAGCCTTTTGCCTATTATTCTTAGTGTGTTGTTTCTTCAGATAAAGACTTTCAGGACTAGGAGAATAAATGAAATAAAATGCTATGTAATGATAACAGTTCAATATCTATTTATACTCAAATTATTCAACTAACAATAGGGATGTGGGCTAACAGTGATAGTACAAGTCTTAAAGCCCAGCACTTGAGAGGAGGAGGCGGCAGATCTCTGAGTTCCAGTCCAGCATGGGATACAGAGCAAGTTCCATGACAGCCAGAAACAACAGAAAAACCCTGTCTCATAAAAAAAAGCAGCAATAACCAAAAAAAGAAAACAATAGAAATGGGGCATTTAGTTCAATAGAGAAATATACTACTTCTGTCCCTTTGTTAGTACTTATAAGGTTTGTTTGATAAATGGCTTAAAGACAGACATTTACTAAACATTAAACACCAAAAGATATCTAACATAAAGGTATAATTCCTTGATTTATGCCATAAGGCCACATTGAAATTTCCCTATTTGTGATATATTGTAAATATAATATATATATATATATATATATATATATATATATATATATATAATTAATGCCTGACCTGATTGATTCATTATTCTTCAGCTCTGTATGAAAAACTTAGTAAATGAGCCGAAGAATATTCAAGTTTGTTCAGAATGATTTTTGCCTCTTGTACTTACTTCCTTGAATAGTTGTAGGGGTCTTCAAACATTTGTCCCTCTGAGCTTGACCTCATATTACATACACCTTATACTAGCATCTTTCTTTACATATGTGCTAGTTACCTCTCCAATAAAAGGAACATGAAAATTAGTGAAATCCCAATCAGATGTGTTTGAGATTGCTCCTCCCATTCCTGTTGTATTGTTTCTTGATTGCCTTTTTCATGGTCTTACCTTCTCCCTCTGGATCACTTTGATAAAAGAAGGTACTGTGTGGTAAACTGCTACATAGAAAAGAAATTTTGTCAGAACTCTGAGAACTCTTAGTAGCTAATACCTCATGAAGAATTAAGAGTTGAGATCAACTGCCTAAGAACAACTGAGTACACAGAACAAGAGGCAGTTGAGGTGTCAAGCTTGCCCTGCAAAGAGTTAAAAACAAATGTGTGTTTCAAGAGAATAAGAGCCAATTTAATGAGATAGGCCACTTAGATATAGCTGAAAGTTTTCCTGTGTCTGACCAGGTCCGCAGCTGCTCAGACCCAAGTAAACACACAGAGGCTAATATTAACTAAAACCGCTAGGCCATTAGCTCAGGCTTACTGCTGACTAGTTCTTGCACTTAAACTCAGCCCATTTCTGTTAATCTATATGTTGCCATGTGTTCTGTGAATTTACCTGTGTGCAATTACATGCTACTCCCTGGACGGTAGGCTGGTATCTCCTGACTCAGTCTTCCTCTTCCCAGAATTAGCTTTGTTTGTTTCTCCCACTTATACTTCCTGCCCGGCTACTGGCCAATCAGCTTTTTATTTATCAGCCAATCAAAGCAACACATTAACAGCATACAGAACATCCCACAGCACTTAGATTCTTAATCCACAGTCACTGTGAAATAATAAGTATTTGAAGACAATAAATTTGTGATAGATTTTTATACTACAGTCATTAACATAATTAACAAACATATGGGACATGATTAGTAATAATTCTATGAATAAAATATTTCTTAAAAATTATTCTATTCTACTTTAAATATTGCTATTATTCTTTTTATAGATACTATTTATACCTGAGTTTAAAATGCTGCTACTGTCCAAATGAATTGTTATAGCAACTTCATGAAAAATATCCATTTTTGACATGACATTGAAAAATGACATCTTAAAAATAAACTTGTGCTCTCATATTTTATTCTTGACTGTTTATAGCTTTCTAAATTCTTCCTGGTAAAAGAAAAATGCCATTATTTTCAGCTCTCCTTTACCAAATCTGTTTTTCTTAAGCATTTGCACATTAATATAGGTACATTTTATGCTATTTATTTTTGTAGACCACAGTCCTATTTCAATATATTTTCAGTGACTTCATGAGTTAATGAATTCTTCATGGTCTACCAAACAGTTCATTTCTTGACATCAGGGACATATTAGGAAACAGTTTAGGGCACCTATGGTTGCTCAGCCTGTGAGGATATCTGCTGCTTAGGTTGATGATCTGAGTTCACTCTCAGCAATACACATGTTGATAATGGAGATGGCCAATACCTCCAAGTGGTTTTCTGAGTGTCACACATACATTATGACACAAACACACCTGTATAAATACATGAGAAATAAAATCTTAACCTACAATTTTTGAAAAAAGAAATAAGCTAGACTATTAACTATAACCACCCATTAACAGATACATGATCTTAGTTCTAACATTGTCACTAATAATTTTTTATCTAAGCTTTTTGAAGGTATCACACAGAAAACCACACTAATTTACAACGATGATCATATTCATATAATTGAATTGGTGAACCAGTAGAGGAAGCAAATCAAAGTACAACACAAAAGGGCAAAATAATAGGAAGTCAAAAATACAGCAAACAAGAAGAGCATGGGAAATAAGTTAGAAGTGAAATATATCATGCCTTTTCATAGAGATTGTAGAAATATTTAAACAAATTTAAAAGTGAACTACAGACAAGGTGCATAAGGTTATAACTACCACACTGTCAAGAGATATATTAGTGTTGCTTTATGAGCTGAGCTGAAAATTGTAGGACTACCACACAATGGAGAAAATCCTGGGTCACAGCATCATACTACTCGCCAAAAATTGTATTAGTCCACAAAGGAAAATAATACAGGTCTTGTAACTTGACGAACATTCATCAGCCATTATTTTAATCCAAGACTGGACTCAGGTGCTATTTGAATTGTCTTAATACCTCTGCAGTCCAGAGTCTAGAAGATCTGTGGGGTGGAGAGTTAGAGCTTTATGCTTCCCTATAGTGCTTCCCTGTGTGAATGTACATGAAAGAAATTAGGAGAGCAGAAAAAGAGTTTTGTTCTATAATCTCTATTTATTTGACCTGTAAGTGTACATAATGGTAAATAATATCTAAGTGCAAGATAATTTATCTGATTGTCTACATTTATACTTCTGATTATTCCTACTATGCCTTTTAAAGCATAACTAGAATGATAAATATAAAGAAACATTTCAAAACCACAAATATGGATTTTACAAATTTATACACATAAAGAATGCAAATTTTCTAATACTAACTTATCACATTAGATTTTTGTCAAATATGTGATATCCACTAATATTTTACTATTGCATATTGCATTCCTTTTAGAGGTAACAGTTATTTTTAATATCACCAGATGGAATCTTATGTATAAAGAAATATTTAATAAAGAGAATAAGTTCAACTGAAGTAAAATGGTACTCAGGAAGATATAAAGTGATTTCTTTCCCAACCCACAACCTGCAAATTTGAAAATCAAACTGCCATAGTTTTATGTTGCTTAGTGACATAAAAACTGAGATACATTTTTATGACATCTGGCATGGAAACTGGGAAATGAGGCTAAGAGCACTTGAAAAGAAAACAGCAAAATGTATCAATCAGGCCTCTTTAATTTTGTGACTGCCTTTGGGTTATATTTATCACTTAAGCAGAAAGCTTTCTTAAGAAAAATTTTCATAAAACTAATAATTCATTTGAATTGCATCTCTGAATATACATTGCTATAATTTCACAAGAGTAATTGATTAAATCATCCACTAAGAGTATTCAGACTATACAAAATTTGACAGCAGTTCTCCATGCAGCAGTGGTAATATACTAAGGGCATAATCATTCAGAACTGTGCCACAAGAGTTAGTCAGACGAGGAATTAATGTGCTCTCACTTGCTATCTCTATGATATTAGAAATGTTTCTTAATTCCTGAATTTCATTTGACTCTTTTATAAAGCAATAATCATTTTTATTTAAGAAAAGTATCTACTGTTTGTATTAAATAAGTTTGTTTTCACAAAATGCACAGAATTATAGTAGAGTGGTTCATTTTAATTTGTCCACAGGAGAGATTGATATATAGGCTTTCTATTTTAAATAACACATTAATTTTGGGTTAGATATCTTCAAACTTAAAAAATATATATTGAATAATATTATATCTAAATTTATTAAAGAAAAATTTGAATTGATTACAGATAAATAGATAGATAGATAGATAGATAGATAGATGGATAATTAGTAGATAGATAGATAACTTCATACATTTAAAGAAAAGATGCTATAATTCTCCATAATGTAAGGCTTGTAATACATTGCTCCAGCTCTTCAGGCTTTGAGTTTCCATTGAGAACTCAGTTGTTTCACTGATGGGTTGTCCTTTAGATGTAACTTGTGCTTTATCTCATGAAGCAGTCAACATGCTTTCTTTTTATATACATTTAGTGTTCTAGCTATCATGTGTAGTGGAGATTTTCTGTAGCTGAAGTTTTCTCCAGTCCTGCCTGGCCCATGGTCAGGAAAATTCTCTCTCATCCGCCGGTCCCGTAGCTGTTCTGACCCAACCGAGTAAACACACAGAGACTTATATTATTTATAAACTGTACGGCCATGGCAGGCTTCTAGCTATCTAGTTCTTAGAAATTATCCCATGTCTATAAATCTATACCTTGCCACATGGCTCGTGGCTTACCAGTATCTTACATATTGGTACCCATGGCAGGGGCTGGCAGTGTCTCCTGCCTCAGCCTTCCTGTTCCCACAATTCTCTTCTCTCCTTGTCCTACCTATGCTTCCTGCCTGGCTACTGGCTAATCAGTGCTTTATTTGTACAGATAAATATCCAAAGCACTTCCCCTTTTCTTGTTTTTCAAAAAGGAAGGTTTTAACTCTCACATATTAAAACTAATATAACAAAACAATTATCAAGAAAGAATTACAGTTATAATATCTAGTCTATTTGGGAAAATTAAAGAAGATATTCTATCTATCCTATATTTGTGAGTCTAAGGTTTCATATCTAATTTATCTTTTATCATAACTAAGGAAAATTATAACTATCTAGTCTTCAACTACATCAAAAACCTCAGAAAGATATAATATTACCTGAGAAATGGGAGATGGACGCAAACAAATTTTGGGAGTCTTGTGAGAGTAGACAGAGATAGCTGGCAGCCTAGACAGTCATCCAAAGTTCCTTTGTAAATTTGGGACATCTGTCTTCAGCCCACAGGCCTAGAGTCTCTCAATAACTTCTCTCTGTGTCCTGTAGAATCTCTGGCAGTTTCCTCTGAGAAGCAGGAACCTGAAGGACCATTTTGTCAAGCAAAGTTCAGTGGTCACCTTCCTATGGGTCCTGCATGTCCAGTCGATCAAGCAGTTCAGGCAAGAACAGTTTCTTGCCAAATGACTATTTTTGTCAAGAAGAAGATAAACTCCATATAGAGTGTCTTCGATGCTCATCCTCCTCTCTGAAGTAAATCCAGTGCTGCCAAGAGCAGACATGTCTCACTGTCCAGAAAGTCTAAATTTTTAAAACATTTTAAATGCCATGTTCTGTAGGTCTTTGAAGTGTGTGAAGAATACCTACCTAATTGGATTATATCTATGTATAGCTAGAAAACAACATGACTATAAGTTTGACTATCATAGAAGACTATTAATCTGTATTTCTTAATTATCCATTACAAACTAAATGAGTTACATAAACATAATGCTTCAAAAAAGAATAGAAAAAAAAAATATATATATACGTATACAGTATAACAAAATTAAGTTTAAACTTGTATCAATAAACTAAAATCCATAGCAATGTAAAACATTTTCAAACAAGTTGCTCTTTAAAAGTAGGTTTCATAATCTGCCTTTCATCCTATCATATCTATATCATATCCCCTTTTCTTCTTTAGAAAGACTTTGCATTTATAATAAACATGTTTAAATAAAAATATTGGTTTTTCTCTGTCCTACACCAGAGGGCTCTTCTGATATGGGACACAAGAATCTGTCAACCTTTTCTTTTAGGAATATGCTTGGCTTTAGAGGAGTGAGCCAATTCCATCTCCAAAGCCAGCTTGGTATATTTGGGAATTCGGGTGTAGCTTCCCTTACTACTTCCTGCTGTAGGGGCGCACTGTGCATCTTATGGGGACACAAAGAAATTTTTAGGCATATGGGGTAGTCCATGAGGCTGTATTGTCGGAGCCAGTTGCCTTGAAACTGTTCTGGATGTTGGATCATCTGGGCCATGGTGTCATCGGAGACCTTTCAGGGGGTCTTGACTAGTCAAACCTGATGTATCTTAATCTGGAACAAATTCATAGCCTCTGGCTTTCTGTGGAAATGAAAGCAGAGCCTCCTTTCCAAAGCAACGTATCCTTACATCCAAATTTTGAAGTCAAGGTACCTTTAAAATATACATATTGGCTTAACTCAACAGCTTTTACAATCAAATATCTTTCTGCAGTTAAGAATATCAAAGACAACATAATCCAGTTTGTCTGTGTGATATCCATCTTTATGTGGCTTATTTTTTATATTAATTTTACTGTCTCTTTAAAAACTTTATATTTTTAAACTTTGTATTTCTTTATATAACTCTATATATTCCTTTTGCTCTCTCTTCCAAACCTACATACATTTTTACACACATTGTAAAGCATTTAAAGTCTTGTTCCATCTGAATCTATCTTATTGTGTATCTATTGTTTGAAACTGCAGCATTATGAGGGCTCAATTTTCTTTGCTTGTCACATCTATACGGTGTCCTGTGTGATACTTGTATCTGTGTCTGTGTCTTCCCTTTGCTGGGTTAGTTTTTATCTGGGATCTTTTGAAGATCCAGTTTATGCTTTAAACTTGGTATTCTCTCTCATCTACACCTATAATTAGAAGGTTTTTTTTTTCACATAAGGCACATAAAATCTTGCTTTATGTATCTAATTGTATTGAACTGTTTAAAATGGAAGCCAGGATATAGTGCAGTAGGAATTGGGACTAAGTTATTAAGGACAATAGAGATTCTAAACCATGTTTCTGGGTCAGGATTCTAAATAAAGAATAAAATCTAAATAGGAGAAAAACTTTCTATACCCTGAAAAAAATAGCTTCCTTTAGTGTAATTTATAAGGCTCTACTTATTTCAAGCTTGGAAATCAATTGGGGTTGGAAGTGAGATATGCACTGCACATAAGTATACTGCTTTCCTTCAACTTTATACATCAGTTACATTTTTTTTTACAAAAAATTTAAATTATTGAAATATCAGAGACACAGTATTTTATTGGTATATACTCCTTTTTCAGAGTGAAAGGTCCATAAGCATATTTTCATTGAAGTACATCTTATATTTTAGCCATATTCATTCTTCATATTCTTCACATCTTGAGAGTGTTCTGGTAGCCCCCTTTTCCCAAGGGTCTGTTTCTATTTAAATACTGTGTCTGCCTGTCTGTCTATCATCTATCTATCTATCTATCTATCTATCTATCTATCTATCTATCTGTCTGTCTGTCTGTCTGTCTGTCTGTCTATCTATCTATCTATCTCTCTATCTCTCTATCTCTCTATCTCTCTATCTCTCTATCTATCTATCTTTTCTATCTATCTATCTATCTATCTATCTATCTATCTATCTATCTATCTACTATTTGCTTATCTGTCAAGACTATACTTTCAAGGGATCATTTCCACAGTTTCTTTCTATCATCTACACACATATACACATAAGAATACACAAACACATTTATTTATTTATTGTTTGTTTATTTATTTATTTTTTGACACAGGGTTTCTTGTGTAGTTATGGTGCCTGTCCTGGATCTCACTCTGTAGACCAAGCTGGCCTTGAACTCACAGAGAGCCACCTGTCTCTGCCTCCTGAGTGCTGGGATTAAGGGCATAAACCACTACCGCCTGGCAACACATTCATTTATAATCCACATACAAGATAGCAACTAATATTTCTCTGAAATTTATTTATTTATTCATTTGTTTTCTTAATGTGATGGTTTTTCAGGTCCACACACTTTCTGAAAAATAAAAACTACAAAATTTTGA
Source organism: Peromyscus californicus insignis (assembly GCF_007827085.1). Taxonomy (NCBI): domain Eukaryota; kingdom Metazoa; phylum Chordata; class Mammalia; order Rodentia; family Cricetidae; genus Peromyscus; species Peromyscus californicus. Next base: position 16,856,959 of record NW_026294413.1, on the reverse strand, counting down.
TTCTTTGTGGTGAATAAAATTTTATCATATATCACCTATCATGAAGTATCATGTAAAATGATTCCCACCACAATTTTAAGTTATGTTTCTAAATATGGTTCAAAAGGCAAATACTATCAATCCTTCATTTGAAAAAAGAATATTTAATTGTTGGCCACAGGGGCTCATTGGAATGCCTAAAAACACTCTAGGCTATTTCTTTTTTTTTTTTTTTTTTGCAATACAGTTCAGTTCTACATATCAGCCACGGATTCCCTTGTTCTCCCCCCTCCCACCCCCCTCACCTTCCCCCCAGCCCACCCCCTATTCCCACCTCCTCCAGGGCAAAGCCTCCCCCATGGACTGAGATCAACTTGGTAGACTCAGTCCAGGCAGGTCCAGTCTAGGCTATTTCTAATGCTATTGGTTACTCTCCACTAACGGATGTTAAGGCTGTATTGCTGAAGACAAAACTAACATATCTCATCAAAAATGAAGAAGTTGAGCTGGTTCCTAAGTAGAATCTACATCTTTATTAACAACTGTTCTTGGTTCTGAAATCTACTCTATATGCTACCAGAGGAGAAAGGTGTTCTTCAAACCAGCTACAAACACTTTCACCTTCAATATTGGCCTACTTCTGAGATAAACTGGTGAAATAATTATTGGAGTAACCAATTACTTTCTGATTAGATTTTATGCCCACTATAGGAGATGGAGCCCATACCTGACCTTGCTCAAGGGGACAAGAATTTGATACTAGATAGGTGACAGGTATAGGGAGAAGATATATAGTTTTGTTCTATGAAGGGAACATAGCAATAAAATGATTCCTAATGACATTCTGCTATACCCACAGCTCAGTGTTCCACTCAGTTCAGTTGCAATCATCAGAAAGGCTTCTTCAGGCAGTAGACTGGAACCAACAAACAGACCAGCAACCAGATAACGTGCAGAAAACAAGAGACTTTAGGGCACTTAGTCCTAAATGACATGTCATCATCAAACCTCCTCTCTCAGGGCTCAGGTATCTATGCAGAAGAGGAAGCAGAACTATTTTAAGGTCCAAAAGTGATGGATGGCTCCAAGCGAACTATGTCTTCTAGACAAAACAGACTGAAACCTATATGACCTCACAGATGCAGTGGCAGCATGCACAGGAAGGAACAGATCAAGCCAGATGGCATCCCAGCACTGAGAGGTGGGAATAGACACAGGATCCCACCCTTAAGCAAGAAGGTATCCACAATTCATACCAATCGACAAAGGGAAAGTTATCATTCTCTAAGGAGTCTCACTATGCATATTAACTACACTTCATGCTAAGTCCTCTGCTCAAGAACAATTAGCTGACCTTAAACAAAGGCAATGGTACTTTTTTAGACTTTTTAATCTCATTTTATTTTATTTGGACATTTTCTGTTTTATGGGTCTTTTGCTTCTATACTTTGTTTTCTATTTTTGTGGGGGATTTCTATGTGAGTATTTTTGGGGTTTGTTTTTGGTTGTCATTGCTTTGTTTTTTTGAAAGAGAGAGAGAGAGAACATAAAGTTGGATGGTTATAGAGTTCAGAAGGATCTGGAAGAAATTAGGAGAGTAGAATATGGTCAAAATATATTGCAAAATTTTTTAATAAAAATAATTGAATCTTAAATTGTAATTTCTGTAAATGACTTACATAGGCGTGAGAAAATGCTGTTTTCATGTGGTGAAATCAATTTTATTTATTTTTTATTAAGAGATTTTCTATTCATTCTACTTGTCAACCACAGATTCCCCTGTCCTCCCTCCTACCACCCTCCAGCCCTCTCCCCTAACCAACCCCTCTATTTCCACCTCCTCCAAGACAAAGTCTCCCATGGGGAGTCAGCATAGCCTGGCACACTCAGCTGAGGCAGGTCCAAGCCACTCCTCCTTGCACCAAGGCTATGCAAAGTGTCTCACCATAGGCACTAGGCTCCAAAAAGCTGGCTCATGCACTAGGGACAGGTCCCAGTCCCACTGCCTGGGGACCCCCCAAACATTTCAAGCTAAACAACTGTCTTGTTTATCCAGACAGCCTAGTCCAGTACCATGGGGGCTCCTCAGGTTTTAGTCCACAATTCATATGTCTCCACTAGTTTGGCTAGTTGTCTCTGTACTTTTTCCAATCGTGGTCTCAAAATCTTGCTCATAGAATCCCTCCTCTCTCTCATCAATTGGACTGCTGGAGCTTTGCCAGGGTTTGGCCGTGGATCTCTGCATCTGCTTCCATCAGTCACTGGATGAGGGTTCTGTGATGTCAATTAGGGTATTTAGCCATTGGATCTCCAGTGTAGGTCAGCTCAGGCACCCTCTTGACCATTGCCAGTAGTCTATGGTGGAGTCATCTTTGTGGATTCCTGGGGACCTGCCTAGCACTCTGCTTCTCCTTATTCCCATGGTACCTTCATTTATCATGGTACCTCTTTCCTTGTTCTCCGACTCTGTTCCTGATCTAGCTCAGAGCTCCCGCTTCCCTAAGCTCTCATTCCCCTGTCCCTTGCCCTCCATTAAGCCCGCCCCCATCCCCAGTATGCTCATGTAGATCTCATCTATTTCGCCATTGCTGGGCAATCCCTGTGTCTTTCCTAGGGTTTTCCTTACTAAATAGTCTCCCTGGAGCTTTGGGTTGCAGTCTAGTTATCCTTTGCTTTACATCTAGTATCCACTTATGAGTGAGTACATACTATGTTTGTCTTCTTGAGTCTGGGTTACCTCACTCAGGATAATATTTTCTAGTTTCATCCATTTGCCTGCAAACTTCATAATATCATTATTTTTCTCTGCTGAGTAGTACTCCGTTATGTATATGAAACGCATTTTCTTTATCCATTCTTCAATTAAGGGGCATCTAGGTTGTATCCAGGTTCTGGCTATTACAAATAGTGCTGCTATGAACGTAGTTGAGCATGTGTCCCTGTGGTATGATTGAACATTCCTTGGGTATATGCCCAAGAGTGATATAACTGGGTCTTGAGGAAGATTGATTCCCAATTTTCTGAGACACCACCATACTGATTTCCAAAGTGGCTGTACAAGTTTACATTCCCACCAAGAGTGTAGGAGTGTTCCCCTTGCTCCACATCCTCTCCAACATAAGCTGTCTTCAGTGTTTTTGATCTTAGCCATTCTGACAGGTGTAAGATGGTATCTTAGAGTTGTTTTGATTTGCATTTCCCTGATGACTAAGGATATTGAGCAATTCTTTAAATGTCTTTCAGCCATTTGAGCTTCTTAATTTTTTAACCAATTTTAAAAAATCTTTGTTTTATACCATATTTATATCCTATAACAATATCTAAACTTATAAAAATATGCATACCAAGTTTGGGGGAATTTGTAGAAAATCAATGTCAAATAAAGAAAAAGTTTCTCTGTGAGAGACTGGACATAGATTCATAGGCTCTCATAACTAGGACCTAGACAGTCAACTGCACTCATCTTTTCTCACATACTATTCCAGGGCTTCACCTACCTAGATGGCCAAAAAAAGTATCTACTGAGGGAACGTGATGATTTTGATAGTCTAATTAAGCATACAACAGTGTTTTCAATTCCAGGTATAAAATGACATAATCTAGACCTAATATTATTGGAAGGGACACTTGGCTTAAGAGGCATGTCATACTATCAGTACATCTGTGCTTATGACATAACAAAAAGCTCTGTGTTTCTTGCTAGTAATATTAAATATAAAGATATTCAGTAATAAACATAATTTACTGAAGATATAATTAAAAAATTACAGTTATTTTTGGATGTTGCTAAAGAAACTTTATATGCATTCCCATTTCATAAATTTGCATTTAGGCACACTACTATGGATATGAAAAAATTGGCATTTATTCTTGACACAGTATTTTATAGTGATCCATTTCTAGGTGGTAAATTTCATTGCTAGTTATTAAATGATTGGTAAAATGGAATCAATCTTGGCTTCAAGATTAAAGGGGCTTCATTAGAAAGGTATAAATGTTTAAAAGTATACAGAAAGTCATTTTCATATTTGGGCTGCTTAGATCTTGCAAGGTGACCAATAATGTCCAGCTTAAGAATGTCTCTTTAGGGAAGTATTTTAAGAATAGTGAATTGGCTGCCGGGCGGTGGTGGCGCAAGCCTTTAATCCCAGCACTCGGGAGGCAGAGCCAGGCGGATCTCTGTGAGTTCAAGGCCAGCCTGGGCTACCAAGTGAGTTCCAGGAAAGGAGCAAAGCTACACAGAGAAACCCTGTCTCGAAAAACCAAAAAAAAAAAAAAAAAAAAAAAGAATAGTGAATTGGGAAAATGAACCCAGGAAAAGGATATAGCTTGCCTAGAAAAGAAGGAACTGTGTGGTGGTATTGTGTTCCCCAAATTATGGTGCACCCTAATAAACTTATCTAGGGTCAGAGACAGAAAAGACACTAGATACAAAGGCTAGAAAATGGTGGCACTCACACCTTTAATCCTAGCACTCCAGAGGTAGAAATCCCTCTGGATCTCTGTGAGTTCAAGGCCACATTGAAATGGCCAGGCATGGTAACACACGCCTTTAATCCCAGAAAGCAAGCCTTTAATCCCAGGGAGTGGTAGTAGAAAGCAGAAAGGTACATAAGGCGTGAGGACCAGGAACTAGCAGCATTTGGCTGGTTAAGCTTTTAGCTGGTTAAGCTTCAGGCTTTTGAGCAGCAGTTCAGCTGAGACCCATTCTAGATGGGGACTCAGAGGCCTCCAGTCTGAGGAAGCAAGACCAGATGAGGATCCAGTGAGGTGAGGAAGCTGTGGCTTGTTCTGGTTCTCTGATCTTCCAGTTCACCCCAATACCTGGCTCAGGTTTGATTTTATTAATAAGAACTTTTAAGGTTCTTGCTACAGAACTGAAACTGGAAATATGAAGAATTATGTAGTTTTTAGAAAAGCAACCATGGCTTGCTACGGAAACACAGTAAGTGTGCTGGGATATGAAAAGTGAAATCTTTATCCTGTTAGTGCAACTGTCTCTTGTGGGAAGGAGAATGTGCTGTTAAGCTATGTAGTCAAGCCTGCTTTAATGTGAGCCATATTTTTACAACATTACACTGGTACTTAGTGATGAGCCAACAAAAGTTTTGAGATGAGTGCTAGGCAGATAAGACAAAAAGTCACCAGAACAGTGAAAGTGGGAGCAGACAATAGCTTTTCCTGGTAAATGGGACTCTAGACAAATAATATAAACTTGAAAACAGGCCATGGAAAGAGAGAATCAACAGTTAATTGTTTTATGTAGAGAGAGCAGTAGAAGAAGTCAGTCTCACAACTTTAGGTATGAATATAAGACTAGCAAGTATTGGTTAGTGAGATCTGCTTTTAGGTATACATGTAATGAAAGGAAAGGGGAAATAATTTTTCCTAAATCTTGAATTCATGTAGGATTCCTCCTTTGTGTTAATAAAGAGGTACAAGAGGCTGAGAATAAGGACATGTTGGCAAACAGAAGTTACTTAGATACAAGGCTTGAAAAGTTATAATATTTACAGAAGTCAATGCAAGCTACAGATACTTAGTAATTAAATGCAAAATGCTTTCACTTCTAACATGTTTGTATCTTCAATGGAAAAACAAGATAAATACCTGAATTCCCTTAGTTAGCTGTCATGAACCAATCCATTAACATTTATTTGAACCCTTTAATAACAGCCATACTTAACAGCAAGCAGAAGTCAGACTTAAACCACTACAACGTTAATCTATCTCTTTCCCACAGTTTATAACCATAAAGAAGATGAGCATCCATATATGTTTCCACATACAATTGGTGTCAACATATGGATTTCTCTAAATCCATGCAGAGATCCCTCTGCAGCATTGTTCTTTACTTTCCTTCTTCCCTCCTTCCTCTTTTCTATTCCCTCTTTCCTTGCCTTTATGACTGGCAAGGTACAGATGATTCTCAGTACAGGAAACATATTAAATGCACTTTTTACTTTAATTTACTTTAATTATTTTAATTCAAATAATGGAGACAGTGCAGGCGTTTTTCATCAGGAAAGCTTTAATATGTTCTCTGATATAGCCTACTGCTATGGAATTGCTTACAAAAAAAGGTGCTCAGGTTGTTTTAAAAAGTCATTTTTATTCTGTGTGCTTTTGCTCTTTTGACAAAAAAATGGGAAGGAAAGCAATTTTGAACCTTTTAAATGATGCATCTACTGCAGTATAATAGGTGGCATCATACTGTTAAGAGTAATATCAAATCCCATATCAGGTCAGCTATTACCTTTCTATTTAGTTCAAAATGACCTTACAGAATGGGCAACCACACTGTGCAGAGTCACATACAGAAGGCTAACTTTTAAAATGCTGTTTATATTCTGTGTTTCATTTTGGTTGATGAAATGTCGATTGGATCTTATTAAATTGACAAATAAATACAATTGCTATTAGAGTAATTATCTCTACTTATCTCTGTACTTCATCAGGAAAATAGTAAGATTTGTTTGGTTAAGAAAGTCATTGCAGCCGGGCGGTGGTGGCGCACGCCTTTAATCCCAGCACTCGGGAGGCAGAGCCAGGCGGATCTCTGTGAGTTCGAGGCCAGCCTGGGCTACCAAGTGAGTTCCAGGAAAGGCGCAAAGCTCCACAGAGAAACCCTGTCTCGAAAAACCAAAAAAAAAAAAAAAAAAAAAGTCATTGAATATTCTGTAATATATTCTTCGTATTTTCATCACTTACATAAACAATGTATGCATGAATTTCATATTATTTGTTTTACAAACATTATTCTTTTGAAAAATATCGTAATGACATATAATTTTCTATATATATTAGAGCACTCTATTGTTCAATCATTATCTTGTCTCAATTCAGAAAAGTAATACAATATAAGAGAAAAATGAGTATGTATAACTATGGTTGAAAATAATGATTTTTTTTTTTATTTTGAGTACAATATGTTTTCTTAGCTTAGTTCCACTTTTGATTTTCATCTATCTTTTCACTTTAACAGAAGTTACTATGGCAACAACACTTTTAAATGGTGAATAAGTAAATACAAAATGGAAAGCATAAATCCTTAAAAGAAGACGTTAGAACTCTTACTGTCATTGTGAAATGACAAAAGTTTTTTCACACATGTTGCTTATGAAGGTGATGCACCCAGTGTATGCCAAGGAAGTTTTCTTTTTATTTTAGCTCTTTTCAATGAGTTTGAGTAGACTTCCATGAAATCTAACCTCATGCTAGACTTTGTTATGGAGTTTAAACGTATTTTATTTAGTTTAAGTATATTGTCAGGGAATAATTAAAACTACCATGTATGGCTGTACCTGTATCTTAAAATCAGTAGAGATTGGCCGGGCGGTGGTGGCGCACACCTTTAATCCCAGCACTCGGGAGGCAGAGCCAGGCAGATCTCTGTGAGTTCAAGGCCAGCCTGGGCTACCAAGTGAGTTCCAGGAGAGGCGCAAAGCTACACAGAGAAACCCTGTCTCGAAAAACCAAAAAAAAAAAAAAAAAAAAAAATCAGTAGAGATTATCCTAAGGGCATGAGGAAAATGAAGAAGTTTTTCTTCAATGTCCTTACTCTGTTGTATTGAAAACAAAGTGAAACTGCACATTGAAGGCACAGTCTACTCATTCTACTATCACATTCTTGTCCATGTGTGAACTTGTTTATAGAAGAGAGCTTCTTTCTGTCCTAAGCCCCCAATTTATGGCAATGACATCTCATCAGATAAAAATAATGTCTCTAACACTGCTTATCAATACCAGCTCTTTGGTGCTGAAGCCAATTGCTAGACAAATTGTACCCTTCCTTAGGTTTGGCATAAGGAAAATTTCTGAAGCCCAGCTCTTGGTGATCCAGTTTGAGAAGTAGGTTTCCTAACCTAGAAGCACATCAGAAGAGTGAAGACAAGAGGAACAAAGACATAGAGTGGTAAACGCATCTAATCCCAGTGTGAGAACAACTGATGCAGGAACAATACAAGCTCTAGATCGCCTTGGACTCATTAGGTGACAGTCTCAAATAAAAAAGAGATGAATGAATGAAACTAAAATGAGTATCTTCAATTATAGGATCTCCAATTAATAGCTCTGAAATGAAAAATTGCAAGAACTGGGCTCAAGATCAAACAACACCTAACTTTATACATGAAGAGAAATTCAAATCTAAGCCACCTCCTCAAACAGTAGATCTTAATGTTAAGCAGTTAAGGAGAGTAATACAGTTACTTTGTGAGGGGGTGCTGAGTTTTTGTCAGGAAGCTTACCAAAGACAAATGGTAAATAAAGGGCTGAGAAGATCCTCACTGTAGTTAAATAAAAAAACAAAAACGAAAAACCTTAAGAAAATTTCCAAAAGAAATCAACACCAACAACTAAAATAAATGCAATCAAAGCTTGTCCTCAAATAACACCTCCACAAATATCCCAGGAGAGTCAGGATCAGATGAATAATTTTACCCAATGGTCGTTTCAAAATCAAATATGAATGCAGCTAGAAAGTGATAGTGTCTAGGAACTAAATGGTCTGCCAACAGAGCCAGACAGGTCGATAGTAATCAGGTTAAAACATGGAAATGTGGGCCTGCCCTAACACAAAGTGACTCTGACTGTGCATGTTCAAATCTGTTTACCAAGGATCAGTATTGTAGGATTCACACTGTTACATGGAAAGTAGGGTTTATGAAAATAGTGCAGCCTATTATCTAAACACATAAAAAAGACAAAAAAAAATCAAAATTAGCAAACTTTAAATGCACCAATATAAAGAATTAGGAAGATTCTTGAGACTAATGTATTCATAGTATTTATCATTATTCAAGTTGACAGTAGGAGCATAAGCAATTGTAATGAAGATAATAAAAATTCAATAGAAATGTACATTTTCTTCTAAGTGGTCTTATATGATAATAAAAACTGCAGTGTACAGTGTGTTTTCACATAATTTAGTTTTTGGACTTTTAGTACAGCAAATGCAATGTATTGGCAACACATAGCAACAATGGGTAGTAACGAAATTGTACTGTATTAAAGAAACGACACCCAGTGGTAACATTAAACTGGAAGGCAAACAAGAGGAAAAAAAGGCCGGGCAGTTGATGGCGCACGCCTTTAAACCCAGCACTCAGGAGGCAGAGGCAGGTGGATCTTTGTGAGTTCCAGGCCATCCTGGCCTACAGAGCGAGGTCCAGGAAAGGTGCCAAGCTACACAGAGAAACCCTGTCTTGAAAAAACCAAAAAAAAAAAAAAAGATGAAAAAAGATGGAATATGTCATGGATATATATAGTAATAATGTTACTAGAGCAGACAAATAAACCATATCAATGAAGTAAAATTTGAATGAATTGTTCCAGGAAAATGACTCAATGGGTCAAGGCACTTGCATCCAGGTCTGATAACCTGCCTTCATATTCATGCTATTTGTTGTATAGCCATTTCCTCTGATTTTAAAATGTTTAGTATTGGAGGAAAGCTAGTTAAGATACAGAATGTTAACTGAAAAATACTATTTACTAACAGGAAACTCATGAAGGCGCATAATATTATAAAGGAAGTAATGCAACAGCAGGGTTTTCTAAGAAGTGAAACAACCCATTTTTTAGGGAGATTCCACAAGTTCAGAAAGTAATCAACTCAAAAGCTTCAGAAAGTCCCTGAATCTGACCAGATTCAAATTCTGACCCTATGCATATATAAGCACTAAAAACTTCTGAGAGTCACTCTTGGACAGGAGGATATTTATAGAAGAATCCCAGACCAGCCAACATACCTTAAGAAATAGAGACCTGCCAAAGCTTCCACATAAGCAGAGAGCAGCTGAGGTGCTTTGGAAAGATCCGGATCAAATGATCTACCTTGAAAAGACACTTTCTCACCTGTTACCCTGTCTAAAGACTGTACACTTTTCTCCAGGATTTACGTGAAGAGTCAACTGAGATTTGGTGACACAGCTGTCTTGTCATTTTCACTTATAATTAACTCCTTACCCAAGTTCCTGTTATTAATCTCAGTAAAACTCAATCATTAATCAGGCTGGAGTTGGCTGGTATTATAACTTTAATTTATCATTGGTTTCTTATCTGGGTCGTATAGATGTTTATTCATGTCTCCCCAGGAGTAGAGACATGCGATAAATAAACAAGAACACACACACACACACACACACACACACACACACACACACACACACACCACACACACACACACATACACACACACAAAAAAACACAGATACATACACCTCAAACATAATTAAACATATTAATATGCTACATTAGTTTCTCTTGCATTGTTTCAATAAAATACTGTAGACAAAAAGTTTCAGGGAAAAGGACTTCTTTTGGACTCATACTGCTTGGGGACTAGAGTCTATAATGATAGAAAAGTCACGGCATGATAGCAGAAACAGTAAGCTCATTGGTCATATTTTTCATCTACAGGCGTGAATCAAAGAGAGACAACCAATAGAAGTTAATAAACCCTCAAAGCTTGACCTACCCTATACTTCTTCCAACTCTTCTCTGTGTCCTAAACACACCATGACATTAACAGGGGACCAATTCTTCAAATACATGAACACATAGAGAATATTCCAAACTTGAAGCAACACATTCTGCCTCATGTTTCCATACACCAATGGACCTGTCATGGCCAACATGCATAGAATCACAATTTTAAAGTTCCCATAATCTCAATGCTTTTTAAAAGTTCAGAATACAAAGTCTATTCTTAGACTCAAGGTAACCACTTACTGTGACATGTTACATTTTTAAAAGGGCAAATTTCATAGCTCCAACAATGAATATACTTTATTGTTTCTAGAAGAGGATTGGGGCTACAGTGAAGATAAGTTAGACCAAGAGCCAGATCGAAACCCAGCAGGGCAAGCATCAAATCCTGTAGCTCCATATCAAGTATCTAGGGTTTCAGATTCAAAGGAATTGGATAGTTATGCTCATCTAGCTTTGCAGTCTGCAAAGAACATCTCTCTTTTGGGCTGGTTAAACTGACAGTATGCAACTCTCCATGGCAGATGACTCATGGTTCTGGCATAAAAATATTGAGTTTTCCATTAGAGCTAAGGCTTCAGTTTCCAGGCTTCATACAAGGGCCTTTCATGGTATCCTTGCAGGGAAGCCAATTGTGCTACACGTAGGGTGGCCTCAGCAGCACTGTGCAACTACAAGGGAAGAACATGCTATTCCTCCAATCTTTCATCTTGGTATCTAAAATCACTACCAAGTTCAGCTACCAGTGTTGTGTGAACCTTTATCCCCTTGGATCTCTGATGCCTCCAGGCATAAGAGAAATGTACATAAATAAATTCAGAGAAAAGAATAAAAGAAACCCATACACAAAAAAATAAATAATTAAAAATAAACAAAACATAAAAATATCTGTATAACACTAATTATGGCACAGGCATATGTATGTTTTGCAACTAAAACTACCATCTATTTTATGAATTCAGTATAATCCAACAAATTATGTATTCCACTAGAAATAAAGCATTTAGAAGCATCAAGTGTCTACACTGAAGAAGTAAAAATTAGACAGAAGGAACAGGAATCTAAATTGTCCTTTCTTTTCAACACAGATAAATAAATATCTAGCTCCATAAACTCAGTGGTCCATGTTGTACAAAGTGACTAATGACAAAAAAAAGCATTGTCATTTTTTTTTTTTTTTTTTTTTGGTTTTTCGAGACAGGGTTTCTCTGTGTAGCTTTGCGCCTTTCCTGGAACTCGCTTTGGAGACCAGGCTGGACTCGAACTCACAGAGATCCGCCTGGCTCTGCCTCCCGAGTGCTGGGATTAAAGTCGTGCGCCACCACCGCCCGGCGCATTGTCATTTTTAAATGAGACCTGGGCCACAGTTACTATTGCACAAAAGCACTCAGTTATTAAATAGAATTGTTTGTTATTACTTATTCCAGCATTAAATAACTTCATTTCATAAATTCTAAAATCCATATAAGGGAGAATATTAGAAGATGAGAAAGAATTAAATAAAATGAGCTAATAGCTTTACTAGAATTAAATAAAATGAGCCTAATAGTTTTGCTATCCGTGTCTAGTTTTCTGTTGATTGCTGTGGGATGTTCTGTATGGCAAATGTGTTGCTGATTAGTCAATAAATAAAACACTGATTGGCCATTGGCTAGGCAGGAAGTGTAGGCAGGACAAGGAGGAGAATAAAGCTGGGAAGTGGAAGGCTGAGTCAGAGAGACACTGCCAGCCACCACAATGACAAAAAGCATGTGAAGATGCCGGTAAGCCACAGCCATGTGGCAAGGTATAGATTAATGGAAATGGATTAATTTAAGCTGTAAGAATAGTTAGCAAGAAGCCTGCCATGGCCATACAGTTTGTAACCAATATAAGTCTCTGTGTTTACTTGGTTGGGTTTGAGGGGCTGTGGGACTGGCAGGTGAGAGAGATTTGTCCTGACTGTGGGCCAGGCAGGAAAACTCAAGCTACAAATGGCGTCCAACATGGTGGCAAGAGTTTCCACCTAAAAACTGAGAAAAAAGATTCTAAAATGGAGCTAAAAACAATTCCTAATTGTCTCTCTCAAATGAGCAGGAGCTGCCGGTTTGAGCTACTTGTGGGTTTCTGGTGTGCAAGCTCGACCTGCAGTTTGGCGGGAATGAGGCCTCTGCAAGTGGAACACTAAGCTGCGTGGTGGATTTAGCCTTTGCAGGTACAAAACAAAAAAAAAAAAAAAAAAAAGAGGTTTCTGGACTACATGCTGCTTGGATAAAAGCATAGACCCAAGATAGCTCCCAGAGCTGGTGGTAAAGGTAGCCATGTTGGGAAGCTGAGGTGGGTGGAGCCAGCAGCCACAGCTGCTGCAGCTTAAAGCAATAGATTCACAATAAGACAGATTCAGATGTAATAGTTTACAATGTGTGTAAAAGATACGTAGGCTTGAAAGAGACAAAAAAGGTGATATATACAGTTATATAAACAAATACATAGTTTTAAAAAATAAAGTCTTTAAAGAGACAGTAAAATTAATATAAAAAATAAGCCACATAAAGACGAATATTACACAGAGAATCTGGATTGTGTTGTCTTTGGGGTTTTTAACTGCAGAAAAACATTTGATTGTAAAAGCTGTTGAGTTAAACCAATACATATATTTTAAAGGTACCTTGACTTCAAAAATTGGATATAAGGATATGTTGCTTTGGAAAAGAGTCTCTGCTTTTCCTTCCACAGAAAGCCAAAGGCTATGGATTTGTTCCAGATTAAGATACATCAGGTTTGACCAGCCAAGACCCCCTGAAATGTCTCCAATGACACTATGGCCCAGATGATCCAACATCCAGAATGGTTTCAAGGCAACTGGTTCAGATGATACAGCCTCATGGACTATTCCATAATTCTAAATTTTTCTTTGTGTCCCCATAAGATACAGCGCCCCCCTCCAGCAGGAAGTAGTAAGAGAAGCTATGCCCAAATTCCCAAATTATATGTAATTTTACTTTAAGGTTAAAATATTCCTTTTTGGAAAAAAAAAAAAAGGGAAGTGCTGTGGGATGTTCTGTATGGCAAATGTGTTGCTGATTAGTCAATAAATAAAACACTGATTGGCCATTGGCTATGCAGGAAGTGTAGGCAGGACAAGGAGGAGAATAAAGCTGGGAAGTGGAAGGCTGAGTCAGAGAGACACTGCCAGCCGCCACAATGACAAAAAGCATGTGAAGATGCCGGTAAGCCACGAGCCATGTGGCAAGGTATAGATTAATGGAAATGGATTAATTTAAGCTTTAAGAATAGTTCGCAAGAAGCCTGCCATGGCCATACAGTTTGTAACCAATATAAGTCTCTGTGTTTACTTGGTTGGGTTTGAGGGGCTGTGGGACTGGCAGGTGAGAGAGATTTGTCCTGACTGTGGGCCAGGCAGGAAAACTCTACCTACAGTTGATATATATCTGTTCTTAGCTTTATATAAGAAAAATTATAAACAGGATAAAATTAGATACTAAATTTTATGTTAGTGAAATATATCAATTTTTAATTTACTAAACTTTATATTTGAATTTTAAATGAATTTTTCTATGTCTCTATATTACTATTCATTTTATGGTTTATTTTTTAAATTTTTTTATTTATTTGTACAAATTTTAAAGTTTTTAAAAGATAAACTGTATTTTGTTTAAATGTTTTGCTTAGGGATTGTCCTAACTGGCAGTGCTTAATCAAAAAAACATGGATATCATAACAGAAAAGGTGGAATATTATGGTCCTCACACTCTGATGGTGATCTACCAACAGCAGTCAAGAAACTTCGTGTGGTTATTTTATACACGTGAATCAAGGAACCTGGTTTATTGTATTCAAATGAACTAAACACCATGCTTTCTTTATACTACTGAAGGAATAGGTTGGCTCAGCTATTGCTGGTGGAAGGTCCATATAAGGGAATAATATAAAATTGGGAACACTCAGGAGGAGAAACTGTGGTTGACATTTTCTTCATAAAGTGTCCACATCTTCACAAGGATCAGGAAAACCTCTTTCATTTCCCTTAATTCTCAAATCTTTCTTGTTTCTCAGTTTTAACCTACTGTTGTAGAATGTTATTTTAAGGTGTGTTACTTTTGTTTATGTTGCATTTGTTTAACTGGGTGAAGCTGTGTCACTGTGCCTGTCTAAAACACCTGATGGTCTAACAAAGAGCTGAGCAGTCAATATCGAGGCAGGAAAAAGGGTAGGTGGGGCTGGCAGGCATAGAGGACATATAGAAGGAGAAATCTGGGAGGAAGGAAGAAGTAGCCAGAGAAGGATGAGTACATCAGGGAACAGGCACCAAGCTACATAGTGAGCCATAGAGTAAGAGTAAGATTTACAGAAGTAAGAGAATGGGAAAGGCCCAGAGGCAAAAGATAGATGCGATAATTCAAAGTTAAGGAAAGCTGGCAAGAAACTAAGCCAAGCTAAGGCAAGACATTGTTAATTAATAATTAGCCTCCATCTGTGTATTTATTTGGGAGCTGAGTGGTGGCCCCCCAAAAGAGCCAAAACAACCAACAACAACCCACTATTTTCCTTGTTGAATTGCATATTTTTAAAATCTTTGTACTCTGATATCTATTTAGCAGTATCCAGTGATAACTATGCCACAGGTTGAGTGCTATATTGTCTTGAAATTTTCTGTGCCAGAATTACCCTATTATTTCTGTATGCAATTTCAATCCAATTCTTAAGACATAGGTAGAATGTAGATGCAGGAAGGTGATGTCACAGTATTTCTTGCATAGGACATGCATGGCCCCTAGTCTAATTCACAATATTTTCGGTATTCAGAATCCTCATGAGTAAAGTCATTACTTTTGCACTAATCTTGTAATTCTTGTTTCTTGAGACATTCATCACAACCAACCACTGTGGTCTACTTAATAGGACTCTTATGAATTTAATATCTTATTATCTTTCTTCTCCCTATGAAGAAAAACTAGACAAAAATATTTTAAAATGGAAAAGATATATGAAGGATGCTGGTTTGAGTATTCAGCTCACCAGGACAAGGAAGCTCTGATAGAACCTCTCAAATTTCAAAATGTCAAACCTGAAGCAGAAAACCAAGGAATGGCAGTTGACTTTTCCCTTTCCTTCTTTTATTCCTTCTAAGTCTATGGATGGCACTAAACACATTTATGGTTTCTTTTATCCTGTTAATTAGTGCCCTCTGAACTTCTAAGACATGAACATCTGGAGTTTTGCTTGAATTTCCCAAGTATTTCACAGTGAAGACTTTAGTGTGATGGATTATTTCTATAATCCTAGTACATGGGTGGCTAACGACTCAAGATTACAGCTGAGTTTGAGTCCTGTTTGAGTGACATAATGAGTTTTAGGCAAGCATGGACTAGATTAAGTCCTTACTGCAACAGGAAAAAAGTAATATTGGTGATGAAGATTTACTATATCTCATACAAATAATATTTGACATTGCTATGCACTGGTTGCTTTAATACTAAATAAAATAGCCTGCAAGAAAAAGAAATATCAAGAAATAATAAAAGAATAATTTATTAAAACATTTTTAAAATTAATTGTTCAATGAGTTAAAAATTTCATAAGTATGCTACTTCTTAAACAGTTTTTATAAAAACTAGAAAGAAAATAAAAATGCACTTAATTTCACCAGGACTCTTGCAATAACTACTAGTTCAAGAAAACAAAAATGTATATTTGTGCAGTTCAGTCCTAATGGATACATCCATAAGACAACTCCCTCACCTTAGGCTGAGGGAGGAGGCCTTTACCCTACACAAAGAACAGCAGGCAACAAATAAGGAGTAGAGAACATGATTAGGTTTCCAAAGACAAATTATCAGTTCTGAAAGCACACTTTCAAGGAACATCACATAGACTTAAGTGGTTATATTTATGAATATATATCTATTTGTACATACAAACATATATGTAACAAAAATTAATATAAAGGAGGCCATGAACTTGAGACTAAGGTGTTTATTCAAGGATTTGAAGCATGGAAAAAGACAAGTAAATGAGGTAATTATAGTGTTATCTTAAAAATAAAATCAATATGCAATAAATCTAAAAATATAAGAGTTATCCAGATGTGGTGGTACACTCCTTTATTCCCAGCACTCAGGAGGCAGAGGCAGCTGGATCTCTGTGAGTTCGGAGCCAGCCTGGTCTACAGAGTGAGTTCCAGGACAGCTAGAGCTATTACACAGAGAAACTCTGTCTCAAAAAAAAAAAAAAAGTAATAGTTAAGTCAGCAAATGAGTTAATAGCCATTATAAAATAGATCAAAGTACTCTCCTAAACCATAATCAACACCTGCTAGGAAACCAGGTATGCTACCCACAGACCTCTCTCCCTGCTCCCCTAGAACCAAATTCTCAGTTTTGTCCGTAGTGCTGTAACAGAACACCAGCTAAAACTGTCTCTTATGCCCACATGACCTGTGAATCTCACATACCTCCTGATCTTCCTCCCTGCACTCATGGCTGTATCCCATTCCCCAACTTCAGCAGGCAGCCTCTGCTACATCACCAACCATGCCTAGCAGAAAATCAGGTAGGCTGACTTCAGACCTTGTCCTCTCTCTGGTTCCCCCAGACCCATTCCTCAAGTCTTATTTCTAGGGTTGCTGCACAACAACAGCGGCAGCCTCCCACACCAATGCCCTTATCTCCTGTGGATCAAACAAACCATCCCTCATAACCTCCCTGCCTCAAACGTGTTGCTTTGTCCTAGAACCCAACTCCAGCAGCTACCCACTGCTAAGCCAGGTGCCAAGTGCGCTCCTTCCTGGGCAACAGGTAGGCCAAAAGCAAATCCACACCTCTCCTACTGCTCCCGAGGGATCCATGTCCCCTGTCTAATTCCCAGCTACCCTCAAAGTATCACAAAGACTTTCTCTTCTAAATTTCCCTCCAATTCATCCCAGTTGCCCAGCATCCAACACCAAAAGACCTTTCCTGTTAACACACCAGTTGAGCAGGTCTGTAACACCGAGAACACACAGCCGGCACACTTTCCAAAAATCCTGAGAGGAACCAGAAACCAAGGTACGAAACACCCATTCAACAAAGACAAATCCAGAAATCTGCATCTAGACTTTGAATCATCCCAAAACAAATGCCAAATTTTCAGCATAAAAATACAATCAACAACCACCAGGGTAATATGTCTCTACTAGAGCCAGCTACCCCAGCACAACAGGTCCAGAATATTCCAGAATAGCTGAACACAAGAAAAGGACCTTAAAACAACTTTTATGAATATGAAAGAGATTCTTAAAGGTAAAGTGAATAAATCCATAAAAGAAATCCAAGAAAACAAAAGTGTAAAGCATGTTTTATCACCTGTGAGCCATTACCCCTTTGGAGATTAAACAGTCTTTTCACCTGAAACTGGAAATAGAATCAATAAAGAAAACTAAAACTGAGAGAATTCTAGTGTGGTTGTTTGAATGTAATTGACCTTCATAAGCTCATAGGGAGTGTGATTATTAGAAGACATGGCCATGTTGGAGGAAGTGCGTCACTGTGGCGAAGGGCTTTGAGGTCTCCTATGCTCTAGGAATGCCCAGAGTCTCAGCTCGCTTCCTGCTGCTGGCAGATCAAAGTATAGGACTCTCAGTTCCTTCTCCAGCATCATATTTACAGACACTGCCAGGTCCCACCGCGATGATACTTGACTAAACTTCTGGAACTGTAATCCACCCCATCAAATGTGTTCTTTATAAAAGTTGCCATAATCATATCTCTTCAGAACAATAGAATCCCTAACTAAGTCATCTGGAAACAAAAAAATTAGGAATTCAAACGGAAACTACTGAGACAAATTTCCCCAACAGAAAACAAGGATAGAAGAAAGAATCTGAGGCACTAAAGATATGATAGAAGAAATGAATACCTATGTCAAAGAAAACATAAAATCTAAAAAATTCCTGACACAAACAAAATATCCAGAAAATCAGGGACACTATAGAAAGACAAACCTAAGAATATATTTTTAAGAAAAGAAAAAGAAAATGTAAAAAAGAATGAAGATGAAAGTGAAAATTTCCAAGTTGATTTCGAGAATTCAAATATGTTTAAATAATATGAGAGATGAAATTAACATAAATTACATTAAATATGAGAGAGAACATTCTATACAGCATGTTCTTGTCTTCCAGTTAACTTAATTACATCAACATTAACTTATAGACAAAGGCAAAAAGTAATCAAAAGGACAATTATAAATTGAAATAAAATAAAACACTGTGATTCAGGAATGTACATGTGCTCCAAATCATTACTAATGAATAAAGATATCCTACTGCACATGCTTGAGCAGAATATTATTTAATACTATTTTAGTATCTAAAAGACTATTTGTATATTCTACAAATAAGCAGAACAATGAAGGGCAAGAAAAGTTTTTAGGAAAAGACAAATGAAGAAGTTGAAAATCTATTTGTGGTTTAATCTCTCACATAACCAACAATAGAAGGCAATATTTTTAATTGAATATAAAATATTACAGGGAGGATAAGTAAAGTGTTTTCTGATACATGACATATCTATTCAACAATCTTTTGAAGTTCTTCTTAGAGACAAAGACTCATATCAATAAATCATACATTATAACAAAATATTAGAAGTAAACATTTTGTATTTGTTTACAGCCTTATTATATATGAGGAAATCCTGAAAAGTTACAAAACATTCATTGGTAAATGAAAAGTTACATATCAATTATATTATTTATGTATATGAAAAAGGATCCACATGGGAAATAAAGTCAAATTAATGAAAAAATATTCAAAATAGCATTTCTATCATTTTCATTTAATGAGAACTTTAAAATGTACATGCATGTCCTTCATTTGTGCTCTGTGGAGTTTTTATGTCACTAATCACTGAGTTAGTGTTTGTCTGACATATACCCAGTCCAAATTTAAATCCACAACACCACAAAGCAACAAATTTCTAAACCAAACACCACATGGCATAAAAATAAAGCCTTAAAGAACCCTAATATAGTTTGGTTTGTTTGTCTCTGTATGTTTTCCCATATGACCTTTTTTTTTTAAATTATTATTTTTTTATTTTGCAATAAAATTCAGTTCTACATATCAGCCACGGATTCCCTTGTTCTCCCCCCTCCCACCCCCCTTACCTTCCCCCCAGCCCCCCCCCCCCCCATTCCCATCTCCTCCAGGGCAAAGCCTTCCCCACAGACTGAGGTCAACCTGGTAGACTCAGTCCAGGTAGGTCTAGTCCCCTCCTCCCAGGCCGAGCCAAACAATCCTGCATAGGCCCCAGGTTTCAAACAGCCAACCCATGCAATGAGCACAGGACCAGGTCCCACTGCCTGTATGCCTCCCAAACAGATCAAGCCAATCAACTGTCTCACCCATTCGGAGGGCCTGATCCAGTGGGGACCCCTCAGCCATTGGTTCATAGTTCATGTGTTTCCCTTCATTTGGCTATTTGTCCCTGTGCTTTATCCAACCTTGGTCTCAACAATTCTCGCTCATATAAACCCTCCTCATTCTCGCTAATTGGACTCCCAGAGATCCACCCAGGGCCTAGTCATGGATCTCTGCATCCAGATCCCTCAGTAGTTGGATGAGGTTTCTAGCACAACAATTAGGGTGTTTGGCCATCCCATCACCAGAGTAGGTCAGTTCGGGCTGTCTCTCGACCATTGCCAGCAGTCTGTTGTGTGGGTATCTTTGTGGATTTCTGTGGGCCTCTCTAGCACTTTGCTTCTTCCTATTCCCGTGTGGTCTTCATTTACCATGGTCTCCTACTCCTTGTTCTCCCTCTCTGTTGTTGATCCATCTGGGATCTCCCGCTCCCCCAAGCTCTCTTTCCCTCGACCCTCGCCTTTCACTACCTTCACTCATGTCCAGGCTGTTCATGTAGATCTCATTCCATTTCTCTGTCATTGGGCGATCCCTGTGTCTTTCTTGGGGTCCTGTTTTCCAGGTAGCCTCCCTGGTGATGTGAGTAGCAGACAAGTCATCCTTGTTCCATGTCTAGTATCCTGCTATGAGTGAGTACATACCATGTTTGTCTTTCTGAGTCTGGGTTACCTCACTCAGGATGATTTTTTCTAGATCCATCCATTTGTCTGCAAACCTCATGATGTCATTGTTTTTCTCTGCTGAGTAGTATTCCATTGTGTATATGTACCACATTTTGTTTATCCATTCTTCAGTTGAAGGGCATCTAGGTTGTTTCCATGTTCTGGCTATTACAAACAATGCTGATATGAACATAGCTGAACAAGTGCTCTTATGGTGTGGTTGAGCATTCCTTGGGTATATGCCCAAGAGTGGTATAACTGGATCTTGAGGGAGATGGATTCCCAATTTTCTAAGAAAGCGCCATATTGATTTCCAAAGTGGTTGTACAAGCTTGCATTCCCACCAGCAGTGGAGGAGAGTTCCCCTGGCTCCACATCCTCTCCAACATAAGCTGTCTTCAGTGTTTTTGATCTTAGCCATTCTGACAGGCGTAAGGTGGTATCTCAGAGTTGTTTTGATTTGCATTTCCCTGATGATTAGGGATGTTGAGCAATTTCTTAAATGTCTTTCAGCCATTTGAGTTTCCTCTGTTGAGAATTCTCTGTTTAGTTCTATAGCCTGTTTCTTAATTGGACTGTTGGGCATTTTGATGTCTAATTTCTTGAGTTCCTTATATATTCTGGATATCAGTCCTCTGTTAGATGTGGGATTGGTGAAGATCTTTTCCCATTCTGTAGGCTGTCGCTTTGCCTTGTTGACCGTATCCTTTGCTCTACAAAAGCTTCTCAGTTTCAAGAGGTCCCATTGATTGATTGTTTCTCTCAGTGTCTGTGCTACTGGTGTTCTATTTAGGAAGTGGTCTCCTATGCCAATGCGTTCAAGACTACTTCCTACTTTCTCTTCTAGCAGGTTCAGAGTAGCTGGATTTATGTTGAGGTCCTTGATCCACTTGGACTTAAGTTTTGTGCACGGTGATAGATATGGATCTATTTGCAACCTTCTACATGTTGATATCCAGTTTTGCCAGCACCATTTGTTGAAGATGCTTTCTTTTTTCCATTGTGCACTTTTGGCTTTTTTGTCAAAAATTATATGTTCATAGGTGTGCGGATTAATGTCAGGGTCTTCAATTCGATTCCATTGGTCCACATGTCGGTTTTTATGCCAGTACCAAGCTGTTTTTATTACTGTAGCTCTATAGTAGAGCTTGAAGTCAGGGATCGTGATGCCTCCAGAAGTTGTGTTATTGTACAGGATTCCTTTGGCTATCCTGGGTTTTTTGTTTTTCCATATGAAGTTGAGTATTATTCTTTCCAGGTCTGTGAAGAATTGTGTTGGTATTTTGATGGGGATTGCATTGAATCTATAGATTGCTTTTGGTAAGATTGCCATTTTTACTATGTTATTCCTGCCTATCCATGAGCATGGGAGATCTTTCCATTTTCTGACATCTTCTGTCAGCTCTGTCTGAACCAAGTGTGCGGATAAGGCCAAGAACGAACCACAAGGAGATGGGCAGACTTCAAGGCAGAAACATATACAACAAAATGAATAGCAATACAGCATCACCAGGCCCTAGCCCTCCTCCAACACCTAGACCTGAACATCAGAAATTGGAAGAAGCAGAAGAAAACAGCCTTATGAATGACATCATGAAGAAGCTAGAGGCTTGTGTAGAGGAAAAGACAAAAAATGGGAAGAACGCTGTAAACAACTAGAGGAAAGGGCAAACAAATTAGAAGAAATCAATAAAGTCCTGGAAGAAAACAATAAAGTACTGAGAGAAAATCAAGAAAAATCAATGAAACAAATGAAGGAAACAGTCCAAGACCTGAAAAGGGAAATAGAAAAAATGAAGAAGACACAAACAGAGGGAATGCTGGAAATAGAAAATCTGAGTAAACGATTGGGAACTTCAGATGCAAATATAATCAACAGAATGCAAGAGATGGAAGAGAGGATCTCTGGCGTTGAAGATACACCCATATGATCTTGATGCCCCTTGCTCATAGAATCCCACTTCACCCTCTTTGACTGGACTCCTGGAACTTAGCCTAGTACTTGGCTGTGGATCTCTGCATCTGCTTTCATTAGTTACTGGATAAAGGTTCTATGATGACAGTTAGTTTATTCACCGATCTGATTACTGGGGTAAGCTAGTTCAGGCACCTTCTCCACTATTGCTAGCAGTCTAAGCTGGGGTCTTCCTTGTGGATTCCTGGGAATTTACTTAGCTCCCGGTTTCTCCCTATCCCCGTGATGTCTCCCTTCTATTATGGTTTCTCTTTCATTGCTCTCCCACTCTGTCCCTGGTCCAGCTCAATCATCCCATTCTCTCATGTCTTCATCTCCCATCCCCTAATCTCCATCCCCTTCTCACCCCTAGTTTACTCATGGAGCTCTCATCTAGTTCCCCTTCCCAGTGCAATCCATGCATCCCTCTTAGGTTCTCCTTATTAACTAGCTTCTCTGCAGCTGTGGGTTATTGTAGTCTAGTTATCCTTTGCCTTTTATCCTTTTATCTAGTATCCACTTATGACTGAGTACACACCATGTTTGTCCTTCTGAGTCTAGGTTACCTCACTCAGGATGATATTTTCTAGTTCCATCTATTTGCTGCAAATTCCATGATGTCATTGTTTTTCTCTCTTGAGTAGTACTCCATTGTATATATGTGTGGGAACTCATGAACTGTGGACCAATAGCTGTGGATCCTCCATTGGAGTGGACTATGCCCTCTACATAAGCAAAACAGTTGTATAGTTTGAGTTACTTAAGGGGTAACTTGACAGTAGGATCAGGATCCATCTCTGGTGCTTGAGTGGGCTTTTTGGAGCCCACTGCCTTTGGTGAGACACCTTACACAGCCTTGGTGCAGGGGGATGGGCTTGGACCTTCCTCAACTGAGTGTATCAGGTTCTGCTGCCTCCCCATGGGAGGCCTTGCCTGGAGGAGGTGGGAATGGGGTGTTGGGGTGCAGGGGGAAGGCTGTGGGGGTAGGAGGAGGGTAGGGAGGGGAATCTGTGGTTGTTATGTAGAATGAATAGAATATTTCTTAATAATAAAAAAGAAACAAAAAAAGAAGCTTAATGTAACTTTTTGTCTATCAAACTAAATTTTGTTCACATGTCAAGTCTTATGATCTATTGAATTCGAAATAGCATTAGAGAACATGCATAGATATTAGAGACCAAACATTCAGGAAGGTTTGTGTGGCACAGTCCAAAAGAAACTGCATTAAGATGTCTTATGGACATAAAAAAATAAAATAAAAATGTCTTCAAATTTGGAAATATAATGTAAAAGAAAGTATTTGGCATTTCTTGTTATGTCAATCAAATGAGTTATTAGGACAAACATTAATTTGTTCTAATCAAATCTGAAGCCATTTGCTCATATTCTTGAAGGAAAAAATTTTTGTAAATACACATATACACACAAATATATTTATCAAAAATTAAAGGTAACACAACAATAAATTTTAGACAGAATATGGGCAGAGTCATGGAGGGATTTGAAGAAGGAAATTGAAAGAAAAAATGATATAATTATATTATATTCTCAAAACTATATAATAACAAAATAGGAAAAGGAACCATATTCTACGATGAATGGGTCTATCTGTTTAATTAATATTGTCAAATATAACCTAGATGTAACAGATGAAAACTAAGTGTAGTTTGTGAAGTAACTTTTTATTCATACAGAATACTTAAAAGAACATATTTCATTTCTAATGACAGAAGGCTTATTTTTCATGAGATGTATAAAAGAATCAATTCCAAAAGTAACAGTAGAAATTGTCTATATGTTATCTATGTGTTTACCACAGTAACATTTCTCTCTCTCTCTCTCTCTCTCTCTCTCTCTCTCTCTCTCTCTCTCTCTCTCTCTCCTCTCTCTCTCTCCCTCTTTCTCTCTCTCCCTCTCTCTCTCTTTCTCTTGTGTGTGAGTGTGATTGAATGTACGAACATGGTAAGTAAATTTACATGGCATTATTTTCAGTCCATCAGAGATCACAATTTTTCAATGATACATTTTTTAGGAGGCTCATCATGTTTTCATATAATTTAAGACAATAAAATCCAAACCTATTAAGGGTTATATGTTGGATATTGTAGGTTGGATATTAGCTTATGTTTGGTGAGGTTAAAGCCATGAAGTCTACGTACTGAAAAAAAGAAAAAAATGTTCATAATGTGGCTGAAAGAGAAAGAAGTCAAGCATCATTATGAACTGTGACAGTTCATTTAATTATGAGTCTAAAAATTGTAGCTAATACGTGTAATGTTCTCATTTTTACTTGTTTTCGCTTAATTCTTTATTATAAAATTGTGTTTTAGAATTGAGCTTTTGAGATGGCTCAGTGATTAAGGTCACTGGTTTCTCTTGCAGCAGACCAAGAGTCAATTCCTGTCACCCACAAGGCAGTTCACAAACTTCTGTAACTCCAGTTCCTAGATATCTAATGCCTTCTTGTAGTTTCTGAGGCACCAGGATCACATGTGATGCACAGCCAAATGTGAAAGCAAAAAATAGCTAAATAACTAAAGATAAATATATGTATTATTATCTTCATTTTGTAGCATTTTAAACTCCATTCTTTTCAGTTTCTTACATTTTACTATTCATCTATTTTACTGACAATATCATATACACATATAATATATTTTAACAAAATTCTTTCCCAATTCTCTCTCTTAAATTCTTTCCCAATCTGCTCAACTTTTAGGGCTGAAAGTTCAAAACCTTCCATTCTCTATGAATAAAAAAAAATATAACAGTGATTTATTTGTTTGTCTTTGTCTGTGTAACAGTATATGCATGCCACATCATAAATGTAGAATTAGAAGAACAATTTTTTAGGATTGTGTCCTCCTGCTTAGGTGGGTTTCAGGAAACGTCAGGGCCTCAGTATTGGTGACAAGAAGACTATACTTATTCAACCATTTTATGGGCTCTGATTTAATAATCTCCTGGTGTAAATGTGTGCTTAAAATTGCCGGGCGGTGGTGGCGCACGCCTTTAATCCCAGCACTCGGGAGGCAGAGCCAGGTGGATCGCTGTGAGTTCGAGGCCAGCCTGGGCTACCAAGTGAGTTCCAGGAAAGGCGCAAAGCTACACAGGGAAACCCTGTCTCGAAAAACCAAAAAAAAAAAAAAAAAAAAAAAAAAATGCCATTACTGTGGCAGCAAACAGATGTGCAATACAAAAAAATCTAGTTATAATGTAAGCTTTGTAGTAAAACAAAGTCTAGGATTTTTAACTGTGATTTTGAGCATGTTGATGAAGTAACTTGTTTTGAATACAAAATGCTTACTTGCCCATAAATATTTTAAAATAACTTGCCTAGGTGTGGTGATATATTGTGTCTCCCAATATATTGTGTATCCGAATACAACTTATCTGGGGTCAGAGGACAGAACAACCACTAGATTAGACATAGAGGTCAGTCAGTGGTGGTACACACCCTTAATTTTATCATTCTGGAGGCAGAGAGCCATGTGGATCTCTATGCGTTCAAGGCCACACTAGGAACAGAGCCAGGCATGGTGACACACACTTTTAATCTCAGCATTTGAGATCTCATGTCTTTGCTTGGGAAGGACACACACCCTTAATCCCAGGAAGTGATGGCAGGAAGTAGAAAGGTATAAAAGGCATGAGGACCAGGGACTAGAGGCTTTTAAGCTTTTAGGCTTTTTAGAGCAGTTCAACTGATCTTGTTTCCCCTAATGAAGACTGAAGTTAGTGCCAAAGCATTTTGTAGGAAAAAAAAAAAAAACCAGGAATGAGTTAAGCTATTAGTATATACAATTTTGACAAAGCAATATTGAAAAATAAATCAAATATACACTTCCACAAGAATTGAAAATATGCTGATCATACACAAACTTTAGCAAGCACAAAATAAGGCATTATGCTAAAGCAAAATAAAATCAATATAAGATGACAATTCCAGATGAATTTTAATAGATAGTGACTCATATCAAAAACTTTGAAAATTTAATTCTAGAGCTTTATTCAAGGGAATAGACAGTTGCATTTAAATTTAGTCCCTTCAATGTGTTGATTTTGAAAACGATTGATAATATAGCTTCAAGAAGATAAATATCTACATGAATTTACAGTGGTTTACTAACTTTAAGAAATTATATTGACACCTTTAAATATATACTATATTAAATATCAAGTTTTTCTGCTTGCTATATAATTGAATATGATTTGATTCATTTAAACTTTCTTAAAAATAATGATCTTAATATTTGACCATAGAAGTATATATATTTGGGTATTTATTTTGCTTCATCAAATTAAGACTTACAATGTTTTTTATTTTAAATTAAAAGTAACAGATTTCTAGGGATTATAGGAAGCTTTATTTGGTGACAAGAGATGGTCTGTTGGGACTCTGTCTCCCCAATTGTTTGTCAAATTTCATTTATAGCACATTCATATATGTATATATTTTAAGAATGTTCTACTCTATAGTGTTTCCAAACTTCCCCTCAAAGGGCCTCTGATTGTAGCTGTCTCTCTCTGTGTTTTCTCCCTCATCCTCTACTCCAGAAGTAAATACAAGTGTAGTTGACCTCATGTAAATTATACATTCAGGGAACTTGTATCACTATTGTCTGATGTTTCTGGTAGGCTTTGCTCCTTATATATATAATGATATAAAGCTCTTTAATTCACAGCAATCAGAAAATTGAAGATCAATCCCAAGAATGTAAGGAAATGAATTCTAACAGCAAAGTTCAACAGAATGGAAATGAATACAAACCAACCAAACAAAAAGCAACCAACCAAGTAACCAAACAAAAAAACAAAAGAAAAATAAGAAAAATAGGGATGTACAGAGTGTGAGTTATGAGTTTGCCCAGGATGAAAATCTGTTCTCTATAACTGTATGTGTGTGCGTGTGTGTGTGTATTTGTATGTGTGTGTGTATATATATATATATGTGTGTGTGTATATATATATGTGTGTGTATATATATATGTGTGTGTGTCTGTGTGTATATATATATATATACCTATCTTCCTAAGACTATATATATATATATATAGTCTTAGGAAGATAGGTCCCAGTTACCCTAAGGTCCTGAATGCCAGCTCTTTTATATAAATAAAAT
Organism: Peromyscus californicus insignis; assembly: GCF_007827085.1. Taxonomy (NCBI): domain Eukaryota; kingdom Metazoa; phylum Chordata; class Mammalia; order Rodentia; family Cricetidae; genus Peromyscus; species Peromyscus californicus. Next base: position 16,829,351 of record NW_026294413.1, on the reverse strand, counting down.
CCTGGCCTTTGACATATGAAATATATTTCTAAAATATGAGAACCTACACTAAAAGTGAAATACTCTATAAAAATTTTTAAAGTTAGTGGCTGGAGCAATATCACTAATTTTCTAAGTGTATTCACTGTTCCTCTACAGGAACCAGGTTCAGGTTCCAGCATCTATTTATGTTTGTAAACTACATTTTCAGGGTTCTAAGGCCTTCTTCTGACCCCTGAAGGTACCTGTGCTATGATAGCACACACACACACACACACACACACACACACACACACACACATTGACTTACACACTCAAAGGGATGCACATGCACATGCACACGTATGCATGCATGCACACACAAAAATGCACACACATATGGACATACACACATATTTTTTAAAATGAATGCACTTTAATCTTCACTGTGGGAAATTATTTGTGTCAGTGATTATCTTGAGACTTCAATATAGTTAAATCTTCTTCAAATCATGTATTCTTTAAAAAATGATTGCATATTCATGTGAGGATTTTAGAATTTAGGGAAGCCTCAGACTTCAATATATGATGTTGTGTTAACATTTTTGTAATGTCAAAATGAATGTTAGTAAACAAATATTATATCATTGCTTTGGAAAATTGATGTATCAGTATCTAGTATACTATAAGATTCTTATTTGACAGAATGACAGTTTCTGTAACTTCAACTTTCAGATTTGTAGGCAGAGGCAGTTGGATCTCTGTGAGTTCGAGGCCAGTCTGAGCTACCAAGTGAGTTCCAGGAGAGGCGCAAAGCTACACAGAGAAACCCTGTCTCAAAAAAAAAAACAAAAAAAACAAAAAAAAAAGAAAAAGAAAAATAAATAAAGCAAAGTAGTAGAATGTTGAATTTTGAAGAAACACTTTTTTGACACATATAATTTAAAGCATGCATTTTTATGTAACCAACCTTTTCCTTTCCATATGTATTGTTTTAAAATTTTTACATTTATTTCTTAAGGCTATAGCTGGAGGGATTACTAAGATCTAAGAACATCTCTGGCCTCCTAGTATTCTTTTGATTCCTGATAATTTGTAGTTAACAAAAGAATATGATGTAAAGGTTAGTAAATTTCTTTGTCATTGTTCCAAGATTCTAGAACTCTTTTCCTGCAATTTTGTCAAAGGTTTAAAGAATAGCATTTAGGGAAAAAACTTAAAAATGCATTTATATTCCATATATACTCAGCCAAAGTAATTCCTTTTTTGGCTTACATTTGCTTGTATAATGACAGAATCTAAAAATCTAATATGTGTATAAATGAAATATATAGCTTATAGTGTATATGTATATGCACATGTATATGTATATACCACCTGCACATGTTTATATTTAAAATTAGGTGTCCTTAAATATTTATATGTCTATATTAACACATGAAAATCACTACATGGATGCTCAGCTAACTGAAAGGCAGCTTTTCTTTGAATCTACTATGTATATCAACTGATATTGTTGCAGATCTTGATTAATAATTACACATAACATTAGAGTCAAAATTACTAAACTTTGCACTTCTCTTCCCAATTACAATCAATGTACCAGTTAGCACACTTTCTTTCATTTTGTGGCCATAATACATTTTCTAGATGTAATGGACACAAACACCCATCCATTGCCTAGACACTATTTACAAAGTGCAACTGTTGGGAGAGGAAAATTAATTTTGTTCAGTGGAATGACAGTAGGCATATCCACCACCTTCCATTCAGTCCCTATGCTCAATAGTATTTGGTCAAATACTAATAAAAATAACAAGCCACGCTATTGGTAGTTTTTTATTTTCTTCTGCTTTAATTTTTTTCTGTCACTTTTATTGCTTGAAGGGAGAGAAAAATCACAAAGTTAGTCAGGAAGGGTTTTTTGGAGGAAGTGGGAAGAGTAGCAGAACAAGAAGGAATATATGAAAATATATACTGTTTAAAATTCTCAAGGAATAATTATTAGTTTATAAAAATTCAGAAGATCCATTTCATCTGACACAAACTGTAGACAGATTTCTTAACAGTCTTATAAAAAGAAACACAGAGCCAAATACAGAAGTAATAGCCATAGAGATCAGAGCAATAGCTGCAAACTAACCTTAGCTCACCATCTCACCATAGCTTCCCAAGAGAGCCTCTTCCTGTCTAACCTGCCCCTTTATTGCCTTCCTGTTCTGTGTTCTCATTGGCTCTAAGCCCAGCCATATCACTTCCTCTTCACTGCCTGTCTATACAAAACTCCAGGTCTCTATGGTTGGTATTGGGATTAAAAGCATGTGTCACCACGCTTGGCTGTGTCCTTGAACACACAGAAACTCTGCCTGCCATGTGATCAGATTAAGGGTGTGTGCTACCACCACCTGACTTCTGTTTATGGCTGACTATGACCTCTGATCTCCATGTAGACTTTATTTATTAACATGCAAATAAAATATCATATTTCGGGCTGGAGAGATGGCTCAGAGGTTAAGAGCACTGCTTGCTCTTCCAAAGGTTATGAGTTCAATTCCCAGCAACCACATGGTGGCTCACAACCATCTGTAATGAGATCTGGTGCCCTCTTCTGGCCTGTGGGGATATGTGCAGACAGAACACTGTATACATAATAAATAAATAAATCTTAAAAAAAAGGAAAAATCTCATAAATGCTCTGATGATAATTAAAAGAAAATAGATAATTATCTTTAAAAAAAAATATCATATTTCAGCACAAATAAAATATCATCACAACAAACCAGCGACGAAATTAATAGAAAGCCTGAAAATAACAGCAGTGCCAGTAAGAATACATAGACAGTCCAGAAGCATGTTAAATTCAAATTTCAGCTTTACAGAAAGTGAGCAAGTGATTTACAAAACTGTAAACTTAAAGATGGCTTTATTGATCACTTGCACTTTTAGACATGCAACATTCATGTTCATTGAAAAACACATAAATTTTCATTCATAGATTATGTTTTTGATAAACATATAAAAGTATTTCAATAACATTTCTACTATAAATCAAATTGCTATGCTTAAATAAATTGTGTGTATGTGTGTGTATAGAAAAATACTCACTTGAGGCATTGGAAGTGGGTTGAGAAAATGTAGCTGCAAGATACTGTAGCAGGCCGGGCGGTGGTGGCGCACGCCTTTAATCCCAGCACTCGGGAGGCAGAGCCAGGCGGATCTCTGTGAGTTCGAGGTCAGCCTGGACTACCAAGTGAGTTCCAGGAAAGGCGCAAAGCTACACAGAGAAACCCTGTCTCGAAAAACCAAAATAAAATACATTTTAAAGATACTGTAGCAGTTTAGACCTGAGTAGCTTTTCACAGGTAAGTAGTCAGAATGCCAGTGATGCTCTCAGATCTCTCATCTATAGCCACTTGGTACAATAGCAAGAAAACTACCACATTGACTTAACTGACACATTTTTTACTCTCTGATTCCCCATATCCAGAATAGGTCATGTAATGGTGTGAGGCAAGGAGCCTAAGATCTGTCAGCCAGTTTTTCTTATGGGTAAGATGCCTTCTTTCCCTAGGAGTTTCTAACTGAGAAAGGTAGAGTCAGGAAAATGCCATTTGCAGAATGTGTTAGAGTTTGAACTGTAGACATCAAGAACAAAATAAATCATTCTAACTGAGACAAAGGAATGTTTTTTTTTATAGGATGTCAGTTTTGAGCTGATAACTCTTAAAAGTATTTGGGCAAAGTATTTGCAATAATTATGGTATAAATTAAAGAAAGGCAATACAACCAAAGTAGATGAAATTAATGCTATGTGCACATGAATAAGGATGTCATCATTTGACTGGAACCTGAGTTAAGTGTGCTCGTGTCAAGGAAAGTTATGCATTGATGACACTTGAATTTGTGTGGGTAGTTTCCAAATCCATAAATCAATCAGTTATACGTACATCAAATATTTGTAAAAACAATTGAAATATTTTTGACATTACTGAATAATTTACTGCTAAAATATATCATATTTAGAATGACTTAATAATTTGCCTGATATGTGCTAGAAGTATATTGTGCACAAAAATTAAATATAAACAAAACACTGTAAATGTGTTTTTTGCTTATGAATTTTATTTTTAATTAGTTCTTTGAAAATTTCATGCACTATGCTTTAATTGTAATTTGATCATTCGCTACTTTCCTCAACTTTTTCTAGTTACTTCTTACTTCCTTATCAGGTCACCTTTTTGTTTTCTTTTAAAAATAACAGAAACGTCAAGTCCAGTTGGTACTGTCCAATATACTTAGGTGTGTGACCATTTGTGAGAGTAGGGTGAACAAACTCACCTATACCCCCACCCACCCCCCCTTTTTTTTCTGAGACAGAGTTTTCTGAGACAGGGTAGTTTTGGTGTCTGTCCTGGAACTAACGTTGTAGACCAGGCTGGTCTCGAACTCACAGAGATCCACCTGGATCTGCCTCCCAAATGCAGGGATTAAAGGCATGTCCCACTGCCATCCGGCTAACTCACCTGTTCTTGAAGATAACTGACTAATATTTCACAACTACCTTCAACTACCGATCATGGTCAAGCCTCCAGGCTCACTCCTATCCCCATGTTGTAATTTAGTCACGTTTAAGGTTATGTGAGTCTTGTGCTGGCTGTCCCCAAACTACCCTGAGTATTTCTGTGTGATTGCTCTGTATTTCCATGAAACTGTTTTCTTGTGGTCATCTATCAACTCTGGTTCTTACAGCCTTTATCTGCGTTCTTCCTCCATAATTCCTGAGCCTTGAAAGAAGGATTGTGATATAGATCTCTTATCTAAAGGAGATATGACCTGTTAAAGAAAATATTTACAAAAATATTGAATTATCACCAATATAATAACATTTTTAATAGGCATATGCTCAACATGATTCTTAGTATGAGACATGGAAATTCACAGACTATAGTATGATTCATCAATAGAGAAATGAGCAGGAAATCAGGTTAGACAGTGTAGGTTACTTCTGAAAATTTTTATTTTTAAGTAAAGGTTGTATAAGAAGTTTTATGTATTGATTGGTTAACAAGTAACTTTCCTTTAGAAATTCATATATATATATTCAATAATCTTTTTTTTTGGATACTCATGAGGCAGTATTCCTCTCTGTTAGCTGCAGGAATTCAGTTCACAATTAAGAAAGGTTGAAACTTGCTTATGTTCATAGTGAGAATGAATGATCTTGCTCAAAAAAATCATCAAATTTGGCATTACAGTGTGTTGTGCCTGAAAAAAATTAGATACCAAATATTTAAATGTCATATTTTATTATTATGAGTCTTTTATTTGCTTCACACTCTATCAGTAGAGTGCTCTCTCCCCCCTCCAACCCTGCTTCCTCTGTGTGTGTGTGTGTGTGTGTGTGTGTGAGTGTGTGTGTGTGTGTGTGAGAGAGAGAGAGAGAGATTCTATCACTATATTCAGCACATAGGTATGCACAAAATATATTTATTATTCTATTCTAATATCATACCTAGAAGTCAGAAAGATACATCTTGGCATATCCAGTCCAAACATTCGTTTTCAGAGTTCACGATAGTCTTTCACCTGAAGATAAAGTGAGCCTATGGGCTGACTGCAAATATTTCCCTGACAAACATCCAGTTCCTTTCTTCCTATTCCCAAAGTAGTTCAAAACAGCAATTGAAAAAATAAAAATTCTTTAGCATTTTCAGTCCAATTTAAAGTAAAAGTAGATTCATTATTAAGTTTTTTTTTTTTTAAATTTATTATGAGCTCTGCTATCTCCATCTATTCCAAGGCATCCATTGCCTTTTACTTTACTTAATGGAGTTCAAACACTCTGCCTGCTGAGTATGTAAATCTTTCCTTGTATCTGGATCATTAAGCTTGCTAAGATTCTGTTCTTTGTCTGTTTGTTTGTTTGTCTTTTCATGGTCTTTCCAACATCTTTAAATAGATTTCTTCTAATCCAGTGCATCTCTCTTCATAAGTTTTTCATTATTTGAAAATAATTTATAAATTATCTATCAAAATCTCTAATTTAATTAGATTGCTACATATTTCTCTGATTATTTTCTTCACAGTCTGTGAAGAGAAACATATATGTGTGGTTAAATGATGTACATTGCTTACACTCATAACTGCTATGCCACCATCATTCACAAAAATATAAACACATAATTTTTATGCATCTAATGATTATCAAGTAGTTGTATAAATCCTGTCACTAATCCTTACATACAGATGGAGAATACTGAACCAGTGACTTTTTGATGAACATTACTTTTGTGTTATATACCATTATTTGACTTTCGTGATATAATTAAAACATTAACTGGAACACACCAAGAATAATTCTTGTATGTGTTCTGTCTTTGTGCTTTTCCAGTTTTGATGACTGATATTTTAGCTCTTGGTTTGCCAAGTATTAGATACATAATTACATCAATGTTCATACCGAATAATGGACTTTTTGATCAGTCAAAGTATTCCAATAACATGGATATTTTAACCAATTATGAGTGGTAAGGTTGCCCACACTTGATTTTATTGCAGCTATATCATCTACGTTCATGCTTGCAAAATTCCTTCTGAATGACAAATTATTTTTAAAAAGAGCTAAGAAATTTTACCCAAGTCATCTTCATGGATCATAGACTTTAATAGAAAAATAATTTGATGTTTAGAGTTGAGCACATGGTTAGGTATATAAAATGATGCACTGATTAAGAAAATAAAATCTATCTCAGAGGAAGGTAAGCAAACCCCAACTTTGAACTTCATAGCAAATTTTCTGATTGAGTTCAGAATTTTTGCTCAAAGCAATACTTCTGTTCATTATTACTTGGCAACACCAAGAATGATCCCAGGAGAAAGGTCGTTTATTTTCTTCTTAATGTGAAAGATTTCTTCAGGGAGAAATTAGGTATTGTTTGTTCATTTAGAAATGGAATCAGTTCAAAATCTTTTGCTTTTAAATTCTGAAATGTATTACTTTTATTACAGAAGAAGATGAAAGGATGCACTTTCAGCAAAAACTAAAGTTAAAAACAGCTACCCATAATTCAGAAGATTTTCAGATCATATTTCATAGGTAAGCATACTATGTGAATTCAGATGGAAAAATTATCTGAGATTTGGAAGGTTCAGCACAAAATCAAAGAGAACTGAACTAATTCCTTATCAGGACGTAAGTAGAGAAATCTAGTGTAGTACTGAATAATAGATTAATAATCTCTCTTCTATCAATAAAGCAAGAACATTTTTAACACAAATTTTATTTTTGGTACAATCTTTTATTTGTGACTAAATCCAACTTCTAATTAAGTGGAAATTGGACAATCTTCTACCTCAAGTGTGAATGCCTAAAAACCAATATGAAAGGTCTTGTCCTCTCTGATTTTCTTGTCATACTGTTTGTCACTTCCCATCATCCCTCCCCTACAAATGGCACATGTGTAGTGAGCAACCAGCTGGCTACATGGACCAGATCAGTACAAAGAATGTCCAGTTACCAAGTTTCTGCTTGTACTCCCTCTGATTCTATAGAGGTGCTATTTTCATGCTGGCCACCTTTCTTGCTTCATGGAAATGTGTTCAGAAATTCAAGAAAAACACAAAAGAAAGGAGAATTTGTGTATATTGTGCTTACATATTAGTCTGTAATGCTGTAGGTGGAAGTGAAGAACATTTTTTAATTTTATTTTTATTGAAATAGATTACTCTCTTACACTATATCTAGAACACAATTCTTCCTCCCTCCACTTTTCTTTTTTTTTGTATTTCAAAATAAAAACTGTATTTTTGGTTGTTTTTTTCCCAGTTTTTTGCTTTTGTACAAGATTTCATAGTTATAATAACTTATACAGAAATAGGATTGACCTCTGCTCTCCTCCGGTGTCACTGCAAGTCCACATGTTCAGGCTATAATCCCCAACATTAGGTTCCGATCAACATATTACCACATTTGATCTAAATATAGATACATTATATAATATTTATCTCTGGGAAAAATCAAATTTTAATATGCAAATGTGTCTATAATACAGCAATGGAAAAAGCTACAGTAGGTACACAACCTACGACTCAGAGGCGATGAGTTCTAACGCTCCTCTAGTGTGACTGAGTGTCTAAAATAGTCAGTAAGAAGGTATATTTATATGTGCACTTGTGTCCACCTGCTCCCAAGTACTGTACATGTCTACTGACAAGCTGGGAAGTTATAGGTGCAGCCCTCAAGAAATTGTTAAGTTACTAAAAAAAGAAACAATTAGGCTCTATTGGACATGGAAAACACTCACAAAATTTCCAATTTTAAATTTCACAGCAGTATGAAAATATTAAAAATAATTTCTGTATATACGTGTAGGTATATGTATATATTGAATTACACATATGCCTCACATTATCAGTACAATTCAATTGTAGACATTTTGGTGAGTTATTTTCCCATTAAATCATCACTATGCCAAAATTTAAAAATATTTTATTGCATCATTAAAATAATTTGCTTACCATATCAACAGCTTACACTGTTTTCTTTTAAAGATTTTTTTTAAACTCTTCATAACTAAATTCCCTGACCCCTAGTGTTAGTCCTCTATTTAAATTAAAACCTGGTATTCTTTGATATTCAGAAACTCAGGAAACTCAGATAAAATCATATCTGTTTTCAAAATTCTATCCTTCAAATAAATTTTATTACCTGATTTATCAGAGAAATATCTCAGCTCTGAGCATGTGTACCTAAATTATTCTCTCTATAATAAACAGGTAAGGAAAATACCCTAAAATAGATGGTTATGGCTGTTGTGGTGTTATAGGACATATAATACATGATGACTAAGTGTCTGATAGAGATTTTTCAGAGACACCTCCCCAAAGAAACTAACTTTAGAGACAAACCATTTATTTTTCACTCTGGTATAAATTGATATGTATGTATGTATGTACATACACATAAATATAAAACAAAACTAGTACTAAGAATCTGTGGTTAATCTGCTTAATTTGTACTGAACAATTCAATCATTTGGGGTACAAACAAAAAATCAGTTCATTCACTGACTCCAAAGTCAGGTACTCAAGCATACACTGAAAGAACCTCCTTCAAGGTCCCAGGCATGGACAACAAGGATGTATGTACGCTGATGCAATTCCTACTGGGGCACAGCAGACAGCACCTAAGATTTCCTCAAATTCCCTATCCCTCAGATCCACTTCCTCTTCATTTCCCTTAGAAGAAATCAAGCCTCCAATAGACAACAACTAAACAAGATAAAGTCAGACAAGGAAAATTCTTTAAATATATTGTTGATGAGCAAGTAGATTCAGAACTGTAGAGTGTAAAATTTATGTATGCCTAAACAATATCACACTGATAACATGTAACTCAATGTTCAAATTTTGTATCTCACAGCAAACAGCAAAGGGGTCACTACTCTGAAAATAAGGTAACTGCTCTTTTGAAAGCCTATACCATAAGCCCATAAGTGTTTTAATGAAAATTTTAATAAAAGTAAGAGAGTTAGAGCTTTAAAAATCAAAAGTTTGCCAGAGGCAGTATGAATTATATGTATCAGGTGGCATATTCAGAACTGAAGATATAGTGTAAACAATCATACTATATACTAAGCATGGATTCATGTTCATATTCAAATATTAATTGGAGAGTGCAAGGATGCTAAGATATTAACTTTTCCAATGAAACAGTTAATAAACAACACTCCTGGGATTCTATTTCACATCTTCTAGATAAAAGATGGCAAAAATTTCCATTACAATATGCTAATAATGACCTATTCTTTTTTCATAATGTAATTGTAACTTAATAGTTTATATATTTCTTAGCAAGGATATACAAAAGTAAAGCAATAATTTTTACACACTGGCCATTAAGTGAGTCTGATCTTAATAGAGCAGTATTTAAATCCCCAAAATGGTTGGGTCATAGACACCTTGTGGAAAATTGCACATTTAATGTCTCTCATTTGTCTTAAATTGTGGTTAGTCAGCATCTTGACCTTCTAGTCACAGGGTAGGTAACTGACTTAGTGAGTTGAGAAAAACCATTAGCATGACCTCTGTGGGAAAGAGAACCATCATTCTTCTGGCACTAGAAGGAGCAAAGTAATGATTAAATAACCACGGACTCCAACAGCTCTGAATACCTCCCTCTTAGCCACGTTCAACAGGTCTGTTCCAAATTGTATGTTTCTGGCCAGGCACATCTTGTTCCTCTTAGAGCCATAACTCCCGTAACTCATTTGTCTAACGGACACTATCGCCCTCACAGCATGATTTGACTCAGAATTCAATAACTGTTTTCCTTCTGGCAGAAAATATTCCTTCTCATTCCAAACTCATTCCCCTTTGATGCCTTCCTGCTCTCTGCATTTTAAGTTGGTACCCTTCCAAATGTCAGTGCTAGCCTTTCTTTCCTATTCAGACATAAATTTCATAACTTTCTTTATGTAAATATCAGGTTTATTGTTTTCTCTCCTCCCACTCTTAATTGTACAAGGTAGTTAATTATCCAGTAACTAAATTATGTTTTATTTTAATATAATATGCCAATGTTTAAACATCTAATGCTACTGAAGGTCAAAGTCGAGTACTCTTGCTGCGTCTGCAGCTGAGGTCTTGCTGCCTCTGATCCCGGGGGCAGGGTGTGGGTAGATGCATAGTCAAGGACGCAGACTCCGACTCCGGGAGGTTTACAAGCAATCTCGTTTATTACTCAAAGGGCTGAAGTATTTATGTGTGGGATGTTTGATGGGCTTTTGCTTCCAGCTGCTGTGGCGTTTCTTGGTTGGCTCCAGGCTGCAGGTCATCATCTTTTGGTGTGGAGCTTATGGGTTAGGTTTCCTCTGGCCAGAGGGCTCTCTGCGCACGTCACAGCTCACAGTTTGCTTAAGGCGTGGCCCAGGGCTTTGGCCTTCCGTGCCTCAGAGTACCACTATGCTGGATGAGATAGTGATAAGCCACATAAAAAATCTATTCTTTTTGGTACCAATATGTATAATACATACAGAGAAATAAGAGGAATTCCAGAGCCTCAGTATCAAATGAGGTGCCAAAATAATGTACAAAATTATACTAACTTTACTGCACGATATTTGAAAGTAATCAGTGACATGCCACAAACATTTATAATCTTGGGTCAGAGTCTTCAAAATATAGAGAAATTTAGGAAAGGTTAATTAATGGTATTTATAAATTTAATGAAGTATGCTTATTAAATACTTGAATACAAGTTGTGATTATTTTAATCATATTTTCCATCTATAACAATATACCCCACAAATAAACCTTAATTATTATAACACACAAATCCATACACACTCATGATATTCATTCTGGTTATTTCTCCCATAATTCTTAGTCACTTGCTTATGTAGCAATCAGTTCTGAAGTAATAGTATCTTATTTTCAGGAAGCTTTTTACTCTGTCAATAGCCCTCATCTCCTCCAAATTATATGTTTTTTTTTTTAACCTTTGCCCTTATTTTTCAAATGGCTCTGTCCATAACTTTTCCTTTATCCAATATTTTGCTCTAAGAAATTTAGAATACTGAATATATAATATATTACTTTTTAGCTTGAAAATAAAGAGTTGCAAATTGCTTTGACAGTTTTCTGGGTATAAAATTTTAAATTACAAAGCATAAGCAAATGAATACAGTGACATTACTGTATAGTAAATCCTGAAATGCATATAAAATAAAAGGAGAAGAAGAATGGATTGTATGTGAAAAGAAGTAGAAATGTAGAAAACAAAACAAACAGAAAATGAAGGGGATTGCAGAAATGGCTCAGGAGTTATGGACACTTGCAGAAGACCTGGATTACATTCCAAGCGTGCATATTGTGATTCACAACTATGTATAATTTCAGATCCAGAGTATCAGATACCCTCTTCTCATCTCCATGGGTATCAGTCCCATACATACATGCAGATACAGCATGTATATAATTAAAGTAAAGTAAGTTTTACAAAGGAAAAAATAAATGCTGTTTACTATAACGTAACATTTTGTGGGTGTTAGTGGTAGATTTCAGGAGAGAAACTGAAAGGCAATAAGTGTGTGTAAAACATGTTTCATAGATGTGACATGGAGAAAACACTGGTCTTTCACGTAGTTTGTGTCAGGTTTTGAATTTTATTGTACCATAAATCTATTTATTGACACATTGAGCACTTATATAGTTTAATATCAGCAACCTTTGTGGTTTTATTATTTATTTTTATTATTTTTATTATTGCTCCATTTTATTCTCAGTCAAGCACATGAAGAAGATTAATATTCAAAAGAGTAATTAAAATAAGTTGGAACATTGGAAATCCCTTATGGAAAAAATGTGAGAATATTGTCATGTTAGAAATATTTTATTATGTAGAGACATTCAAGCAATGTTAACCTGCCAATAATTCATGAAAATCTAGTTTAATTTTAGATAGCAACACCTAAAATATTTATGTCCTAAGTAATAATGAACCATAATCTACAGGTATTTTCAAAGCTGTTAAGTTTGGACATATAATAAAGAAAGAATGCATTAAGCAGAATATTTCTTAGTAAATACATCTATTGAATGCACACTTATAGCAAAATAATTGACAAAATCTATTTAAAACATATTCAAACTAAAGTGAAATTTAGAGTTTTCATTTTTAGAAGAATAAATACTGTCTGTTCTCTTCTATATGTCACTGGATATCAGATATCAAGTACTCTGTACGCAGGAACCGAAGATGCTCTGCACAGAGCACATGAATACAAGCTGCGAGAACTGACTTTGCAAGGGGCATGTCTGGTTGTTCAGTTCAGTTAACTATTAGCCATTAGCTATTCTACTATTTTCATAGTTTGATTTGCAATAACTCAAATTCAGAAACTTTTATTTTGTAAATAATATTTTTTGCTAGTTATATTAGAAGAAATTGATACAAGAAGTGCCATTTATTTAGTCTAGTGGATTAAGGAGAACAAAGAGATGTTTAATAGCTACATATTACCTTATCAAACCAATTTTATTGAATATATTTCCATTTAATTGTGTTTTTTTTATTCTACAATCACCAGAAAAGCCACATTGTTTCTAATCATGCCATAATCCTTAATAACTTACCCAACATTTTATACAAATAGAAATCAGGAAGCTGATTATACAGACAATTTTATTTTATTAAAAATATGAAAACCAAGAAAATAGTTGTCTAATTCACTTCAGATAATAATAGCTGTGTTTATAATGACTGAGAAGTTTGAAGAGATTGAGAATAATCAGAGACTGTGTCAAGAGAAATAATAACATCAGCTGAAAAAAACAAACATTATTCTTAGGTATAAATAATGTATTTTAAATGTTGCATAATGATTCAAGAAGATGATAAAGAAAGATAAGTATAATAAACCTGCTAACTTTCGGCCAAACGGCAAACACAACAATTGTCCTCAGTTTTATGAAGGTTGTTATGTTATTTTCTCTATCTGCTGATTGTTGTGATTTGTAGCCTTTGGAAGTAAGGCTAGATAATTTAGCACTTTGTGTTAAACACAGTAAACATAATTCAACACTCATTATAAATGAGAAAAATGTTAATATAAATGAGGTTAATATTTCCATAATCACATTTATATTATGGAAAAACATATATTTGAAAATTAATATATTTACAGCAAATTAAACAGAATATACATGATGAATATACATAAACATGCATTTAAAAACAAGATACTTCATAAAGAAATTTTGATTTTTTCATTTAAAATAAGTTTACATAATGATATATATGGCGAGCATTACTATCCACAGAGGATCACAAATTCTCTCTGTTCTATTACCAAAGAGAAAAATGACAGAAGTTGTAACTACTAAGTTTCCTATGAAGTTATCATCAGGAAAAAAAATGAAAAGTGGAACTGAGTGGTTCATTTTTTAATTTCCTTATTACTGTAAACTTTCAATGAAATATTGGCACATGCATCTAATACAAATGAACCTAATTTATGTCCAGAAGAATATGAATTTCTCCCAATCAACAGAAGAAAAACCATTTCATAAACTATTATTATTTTCTCACAACTTATATTACTACATGTCTATATCTTTCTTTTAGAATGAATAAACAAAAACTAAAAATATGGGAATTAATGAAATTTAATTTGAGAACATATCCCATCTTTGTGGAGTTGGCATGCAAGCAGGAATGTACTACATCTGGTTACACTGATCATACAATCAAGAACCCAAAATTTGAGATTAACTATGGCTCTCTGCTAACCTTTCACTTTGTCTTTTGTATAAGATTTCAGTTGAGGTCCTCAGTCCCTGAATATATTTATCTGTATTTAGGATGGCCATTCCCACCTAAATTAAGATAGTCTAATCAACTTTCTTCCTCACATACATACTCCAAGGTTGATCTACTGCATGACACTAGATCCTGTCAATTTGAATAATATTAAACTTTTTAGGAGTCTACAAAAGCAACCCTAATTCCAGAAGACATTCAACTTTGAAAGAGTCAGAGACATCTTCTGTTCCCACTGTTAGGCATCCTACAAGAAGACCAAGCTATGCAACCATAATATATATATATATATATATATATATATATATATATATATATATATGACATAGGCCAGAGCCATACAGACTCCCTGAATTATGGATCAGTCTCTGTGAGTCCCATGAGCCCAGGTTAATTTATTCTGTGGGTTTTCTTTATTAAAAACAATGACAACAACCACAAAAACAAACCGGAACAAATAGCCTAGTAATACTCCACTGTATAAACATGTACCTTTTCTTTACACATTCTTATGTTGAAGAACATATAGGTTGTTTCCAGTGTCTGGTTATTATGAATGAAACTACAATGATTATGGTTGAGCAAGTGTCCTTGTGATAGAATGGAACATCCTTAGGTTATAACCCCAAGAATGGTGTAGCTAGGTCTTAAAGTAGATTGATTTCCAGTCTTCTGAGGAATGCCCATAATAATTTCCATTGTGTCTGTATAAGTTTGCACTCCCACCAGCAACGGAGGAGAGTTCCTCTTGCTCCACACTCCCCAGCATGAGCTGTCACTTGTGTCATTGACCTTATTCATTCTGAAAGGTGTAAGATGGAGTCTCAAAGTAGTTCTGATTTGCATTTGAGTTCCCCCATTTGAGAATTCTCTATTAGATCTAAACCCCATTTTTAAATTTGATTATTTGGGTTTTTTGATACATAGCTTCTTAAGCTCTGTATATATTTTGGATATTAATCCGCTATTGAAAGTAAGGTAGGTAAAAATATTTCCCATTCTGTAGGAGCTGCCATTTTGTCCCATTAGCAGTGTTCTTTTTCTCACAAATTTTCAGTTTCAAGAGGTCCCACTTACTAGTGGGTGAGCAATTGGTATACGGTTCAGGAAGTTATCTCCCGTGTCAACATGTTCAAGTCTACTCCCCACTTTCTCTCCTATCAGATTCAGTGTTTCTGGTTCTATATTTAGTGTTTTGATCCATTTGTAATTGAATTTTGTGTAGCATGAGAAATTTATATCTATTTGCATTTTTCTACATGCTGACTTCCAATTTGACCAGCATCATTGTTGAGGACATTGGGGTTTTTTTTTTTTTTGTTGTTTTCCTGTGTGTATTTCTGGCTTCTTTTCAAATATTAAGTATTCATGTGTGTGTGGATTTTTGTCTGGGCCTTCTATCTGATTCAATAAAGCAATATGTATGCTTTTATGTCAGTGCCCTATGGTTTTTATTAACATACATCTGTAGTACAACTGGAAATCAGGAATAGTGAGACCTCCAACAGTTCTTTTAGTGTTCTGGGTTATTTTTAGTTATCTTGGGTTTTTTATTTGTCCATATAAAGTTGAGAATTGTCCTGTCAAATTCTTTAAAGAATTGTGCTGGAATTTTGATGAGGTTTCCATTGAATCTGTAGGTAACTTTTGGTGGGAATGGCTACTTCACTACGCTAATTCTATCTATCCATGTGCATGGGAAATATTTCCATATTTTGATATATTCTTCAATTTCTTTCTTCAAAGACTAAGTTTTTCTCATGCTAGCCTTCTACTTGCTTGATTAGTGCTACTCCCAAAACTGTTTTGTTTTTAACAGTGAATTAACGTTCCCAGCCTGGTCACAGCTTCCTCTAGCTCCCGCCTCTCCTCTCAGTCTGAACCCTCAACTCCCTCTCTTCTCCTCCCCACTCACTCCTCTTTCTCTTCAGAAAAGGACAGGCCTCCCTTATGTTTTCGCCAGCCATGACAAATTAAGTTTCTGTGAGACTAGGCACCTCCTCTCCTAGTAAGGCTGGATGAGGCACCTCAGTAGGAGGAAAGGGTCCTAAAAACAGGTAACAGTGTCATAGACAGCCTCTTCTTCCGTTCTTCATTGTCCCACAAGATCAAGCTACACAACTGTAATATATATGCCGAGGCCCTAGGTCAGTCTCATGCCAGCTCTGTCGTTGGCAATTCAGTCTCTGCCACCCTCTGTGAGCCCAGGTTAGTTAATTCTTTGGGTTTTCTTGTGGTGTTCTTGGCTTCTCAGCCTGTCATAATTCTTTGACACCCTCTTCCACATAATTCCCTGAGGTCTGCCTAATGTTTACCTGTGAGTCTCTATATCTGTTTCCATCAGTTGCTAGGAGAAGTCTATCTGATGAAAATTGGTCTAGCAGATTATCATTAGGAATCATTTCACTGACTTTTTCCCCTTCATTTTTAGTTTTATCCTAGGTCTCTTTTTTTTTCTAGCTTCTTGGTCCTGGACTTCTAGACAGTGTCAGGGGTTGGCTTCCTCTCATAGAATGGGTCAGAAGCTGAACCAGTAATTGGCATTTTACAGCAAGCTCATGTTAAATTAAATGGAGAGAAACTCAAAGCAATTCCAATAACACAAGGAATAAGACAAGGTATCCTGATTGGTCACAACGGTATTTGGACTGCTGTATTCCTAAATATAGGTACACTAATTGGAAATTTGATTTTAACATTAAATAAGTCTCATCTTTAAAGAAATAAGATTTCTTCTTCTCTTTCAATGAAGCAAGTACCTGTTATAATTATTTTCTGGAATATAAAAGAAAACAAGACACAACAAAGAGTATTACAGATCAAGTTCCATTATGAACATAGGTGAAAAAATACTCAACCCAATATTTGCAAACCAATTGAAGATCATATCAAAACAATCATCGACCATGGTCAAGTAGACTTCATCCTAGAGATGCAGTGATGATTCAGTATACGAAAATCAGGTATTGTATTTTATCACAACTGAAACAAAAAAAGCCACACGAACGTATCATTAGATGAAGAAAAGGTCTTTGACAAAATCCAACACTTCATGATAAAAGTCCCTGAGAGACTAGGGATTCAAGGGACATACCTAAACATAACAAAGGCCCGCCCAATCATAAACCACAGAGATGGTCATTCTGGTGTTCACTGACTTGAGTCTCATGCCATCATCCTTCTTGGTTGAGTCTTTATGTGGTTTGCATATAAGGTTAATGGTTGCTTTGCAAGATTTGTCTCGTGTATCCATAGTCTCTCCAGGATTTCTATCATGAAGGGCTATAGACTTTTGTTGAAGACCTTTTTAGGGTCTAATGAGATGATTTTATTAAGGATTATAGGTGTATTTATTCGGTTTATCTGCTTTTGATTTAACTTTGGTAAATCACAGCTATTGAGAAAATTATCCATTTATTTTACGCTTTCAAGCTGACAGAATACAGATTTTAAAGTATGTCTTTATGATTCTCTGGATTTCAAAGGTGCTTGCTGTTATAGGCCCCTTACATTTCTGATTTTATTAATTTTGATATTCTCTTTCTGCCTTTTGGTTAGTTTTGATATGGTTCTGTCTATCTTGTTCATTTGTTCAAAGAACCAACTCCTTGTTTCATTGGTTCTTTTGTATTGTTTCTATTTTATCAAATTCGGCCCTTAGCTTGATTGTTTTTGTTTGTTTGTTTGCTTGCTTTCTACTCCTCTTGAGTGTGATTACTTTTTTTTTTTTTAATATAGCCACTTACTACTAAGAACTCCTCTTACCACCACCGCCATTGTGTCCCATAAGTATATGGGTCCAATGTATTCATCTTCATCGACTTCTAGAAAG
Organism: Peromyscus californicus insignis; assembly: GCF_007827085.1. Classification (NCBI taxonomy): domain Eukaryota; kingdom Metazoa; phylum Chordata; class Mammalia; order Rodentia; family Cricetidae; genus Peromyscus; species Peromyscus californicus. Next base: position 16,811,241 of record NW_026294413.1, on the reverse strand, counting down.
TCTTTAATTTCTTTTTTTATTTCTGTCTTGACCCATATTTTCATTTGTTAAGTAGTTATTCAGTTTCTAGGAGTTTGAAAGCTTTCTGTCATTTCTTTTGATATCTAGCTTTAATTTGTGGGAGCCTGTGGAATGCAAGCAGCTATTGCATTTTTTTTAAATCTAGTGAGACTGGCTTTATTGTCTGAGTACATGGCGAATTATGGAGAAAGTTTCATGAGGTGTAGAGAATAAACTATTTTCTTTTGTGTATGTATGAAATGTTCCACAATTTGTTAGGCTCATTTTGTTTATATATCCACAAGCTCCAGTATTTCTCTGCTTAGTTTAGGTCCAGATGACCTATCCATTGCCGAGACTGGAGTAATGAAGTCTCCCAATATCAGTGTCTAAGGGTCAATATGGGATTTAATCTATAATAGTATTTCTTTTATGAACTTGGGTGTCCTTGCATTTGGGGCATAGATGTTCAGAAACAAAATGCCATCTTGGTTGATTTATTTTTTCTTTGAAGAGTATATAGTGTCCTTCCCTATTTATTTTGATTAGCATTGATTTGAATTCTATTTCATTGCATATTAAAATTACTACACTATCTTGCTTCTTAGGTCATTTTTTTTAGAATATCTTTTTCAACTCTTTACTCTGAGGGAATGTATATCCTTGATCTTCAAGTGTGTTTCTTGGATATGGCAGAAGGATGTTTTCATATCCAGCTTGTTTGTTTGTGTCTTTTCCGGGGGGGGGGGGGGGGGGGGAATAGAGACCATTGATATTGAGAGATTTCAATAACCAATGGTTGTTGTTGCCTGCTATTTTGTTGTTGTTTATAGCAGTGGTGGTTATGGGGTGTGTTTTTTACTCTCTCTCTCTCTCTCTCTCTCTCTCTCTCTCTCTCTCTGTGTGTGTGTGTGTGTGTGTTTCCCTTCTGTTGATTTTTCCAATATGAGATTATTTCTTCCCTTTGTTTACATGTGTTTAGTTAACCCCCTTACTTTGGAGTTTTCCTTCTAGCAGCTTCTCTGTGGTTGTATTTGTTGATAGGTACTGTTTAAATTCGACTTTATCATGGGATATATTCTTTTCTTTGTCTGAGGTGATTGAAAGTTTTGCTGAGTATGGTAGTCTGAGCTGGCATCTGTAGTCTCTTGTGTCTGCAGCACATTTTTCCAGATCCTGATGGCTTTTAGAGGCTCCATGGAGAAGCGAAGTGTAGAGGCTATCTCTGACTCTTTGACTGGGATCTGGGACTCTACTTATCATATGTTGTCAACTTGCCTTAATACATGGGAGGTGTTTTGTCTCAGTGCAACTTTTAATGCCATGTCTTGTTAATTTTCATGGGAGACCTGTCCCTTCCTAAACAGAAACAGAGTAGGAGTGGACCGGGAGTTCAGAACAGAGGGAGTTGGGGAAGGGGCTGGGAGGGAAAGAGGAAGGGAACTCTGGCATGGGTATAAAAAAGAAACAAACAAACAGGTAAATGAGAAGTCAGGTGTAATTCTAATAGGCTTGCTAGCTTCATATGTTACTTTGTCTTTTTTCTTGCAGCTTTTGATATTATTTTTATTCTATATTTTAGTGTTCTGATTATTATGTGGTGAGTGATTTTCTTTTCTGGTCCAATCTATTTGATTCTGTATGCTTACTGTGTCTTTATAGGTATCTCTTTCTTTAGGTGAGGAAAAATTTCTTCCATGATTTTGCAGAAAATAAGTTCTAGGTCTTAGAGCTAAGATTCTTCTTATTCCTCTTTTCTGTTATTCTTAGTTGTGGTCTTTTATAGTCTCATAGATTTCCTAGAAGTTTTGTGATAGGTGTTTTTATTTTTATTTATTTTTTTAGATTTTATATTTTCTTTGAGCCATATATCCACTTTTTCTATCATATCTTCAATTCCTGAGATTCTCTCTTCCATTTCTTATATTCTGCTGCAGAAACTTTCCTATGTAGGTATTGTTTGAATACCTATTTTTTTTCTTTTTCGAAATTCCTTCAGTTTGTGTCTTCTTTTTTAATTCTACTTCCATTTTCAAGTCTTGAACAGTTTTATTCATTTCCTTCAGCTGTCTGTGTTTTCTTGATTCTTTTAAGAGATTTTTTTTTCATTTCCTACCTATTTTCTTGGCTCTTTTTAAGCAATTAATTTCTTTTTTAAGGACCTATATTATGTTCATATAGTTGGTTCTTGGGTCTTTTTCTTATGTTTCACCTATATTGGAATATCCATGGCCTGCTGTTGTAAGATAGAACTATGTCTTTAGTGGAGACATTTTCCCCTGGGTATTTGATTGTGTATTTACGTTGGCCTCTGGGCACTTAGGTTTAGGATGATTATATGTCTAGATTCTGATTTCTGGATTGGTCTTTGTTGGGTAGGTGTTTTCTTCCTTGGTTTGTTCTTAGGGAATGACTGCTGGCATCCACAGCAGAGATCCTGGGCTGATATGAGAGAAAGACATTTGGCTAAAGTCTTTGTTAATCTGTTGGGGATAAGGTCAGGGAGAAAACGGAAACTACAGCAGTTTTTCAGCTACAGAGCTCGTCATGAGACTTGGGGACTGGATCTCAGGAGCAACAGGACCAAAGCAGCACGTTCTGCCCTCAGCCTATTTGTTCCCTAGGAGAGGCCCATGGGTTAACAGGAGATGCCTGCTGGGGTTGAGGTTTTGCACAAAGCAACAAGTAGGATGAGGAAAGTCAGAAGAAGAAAGGTCTGTGGCATCCTCCAGAGGTGGGAACAAGGAGGGCGCGAGCCTGCCAAGGATTCTGTGCTGCAGAGATGGGTCTGATAATGGGGGATTCGAACTGCATGGAGAAGAGAACAGAAAAGGTCTGAGGGCAGCCTGCCTTGTATTCTAGCAGGCATGGCCTGTGGTTTAGCAGGAAGTGCCTGTTGGAGTTTGGGGATGGAAAGAGCAGCAAATGAGGGAGGGAGGACTTCAAGGGAAGATCTGTGGAATAAAAAGATGATAGCTGGAGTGGGGTGAGTCAGCAGGGCAGGTGTTCTAGTACAGAGCTTGGAATGAGACTGAGGAATCTATCTGTGGGAACAGAGAGAAGGACTGCAGGCAGCCTACCTAGCTCTCTGGCAGGCATGACCTGTCAGTTAGCAGGCATACATTTCATTTTCATAGAAATCCATTTGCATTTTCTTATAATCTTCCAGGTAATCTTAAGTTATAAAAATTATAAATAATTGCTTCTTTTTGGATTTCAAAAACTTCCCCATAAATTCATTTCTAATATCAATAATTTTCTTTGTTTACTTTCCTGTCATGGTATTACATCCCATATGTACTTGATGACTTATATACTGTAAACTGTATCCCACATGAGCCACTGTAAATATCAGACACATTTATATTGTTAAATTTCACAAATTAAAGAAAAGGAGCCTATTAATTTCTGAGAGAATGAGGCAAAGAATCTGTGGTAGTGGTTATATGAAGAATAGGGAAGTGAGAAAATAATCCTAATATATTAAGATTTTAGGAAACTATGAAGAATTTATAAACAAAGTATCACTTTTTTTTTTTTTTTTTTTTTTTTGGTTTTTCAAGACAGGGTTTCTCTTTGTAGCTTTGCGCCTTTCCTGGAACTCACCTGGTAGTCCAGGCTGGCCTCGAACTCACAGAGATCCGCCTGCCTCTGCCTCCCGAGTGCTGGGATTAAAGGCGTGCGCCACCACCGCCCGGCTCAAAGTATCACATTTTAAATCATGTTTTTAGCATATAAAAATGAAATGAAATTTGGATCCCATTGAAAAAAAAACAAATAATTATAAGAGAAAAGTTGACCTGGAAAATCTTTTAAAAATCCTACAGAAATCTTTTAAAAATCCTACAGAAGTATGTATACCATATAAATTATCGCACACATGCACAAATATATTTCCATGGTAGTTCTGGGAAATAAACTTAAGCCCTCATGAATGGTAAGCAAGCTTTCACACTAGTCTCTCCTCTCTATTATTTTCCATTTTTTCTTTGAGACAGAGTTCCATTAAGTTTTCCAGCTGTCCTTGAACTCATTCTGTAGTCTATTTGCCCTTCATCTTTTACTTTTCATGTCTTGGTTTCCCAAAAAGCCAGGGTTTCAGGTCCATAACACCAGCTTTCCTTATATTTTTTCCAAATGCATGAATTTCTTCACAGTTCTTATTCGACAATGCTGACCTTGTCAAAAACTAAGACTTAGGAGTCATGTTAAAATATGTCTTAGGTGAAAAAGCAGCATTACTTCATAAAATATATGGTATTCAAGACAGGGTTTCTTTGTCTAGTTTTGGTGACTGTCCTGGATCTCGCTCTATAGACAGGCTGGCCTCAAACTCACAAAGAATTGCCTGGCTCTGCCTCCCAAGTGCTGGGATTAAAGGCGTGTGCCACCACCGACCTGGTTAAAATCTGTTCTAGTAGTCAAGATTTCATGAGGACAGGATTATGGCGAGGGAAGTTCTGTATATTCAACATAAAATTTTCAAACATTCCTCTAGTATTGTCAAGTATTTCACTTGTATTCTTTGGAAGAATCCAAATTTTACTCTAATTTGAACTATTTTATATGGGAATAATCCATAGGTACTACAAAAATGTACAGGTGTTTGTCTCCAAATATTTGAAGTTTTCTACATTGGATAATATTTCTCACAAAGGTCTTTTACAAAAGCTATAACAAATATTATTACACATTGAGAAGGGAAGCTAAGCAATTAGCAACTAGGAAGTGTGAAAACTGTTGGACACTGAAGTTTTTGACACATACATCAAAGGGCTCAATTTGTCTATATGCACTTATTTTCGTATTTGCTAAAATATATTAAAATGCAACAAAATCACGATAAGCAAATAAATCATAACCGTAGCAGTAATTATAATGCAAAATGACACATCAACATGTGCTGAAAGTTCCTAATGCAGAAATGATTGTTAGATTTTAAAGATATATGTGAGTTACATTTGGCTCTTTGACAATCAGTTTTGTCACAGTAAAATTGTCAAGCATGTGTAGCTCCTATGTTGAAGAGTAAGTCAAGTTAATTAGAAAGATGAAATAGTCTGGTTCCATGGACATTGAAAGTTGCTGAGCACCTAGTCAGTGTTCTTTCATCCTCAAGCAAAATACTCACAATGTTACTAAACATTTCCACTTATTCCATTTGCTGCTACTGCACTAGGACATAGCACATAAAGCTGCACCTTTTTACCTAGGCTGGGTTGTAATAGCAAAGTAGATGAAAGATAGTACAATGTAGTTCCATAATAGGGGACTATGGCCTTACCACTATTCATGCATTTGGTTTATAAAATTTGCTGATCTGCCTTTTTGGAAAACTGGTGAGTGCCCTCCCTTGCCCCGGACCCCATCCCTGGGCACCAGCCACTCCAGGGAAGACCTGCCCAACTTGGCCCCAGGTTCTGGCCACCGGGCAGGTTCCCTGCTAGCCCCACCGGGAAGGATCCCCTTCTCCAAGACCCCTGGCAGGCCCTGCAGTCTCCACGCCCTGCCCCCACGCCCATCCGCCTGAGCCCCAAGCCTCTTCCTGAGACTTAGAGGCCGGCCCCCAGCTCCCATCTTGCTCCGGACTTCTCTTTTGGAAAACTGGTGAGTACCCTTCCTCGCCCCAGACCCCATCCCTGGGCACCAGCCACTCTAGGGAAGACCTGCCCAACTTGGCCCCAGGTTCTGGCCACCGGGCAGGTTCCCTGCTAGCCCCACCGGGAAGGATCCCCTTCTCCAAGACCCCTGGCAGACCCTGCAGTCTCCACGCCCTGCCCCCACTCCCATCCCCCTGAGCCCCAAGCCTCTTCCTGAGACATAGAGGCTGGCCCCCAGCTCCCATCTTGCTCCGGACTTCCCTTTTGGAAAACTGGTGAGTGCCCTTCCTTGCCCCGGACCCCATCCCTGGGCACCAGCCACTCCAGGGAAGACCTACCCAACTTGGCCCCAGGTTCTGGCCACCGGGCAGGTTCCCTGCTAGCCCCACCGGGAAGGATCCCCTTCTCCAAGACCCCTGGCAGGCCCTGCAGTCTCCACGCCCTGCCCCCACGCCCATCCGCCTGAGCCCCAAGCCTCTTCCTGAGACTTAGAGGCCGGCCCCCAGCTCCCATCTTGCTCCGGACTTCCCTTTTGGAACACTGGTCTGGCTGAACCAAGTGTGCAGATAAGGCCAGTAACGAAGCACAAGGAGATGGGCAGACGTCAAGGCAGAAACATATACAACAAAATGAATAGCAATACAGCATCACCAGGCCCTAGCCCTCCTCCAACACCTAGACCTGAACATCAGAAATTGGAAGAAGCAGAAGAAAACAGCCTTATGAATGACATCATGAAGAAGCTAGAGGCTTGTGTAGAGGAAAAGACAAAAAAATGTGAAGAACGCTGTAAACAACTAGAGGAAAGGGCAAACAAATTAGAAGAAATCAATAAAGTCCTGGAAGAAAACAATAAAATACTGAGAGAAAATCAAGAAAAATCAATGAAACAAATGAAGGAAACAGTCCAAGACCTGAAAAGGGAAATAGAAAAAATGAAGAAGACACAAACAGAGGGAATGCTGGAAATAGAAAATCTGAGAAAACGATTGGGAACTTCAGATGCAAGTATAATCAACAGAATGCAAGAGATGGAAGAGAGGATCTCTACCGTTGAAGATACAGTAGAAGAAATACATTCATCAGTCAAAGAAAACACTAAAGCCAACAAAGTCATGAACCAAAATGTCCAAGAAATTTGGGACACCATGAAAAGACCAAACCTAAGAATAATAGGGGTCGAAGAAGGAGAAGAATACCAACTCAAGGGCACAGAAAATATATTCAACAAGATCATAGAAGAAAACTTTCCCAACTTAAAGAAGGAAATGCCTATGAAGATACAAGAAGCTTATAGAACACCAAACAGACTAGACCCCCAAAAAAAGTCCCCTCGCCACATAATAGTTAAACAACTAAACGTACAGAATAAAGAAAGAATATTAAGAGCAGCAAAGGAAAAAGGCCAAGTGACATATAAAGGCAAACCCATCAGAATAACACCCGATTTCTCAATGGAGACTTTGAAAGCCAGAAGAACCTGGACAGATGTAATGCAGACACTAAGAGACCATGGATGTCAGCCTAGACTAATATACCCAGCAAAACTTTCAATCACCATAGATGGAGTGAACAAGACATTCCATGACAAAGCCAGATTTAAACAATACTTATCCACAAACCCAGCCCTACAGAAAGCACTAGAAGGAAAATTCCAACCTAAGGAAGTCAGATACACCCTCGAAAACACAGGCAACAGATAAAGCCACAGCAGTAAACCCCAACGTATAGAAGTACCCACACATCACCACCAAAAAATAACAGGAATGAACAATCACTGGTCATTAATTTCCCTCAATATCAATGGACTTAATTCACCTATAAAAAGACATAGGCTTACAGAATGGATATGAAAGCAGGACCCATCTTTCTGCTGCATACAAGAAACACATCTCAAATTCGAAGATAGACACTACCTAAAAATAAAAGGCTGGGAAAAGACTTTCCAATCAAACGGTCTTAAGAAACAAGCGGGTGTAGCCATCCTGATATCCAGCAAAATAGACTTCAAACTAAAATCAATCAAAAGAGATCAAGAAGGGCATTACATACTCATCACAGGAAAGATCCACCAAGATGAAGTCTCAATTCTGAATATTTATGCCCCAAACACAAGGGCACCCACATATGTAAAAGAAACATTACTAAAGCTTAAATCACATATAAAACCCCACACATTAATAGTGGGAGACCTCAACACCCCACTTTCACCACTGGACAGATCTCCCAAATTGAAACTTAACAGAGAAATAAAGGACTTAACTGATGTCATGACTCAAATGGACTTAATCGATATCTACAGAACATTCCATCCTAACAAAAAAGAATATACCTTCTTCTCAGCACCCCATGGAACCTTCTCTAAAATTGACCACATACTTGGCCACAAAACAAATCTAAACAGGTACAAAACAATTGGAATAACCTCCTGTGTTCTATCAGACCACCATGGTCTAAAGTTGGATTTCAACAACAACAAAAACTACAGAAAACCTGCAATCTCATGGAAACTGAATAATACCCAACTGAATCACCAATGGGTTAAGGAAGAAATAAAGAAAGAAATTAAAGACTTCCTAGAGATCAATGAAAATGAAGACACCACATATCCAAATTTATGGGACACTATGAAAGCAGTACTAAGAGGGAAATTCATAGCACTAAATGCCCACATAAAGAAGTTGGAGAAATCTCACACTAGAGACTTAACAGCATACCTGAAAGCTCTAGAACAAGAAGAAGCACAGTCTCCCAGGAAAAATAGACGCCAGGAAATTATCAAAGTGAGAGCTGAAATCAATAAAATAGAAACAAAGAGAACAATACAAAAAATTAATGAAACAAAGAGTTGGTTCTTTGAGAAAATCAACAAGATAGACAAGCCCTTATCCAAACTAACCAAAAGACAGAGAGAGAGCATCCAAATCAACAAAATCAGAAATGAAAAGGGGGACATAACAACAGACATTGAGGAAATCCAGAGAATCATCAGGTCATACTTCAAAAACCTCTATTCGACAAAACTGGAAAACCTAAAAGAAATGGATAACTTTCTGGATAGGTACCACATACCTAAGTTAAATCAAGACCAGATAAACTATTTAAATAGTCCAATAACCCCTAACGAAATAGAAACAGTCATTAAAAGTCTCCCAACCAAAAAAAGCCCAGGACCAGATGGTTTCAGCGCAGAATTCTACCAGATCTTCAAAGAAGAGTTAATACCAATACTCTCGAAATTGTTCCACACAATAGAAACAGAAGGAACATTACCAAACTCCTTCTACGAGGCTACAATTACCCTAATTCCTAAACCAAACAAGGATACAACAAAGAAAGAGAACTACAGACCAATCTCCCTCATGAACATTGATGCAAAAATACTCAATAAAATACTGGCAAACAGACTCCAAGAACACATCAAAACAATTATCCACCATGATCAAGTAGGATTCATTCCAGGGATGCAAGGGTGGTTCAACATACGAAAGTCCGTCAATATAATACACCATATAAACAAACTCAAAGAAAAAAACCATATGATCATCTCACTGGATGCAGAAAAGGCATTTGACAAAATCCAACACCCCTTCATGATAAAGGTATTAGAGCGATCAGGAATACAGGGAACATACCTAAACATAATAAAGGCAATTTACAGCAAGCCAACAGCCAACATCAAATTAAATGGAGAGAAACTCAAAGCAATTCCACTAAAATCAGGAACGAGGCAAGGCTGTCCACTCTCCCCATACTTATTCAATATAGTACTTGAAGTTCTAGCCAGAGCAATAAGACAACATAAGGAGATTAAGGGGATACAAATTGGAAAGGAAGAAATCAAGCTTTCCCTATTTGCAGATGACATGATAGTATACTTGAGCGACCCCAAAGATTCCACCAAGGAACTGATACAGCTTATAAACACCTTCAGCAACATAGCAGGATACAAGATCAAGTCAAAAAAATCAGTAGCCCTCCTATATACAATGGACAAAGAAGTGGAGAAGGAAATCAGAGATACATCACCCTTTACTATAGCCACAAATGACATAAAATACCTTGGGGTAACACTAACCAAGCAAGTGAAGGACCTATATGACAAGAACTTTAAGTCCCGGAAAAAAGAAATTGAAGAAGATGTCAGAAAATGGAAAGATCTCCCATGCTCATGGATAGGCAGGACTAACATAGTAAAAATGGCAATCTTACCAAAAGCAATCTACAGATTCAATGCAATCCCCATCAAAATACCAACACAATTCTTCACAGACCTGGAAAGAATAATACTCAAATTCATATGGAAAAACAAAAAACCCAGGATAGCCAAAGGAATCCTGTACAATAACACAACTTCTGGAGGCATCACGATCCCTGACTTCAAGCTGTACTATAGAGCTACAGTAATAAAAACAGCTTGGTACTGGCATAGAAACTGACATGTGGACCAATGGAATCGAATTGAAGACCCTGACATTAATCCACACACCTATGAACATATAATTTTTGACAAAGAAGCCAAAAGTGCACAATGGAAAAAAGAAAGCATCTTCAACAAATGGTGCTGGCAAAACTGGATATCAACATGTAGAAGGCTGCAAATAGATCCATATCTATCACCGTGCACAAAACTTAAATCCAAGTGGATCAAGGACCTCAACATAAATCCAGCCACTCTGAACCTGCTAGAAGATAAAGTAGGAAGTAGTCTTGAACGCATTGGCATTGGAGACTACTTCCTAAATAGAACACCAGTAGCACAGACTCTGAGAGAAACAATCAATCAATGGGACCTTTTGAAACTGAGAAGCTTTTGTAGAGCAAAGGATACGGTCAACAAGGCAAAGCGACAGCCTACAGAATGGGAAAAGATCTTCACCAACCCCACATCTGACAGAGGACTGATATCCAGAATATATAAGGAACTCAAGAAATTAGACATCAAAATGCCCAACAGTCCAATTAAGAAATGGGCTATAGAACTAAACAGAGAATTCTCAACAGAGGAAACTCAAATGGCCGAAAGACATTTAAGGAATTGCTCATCATCCCTAATCATCAGGGAAATGCAAATCAAAACAACTCTGAGATACCACCTTACGCCTGTCAGAATGGCTAAGATCAAAAACACTGAAGACACCTTATGCTGGAGAGGATGTGGAGCTAGGGGAACTCTCCTCCACTGCTGGTGGGAATGCAAGCTTGTACAACCACTTTGGAAATCAATATGGCGCTTTCTTAGAAAATTGGGAATCAATCTCCCCCAAGATCCAGCTATACCACTCTTGGGCATATACCCAAGAAATGCTCAACCACACCATAAGAGCACTTGTTCAGCTATGTTCATATCAGCATTGTTTGTAATAGCCAGAACATGGAAACAACCCAGATGCCCTTCAACTGAAGAATGGATAAACAAAATGTGGTACATATACACAATGGAATACTACTCAGCAGAAAAAAACAATGGCATCATGAGGTTTGCAGACAAATGGATGGATCTAGAAAAAATCATCCTGAGTGAGGTAACCCAGACTCAGAAAGACAAACATGGTATGTACTCACTCATAGCAGGATACTAGACATGAAACAAGGATGAATTGTCTGCTACTCACATCACCAGGGAGGCTACCTGGAAAACAGGACCCCAAGAAAGACACAGGGATCGCCCAATGACAGAGAAATGGAATGAGATCTACATGAACAGCCTGGACATGAGTGGGGGTAATGAAAGGCGAGGGTCGAGGGAAAGAGAGCTTGGGGGAGCGGGAGATCCCAGCTGGATCAACAACAGAGAGGGAGAACAAGGAATAGGAGACCATGGTAAATGAAGACCACATGAGAATAGGAAGAAGCAAAGTGCTAGAGAGGCCCACAGAAATCCACAAAGATACCCACACAACAGACTGCCGGCAATGGTCGAGAGACAGCCCGAACTGACCTACTCTGGTGATGGGATGGCCAAACACCCTAATTGTTGTGCTAGAAACCTCATCCAACTACTGAGGGATCTGGATGCAGAGATCCATGACTAGGCCCTGGGTGGATCTCTGGGAGTCCAATTAACGAGAATGAGGAGGGTTTATATGAGCGAGAATTGTTGAGACCAAGGTTGGATAAAGCACAGGGACAAATAGCCAAATGAATGGAAACACATGAACTATGAACCAATGGCTGAGGGGTCCACACTGGATCAGGCCCTCCGAATGGGTGAGACAGTTGATTGGCTTGATCTGTTTGGGAGGCATCCAGGCAGTGGGACCAGATCTTGTGCTCATTGCATGAGTTGGCTGTTTGAAACCTGGGGCCTATGCAGGATTGTTTGGCTCGGCCTGGGAGGAGGGGACTAAACCTACCTGGACTGAGTCTACCAGGTTGACCTCACTCTGTGGGGAAGGCTTTGCCCTGGAGGAGATGGGAATGGGGGGGGGCGTTGGGGGGAAGGTGAGGGGGACGGGAGGGGGGAGAACAAGGGAATCCGTGACCGATATGTAGAACTGAATTGTATTGCAAAATAAATTAAAATAAATTAAAAAAAATTTGCTGATCTACGTCAGTTGTATGCATAATTCAAGGATATATTTTGTCATTCTAAGGGAAAAATGCTCTGGTAGAATTCTCAGTAAGAGAAAAAGAGTATTACTTTGAGGAAGAGAGCAAACATCGTATTTGCAACCACCAGAAAAAGAATTCCAAAGATTTTTGTCCATTGCTTGTTGATATTGGAAACCCCAAAGAAATCCCAGTTAAGAATGGAATATAGTTTTAATCATAGTAAACAGACCTCAAGATCTGCAAAAATGTCAATAACTTGTAGCTAGGAAGGTTCCCCTTACCCATAGTTAAAGCAGGGCAACTGTGTTGTGTGTACCTGTCTAATGATTTAGTTATTCTGACAACTTCCCACATACTCTGAAATAGTGAAATGCAAAATATGCCTAAGCAGCATGGATATATATTTATGACTAATAGGAAGAACATTAAATGTCTAAAAGAAAAGTCAAAATGAGTCTAAAATGAAAAGAATATTTCCACTTAATGTAGCAGTAGACAGGGAAGGGTTAATTTTTTTCTTTTACCTTCTAAGTAAATATCCAGTGACTGAAGCTCACTTTTCTGTGCCCCAGCAATCTTTCACAACTGTAAAAGCAGTACAGCCTTTGACATTCACTATTTGCAGTAACACATGGCAACACCAATCTACTGGTAAGAAGACCTGGTATCTCAAGGAAGACTGAGATTTTATTTACCAGAAAGGCCATCAGGAAAGGAACCTGATGAATGTGTTAAAAATCCTAATAGCAAAAGAAGTAAAAATAAATAAATCAAATGAAAATTACATGGATAGTAATCTTTCTAAAAATCACAGTTCAAAATCAAAACTTAAACAAAACATTTGAAAGTTTGAGAGTGTTGAAAGGATGTACAAATGAGTCAAGCATCAACTTATGTGGAAATGACATTCCAGAAGGAATGACATATTAGTGAAAATTCAGGGCTGTGTGACATTAAAGGACCACCTTTCAAAGTATTCTAAGAATACCAATGGAGACACTTAAGTACAGAAAATATTGAACCTGTAAGTGGAATAATTACTAGATTTGAGAGATAAATGGTAATTTATGGGGAAAAGGAATAAGCTTAAAATAAATGCTAATGTACCACAAATAAGAAAATCCAGATATTTTAAGATTATGCAAGAAAAATTTGCTAAACCTCATCTTAAGCTAGAAATCAAATTATGTGATGAAATTAAATTTAATATTATTTTATTAAGGGACTTTCATTGCTGTGTTGATACTAGAATTTCGAGATCTCAAGGAAGCATTCATCATATTATGCCATTTCTCCTCTAAAAAAAAAACCTAAATAGTAGAAACAAAAAAATAACACAGCTTAATTTTATTTTCTTTATGTACATTTATATATACACATTTATTTTTTAAATGACTTCAAGTATGTACAGCTGCATTCTTACCTGGGTGCTCCCTATGACAATCAAGAAGCACTGAACATGTTTACATCAGGAATGAAGACACAAGAAGAAGAGCTGAATCAAGACTGTGGATCATTTCAGTGAAGGAGAATGCTTAGGTCTCTTGCAGATTGGTCCATGGGATTTGATGAGACCAAAGTTCTGTGTCAGTATCAGGTCCCGCAGGGCTGCCAATACATTGATGTATGAGGCTGAATGAGTTTGGGAGTAAGGTCTTTGTTTTGTCAGAGGATTTTTGTGAAGGGAATTTTAGGAGCAGTCTTTAACCACAGCAAGATATAAAGCAAGTTTTTCTTGAAGACAGTAAAGTTTCTAGAAACTTCCCATTATTGCTCCACTAACTCTTCATAACAGGATCAACATTGAAGGAGAAGAGACTAGGTCCAGCCTACAGCAAGTACTGAGTTCTTCAATCCTCAATGACATGGAGTCTGTTTTGAAAGCCACTAAGCTAGATTAACCTAGCATTTTAAAAACAATATGGAGCAAAGCATATAACTTGACATTCATTTTCACCAGGTGTTTATTCTTGCGAACCATGATGTATACTTCATACATTGTAAAATGAGAAAGTCTTCCTAACACTTGAAGGTTTATATGCATCTGACTCCAAAGAAGAGTTTGGTGAAGAAAGAAATGAGAAGATAATACAAAGAGCCTCCATTTCAACTCATTCCAGTTGGGAATAAATTACCAGCTCCATTTCTGCAATCATAAAAATATATTAATAATATTACAAATCAGCCCTTATTAAGCTCCTGCAAATCCCATTGCCCATTCCCATTCCTAGCCATCAGGAAATGAATATTAAACAGGCTGTATGTGCAATGAAGTCTCCAAACTAAAGAGAAGCAGAACAAATACGTTTGTGCCTTCAGGGAGTTTTAATCTGTTAAGAGAGCTAAAATTCATCCCAGTTTAATTGCTAGAGAAAACATGTTTAACATAGAATTTATGTTAAAATTGAGTACAAGAGAATTGCTGAGTGAGCACAAGGTAGTCACAGGAATAAATTACAGGGGATTCTTTATGAAATGAATTTGCAGATGCATGTTAATGAAGGGAGGTATACATATTATCAGAGGCTGAAGTATAGTGTTCAATGGTGGGACTTCTATATGATGAGGTCCAAAGTGGATATATACAAGGTAATAAATTTTGTAAATATAAAGCCACTCATTAACAGGAGTTAATATACACCAAAAAGTTAACCTTGTTAAATGATGAGTATGTGTGTAATTTTAATGTATGCACTTCATAATCATTATCTTCAAATATAAGGAGAAAATTTATTTCTTTTTCTGTGCATTTTTGTGTATATTTATTTTTGTGTGCATATTGTATCTTCATGAGTACGCCTGTTTTCAGTCATGGGGAAGCAGAACAGAAGTTGATATCAGCTGCCTTGTTCAATCACTCAATAATTCTGTTTACTGAGGGAGAGTCTCTCAATCGATCTAAACACCACCAATTCTGATTAGTCTAGTTATACAGATTGTCCTGATGGATCATCTTTGCTTTCCACATGCTGATATTACAGACAACCATAACACCTCCCTGGATTTTACATGAGTGCTCAGGAGCCATAGGCTTCTGCTCACCTTTGTACAAAATGGAATTTACATCCCCAGCCATCTTCCCTGGTTCTAAACATAAATTTTAAACATGAATACGTACTCAGTATATTTGTGTGATTTTATACATTCTGATTACTAAAACCTTAATTTAGAACTTTCAGATTTACTTACTTAATTCTTTGTGTTATGTAACTCTAAAAAGTACGATTCGTATAGAAACAAAATACTCTTTGAAAATAATCTAGGCAAAAGTCTTATATTTATTAATCTGTAATTAATTTCAAATATTACTGCTTTAAATTATTTTATTTAACTTCCAATAAATCATTATTTGAAAAGGCATGATTTTTCAGAATCTTTCAGTAGTAACTTGATCCACCTTTTAAAATTGAGAAAAAAAGATAATTGAGATTGAACATTTTATATCCTAGGGAATGAGAGAATCAGTTAATTGCACACGTAATAAGTGAATAAATAATAGTCATTGTATCCACACAAATGCCAGGGAGTGTCAAAAGGGAAACGCAAAGGCTTCCAGTAACAAACACTGTGTTCTGACTGGTCTTGCTCTAGTTTCCATGCTGTGTCAGCTGGGATGTTTATGTTATTGAATGATGTTGAAATTGAGCTACGTTTTCATCCTCTGTTCCAAAACATGTTTCTTTCTATGCAGTTTGCAAAATATTGGTATATTTCTAAACCAAATATGAAAATCATGTGTGATGTAAAATTTACTGTTATACTGTTCTCTTTACTATTATGTATATAGTTCGCATAGATTATATTATTTTCTCAAATAATATATTTATTATATTTTGATTCTCTATTACTAAATGCGTACTGATTTTACTTTTCTAATACTTTAAGAATAACTCGTGATAATATTTAATTGTATAGTTTATATTGTTTCTGTTTATCAATGAAGTGTTTATTTTAACAGAAACATGATGATATATTGTGTCCCCCAATACATTGTGTACCCTAATAAAACTTATCTGGGGTCAGAGATCAGAACAGCCACTAGATTAGACACAGAGTCCAGACAGTGGTGATACACACCCTTAATCCTAGCATTCCAGAGGCAGAGATCCATCTGGATCTCTGTGAGTTCAAGGCCACACTGGAAACAGAGTCAAGCATGGTGGCACACACCTTTAATTGTAGCACTAACTATATGAGGTCTGAAGGTTTGTACAGACAGACAAGAAGTGACAGAACTGGGCAGGAAGAGGAAGTGACGTAGCCGGGCTGAGAGAGCAAATGAGATAGCAGAATAGAAAAGCATATAGGAGTGGGTATACTGGAAGTAGCTCTCTTTGGAGACTGAGGTGTCGGTGAGGTGAATTTAACTTGTGGCTTTTCCTATTTCCCTGATCTCTCAGGTTTTCATGGCCCCCAAAAAAATTTAAAAAAAAATTTGCAGGGAACCATGACCATGTCTAACACCGACTTTGAAATCTCCCAAAAGATGATGGGATTCCACATGGAGTATGATAGCTCCATTAAGCTGACAAATACCACCCAAAGATTGGTTTTGGACTACACACTGCTCAGGACAGTTTTGAGATGTTTAGATGAGATGATCCAGCCTCACAGACTACTCAATCAAGGACATGAGATCTCAAACGCTTGGATTAAAGGTATGTACCACCATGCCTGGCTCTCTTTCTAGTCTGGCCTTGAACTCACAGAGATCTGGATGGATCTCTGCCTCTGGAATGCTAAGATTAAGGGTGTGTATCACCGCTGTCTGGCCTCTGTGTCTAATCTAGTGGCTGTTCTGTTCTCTGACCCCAGATAAATTTTATTAGGATTTACAATATATTGGGGGATGCAATATATCACCACAGAAACAGATTTGTCTAGCCTCATATAGTGAATGATCTGGCTGAGATAAACTTGAATGCATTAAACAGTAATTCTTGTACAACATTTAATATTGAGTGTTTTGTCATATATTTTTTGAAAAATAGGTCTTATATCTTCCAGTGGTTTGAAAACTACCTTCCAATAATTTGTGCTCCCCAACCCTTTTAAATATTCCATGTATTTTTAAGGGGTTTTGGCATATAAGGCTGCTGCATTTTTGTTTATTTCACTTCTATTAATTTGGTTTTCTAATAAGCTTTCTGTCAGGTTGATTATGCCAAGTTATCTCCCTGTATTGTTGTATAAAACTCTTGTCTATATGAATAACTGTGGTTTAAATAGAATTGATATGTTATTTTACATTTTAAAACAATGATTCTTACGTGATTATACTCTGTAAATCTCAATACTAACTACTACAATTTGACCCTAACTGTTTATTAAAGCTTATGTCAAGTGATACTTATCACTCTAAATGAGAACTTAGTTATTAGAAAATATCTTTCTCTAACTTTGTAATGACTTAAAAAAATCACAGACTTAAATGCAAGAAAGAATAGTATTGTCATTTCGGCAAATACAGAACAAGAGAATTATTAGTTTAAAACAAATAAAACTTGGAAAAGCTTTTTTCTAATGTTCTAGAAGAGGTTCTGTTTCCTTAATGTTTTCTCCAGAGCCCACCTACCTTGCACAGTTTATTTTGTTTTATATGGGCAAGAACATCAATGTCTTTCTTCAGCATCAGTTCTTCTTTTCTTCATAATCTCTTTCACTTTGATTCCCTGGTTTACATTTTACAATGGGCTTCAGTGAAGCATACACCTGGATAATGAACTTTGGGGCAACAGACAAATTATTTCTATCTTTAAACTTGTTTATTTAGGACAAAATTCTAATCTTCCCTCTTTCAGAATACTGCTGTGTTTGTTTTGTATCCTCTGTGTGTGATCTTCAAAGCTAACAATGATCTAATTATCCCCATTCCACTCACTACCCACCTTTCCCTTTCTTGACATTTTTCTCCGATCATATTCTTCGATCTCCATTACCTGCTTTTTTCTATCTCTATGATTATATTAGGCCCACTTGGGAAA
Organism: Peromyscus californicus insignis; assembly: GCF_007827085.1. Taxonomy (NCBI): domain Eukaryota; kingdom Metazoa; phylum Chordata; class Mammalia; order Rodentia; family Cricetidae; genus Peromyscus; species Peromyscus californicus. The sequence goes on along the minus strand of NW_026294413.1, from coordinate 16,793,102 downwards.
GCCAAACTAATCTTCCAATTTCATAGCTAGCTGATCATCAATCCTCATGTATTCATCCCATTTATATCCTTCATTATTCTTTAAAATACCACAGGGATATTCATATTTCTGAAGACTAGCATTGGGCCACTTTGCGTGAGAACTTCTTAAGATTTATACTTACCTATTCTAAAATATGAACCTTATAATATTTATAAGCACAGTCATTTTCTGGACTAGAAATAAAAAAATTATAAAATTTTCCAATGACTTTCTAAGAAATAATCTTTTCTAGGTATTTATGATGTACTTTATGCTAAGTAACACATTTTGAAAATGCTTAAGTAGAATGCTATTTTTTTATGAAAACATTTATATATGAACAATAAATAGCATAGAGTGTTTCTTCCACCTGTCATCTAAGACTGGGTATTTACTTGTTTTCTACCTTCCCTGACTATTTGTCATTCATGTGAAATTATTTCAATGGATATATTTATTTATATAAGTATATCCATATCATATAAAAAACATTAAAATCCAAATACAATATCTGAACACACACTGTTGCAAAGTATTTCTTTGGTGAAATATTCCTCTAGAATTTTAAAACTCCTCTTTCAAACAATTAGTAATTGGCCAGAATCCTGAGGCATCATGCTCAGAGAGATCTCTAGGCATCATTTTATAGAATTGCAACAAAATGACTCTGTTAGACAATACAAGTGATTCTTTTCTTCTAGTGTCATTAATCTCTAGTCTGTTTATTAGCACTTATAAGTAAATTGCCTCAATGTTTTTGCCTATACAGTAGTGATTGCCTTGTCTGCCAAGCCAATTTTTTCCCTGTAAAATTTTAAGGAAAGCACAGATATGGACAAGCCATGTACTGGTTTTCATAAAGCTGAAGCAGACATGGCAGGAGTGATAATTAACAGTGGAATCCAAGACTGTAAAATTTCACAGGATGTAGGTAAAGTGACCTGCTAGAATAAGAATTTGCCTACTTACCCTTAAATAAACCCATGTTAACTATGAAAATGTGATTATACTTCTTACAAACAAAATGAGCTGGGTTTACTTAGTTTTATAGAAGTATTGGCATTAACATTTTCACAGAATAGGAAAATTTCGAAAGTCACACATTTGGCATACATAACAGTTTTAAATTTTTGCACAACCAAAGAAGATCAAATTCACTAAATTTAAGTAACTATTTAAAACAGGAAATTTAGTTCTATAAATTTTTGTATACATTAAACTTTATTCCGTTAGCAACATATGAGATAGGCTATAAATATTTTTTTTCATTTCCAGACTTTTCAGTAATCTGCCTAGTATTATATGTTATGAGCTACATAAAGCAAAAGTTTGAAAATAATATTTTAACTTCTACTTCAATATTCTTTATAAATATTTTGAAGGCTATACATACATCTTCATAGGAAGGAAGCAAAATAAGAATTACAAAATCCTAGTCAAGTAGTAGAAAAAGTAAGTTTCCTTGTTTCAGAAGCAATCTTCAACTATCCACACTAAGAAGAAAATGAAAAAGAAGAGTCATAGAGGAAAGAGACTGTTTCCTATGATAATATTTTTCTTTCAGTATCAAGAAAGAGAAAAATTCATTTGAATTGGGAGGAAGCCATGATTAATTTTATCTTCCAAGATAATTGACCTATGTAGGCATTTGCTTCACTACTTATTAGTTTGCATGTGTTAGTTACCTTTGGCCAATATTTAACAGGTAGCAAGAGAAGAGAGGAAGTGTTTATTTTGGCTCATGTTTAAAGGCACAGTTCCCATGGTGGGAAAGGCATGATGACAGTTATCTCCATAGTGACAGAAGCTGCCTTCCTTCACGGGTCAGGGAGCAGAAAACATAAGATGTGGATCTAGACAATGGAACACAAAGCTCGCCTCTCATGACCCATCTCCTCCAGTGAGGTTCCAAAGTCTAAAGGATACACAACCTCCCCAAACTCTACCAGAAGTTTGGAATCAAGCATTCAAAGACACGAACCCATGGGCAAAATTTAGTATTCAAACCGGAACACTGGGTTTTACTGTAAATGTATTTCTGGTCGCGATTAACATTTGAATTTTTTACCAAGTAAAAGAGATTTCCTCCTACACTGAGTGAGAACTGACTGAAAAATAAATGCTGATCAGGGAAACTTTGCTGTATCTTAGTCTTACCATTTTCGGGAAGGGCTACAGTAACCTCCAGCACTTAGAATGCAAATAAGACAGAAACATGTCCTTAGCTCACCTGATTCTGAGACTTCACACTAAAACTAGTTCTGCCTGTATTTCCAGCTATCAAATCTTGGGACTTCTTAGCTGCTACAATACATGGACCTGTTTCTTTTAATGAATCTTTCTTCCACAGATGAAAAAAAAGATAGGTACATATGGAGACACCATGATAAATAAAAGTGAATTTTAGTGTTTTTTTTTAAATAATTTATTTTTTATTTAAATTTTTGTATTTTGTTTGGATTTTTCAGTTCTTTTTGTTATTGTTCCTGTTTTTACTTTTTTTTGAGCAAAGAATTTTTGTGGACTTTATGCTTTCTAAATTTGTAAAGTTCAAGATATGCCAAAGGAGAGAATAAGCTTACTATTTAGGGAAGAACTTATTGTCATTAAAATTCAGTAGCAAAGAATTGTGGGGTTTTTTTTTTGTTTGTTTGTTTTTCTTGGCATGGGTTTGTCACTAGGGCCTGGGTGAAAACTGTCCATCCACATTCTGGCTTTGTAGCTGGCTGTACTGCCAGTTTTCTGACTAATGTCACATAAAAGACTGTCTTCCCAACACAATACAGACGTTGATGACTGACTAGAAAAATACTGCAGTCAGGATAAATTCATATAGAAAGTTTACCATCACAAGTAGTTAGTTAATACACTTTTCATTTAGCAGAAAATAAAAATAAAAATAAAAACAAAAGACCAGGCCACTGAGATGGCTTAGACTCAGAGTGGTTCTTAATCTGTGGGTCAGGACACCTTAAGGTCAAACAACCATTTCACAGGGGTCACTAAAGACCACAGAAAAAACACAGGTATTTACATTTTTGATTCATAATAGTAGCAAAATTACACTTATGAAGTAGCAACAAGTGTGATGTTATGAGTTGGGTCACCACAACCCAAAGGACAGTATTAGGGGGTCACAGCATTGGGAAGGTTGAGAATCACTGGGAGGGGAAGGAGCTTGCCATGTAACAGTAATGACAGGACGTCTGTCATTTGTAGTTGACATTTTCTTCAGGCCAACATCCAGCTTCCAAATAAAGACAGAGACTCATTATTAATTATGAGTGCTCGGCCTTAGCTTACGCTGTCCACTAGCTCTTTCAACTTAATTTAACCTATTTCTATTCATCTATGTATTTCCTTTGAGATTTTTACCTTTCTTCTATTCTGTGTGCCCTACTTGTCTGCTTCCTTCATTTCTGGCTGGCTGGCCCCTGGCATCTCCCTAACATCCTTTTTTTTTTTCTTTTTTCATTTTTTTTTGTCTTTTTTTTTCCCTGGGCCTAATTCCTTTTGTTACTTCTTGTCAACTAGTTGCCAACTCTGCTTCTCTGAGTCCAGATTAATTTCATTTAATTAACACAAATGCATTACATCTTTACATAGTTAAACAAATGCTGCATGGACAAATGTAACACTTCTTCGCCTGGTTAAACAAATATTCCACAACAGTCATTGGAATCTTTGTAAATGTTGAAGGAAAAAGCCAGTTTCATAAAGCTATCCTGTGAACTTCACATGTACAATGCACCATACACGCCCTCCGTAAACATATCATACTCATGGAAACACATACGACAACTCAATAATACTAATTAAGCAATGATTTAAAATATATTTTCAATTGATGTTAAGAAATGGCAAAGCTTAATATTCTTTCCCAATGAGCACTATAAATAGACTGGAGGGTAGAAGAAAAGAAGTTCAACATGGTGAAGGCTATGCATGTTAAGCTCACAGCTAACATACTTAGTTGTGAAAATCTTGAAGACTTTTCTCTAAGATCAATAACAAAATAAGAATTCCTGCTCTTGCCACTTCTGTATAATGTGGCACTTGAAATCTCTGACAGAGCAATTGGGCAATGAAGAAATAACAGGTGTTCAGTTGAAAAGGCAGAAGTAAATATCTCTGTTCACTGATTATTTTATCTGAGTTTTTTCAAGTTAAATACAACGGGAACAGACTGGAGATGTAGCCTCTAGTAGGATGGGTACTAACCACACACAGGAACATGCAATGCCTGAGTCCTCCTTCCTCCACAGAGAATGAAGATGTAACAATATGAGTTTTCTTATGTTTTGTTGACATATTAGTAGGTTAAAGGCTAGGCACACAACCAAAGATATAAAATGTTTTGAAACAAAAAGGTCAAGCCATACTACAGATTCTTTATTTTTTTTCTTATTTTGTAGGTCACAGATCATTTATACCCAGTCCATGAAGTAAAAATTTATATGATTTAAATACAGTATCTGATATGACTTATACTTTTAAACAGTTGAAAATTTGTTTTCAAACTACTATGTTACTCAAAGTCTTACAAAAACAAAAATGCAAAAATCAAGATGGATTTATAATAATCAGAACAGAAATCCATGATCTATTTACAAATAACATGGAAAAATTCTAGGGCCACAATGAGAGAAATTGTAATATTATGAGATGAAAATACCCATTACTCTGCTTTGATCATAACAAGTGATATGCATGAATACAGCGGCCACAATGCCTTAGTCACTGTTCTATTGCTGTGAAGTGACATCATGACCAGGGCAACTCTTGTGAAATAAAGCATTTAACTGAGGGCTTGTTCATAGTTTCAGAGGTTTAGTCCATTTTCGGGATAGCGGGGAGTGTGGTGGCATGCAGGCAGGTATTAAATCATTAGCTGAGAGATACATCCCGAACCCTAGGCAGAGACAGGAAAAGAATGTGCCACTGGGCCTGGCTTGGGCTTTTGTATCCTTGAAGACCACCATTAGTGACACCCTTCCTCCAGCAAGTCCACATCTCATAATCCTTCTAATCTTATCAAAGCGTTCTACTCCCTGGTGACTAAGCATTCAGATATATGAGCATAGAGGGACCATTCTTTTTCAACCCAGCTCTCATAATATATTTCATAAAATTACAAATATTGTATTCCAATTAAATATCCACAATATTAAAATACAAATTTCAGCATATAAAGCAATATTTTCGTATATTTTAAATATAACCATCTAAATACCAATTGCTGGGATACTATGAGAAAGCATTGTTTGTCTCTGTACAGGAAAGACATCACAGTGCTATAATGGAATCATTTCCTGAAGCTGATGTGTTCTTGAAGCACATATTAATAGCAGTAAGATGGGGAAAGGATACATGTGATTATTTTATCAGAAATCAGATATAATAACATAATTTGGAATGTTAATTAAAATAGTATTTCTACATTTGCCAAATTACTTAACATGTTAATAAACAATAAATAATTCACATACTTTGGATAATGTTAGGGAATTTATATTTTTTCCATATCAACCTCGCAGGATAAAGTATAAATAGAATGAATATGCAATCATTATCACAGCATAATATGTTTTGTTTTCCTGAGAAAGCCTTTAAGCTTCCCATTCCTCTGACACTGTTGCTATCCTATTATTTTGTTGCAGAATGACAACACGAGAAAATGGCAACAACAACAAAATTGGCAGATAATGAATATGTTGCTTTGCATAACAGAATTGTCATTCAGTTATAATAAAACAGCTTAACTGACTGGTCCCTGTATGAACATTTGCCGTGTGTTCAATCTCAAATGAATAACATAACAACTGCTTATATGGATGTGCACATTTGTCTTTTCAAAAAATAACCTTCCAGAAGCACTTTCCTAAACACTATGCATGCGGCTACTTATGTACATACCATTTTTGTGGGTTCGAACAATCTTCATTACATGCTAATTACAGGTTATAGTTAATTAAGGTTTCATACTAATAGTTATTTTTTTTCTACAAATCTTTGCCGCCTCCATTCATTTAAGGTACTGTAATTTATAATTTTTGGTAAAAATGTTATTTACCACAAATAAATAAGTAATTTAAATGTATTTATTTATACATGACTTTATTCTGAGTAGATGGAAAATGGTTGTGCAAATGTAACTGTTATGAATAAATAAAAATGAAATTTCTTCCATCATTAAATAATAGTGAAAGCGTAAATTACCAAAATTTAACATATAAATTAGTCTTCAAAATATATGATGTTCTTGCAGAGGAGTGGGGTTGTTTTTCCTACCAGCCATATCAGATGGTGAACAGGATCCTGTAACTCCTTCTGCAGTGAACACAGAACCGTCATGTCTATCCATTTTCTTCTCTCTCTCTCTCTCTCTCTCTCTCTCTCTCTCTCTCTCTCTCTCTCACACACACATCTGTCTTCTATTTCTCTATCTCTATCTCTCTGTGTCTATCTATATCTATCCTTATATATCATTTATCTATCTATTGATCATCTATCTATCATCTATCTATATCTGTATATCATCTATCTTTCTATTTCACTTATATAGACATAAATAAAAATGAGAAAAAATGGATAAAAAACAATTAAGTGAAATAAATTTTAACCCCACTGCTGGAATTTCCTCAAAACACAATTATTTGTTCATATGTTATATGTTAGGACATTCCAACCTATATAATAAATAAAAGTGGTAATTGTAAGCACATACAGGTGACAAAATTTAATTTACTCTTGGCCCATTAGTGATAAAAGTAAGAGTTCTAAACCTTTCTTTTATTGGTTATAATTTGCCAAAAACCATAAATTTTTCTTAGGTTCACTGACAAAAAAATGGCTAGTAATCATGTGCAAAATTTAAAGTCATTTGTATGTTAATCATGATACATGGGAAGTCACCATTTTGGGATAGATGTGAAAACAAAATTCTATGCAGGGAGACAGAGCAATTCCAGAGAGTACTTCGGGGTGAACTGAATGGCGGGAGTAGGAGTCCTTCATAGGAATCATGGGGAAATGGGAACTGATATTGGTATTCTCCTTCAGTGACTGATTACATAGCTTCAAGCTTCACATATGTATACATTCTTGACATGTAGTAGAAGTAAGCCAATATCTGATTTTTCTTCATTTAAAATAAAGTGTTTTCAAGTTTACATTAGGAGATCTATATCTTTTTCAACTAAATACACATACAAAAGCACATATGTTTAACTTTTACAATATCAATATTGATTTCTTTTGTGAAAAGTTTATGAGAATTCCAAATTTTCTTCAGATTCTTATGCTAGTCCATAGGTGATAACACAGTCTTCATTTATTTTTTTCTTTTTAATTTAATTTATTTTTGCATAACATATTTCAATCATATTTTACCCTCCTCCAATTCTGTAATACACTTTTGGACTGGCTTAAAATACTGAATTTTTATTAGTGCAGAGTGCCATAAAAATTTAAATAGTTCACAGTGGTTTGATGGAAAAATAAAGTATGATATGGGATGCAAATTCTATTTGGAACAAACTTTAATGTTAGTTGTGATATTATTAAATATTAATATAAAAGAAATGAACTTGTACCTTGAATTTGTCTAGTGAAGGAATAACATTTGGATAAATAAGTATGTGTATAATCATAATTGATCATTCAGCCTAAATGTATTTACCAGATTGCAAAGTCATCTCTTGCAGTTCCTCAGCTTGTATAGGATGCACAAACACCCTGCTGAGGGTCAAGTCCAAAACAGATTAGGTTTTCTTGGTCAAGCCACATATCTTCCTCTGCCAGGAAGAAGAGACGATTTTCCTGCAACAGAAGGTCATATACATAATGATTTGTTCTGGGGAGACTATCACACCAAGAATAGGACCTAGACTACTTGATCACTTTAAAGCTAGCATTTGTCTCTAACGTGCATAAGCCTTCCCATGTCTAGTATGCCTGGCAAAATATGCACATTATTCTCTTTATATTAAATGCATGAGTTTTGAAACTTTTTTAGCTCCTGTAAAATACCCTTTAAATGTCACTCTATATATGAAATAAATTATATATTTATTTGTATATATACACTTGCATATATATAGAAGTATATACTAAGAGAATATATATATATATATATATATATATATATATATATATATATATATATATATATACATATACAAATATGACCCAGTAATTCTAAACAAAACAAAAAGTATATGCCTGTGCATGTGTACATGCACACACAGACACACACACACACTAAATAATAAAAATTCTATGAAGTCTATATTGTGTTGACCAACTACTCCTTGACATAGAACTTGCCTTGAAGTGTGTTTGACCCAGTGACACTCTACTGAAGAAAATTGAGATTTCCTTTCCCTACAGGCATTTAATTTTAAACAGTTCCTTGTTTATTGGTGGAACTTTGTGTTCAATTCCATTCCCCATGTCTCTGCAGATAGTGACATGGGTATACTGAATAATGTGTCAGGGAGTATGTAGAAGGAGAGTAGTTTCCAAATAGCTATACACAGAATTGACCACAGCACAAAAATGTAGAAACAAGTAAAAATTGGTTTAATCAATGCTCTCTAACATGAATCGATTATTTAATTTATTTAAATATTTCATTTTGGAATAATGAGGCTCCTATTAACATTAAAATACCTTTAATAATTTGAAAGAGAAAATCTGTAGCAAATTTAGAATATAATAATAGAGAATTTAAATATCAGAGAATATATAAATCTGTAAGTAAAGTGAAAATGATCTAAAGTAACTTTTTATATTTGGATATATGAGCAATACTTTATAAATGATACTTTTTTCCTTGAATAAATAACACCCAATTTGATTATTATGCTTTGGAAATCATTTAAAATAACTGACAATTGGTGGGAACATTTATACACCTTTACATACTTTTTATAGAGATGAACATGTCACTGACTATATTTCATATAGTATTGATATTAATAGCATTGTGAACCCTCAGATTGCCTTTGAATCAGTAGATGGCCCTACATTCCTGGCTATACTGGAGCACTAATTGAACTCAGTGGATTAAAACAGTAACAGGAAGAGCATGAAGTTGATTGGGTAGTGTATATAGAGATCTGGGAGACATTAGGGGGATATGGTGAAAATATAGTCTATCAAATTTTTAGATAAAGATCTCTAAAACAGAAAATGGTAATGAAGAACATGTGAGGAAAATGTTATGTGTCTCTGAATGCTACCATAGAGACACTTGCTCAAATATATTCATTGCTACTCTATTCATAAGAGACAGAAATTAGAAACAACCTTGATGTGTCTCAATGGAAGAATGAATAAAAGAAATGTGGTACATTTACATAAGCGACTATTACTTATCTGCTAAAAAGTGATATCAGGATATTTCCAGGCTAATGAATGGCTTAGACAGTTTATCCTGAGTAAGGTATCCCAGATCTAGAAAGAGAACTATATCATGTATTTTATACATGTGTCATAGTCAGTGTTCTGTTGCTATGAAGAGAAACCATGACCATGGTAATTTTTATAAAGGAAAACATTTAATTGGGGCTTGCTTATAGTTTCAGATGTTTAGTACACTATCATCATGGCAGGAAGCATGGAATCATGCAGGAAGAAATGGTAGCTAAGAGTTCTACATCTGGATTCACAAACAAAAGGTAGAGAGAGCCACTGTACCTGGATTAGGCTTTTTGAAAAAAAAAAAAAGCCACCTCCAGTGGACTCGCTTTCTCAAACAAAGCCACATCTACTCATCAAGGGCAAACTTCCTCTTTCCTCTCAATTAGTGCCACTCTCAAGCATTCAAATATATGAGCCTATGGGGGTAATTTCTATTCAAACCACCACAATGCAGATGTACAGCTATGAAGTAATGATAATCAACTGAAATCCATCAAATCAAAAGAAGTACAGCTAGACTAATTGACTTGAGAGAACAGATATATATCCTTAGAAAATAGAAATAAAATATAAGATAAAGATTGAATGGGAGATATGAATGGGAGGATTAAGTGGGAGGGATAGGGAGAGGTGGTTGTGGGAGAAAACGCCAAAACAAATCACTAACATTAAGGAGCATTTGAGTGGTGGTATGAAAACCAATATGGTAGAAAATTCCTAAAATATATACATATATGAAGGTACTTTAAATGAAATCATCAAACAATGGGGGGTATTTAATCCCACCTATGTCTTGTCACCAAACAGCTTCCATCACTGAGACAGGATTACATCTAATTGAGATGTTGGTCAAATGGGCCCCATGGGAATCACTCAATAGCCAGGAGGTTTTAAGACTGGGTTGTGTTCTGAAAACTGAGAGCTAGGCCCTATTGCTGAAGACAACAACTATATTGAATATAAGATGTTGAGTTGATGCCTACATAGAACCTTCACCCCTACGTTCTATCATCTCTGGTACAGGAAGCTACTCTGCATCCTATAAAAAGCAAAATAAGCACCATATCAGTCACAACCTATAGCAGCCCATGATATCAGCTCCCATGAATGCTCCAAGGTTGCAAAGAGAATGCCTCAGCATAGCAAGACTTAAAAATAATACTTTTCTATTTGAAGGAATAAGACTTATGCATGTACTGATGATCATTTTCTTTATTTCTCTCAAGTTCTTCTAATTCTCTTTGTTCTGCATTCCCTTATATACATCCCACGAAAAGCAATAAGAAATTACAGCTGAGGGTTATATTGTATTCCATTAGTAAATGATAAGGAGCAGAGCCACTCTTAAAACATGAAGTAAATCTGCCAGCCTTCAGATTAGTGGCACAGTTACTAATTCAGCATTCTGTTGTTTTGATATCTCCTAAGGAGACAGCATATAAGGGGTTACAAAAGACTAAATTATTGAGACATCTAAGGAAGAAATAAGAAAATTATGTACTACTCTACAATTTTCAAGTGTAACTAATAATAGGCTAACATTGTGTGATTAACAGAGGTAAGTGTCAGTTTCTCCCAGGCTAGGATATTTTATCTTGAAAGGGAGAGTTATGTACTGATGCAGAATGTTGTTAGCTCAGCTGAGAATGAGTAACCATGGCAATGCTCAGCTGTCAGCCAGGCTTCCTGGTGTGTAGGCTGTAAAGCAAAGGTGGGGGCATGGTGCTCTGCATTTCTCAATGAGCAGTGACATTGAAAGTGTCCCAAACCTAAAAATGTATTCTCCTATCCTTTGTGCAACTCCAGATCACAAGAAAGGAAACTTGTAACTCTTTATTCAAGGCTATGAAGACAGATCATCCCCTGTAGCACTAGCTAATTGTAAAAGTTTTTCTTGCAGCTGGATGTAAAGCTGTTTCTCTCTGGACTTGGAGAATTGATTAATTGCTATTCTGTCATCTGCATAAATATCAGGACCTAAACAATAAATAGTTAGCTAGCTGAGTCTTGTATCATAAAACTGATCATGTTATCAGTCAGACTTTTAGCAAGTGAGGAACTGACACCAAAATTGCTTTATGCCTGACCTTTTTTTCAACAATCAGATCTCTAGGAATTCTGTCCTTGTGCATTATCTGTGAATGTTTAATTTATGAGGCATTCAGACTAGTTTGAATTTGTTTGGAGGTTTTAAATCATCTCACTGTATGTACCTTGTCCACTTGAGCTAAAGATATAAAACAGATTTCTAAAAGGCCTAGCTATTAAAAATATCCTAGTATATTTTTCTAATTATCAAAATTATACAGCTTAATTATCTTCCTGAAAATACACAGGTATGATAAATGTACCCAGTATATTCATGAAGAAAATTTACTACCAATTAAGAAAAGTGATGAGAAAATTACAGACAGAAGCAAATGGTATTCATAGTCTGTGGCCCCATAAGACTTGCTTGATGTGGTTCCTCCATCAATGACTTATTCATCTGGTAAGTTAATCTTATGAACATCAGTTGTCATGTGATGCATATTCTTATGGCCTCTGGCAACAACTGTTTACCTACAATGGTGTAGGTTCTGCTACAATGCTAGGTAATGGTGACACAAAACTTGTGGGAGTAACCAACTAATAACTGATTTGACTTAAGCCACACTCCACAAGATGTAATGCAGAGCCAACACTGCTCTGGAGATCAAGAACCTGGGAATAGATTGTCCAGGGATATAGAATAAAATCAAATAACACTGGTCTAAAAATGAAAAAAAAATGACTCCTAATTCAGTAGGATTTTTCAATAAGAAAAATTATTGTTGATTTTTTTGTTAATTATATGCAGTGTAATATAACACATACATTCAGAAGAGATTATTGTTTGACAAATTTGGAAGATAACTAGACTGCCTTATTTTCCTCTTTCAAAAATTTCTAGTTTTGCCAGATGGTGGTAGAGCATAACTTTAATTCCAGTACTCAGGAGGCAGAGGCATCCAGATCTCTATGTGTTTGAGGCCAGTCTGGTCTACAAAGTGAGATTCAGGACAGCCAAGGCTACACAGAGAAACACTGTCTTGAAAAAACAGCAAAAGATTTTTTTCTAATTTTATATGGATTTTTGTAGATTCATTTTATGATAAGTGTTTTGCTTTTTCTCTGAGATTATAGCATAAAAAAACCCTCTCTTCTCATTTCTCCATCCAAATCTTTCCAGAAAACCACCTGCTCCCCTTGAAATTCATGGTCTCTTCTTTCACTAACTGTTAGTGCATACATTTATGTGTATATATATATATATATATATATATATATATATATATATATATATATATATATTCCTGAATGTAATCTATTCAGTTCTGTATAATCCAAATTGTATGTATGTTTTCAAGGCTGACCATTTGGCACTGGATAACCATTTGGTTTGTTTTTCTTTGGGACAGGTCACCTCTCCTGCTCCCACCCTGCTTCAGTTGCCTATTATTCTAAGATGGAGGCCTTGTGGGCTTTTCCCTGGTGAGTTTGGCATGTCCATTGGTGTCACCAATATTCATAAAACACAGAAAAAAGCTGCCTCTTGAAGATGGAAAGATAATCATCATACTGTGTTTCACAGTATGAAATCCTCTGTAAGGTTGATATCTTGAAAGCTGCATCCTTTGAATACAGAGTGTTTTGTAGTTAAAATCAGCTCTATATTTATTAAAGATGCTGAGACAGGAGAATATCTTGAAATATAAATGTAAATAAATCTAATCACACAAGTACTCTTCCAAAATGAGGCAAGTATTAGTGGCAAAGGAGAAGAGAAGTGAGAGAGGTCACAGGAAATGCTACTATGCCACTGATTCTTCCTCTGTCCATGAAGATATGTATGGGCTGCTAGCAAGGAAAACACATGGGTAGGTAGCAAATGATGGAAAATGAAAGAGAATGGATTTTGTCCCTGGGTTTTCCACAAATTGGACTCAAGAGTAGGAAATGTATCCCAATATAACAAAGTTGATGAAATAACCTACATCCAACACTATGTTAAACCCAGGGAAACAAACTATTTTGATCAAAATCAGAACTAAAGCAAGAATGTCCTTTTTTTATTATTTTTCAAATTAATGTTTGAAGTATTACTTACAGTAATAATATAAAGCTATAAAACGTATAAAAATAGAAAAAGAAGTCAAAATACCTTCATTTGAAAATGATATAATTCTATAGATTTAAAAAAAAACCTAAGGACTACACAAGAAAACTGGTACCAATGAAAAACACGTTCAGCAAAGTGGTATTATAGTATTAAAAAAATTACACACAAAAACAAGTATTCTTTCTGCTTATCATAGAAAGACACACAAAAATTCCTGGAAGCAATAATGATAATTTCCTTATAAATTATTTATCTTGGAATAACCCTAACCAGAATAGTGAAAGAGCTGTACAATTAAAACTTTAAAATACTAAAATAATAAACTGTAGAAGATCACTTGAAGATCGATAGACTTACCACACTCACGGAAAAGAGGGAATTGGACAGTATTACCAAAGATGATGTGCATATTAAATGCATGCCCTACAAAGATCACAATGCTTTTATTCACAAAGGTGAAAAGGAAAACAAAATAGTTGTGGGTCTCCGTGTTAGTTCATATCTACTGTGAGAGGGAGCCTCTCTGATGATGGACGAACAAGAGACTGATCGATGGAAATAGCAGGATGCTGTTAGGGAACATTTTATTCTTATGTCCCTTTGTCTTAGCCAGAGCATTTGGATTTTCAGTCAACTCATGGCCTATGTAGTCTCAGTAGTCAGCTATCCACGCAGTGTAAGGCATTGGTTTCTTACATCCAATTAGAGAGTTGCTAGTTTGTATCACTGTTGCACCAGCATATCATGCAAGCAGGTCACTGCTGTAATTAGTGGTTTCCTTTCACATTTGGTAGTGTGCAGAGTATGAGAAATTTTGGAACATTTAGTCCTAAATGGAATTTTTTACAAAACACCTCCCCTTGGGATTTAGGAAGATATGTAGAAGAGGGGACTGAAAAATAGGAACCAGAGGGCCTGGAAGACATCAAGGAAACACTATCTTCCAGACAGAAGACTGATTCGAACATGAACTCAAGGAGAATGTGGTGACATGAACAGGGTCTGAACAGATTCACACAAGATGGAGGTCTTAGCACTGGTAGAGTGAAGCAGATATGAGCACCCATTACGAATCAAGAAACTATCTACAATTTACATCATCTTGTAAAGCAAAAGGTATTTTTCTCTAATGGAGTCTTACTGAGTATATTAACCACACCTGAGTCTCCATGACATCAATAAATGAATAACACACAACAAACTCAATGATATTTTTTTCAACGTTGTTTGGGCAGTTTTTGTCTTACTGTACTTTTGATTATATATTATGATTTCAGTTATTGTTTTATATTTATGCTTTTGTTTTGCTTTTTTTAAGTGTGTGTGTGTGTATGTGTGTGTGTGTGTGTGTGTGTGTGTGTGTGTGTGTGTGTGAACGTGGGTGTGGGTGTGCCTTTCTTGTGCTTTTTCTCTTTAAAATTTTTTCTGGTATGTTGTTTGCTTGTTTTCTAAAGAAAAATTAAAAAAATAGAGTATGTAGTTGAAAAATGCCTCTGTTATATATGTCTTAATTTTTACTTCAATTGATACTGCAGAATCACAGTAACAATGACATCATGGACTGTTATAAAAACACATTAATCAATGGAACATAGCAGTGGATGCAGATATAATTACACCTTTTATAGCCTCCTGAATTTTGGTAAAAATGTGAAAAATTATACTTTGGAGAAAAGATAACATTTGCAACATATGATTCTGAACAAAATAATAGATAAAGATTTCAACAAGATTTTTCAGGTATTTAGTGTATTAACAGTATGATGCTAATATAGTTAAATCTAAACACTTAAATTTGTTTTCTAGCTAAAATTATATTGTTTCAGTACACACTGCTAAACCAACACATTGTATGTTCAAAACTGAATGATAAGCTTCTTAAAATATATACATGTAAAACATAAATGCAGTTACACAATAATGAGAGGATAGTGCCTTTGTGGGACACAATACACTAGTAAAGAAGTCATCTGACAAGAAGTGATCACTGCAGTTGAAGTTGTGAGTGGGGTTTATTAAGTATCCCCAGTATTAGAGGCAATTGGTATGGCTCTTAATTGCACTTGGTTATATGATGTTAAGAACCAAGTGCTGATTAAACCACATACTTGAATCTTACATGACGAAGAAATAAAGCTGATCCTGACCTGGAGGCTTAATCTATATTTTCTTTCTTTCACATTGCTGCATGTTCCTAGGCAAACTATTAAGGAAGAGAGGTAACCATCAGTCTCACCCATGTGTGAATAATGAAAGCACAGTAACAAGGATCCTAGCAAGATGGAGTCAGTCATTGTTGCAGGAGTGGCTGGCCCAGATCTTGGGGAAGAAACCAACCACTTTCTGATTTCATAGAAGGCCAGCTCTACATGAATTAACTCATGACTGACACAGTTATTATGGCTAAAGAGTTCATAATCCCTAAAAGAAAAGCTACAATTATTCTGCTAAATGGAAATAGTATTAAAGTGACTGATAATCATAACCACACGTTAATGTATATATCATTCATCATTAAAGATTCTATTTGAAATAAATGCACATTAACACAGAAATTCAGAACTGGTGAATATGCAATGAATAGACTGTGGAGTGTTTAGCCATAAACTGCACGTGTGTACACACACACACACACACACACATACACACACACACACACGGTGGTATTGTGTTCCCCGAAACAGTGTGCACTCTAACAAACTTATCTGGGGTCAGAGAACATAACAGGCACAATATTAAACATAGAGGATAGGCAGTGGTAGCACACACCTTTAATCCTAGCACTCCAGAGGCAGAAATCCCTCTGGATCTCTGTGAGTTCAAGGCCGCACTGGAAACAGCCAGGCATGGTGACTCACACCTTTAATGCCAGAAAATGAATTTTTAATCCCAGGAAGTGATGTCAGAAAGCAGAAAGGTATATAAGGCATGAAAACCAGGAACTAGAAGCATTTGACTGGTTAAGCATTTAGGCTTTTGAGCAACAGTTCAGCTGAGAGCCATTTGGATGAGGACTCAGAAGCTTCCAGTCTGAGGAAACAGGATCAGCTGAGGAACTGGCTAGGTGAGGTAGCTGTGGCTTGTTCTGCTTCTGTGATCTTCTAGCATTCACCCCAATACTAGGCTCCAGGTTTGTTTCTATTAATAAGACCTTCTAACAATTCTTGCTATACACACACACACACACACACACACACACACACACACACACACACACGTATAAAACAGCCTCCTCTTTCAAAGTCTCAGATATTATTAAGGAATATCAGCAAACTGATAATAAGATATAGTGTTTCCTGAATACACATGGGTTGTTGTACATATGAATTTGTCATGGTTGTGACAGCATAAACATGATCTATACAAGATTAAGACAGAAAAATAAATCTCATCTTGGAAGTGGTTTGTGCTCAATGAATCTTTTATGCACTACAATGATGTCAAATTAGTATGGATTTACTATTCAATATCCCCAATCATAAGTCAGTGAGTATTCATAGTTAACAAGAGTTTTATAGTTTTAAGAATTTTGTGGCTTTTTTCCCAACATTTTCCTCATTTATTAGTTCTTTGAATATTTTATACAACTTACTTTGATCATATTCACCTATACCCTGACTTCTCCTAGATCCAGCCCTCCCTTCCCCCGCTGTTGTGAAGCAGTTTCTTCTGAAGCTAAAACCTGCCATCTGGGCAAGAAACTTCCTCAGACATAGGAAGTGAAAATAGGATATTTTAGGACAGGATTTTTACAAGGAAGTTAAACAAGAGGGTGTTGCTAAGAGGAGTTGCTCTTTTTCTTATTTTTGAGTGGTACTATTACGTTTTCAAATGTTTACTGAATCTGTATAATTTATGTTTTGATTCACTATGAATCAACAATCTGAATGCATCACAATTATGTTTGCAAGCACAATTGAAATTTTTATGTCAATTAAATGATGAAATTACATGCCAAAAATAAAAATCACAAATTAGATTAGTACCAAAGAATGATGCAAAAGTTAATATTGTTTGACTATTATTTGTTAATTGGCTAACAGTAAAATAATTGAAAACTATAAAATACTAATTGTATTCATTGCAATTTAAGTCATTTATTAATTTATCAATATTTTGTGAGCTATCTTGCTGCAAAAATTGATAATTATAATTTATTTAACCATCTTTTATAAATTTCAAATGCATACATACAAATCTGACAATTTTTCTACCCATAAATAATAATTTAATTGACTAAGGAGGTAGTAAAAATTCATCTATTTATGGATCTTTGAAATATAATAATCAAATTACATTTTTTATTATACTATTTGGAAAACATATTTTTGGAACACTTTTCAATGGAGGTGTTTTAGTAATGTTTTCAGCACTGGTAAATTTCTTTCCTATGTATCTGTCAGCAAAATAATTGACTTAACAAGCATAATTTCTAATATTCATATATTTTAATTAGTAATTGAAATTGATACAAACAAATCCACCTTTTAACTGAATTTCATTTCACAGCTGTGATTGAACATTTGGGAAATGTTCACTTTAGCATACATCATATTTTAAAGTTTAGCTATTTTTCCTTCATTTGTCAACATAATTATATCACATTTGAGTTTTCTATTTTCAGTGACATGAATTAGTAGAAGGGAAAAAGAATAGATATTTTGAGAGAAATAGACTCATACAGTGAATGTTAAAAGATCAAGAATGTTTTCTTTTCAGAAATTTAACCATAGACCCACATCCTTGAAGTAAACTGGCCATAACTTTTCTAACAATCAATAGTTTTAATAGTTTCTGAGCTAAGTACTGGACTTAGTGTCTGTGGCCCATGTATGTTGAGATTTTAGCTGACATTATAGAGGTATATCTTGTACAAAAAACACACAGACACTATTAATTTATGGGTGCAACTGTCTTGTGTCTATGAAACCTCTTTCAATATACTTATGCATCATATCAATTTATCTCTTATAATGTTTCCACTTGAATAATCCTGAAATTTAGGAGGAAGAGGCAAGATATAGATAGCCAATACGTTAACCAGTTATGGGTGTCTATATTAATCACAAATTACCCCCAAGGAAAGGGCTCTTATGAAAAAATGTACTAAATATTTTAATAAATAATCACAACATTAAATTGCCTCCACATATTTTGTTTTAATTTATCAGTGTGAAAAACTATTGTTTTGGCACTCAGAAATCTAGCTTGCTCAAGCTAAACTAGTACATAAAGTGATCACATTATTCATTAGAAATGTTACTGACTCTTATTTCATATGTAAAGAACTCTGATAGAACAAAATTCTTTATTTAAAATCAAAACTTTCCACTGAGTAAATAATGATTCTTGTCCTAAATTGTCCAATATAATTATTTCTGTTCCAATTAGCTAATTGCTTTCATATAAAATATAAATTCATTCTATATCAGTATACTAGTTTTCACTTACTATATCTCAAAGAAGTTAATCACTAGATGAACTGTCACCTGGCAAGTAGTGGCGGCATTGTAAAGCACTTTACCCTCAATGCCATTTATTAGAAATACAACAAAAGCTCATCATTTTGTAGACATTGAATATCGTATTGATTTGAAGGTAAGGAACATAAGTCCTCTTGTAAAAGTAAATAAAAACAACAATGAAACTTTTTTACTTATCTAAAAGAATAATTACATTAAATGAACATGTGCCACAATGAATTATGAACTTTATTTGTCAATTAAAAAAAAAAGTAGCCAGAACCTGGAAACAACCTAGATGTACCTCAACCAAAGAATGGATAAAGAAAATGTGGTACATTTACACAGTGGAGTATTACTCAGCTGTACAAATCAATGATATTATGTGATTTGCAGGCAAATGGAGGCAACTTGAAAAAAATCACCCTGAGTGAGGTAACCCCGACTCGGAAAGACAAACATTATATATACTCACTCATAAGTGGATACTAGCTGTAAAGTAAAGGATAACCGGGCTACAATCCATAGCCCCAGAAAAGTTAGGTAACAAGGAAGGCCCAAAGAGAGATGCATGGATATCCCTGGGAAGGGGAAATAGAAAAGATCTCCTGGACAGAGTGGGGGCATTTTGGGGAAGGGCTGGTGGGGATACAGAATGGAGGTATGAGAACATGAGGGATTAGGTTGGGTGAGTTAGGGGCAGGATGGATGGTGAGAATAATGAAATAGATATCTTTATGTAGGGGACATTTTTGGAGTTAGGG
Source organism: Peromyscus californicus insignis (assembly GCF_007827085.1). Taxonomy (NCBI): domain Eukaryota; kingdom Metazoa; phylum Chordata; class Mammalia; order Rodentia; family Cricetidae; genus Peromyscus; species Peromyscus californicus. Next base: position 16,773,288 of record NW_026294413.1, on the reverse strand, counting down.
AGAAACCTGGTGCCAGGGAAACTCCCAGGAATCCACAAGGATGACCCCAGCTAAAACTCCTAGTAATACTGGAGTGGGTACCTGAACTGGCCTTCTCCTGTAATCAGATTGGTGACTACCCTAATTGTCATCAAAGAGCCTTTATTCGGTAACTGATGGAAGCAGATGAAGAGACCCACAGCCAAACACTGGACCCAGCTCCTGGGAGATCATCTACTCTGGACTGACAAATAAGGAGACTGAATGGGACTCACCAAGGCCCTTTGCATGGGTGTGACAGTTGTATAGCCTGGTCTGTTGTGGGGCTTCTAACAGTGGGATGAGGACCTGTCCCTGGCACTGAGAACCCAATCCCCAAGCTGGGTTGCCTCGTCCAATGTTGATGCAGGGGGAAGAACTTGGTCCCTTCAACTTGATGTGCCATGCCATGTTGACTCCAATGGGAGACCTGCCTCTTTCTGAATGGAGATGGAGGAAGAGTAGATTGAGTGGGGGTGGGTAGAAGAGTTGTGGGGGAAGGGAACAGAAGGAGAGGAAGGAGGGGAAACTGTTGTAGATATGTAAAATAAATGAAGAAAAATAATAAAAATTTAATAAGCAGATGAGAGTGCCATTTTGAGAGAAAGATAAGAGACACTAGATTAGTGCCATATTTTGCTGGAGCAATGTAAAATGTACAGATACAGTTGAAAGCCATTGCGGAATTCCTTACCACTAACTATAAGACTTGGGAACAGCACCACTGGGAACTGATTGAATAGAAATGGAAATGCTGTGTTCCCAGATGCTACATTTGTTACAGAAGGTAAAAAATGAAATAAGCACAGATATCCTCAAAGAGGTGAATGCTTGCACAATCCTTGTTACATACTGTGTCACACAGCTTTTTGCTTTTGTAACACTATCTAACAGAACAAATTTAAACGCACAAAGTGATTTCACTTTTGACTGATGGTTTCATCCTCTTGTTGCTTGGCTTCATTGTTCCTGGGTATCAGTGAGGCAAAGCATGGAAGGGCAATATTCTTACTACACAGTGGCCAAGAAGTACAAAGAGTTACAGGAAGGATACAGGAACAAAATACATCCTCAGAGTGTACCTTCAGTGACCCATTTCCTCCAACTAACCCCAATTCCTTATAGGCCGTTCAGCCATGAAATCATGAGTTGACTTAGTAATGAAACCTTAAAAAGGCTTGGTGACTAAAACATTTCCCACACAAATGTTAGAAAGATCCTACAGTGAGATGGGAGGCAAAGATAAGTCAGTTCACAGAGGCTCAAGGACACTCTAGTCTAGCTTATGGAATAGCGAGAAAATATGAAAGAACCGGTTCCATACAAGGTGGAAGGCAAGAAATGACACACACAATTGTCTAATTCCTTCCATATGAATGTCATGATACATGTGTGACCACACTGAAATAGAATAATTCCCCACCTCTCTCCCTCCCTCCCCCTCTTCTTTCACACACACACACACACACACACACACACACACACACACACACACACACATATATCCCTGATACACAAAAATAAGTGATATAAATAAACAGCTAGATAAGTAGATAGATAATATGAATATAGATAGATGGATAAATACATAGTTAAGAGTACATTGAGATTTATGTAGCCTGAGTAATGAAGATCACAGAAAAAATGTCAAATCTCTATTTCTACAGAATTATGTTGTTAAATATATTCATTAACAGGTAACATAACTGTTATGACTCTAAACATGAATTCCTTCAGTTGTACAAAGCTTAGGAAGTCCTTTTTTTAAAATACATTTATTTATTTTACATTCCAGCCACAGCTTTCCCTCCCTCCTCTCCATCCAGTCCCTCCCCACACCCTACCTAATTCCCAACACCCAATCCACCTCTCCTTTGTTTCTGTGTAGGAAAGGGCAGATCGCACATGAGTGAAAACAAAATACAGCATATCACATTCCAGTAAGGCTAAGCACCTCCCCATGTATTAAAGCTGGTCAAAGCGATCCAATATGAGGGGGAGGGTCCTAAAAGCCTATAGAAGAGTCAAAGACAACAGAAGACTCAGAGACAGCCTCTGCTCCCACTGTTAGGAGTCCCAAAAGAGGATCAAACTGCACAACTGTAACACATATGCAGAGTGCCTAGGTCAGTCCCATGTGCACTCCCTGGTTGTTGGTTCAGTGTCTGTGAGCCCCTATGAGCCTAGGTAATTTGATTCTGTGAGATTTCTTAAATGTCCTTGATCCCTCCGGTTCCTACAATCCTTTCCCCCCACTTCTGCAGGATTCACAGAACAATACCTACTATTTCATTAGTAAGCTCTTTCTTGAGTAAGTCCTGGTTGAGCTATACACTTCCCGAATAAGTATATAAATTATACTTGTGTACCGATATTTATATACATGTACACATTTACCCAGTCATTAATATTTGATGAATTTACTAATAATTAAGATCCTTACTTTTTTGACATACCTTCTCATTTATTGAGTTATATTGAAAGTAATTTTCTTCCTATCTTAAAATAGCCATCATGATGGCTTTGGTCAGATATACTGCAATTTGCTGACTACATTCCTGGTCTGAGCTAATGATACCAAATGCATTATCCACTGCAGCAGACAGCAGCAATGCACAACTGAAAATTTTTAAACTTAGATTCCACAAAGATTCTCCTAAGAAAAAATACTTTATTTTTTTTTCATTTGGACCACCATAAAATACGTTCTTTCATTCTAATTGTCCTGAGTCCCCAAGTACTGACATATTCATTGCTTTAAATATTATTCTGAAATTTCATGGGTAGTTAAGAGATTTTAATGTCAATTTAAATTTAACTTATTCTGTATATTTAAAAATAACACTACTAGCTGGGCAGTGGTGGTACTTGCCTTTAATCCCAGCACTAGGGAGGCAGAGCCAGGTAGAACTCTGTGAGTTCGAGGCCAGCCTGGTCTACAGAGAGAGATCCCGGAAAAGCACCAAAACAACACAAAGAAACCCTGTCTTGAAAAACCAAAATTAATTAATTAATTAAGCCACTTCTATATGCTGTATTGTTCAAGTGGATATCTGTATGAGTTTACATTATTAACATCCATTACAATGTCAGGAGGAGAAATTTTTGATCACTTAATAGCTGCTGTATTTTTAAAGGAAGCCTTTCATCATTCTAAAGAACCATTCACTGCTTTAGCTGGTGATATAGCTAGGTAGTAGAAGACATGTAATATTCATAAGACTCTAAGTTCAACATTCAATACCTTAGAAAATAATTTTTCTTATATGCAAAGAGAAAATGCTTCTAAATCTCAAATATAGTCTATTAAAAATTAGTAATAGTCTTAATTCTTTGAGAAATAAATGTAGCTGGAGTTTTCTCCAGTGCCGCCCAGGCCCACAGCCACTCAGACCCAAATAAACATACAGAGGCTTATATTAATTAAAATTGTATGGCCTAACGGCTCAGGCTTCTTCCTAGGTAGATCTTACATCTTAAATTAACCTATTTCTATAAATCTATACCTTGCCATGTGACTCATGGCTTTCTGGTATCCCACATTTTGCTTTTTCCGTGTCTAGCTGGCAACTCCTGATTCAGCCTTCCTGTTTCCAGAATTGCCCTCTCTCTTTGTTCCACCTATACTTCCTGCCTGGCCACTGGCCAATCAGCACTTTATTTATTAATCAATCAGAGCAACATATTCACAGCATACAAAGCAATATCCATAGCAAATAAATAACTTCATTTTGATCATGTTTATCTTTCTCTTTCCAAATCCACTCTCTCCCTACTAAGCCAATTCTCCCCATAATCTCTCTCTCTCTCTCTCTCTCTCTCTCTCTCTCTCTCTCTCTCTCTCTCTCTGTGTGTGTGTGTGTGTTAGTTTTGGGAGTTAGTTGTGCCTTGGCATGTGGCAACATAGTAGGAATAACACCTGTAATAAAATGAAAGAAAGAAAGAGAGTGAGAGAGAGAGAGCAGGAGAGAAAGAGAGAGACAGAGATAGAGACAGGGAGAGACAGAGACAGAGAGAAAGAGAAATAGATATATAGAGTGTATGGGGAGAACTGGGTTAATAGGGAGGGAGTGGGTCTGGAAAAAGGAAGATAAACATCATCATACTGATATTAGAGTACTTGATTGGTCATTGAAAATTATTGTGATTATGACAAACTAAAAATCTTTATAACAGTGATCAATTTTAGTCAATTTTAAACAATAGGAAAAGCAGCTTAGTTAAAATAATCTGTGTATTTCTTTTCTTTTTAGGAAGGTGTATACATCTCTCAAAAATCATAGGTTTGCTTCTAGTACAGGTTTTCCTGAAATAAATTACCATAATAATGCACAGAAAGTTGTCAGCTCAAATTGACTTCTTTAAATGGGTAAGCCCATCATTTTATTTTAGATTTAAACTAGATATAAAAACAGACTTCCTCAAAGACTTGGAAGAAAAAGAGCTAATTGTCTTTGTGTGCCTGGGACCTTGAATAGTGAGTGTTCAGGTGAGTTCTGCACCTGTTTACAATATTTGTGACAAATTCACAGGAAAAATACCATTTCCTTCCAGATGGGACTCCAGAAGCAGCTGGAGATTCATGAGCACTTAGGCAAAAGAAAAGGAAAATATTTATACTTGCACAATGCAAGCAGAACCACTATTCATCTTCAGTTAGTGATTTAAATACCAAACACATGTGTAATGGCATTGGCTAGATAATTAACTTTAAAATTGGTAAAATTTTATAAGTTTTAGTTGTCCAATTTTATATTCACTAAATCTAGCAAGCATTATATTAAAAATGTTATGTACTACAAAGCATATGGAAAACCAGGTATTATATATGTGTAATAATTTAAAGAGACATCCTAAGTCCTAAGTAATATTATCATCAAAAAGCAAAATTAAATAAAAAATACATCATAGAGATTTGATACAATGAACATTGTAAAATCATTGTAAAATCATCATTGTTAGCAAACTTACTGCTTAATTGAAATAATAAGTGAGGTCTCCTTAGTTACACAGATAATAAACTTTGTTGTAGTTTATTAAAAATCAATGGTAGATCATCTTTAGCTGAGCTCCAAAACTCAGTTTTTTTTTCTAAATGCCTCTAGAATCTTTTTTTTTCAATCAACTAAAGTGTATGTGTATGCCAAAAGACAACTTGCAGTCATTGGCTTTCTATTTCTACTGTGTTGATGGAAGGGATTGACATGAGGGAATCAGACTTAGGGGAAAGTACCTTTACATTCTGTTCAACAGGCCAGCCTGATAATAAAAACTTTATGAAACATACACACATGCATATCACACACACACACACACACACACACACACAATTAAAATAATTTATTTAGTAAGTTATAGAGAATCCCAAAGCACCATCAAAAAAAAGAAAGAGATGTAATATATGATATTCATTTATATTGTAAAAATTGCAAGAAATATTTTTTCTCATTTTATATAAGCAGTCTATACTTATTTTATACTAAAATAATTATTCAGTGAAAATTTAACACCTCCAGTGTTTTGTTAAGATAGTCCTTAAAATAATAGCTAATAATTGTAACTTCTTATTTAAAATAACACATTTCTGCTAAAATAACTTTATAAACATGTGACTTATAAGAAGTATAACTATAGTACTCCAGTGACACTTTTGATTATACTCACAAGGCATTTCAGAAAATATATGTATAAGCATGCCTTCTCTTTGAACTTATGGTAGACATAATTTTTCACATAATCATTCAAATATCAATCTTTGAAATGGAAATGATAAGATTATCTTTCCAGTTGAGTACACAATTATTTTCATATTAATGATGCTTAGCATTTTCAGATAGAAATATATTTATTATTAAAATTACAAAAATAATAAAAACTAAAGGAGCATATATTTCAGTGAAACAAGTACATGTTTATATACTCCCAACAGTGGGAGTGCAGGTGTCTCTGACTCTTTCCCTGCTCATGGGAAAAATTATCCTGTTTACTCCTCCCTGAATAAATGTATAATGAGATTGTAGGTGTCTTTATTTGATTTTCACTATATACATTAAAGAAATTAAAGCATTGTCATTATTTTTACATCATCAAATCAATCCTTAGGTGTAGGGGGAAGTTTCTCAGTCCTGCCTAGCACATAGTCTGGATGAATCTCTCCCACCCAATCTCTTGCAGCCACTTATAAAATAATCACTCAGATGTTTATATTAATTTCAAATTGTATGGCCTATGGCTCAGGCTTCTTGCTAGCTAGCCCTTACATCTTAACTCAACCCATTCCTAGTAATCTATGTTTTGCCATGTGGCTCCGTGGCACTACTTCTTCTCTCATATCTTGCTTCTTCCAGCAGCGGCTTCCAGCATCTGCCCTGACTCTGCTTTTCTCCTCCTTGTATCTCTGCGCAGATTTCCCACCTGCATCTAAACTATCTTCCCATAGGCTAAAGCAGTTCTATTTATTAACCAGTGGGAACAACATATATTCACAGCATATAGGAAGACATCCCATAGCACTTAGGGGAAACTATTATGTCTTTGGATATTATGTGTGCCTCATTAAAATGCCTTTTACTGGAAAATCATTGCAACCCTAAATTTATTACAAAATCATTTAAATGTAATAATGTGCAGCTTATTGTAAGAACAAATAAAAAATAAAGATATAGACATAGTTCAGTGGTCAAGAATACATAATTCTCTTCTACAGAACCTGAAATTGATTCCCCAGACCATACCTGTTGGCTTAAATCTCCTATAATATTGAGCTCCATGAGATCCAACAACTCTTGATATTGTAGGTGCATACATATATGTGCGTATACCCAAACACACATGTAGGTGGAAGATTCTGTCCTACATACCACTCCCAAGTAACCACACAGAGGCTTAATAATAATTATAAATGCTCAGCCAATAGCTTGTCAGGGACAAGGACAGAATCTCTAGTTAATGGAAAAATACAGACCCCTGATAAGACAGGGAACTAGAACATCTTACAGTCAGGGTGCCTAGCGACAGAACATTGAGTCAGAGCACTTGGCCTTTTCACCTTGTCAACATCCTGCATAAACATCCTGCACAAACATCCTGCAGCTGGGTTAGCTTGCCCTACTCTATGCAGATAACAGCTTCCTGCTCCCCCACCCTGCAGGAACTATATAAACCCTCCTGGAGAAAAATAAAGTTGCACCTTGATCAGAAACTTGTCTTGGTGTATTCCTTTGTGTTTCCTGTCCCTATCATTCCATCCTTAGGGTGGTCGAGTTCCTGTTGAAGTCCTGCTGACCATGGCAATAGCTCAGGCTGTTTACTAGCTAACCCTTATATTTTTAATTAACCCATTTTTTTATCTATGCTTATCATGAGGCATGATACCTTTTCTCTGTATGGCATGTCCTTCTTGCTTCTCTCTGCATCTACTTGCTGCTCCTCTGACTCCGCCCCTCATCATTCTCAGTTTGAATTTCCTGATTAACTTTATCCTACTTAGCTATTGTCCAGTCATCTTCTTTATTAAATGAAGCATAGTGACATATATTCACACAGTGCAAAGGAATATCACACACACAGATATGTATGCATAATTAAAAATAATTATTACAAAATAAATTTTTGCATTATAAATTTCCTACCTAAAAACACTAAAGGGAATTTTGACAGAAACTTTGTACTGTCTGTGATCAAAGAAGAGTATCAATTAGGAAATCAGTATAAAAAATACAACTTAGAAAAAAATTAATATATCTTATATTTTATATTTTTCAATAAGCTTTTAGTAAATGAATAAAATCAAACATGTTAACAAAATGTAGCATGCTATTCAAATGATAAGTTATTACTACAAATATGAAAGTTGATTATTCTAAACTTTATTGTACACAATATTCTGACAGGTACAGCTAATCAATTAAAAAATGACAAGCTTTATCTAAAATTATTACTTTTATGATTCTACTATAATTACATCATTTACCCTTCCTTTTATGCCCTCCATTCCTTCCCATATAACCCACCTGTTCATATTGAAACTCAAGTTATCTTTCTTCATTCATTGTCATTACATACATATATGATTATGTATACACATATAAATTTTTAAGTTCACAATTCAGTCTGCTCAGTCTAAATAATATTATTCTTATCTATTCATGTTTGCAGATATGGTCATTTAGTATTGGATAGACAACTATAATTCTTGTTGCTGTGAAAGACAACTAATAAATGCTGAGAGAATGTGAAATAATCATTCCTGTGTGTGTATACACAAGTTCATGTGTGTGTGTGTGTGTGTGTGTGTGTGTGTGTGTGTGCATATAAATTAAAGAAAAAGAGGAAAAATAGTTGAAAGAAAGCAAGAGGTAGGCACATTAAATGTTTTGAGGAGAAGAGTGAAGGTATAAATTATGTAATTTTATTGTAATCTCAAACTAAAAAAAGTAATTTAAAACAAATAAAAATAAGACTTGGATTTTACTCCATTTTTCTGATGATGCACTCCAAATATTTTATTACTTTAATTTATGTAAGAAAATATTTAGAGTGATTATCAGTCCTCTAGTATCTGAAAAGCAATTAAATGTAAATTTCAGTTTCTTCTAAAACATTTAATATTATATGGCACATGTTACAATTCAGTATTCACTGGGTAGTGAAAAATCTGATATATGGGTCCAACTTGATTCAGTGTTTCTAACCAATACAGCATAATATTTTACAATGAAGATATACACAAATATAATTCTATTCATTATAATTAGATGCAAACATATTTCAATTAATTTTGAATAGTAATGTCTCATAGTTTAAAAAGGTAGATTAATATAAGCCCAAAATATATAAGAATAATTATAGGTGTTATTTATAAAATCCCATTAACTCACACAGAATCTGGGTCTTGAGTTAGTATCACCACATTTTAAAACCATTGTTTTGACTAAAGAGATGGCTTGGTGCTTTAGAAACCTTGGTGCTTTTACAGAAGACCTGTCATTGGTTCTGAGCAACCAAATTGGGCCATTTACCTGCAATTCCTTCTTCACTAGAATCTGGAGTCACTAGCTTCTGCAAACACCTTCACTTGCTATCATATACAGATACACACACACACACACACACACACACACACACACACACACACACACACACCTAAAATATTGATAATTCAGGGACCCACAGAAGACATTATGCAGAGAGAGACAAAGAGACCCTTCTCCAACTCCTTATAAGAGGTCACATACAATGGCAGGAAGCATCACCTCCTTTGGGCTGTGTAGCACAAGTTCATGAGTGAAGAGTAGAAATATATGTACAGTACATTCTAACAAAAATAATCTCAACTTTATACATCGTTATACAAAGATCCATATCAATGTAAAATATTTTAAACAGGTAGTTGCTTTGTAAAAGTAGATGCACTAATATATCCTTTTATCCTATCATATATATATATATATATATATATATATATATATATATATATATGTATATCCCTTTTTTATCAGAGTAGATTCAATAATCTACACTTTTATACTATCATATCCATGTCCCTTTTTTTCTTTTTTCCTTTTTTTTCAAGGTAAGAACCCTGAATCTAATCTCCTGTTCAGATTTTTTCAACCAATACCAATAACAACTAATAACCAATGCCCCTAAACAATGACACATGCCCATAACCCACAAAAGATCTAAACTACCTATCCCACCTTATGGGAATGTGGACATCATGTTCTTAAATTTACTCCTTGCTGTCAGGGGTTGACAGCATCTTTAGGGGATCCTGAAAAGAAAAATATGGGTTAATTGTCAAGTCCTGAGAGGGGTAGCTATATCATTTGTTGTCCAGTCTTGGGGTAATGGGAAAGTGTAGGGTTTGTCTGTAGTCCTAGATAGAGTAGTCTGTGAGGCTGCATCATCCCTGTTAGCCACCTTGAAATTCTCTTGAACACTTTGTAGTCCAAAGATGATCATTAGGTGGTGTTTTTCAGCTTAGTGGAATTATCATAATCCTGGTAAAAACATCATTGTGGAGCCCCATCATCATTTTGGAGACTACAGAGGTCACTGTTAGGCACGGTCATGGTTCACTGCAAAAAACTTAAATGTTTTAAATGTCATATGCAGCTGATCTCAAAGAGGTTAAATGATCAGTATTTGTTATGTACATTCAGAGTAAAAAACTTAATTCATAGTTACATGATAGAGACTCAAACCTAAAATCATGTACAGAAAGCTAGATAAAAGCCTTCTTCTACAATTAGTACTCCATAAAACCATTAAAATCATAAAGGAGTTTAAATATATATTAATGTTACAAATTTTGAGATAAGATTCATACCTTATGAAAAACTTTTGGAGTCAAAATAAAACAAAAAGACTATGACATTATCGGCAATAAAATAGACTCTTAATTTTTCTTCTGTCTCATATAAGGTAGTTCTTCTGACAAGAGACAGAGATTTTTGTGCTTACTTTAATAATCGTACTTGGGTTTAGAGAAGGAGAGAGCTACACTAGACCTCCAAATCCAGCTTTAATTTTTAATTGGAATTGGATTATAAAAAGACCATTTGCTTTATGTGTCTATAAAGAATAACAGAAACAAATATTTGGTAAGATTTATGAAATTTTATCCTTTTGGAGATGTAATATACCAATAAGCCAATTTATTCTTCTTTTTGGGATTTTTTTTTTGGATGATTTGTGCTTTCTCTTCACATTTCATTTTGGCATTGGTCTTGATATTCCTTAGCTGGTTTGCCATCATTTTTCTGGAAAGACAAAAACAAAACCCTGCCCAAACCCTAATTTTTGGGAGGTTCCCTTTTGGTAATTTATATCTGATCAATTAAAAAGCATTTGTCAGTCTTAAAATTAGTTTAGATTGAATGGCCATGCTGTTTGATGAACTCTCATCTCTCCTAATTTAGACATTTCTTTTGTTTAAATCAAACCTTTATCAACATTGATGGTATCAATAGCTTTTCTTCTCCTGTGAAAACAAAAGCAAAACCTCTTCTCCAATGTAACATCCTGAGGTCAACATATCTTTAAAGTATACAGGTTGATTTAATTCAGTAGTTTTTTTCTATTATCCAATGTTTCTCCCCAACTCTTGTTTCTTTCTCATTAGTATTTAGAAAAATTAAAGTTAATAATGCATTATGCAATCTATTTCTAGGTGTCTTTATTACCCTGCTCTGGTTATTTAGCATATTCTTTAAAGTTCACTTTGATCTATCTATAAATGCTTGCCCTGAAGGATTGTATGGTATATCTGCAATATGCTTTCTATTGTAAAAAGCAAAAAAAAAAATGTTTCATTTTACCAGAGACATATGCTGGAGCATTGTCAGATTTAATTTGTACAGGTATATCCATGATGGTCATAATTTCTAGCCAATGTGTGATTACAGAATCAGCCTTTTCAGAACTCAAAGCTGTTGCCTATTCAAATCCTGAATAGGTATCATTGGTGTGGTGTAATATTTGAATTTTCCAACTTCTACAAAATAAAACACATTCATCTTCAAGATTTCATTCCTTTGAGTATGCTTTGGTTTACTTTCTGCAGTTAGTAGAGTTTGATTGTACAAAGAACAAGTAGGACATTTCCTTATAATTTCCTTGGCTTGTTGCCAAGTGATGGAAAAAAATCCTTTTTCAAACCCTTGCTATTGACATGGTGTTTTTTATGAAATTCTGAGCCCTCCAGTACATTTCCTATCAATAGTTGATTAATTTCTTCATTACTTTGTGCTAGAGGGCCTGGCAGACCTTTATGGAATCAGATGTGTGTTATATATAAGTAATATATATATATATATATATATATATATATATATATATATGTATATATATATATATATATATATATTACTTCTTGTATCTAAATAAATAACAAAGTTTTTATGACTCATCAGGAGACTCATCAGGAATAATTCAGCAGTTTCAGTGTGTAAAACAACTCTTTCTGCATACTGAGAGTCAGTAAATATGTTAAAAGGTTCTGTAAAATCCATTAGTACTATCATAATAGCATATTATTCTGACTTTTGGACAGAGTAATAAGGGCTTTGAGCCACTTCACTTAAATTTCCTGATTTATAACCTGCCTTTCCTGATATTTGCATCAGTATACAATGTAGGGGCTTCAGATATTGATATTCCCTGAACAATGTGAGAAAGAATCCAGTCAGTCCTTTTTATAAATTGATTTCTCTTATTTGGGGATATTTGTTGTTAATCTCTCCCAAAAAAATTACTGCAACCTCTTTTCCCAGATTCACTTTCTGCCCACAATTTGTCAGTTTCATCATTAGCAAAAGTTACTACAGTTTCTGCTTGGGTCTGTTTCTGCTAATTGATGAAGTCTCAATTTTCCTTTGAGAATAAACTCAGAGACCTTTTCCACATAAGTTTTTAATTTTTCCCAGTTTATGTGGTAAAAACATCTGTTCTAAAATAATATCTTCCCTCTGCATTAATATTTCTGTAGGAGAAGGCTTAGTGAGTAAAGTAACAAGAATGAAATCAAGCTCTGTATCCACATGTTCATCCTGTAATTTTTTTTTTCACCAAAGCCAATTCTCTCTCAGCTTCAGCTGATAATGCTTTTGGACTATTTAAGTCCTTGTCACCATCAAAAGTTTTGAACAAATTACTCAGTTCATTATTTTTTACCCCAATACTGGGCCATAAATTGGAAATGTCTCCAAGCATTCTTTGAAATTCATTAAGGGTCCAAACTTGATCTCTCCAGGGGTTGAACCTTTTGGGGTTGAATTTTTGGTAAACCTTTCTTATATCCTAAGTAATTAATAGAAACCACCTCTTTGTATTTTCCAGGAATAATTTGTAATCCCCCAAAAGGCAAAATTTTCTTTACTTCTTCAAACATTCTTTCTAAAGTATCTGCATTTGAATCAGCTTGTAAGATATCATCCATATAATGGTAAACTGTAGATTGAGGAAATTGCTTACATATCATTTCCACCAGTTTACATACCAAATATTGGCACAGGGTGGGGCTATTTAACACTCCCTGTGGGAGAATCTCCCATTGATATCCCTTAATTGAGAATTATAAGTAGGCACCATGAATGCAATATTTTCTCTTTCTTTTACTGGTAAAGGTATAGTGAAGAAATAGACTTTTAAATTAACAACTATGAGGCCATCCTTTAGGTTGCAGAAAAGGCAAAGGAATTCTGACTGTAGAGAGCCCATTGACTGAATAACCTTATTAACAGCTCTTAGATGTGTTACCATACTTCATTTCCTAGATTTCTTTTTAATAATAAATACAAGAAAATTCCAAGGACTTGTTGATTTTTTAATTTTTGGAGCATTTAGCTGCTCCTATACCAGCTGTTTTAAGGCCTGCAGTTTCTCTGATGTTAAAGGCCATTGCTCAACCCATACACGTTTGTCCATCAACCATTTAAAGGTAGGGCTATTGGTGCCTTTGAAAGATCAATAGCTGTTGTGCTTTGTTCTTGTACAATCTGATTGGTCGGTAATTATTCTTTATCATACCTTCTAGTATTTTCCCCAGAAACATACATTAATTTATGATTTGTTTTTGAGATTGGAGGAATGTTAATCTGGGTTTTCCATTCTTGTAACAATTAACATCCCCAGAAATTCATTGCTATGTTAGACATATATAGCCTTATTTTCTTCTTTGTCCTTCTGGCCCTGTATGTTCATCCCATCTCACACTGTTTTTCCTGTGATAAATTTCCAATTCCTAAAAGCTGAACATTTACCTCCTGAAGATGTCAATTTGGATGCCAAAATTCTGGTGCAATTATTGTTACATCTGTACCTGTTTCTACAGGACCTTCAATAATAATGTAATTTATTCATACCTTTAACTTTAGTCTTAGCTCATTTATTGAAGTCTGCCAAAATATTCACTTTATGATTTGTCCTGAATCTTTTGTTTTGTTTTGTTTTTTCGAGACAGGGTTTCTACGTGTAGGTTTGGTGCCTGTCCTGGATCTCACTCTGTAGACCAGGATGGCACTGAACTCATAGAGATCTTCCTGACTCTGCCTCCCAAGTACTGGGATTAAAGGTGTGCACCACCACTGCCCATTTCCTTAATTTTTGTACTCTCTTCTATAGTTGCTCTATCATCCAGAGCAGCATGCTTTCTTACAACAGGCATTAGACTCTTTAATTGCTCTGGGAAGAAGTTTCCTCCATGATGACAGGAAATAACCAAACTGAATTTGACATGGGGGCCTGCAAGATGCCCCGCAAGGCATTTCCCAATAGCAAAGGGTTACCTTGTCTGTCCCTTGTTGACCTACATTCATTAATCCAATGTCTGCCTTTGCCACAACTTCTGCACAATGGCGAAATGAGGGACATTCTGTTGAGATTATTCTTAGGAAAACCATTGTTTCTAGGAATGCCCTATTTATAATCCCCTTTTAGGTTACCTTGTTTACTCCAATTGAAACACTTGATATTTCAATTTTTCTTCAAACCTCTGGAAATCACCTCTCCTATCCAAGTGTTGTCATGGTTACAAGATTCAAGATTCAATCTTGACTGTATCATGGATCCATTATTCTAAGAGTGCTGATCTTGCCTTTAATGGCCTAAGGCATTGTGCATTATCATTTTCAAAAGCCAGAGATTCAATTATTATTTGCCTAGCTTCTGAATTTGGTATCTTTCTATTTAATGCTGAGGTCAATCTTTTTTTTTTTTTTTTTTTTTTTTTGGTTTTTTGAGACAGGGTTTCTCTGTAGCTTTGGAGCCTGTCCTGGACTAGCTCTGTAAACCAGGCTGGCCTCGAATTCACAGAGATCCACCTGCCTCTGCCTCCCAAGTGCTGGGATTACAGGTATGCGCCACCACCACCCAGCAGAGGTCAATCTTTATAAAAAAATAAATGGTTTCTGTTGGAGCCTGTATAACTTTAGTAAATGACTCAGTTTTCTTACCTACTTCTTCAGTTCTGTTCCAAGCATTCAAGGCTGTTGCACAACATAAATCCAGGGTATGGTCATTATATAGAGATTGCTTTTCTACATTAGCATAATCTTCCTCTCCAATACTTTGGTCTTGAGAGATTTCTATACCTCTAGCCCTACTTCATTGTTCAATGGTCTTAGCCTCATCTTTATACCAGGTCCTCCACTATAATTGAGAACCCAGCTCCAAAACAGCTGTAACCCAGTCTTTCCAGTCTTGAGGGATAATTCTAATACAAGTTGAACATGAGTTTAACATCTGCTTCCCAAAAGGTGAATGCATGTCACATGAGACTATCACTTTTGTGAATTGCCTTAAGTCTAACATTTGCACAGGATTCAGCTCTTGCACAGCCTTGGGGATACCTATAATTTGGCAGTTCCTGTAAGGTTAATGGGTAAATTATGGTTGAATGTTTGAAAACCTTAGGCTGTTCTTCTCTTACCTTATAATGTAATGCTGAGATTACTTCTCTTTAAATTCCTCTGTCTGAGACTGAATAACTTTGTTTTAATAACTTTTTCCTTTTTTTTTTTTGGTTTTGGTTTTTTAAGACAGGGTTTCTCTATGTAATTTTGGAGCCTATCCTGGAACTTGCTCTGTAGACCAGGCTTGCCTCAAACTCACAGAGATTCACCTGGCTCTGCCTCCTGAGTGCTGGGATTAAAGGCATGTGCCACCACTGCCCGTCACAACTTTTTCTAAAACTTGTATCTTGGCACTCATTTTAACCAACTTTTTTAATGATAAAACAAAAAATGATCAAACAGATAATATTTACAATTGACATTGTGTGAATCCCATCTAAATTAGTTATCCTCTCATTTACTTGCTCCATTTTCAAACTGTCCAGCATATTATCATACAGAGATCTAATTCCCTCCATTGTAATAGTGTTTGCCATTTTTTAGAATGGAAAAAAAAACTATTTCTTTTAATTAATTCCTCCAGTTAAGAAATCCTAATAGTCTCACCAAATCTACTAAAGACGACATGAAGACATGAGGCTGACTGCCTTTGCATAGAAGAGTAGAAGCCTGAGCAGGTTTTCAAGGCAGCTATCTGGTGGGTAGCAGCCCAAGAATGGGTCCAGGGAAAGCCCACAACTCACTAGGAGAGAAGAAGCCAAAGAGCCAGCTATCCAAATGGAGGAATGTGTGAAAGTTGCTAACTCCTATGGTGTTTGGAGCCCAAAAGCCTATGGAGATTGTTGCAGATAGGCTATAACAGAAAAATCCCCAAAGACAGGAAAACTTAACTGGTAGAGTAGTGACACCAGCCTGTGCTGGTGGATGTAAAAACACAGGCAAAGCAGCTTTTTCATGAATTCACACCCTACAAGTTTGATCCCAGATGTAGGGTAAATTCTAATTGGTCTTAATAATAAAAACTTGGAGTCAGATATCAGGGTGAAAGCTGAAAGATCAGAGAAGTAGAGCAGCCAGCCAGCAGAAAGACTTCTTACCTCTAGGAATCCTTGGAGTGAAAGGGGTGAGCTTTTGTCTCCACCCCCGCCTATCACTTCCTCTCTTCACCCAGCCATATCACTTCCTGCTTCCTCTTTCCAAGTGCTGGGATTAAAGGCCTATGCCTCCCAAGTACTGAGATCAAAGGCATGAGATCCCAAGTGCTGGGATTAAAGGTATGTGCCACCACTGCCTGGCCTCTAGTGGTTCCCTGTGCACTTGGATCTTTATTTATATTTATAACTAAAGGCAAGGTTTATATGTTAGAGCAGAAACAGAATATCACCACACACAAGGAATCTAGCATGAGAGGAGGCTGAAAGAGGGTAAGAGCATGAGGGATTAGATGACCTGGGGAGAACAAGGCCCTGTAATTTATCCAAGCAAAGTTCATATGAATTTACACAGATTTCAGCAGCAAGCACAGGACCAACATGAGTCTGCATGTCCTCTAAGCTTATATCATGCATTCAGTTTTGTGTTTTTATGGGACTTCTAAATATATAAATGAGTGTCTCTGATTTTTCTGCCTTTGCTTAGGGCACTTCTCATTTTGTTAATTTGCCTTGTCCAGCTTTGATGTGATGATTTTCCTTCTATGTTGTTATATTTTATTTTCTTATATTTGGTTGTTAGCTCTTAGGAGCCTGTTCTTTTCTAATGAGAGACAAAAGAAGAGTGTATTTGGATGAGAGGAGAGATGTGGAGGAACTGAAAGCAGAAGACAAGGGGGAAATTTAATATGAGAAAAGTTTCTATTTTCAATCGAAGGAGAAATACAAATTTTAAGATAAATATTTACCTTATGAATTTAAAATGAGAAAACATTTTTATCCTTCTCAATGATCAGCTAGTACACTCAAAATTCAAATTGTAACTTGTTTCCAAATTATTAATTCAAAACCATGACCAATAATTTTGGAAGTTTAGATCCATGCATTAATACAAACGGTTTTGAAAGGACCATCTTTCTTTATTAGGCTACATTAAAGTTGTTAAAGAAAATTTAGAAGGATTGACTCTGCTTGTTCACATAGCGTACAGAAAAATAAATAATAATTTTCAGGTGGCTATAAAAGTAAGAGCATTTGCCTAAGAAACGAAGACTTTGTAAAATTTGGAAGCAAGCAGGGGCCATACTTCCTGATGTAATTACCCCTGCTCCTGGTGTACCAAAGAACTGTCAAAAACTGTACCGTTCATAGTATCCTGGCAATAGTATTAGAAATACTAATGTCAATCCATCTGTTAGGGCGAGAGAGACCCCTCTCACCACTGTCTAAGTTTGGGGCTCTTTGAACACCATGCACCAGTTCAAAGACACTCTCCTCTTGTGGGGTAGGTTAAGATAACTGGGTTGATGACAGCAATATTTTTCATATTAAGCATTCTATCTAGACAGACTATGTTTTCCCACGTGTGTTTTAACTAATAAAACTATAACACTGCTACAGGGGGGAAAAAAGAGTTTTATGGGGTTAAATACTAAATTCAGACATTGTATTTACCAGGTTTAAAATGTTCTTCCTCTCCTGTGTGACGATGCTGGAAGAATTACATGAGATAAGACTCAAGTGTGTACTTTAAAGTGGATTGTCCAAAGCCACGGTCAATCTGTGCTCAGTTCACATATATCAGTGTGTATCTCTTTAATTTCAGCTGTCTGACCCAACACTACTTCTGGAGAAATTTAATTCAAAGGCTCTCACTGTCACAGAGTATTCATTTTAAACCAATATATGAATTGGCAGAGATAACAGGGAGAGATTCTATAGGGTCTCTTTAAAGAACTGCCATTAACTGAAAATAATTAAATCCTTTCAGCATCATGTTGCTTACTCTCTCACTGGACCTTTTGCTGATATATTAGACATTGTGTGCCAGAGTAATTGCTACCATATTTCAAATGAAATGGTTTATTTGGAACCATGAACTAATTCAATTAAAAAGTTCATTGCAAATATATGTTTTCATTGCATGAGGCCTATTTGTCATCTTGCATTGTGATTTTGTAAAGGGGAGGTAATAAATACCAGTGCCTCAAGGACTGTTATGCTCCGTTTGTTTCTAAAGGTCTAAAGTGCATATTTTAAGATTTTTGTTGTATAAATGCTAGTATAATTAAAGTTACCTACAGTATAAACATCTAAAACATCTAAAAGAAACAAAATGTGTTTTATGAAATACTGCAAGTGGATAAATAAATATATGAGGGGCAACAGTAAAAAAGTTCTTTGGAAAACAAATACCCATTCATCTATAAGCATCTTTCACACACACACACACACACACACACACACACACACACACACACACATTTATAATATATGATAACTGATAATATTTACTAGTATCAAGATCTTATTTAAATTTAGGTTGTCAATAATTAATGATAATATTACCACCTGTCATTATCCTTAATATTACTTCAGTGTACATTTTCATGAGAAATGAAACTTTGTCTACTGAATAACCAATGAAAAGTCAAACAATATAACTAATTTAATTCAAGAAGAAATGTGAATTAGAATGTTTAGAGTAGAATTCAATTCGTTTCATTTTGATATTGGTTTATTTTTATTCATTTATTTTTCTATTATGATCTTATTCTTATTTTTTATTTTGTACTAGAGGTTATAATATAAATACAAGAGTTTTCCCTTATGTTTCTTCCTCTCTAAAACCTCCCATATTCTTCTCCTTGAGATCCTTTACTTTCATGGTCTCTTATTTCATTAATTGCTATTGCCTGCACACACACACACACACACACACACACACACACACACACATACACACACACACACACACACACACACACACATATATGTGTATGTGTGTACATATAGATTCCCACATATAACCTGCTCAATCCATATAATATTACTTATATTTATATTTCAAGGCTGATCATTTGGAACTGAACAAGCCATTTGTGTATCCTTTCCTTTTCCACTCTCAGCTCATATGGTTTTCAAATCTTTGGCATGTACATTGCTAGTACTCTTGTTCAGCTCACATTTAGGCAGATTATTTTTATGATACTGCACAGTATTAATTTAAATATGTTCTGTGATTTAATTACGAATGGATGTACCAATTTCCCACATTTCCTCTAGTTATGCTTAAAAATTTTAGGAGTTGAAATTATCTGACTAATGAACTAGATGATATGACACTACCCTACGTATTCATAGAAATACCAT
Source organism: Peromyscus californicus insignis (assembly GCF_007827085.1). Taxonomy (NCBI): domain Eukaryota; kingdom Metazoa; phylum Chordata; class Mammalia; order Rodentia; family Cricetidae; genus Peromyscus; species Peromyscus californicus. The sequence continues at coordinate 16,753,610 of NW_026294413.1, read as the reverse complement.
AATTGTTTTACATCTGTTCTCTTTTTTTTCATGTTTAATTGAAAATTGATTCTTCTTCAGATTGATGACTACCCTAATTGTCATCAGAGTCTTTATCATAATGGAAACAGATGCAGAGATCCAGAGCCAAGCACTGGGCTGAGCTCCAGGAGTCCTGATAAAGAAAGAGAGGAGGGATTGTATGAGCCAGGGGGATTAAGTCCATGACAGGGAAATCCACAGAGACAGCTGACCTGAGTTCCTGGGAACTCATGGACTCTACTCCAACAGCTAGACAGCCTGCATGGGATAGACCTAGGCCCCGTACATGTGTGTAAAAGTTGTATAGCTTTGTCTAATTGTAAGGCTCCTAGCAGTGAGATCAGGGCCTATCCCTGGTACTTAGCTGGTAACATATCCCCCATGCTGGATTACCTTACTCAGCCTTGATGCAGGGAGAGGAGCTTAGTCATGTCTCCACTTGAAGTACCATGCTTTGTTCAAGCCCATGGGAGGCCTGCCCCTTTCTAAATGGAGTTGGAGGAGTGGATGGGGAGGGGTTAGATGGGAAGTAGGGGGATGGGAAGACAGGATGGTGGGGATACTGTAGATGGTATGTAAAATAAATGACAAAATTTTTAAATAAAAAAGAAAATAGAATTCAATAAAGAGAAAGAAATGTTGAAAAGAAAATATGTAAATTGATTCTTTTTTTATACCATACATGGCAACCAAAGTTTCCTTGACCTTCACTCCTCCCAAATCCCACCACCATCATCCCTTTTTCCCATATCTACTTCTCTCCTTTTCCCTTCAGAAAGGAGCAGGCCTCCAAGAATCATAACCAAATATCACAAAACGCAATACAATAACACAAGGCAAAAGCTTCTCATCAAAGTTGAACAAGGCAACCCAATAAGAGGGAAAGAGTCGGGGGCTGGAGAGATGGCTCAGAGGTTAAGAGCACTGCCTGCTCTTCCAAAGGTCCTGAGTTCAATTCCCAGCAACCACATGGTGGCTCACAACCATCTGTAGTGAGATCTGGTGCCCTCTTCTGGCCTGCAGTCATACATGCTGTATACATAATAAATAAATAAATCTTAAAAAAAAAAAAAAAAAAAAAGAGGGAAAGAGTCTCAAGAGCTGGCAAAAGAGTGAGACACACATCCTCCCATTTTTAGCAGTCCCATAAAAACACCAAGCTAACAGCCATAGGCTGTATTCAGGTCCCAGGTTTGCTGCTTTTGCTTCTGTGAGACCACATCAGACCTGCTTTAGTGGGGCATGGTTTCATGCTGTGCTCCATCTAGATATCAAAAGACAAATAATCCAATTTAAAAGTGGGGTTCAGAACTGAACAGAGACTTCTGGTTTGAGGAATCTCAAATGGCTGAGGAAAGCTTAAAGAAAAGATGAACATTCCTAGCCACCAGGGGAATGCAAATCAATCCTATTTTAAGATTCCATCTTACTACTGTCAGAATGGCTAAAATCAGTAACACAAGTGAGAGCTCATGCTGACAAAGATGTGGAGCAAGGGGAACACTTTTCCATTTCTGTTGGGATAGCATACTTGCACAGCCACTATCCAAACCAATATGGCAGTTCCTCAGAAAATTGGAAATCAATCTACCTTAATACCCAGTTTTTACCACTCTTAGGCATGTATGCAAAGTATCACACATTCTACCATAAGGACACTAGCCCAACTAAGTTCATTATGGTTTTATTCATAATAGCCAAATCTGGAAATGTCCTTCAACTGAAAATGAATAAGGAAAAAGTGGTACATTTACACAACAGAGTACTAACCAGATGTTAAAAAAATGACATCATGGAATATGCAGGCAAATGGATGCAACTAGAAAAAAAAATCACCCTGAGTGTGGTACCCCAGACAAAGACAAATATGGTATGTATTCACAAATAAGTGAATACTACTTCTTAAATACATGATAATCAAACAGCAGTCCAAAGACCCGGAGAGGTAAGTTAAGGAGGGCGGCTCTATGCCAATGACTGCAACTCCCTGAGAAGGGGAAATAGAATAGATGTTGAAGCTGAACTGAGGGTGCGGGGGATAAAAGTGGGAAGGATCAGGGATGGGGCTAAAGGGACAGAAGGGGAGAGTGAAAGAGGAGTTGTCAGGAATTAAAGGGGTTTGGGGGGGTTGTCTGGAAACCTAGTGCAGCAGAAACTTCCTGGAAACTATGATAGTTACCCTAGTGAGGACTCCTGAGATTGGAGAATACAGTGTCCAAATTGGTAATTTTTTATAGCCATGCAAAGCTTCCAGGGGGCAGGGCATGGTTATATTCATTCTAGTTGTTGGCTGAGGGGATCCTGTGGAGCTCCCTAAATAACCCAGGCTGACGCTAGTGGGTCACTCTCTGAAAACTGACATGGGGGGTCTTATTGTGGAAGAAAACATTCACACAGCTCACTGAATATAGAAAAGTAGAGCTGGTGCCTACAAAGAGCCCTCACCCCAAATTCCAGTCTCTTTGGTATGGGAATGTACTCTGCAGGCTTCAGAAAGAGAAACCAGGACAGCAAGACAGCCACAAAACCTTCAGCCTACAATACGTCCTGTCTACAAGATGTGTCAAAGCAGCAAGGGTGGCAAAAAACTCCTGGGAGTGGCCAATCAATGTCTGATTTAACTAGAGGGCAATACCACAAGAGGCTATGTTTTACACAGTTTTCTTTTTGCATTGAAAGTATACTTAACCTTATTCAGGTTAATGTAAGTCAGGCAATTTAAGTCCAAAAGTCCTATAAAAGTAAAGAATTGGAAAGGATGTAGTTTTGTCCATTGAGATATTGAATAGAGATCAATTTAGTGGGGAGTTCATGTGGCCTATACCTTTGTGTTCACTTTTACTCATTTTTAATTTCTTCCTATCTGAAAAGCAATACCTTGTAGCTGAAGTTTTCCTGTGTCCCACCTGGCACATGGTCAGGACAAATCTCTCTCACCCACCAGTCCTGCACCCAATTGGACCCAAATAAACACACAGAGGCTTATATTACTTAAAACTTTTCGGCTATTAGTTCAGGCTTACCACTGACTATCTCTTACATTTGAACTAACCCATTATTCATATTTATGTTTAGCCATGTGGCTTGGTACCTTTTCTCAGTTCTGCCTTCACATCTTGCTTAATCTGTGTCTGGCTGGTAATTCCTGACTCAGCCTTCCTGTTCCCAGAATCCTCTTCTCTGCTTATCCTGCCTATGTTATACTTCCTGCCTGGCTACTGACCAATCAGCATTTAATTATCAATCAATCAGAGCAACACATTCACAGCATACAGAAAGACATCCCCAGGACTTCCTCTTTTCTTTTTTTTCAAAAACTTTAACATAGTAAAATTACATATAAAAAACAATTATCAAGCAAGAATTACAGTTACAATGTCTAGTCTCTTTGTAATATCTAGTCTATTTGTATTTGGCAAAATTAAAGAAGATACCCTATCTATCTTATATTTGTGAGTCTAAGGTTTCATATCTAACTTATATTTTATCATGACTAAGGAAATTATAACTATCTAGTCTTCAACTACATCAAAGACCTCCAAAAGATAAGAAAAGGGGAAGTGCTGTGGATACGGCTCTGTATGCCGTGAATGTGTTGCTCTGATTGATTGATAAGTAAAACACTGATTGGTCAGTAGCCAGGCCGGAAGTATAGTATAGGTGCAACAGGAGAGAGGAGAATTCTGGGAAGTAGAAGGCTGAGTCAGGAGACACTGCCAGCTACCACCATGAGAAGTAAGATGTAAAATACCAGTAAGCCACAAGCCATGTGGCAACTTATAGGTTAACAGAAATGGGTTAATTTAAGACATAAGAACTAGATAGCAAGAAGCCTGCCATGGCCATACAGTTTATAAGTAGTATAAGTCTCTGTGTGTTTACTTGGGTCTGAGTGACTGTGGGCCTGAGGGAGGCTGAAGAAAGCTCCAGCAACAATACCTAGAAAGAAACAGACATATCAGGAACATAATCCTGGAAAACAGTCACTAAGTATGATATAATTATATGACAATTGCTTGGTACCTGGATCAAATCTTCACATTTATGACATGGCTGTGAAATTAAAGTAACACTTCAACTTGATTTAGGAATAATTTATTATAAGGAATACAACATTAGTAATATGTGGCAAAAATTTATTTATATTGCTATATTACTCCCTCAATAAATAAATCAAATTAGATTTATTTCCTGATTTGAACACACACACACACACACGCACACGCACACTCACAATTTTATAGCTTATAGCATTCAGATGAAGAAAAAAAAACTAGTCTTGTGACATATGGAAAAATCACACAAACACATAAAATAAAAATGAATAAATCTTTAAAGAACATATCACAAAGGAAAAAGAGAAAGTCTACTATCTCATTTCCTTATTAAGCATTATCAAGATGGTTTATATCAGTGACTTCAGTTGCAATACATGTCCTCTACCAACATAATCTTCCCATGAAGGTGTTGTGCGATGAAGTGTAGATGGGGGATAACATACATATGATAGAAAAGTTTAGGTGTCAGTACATATATATGATGGAAAGTTTCAGGCACATTTGTGTCAACCTATACTGGAAATGATGCAGTTGATTATGAAAGTATTAAGTGGGAATCCCATGCTGTTTTTCTATATACCTATGATAGTACTAGTATAAATTTGGCTCATATTTGATTTTAGTTGTTAATAAAATTCAAGAATGTTTCATAATAACATTAGGAAAGCCACAACCACAAACTAATGACAGTTTTCTGTAAGCATATAATTGGAATATAATTTTTAAAGAAGCTAATTACTGGGGTTTGAAGTTGAATTGTACAAAAAAGGAGGGAAGAAACAAGTGAATTTCTTTTAAATTCCCTATCTTAGCCAAGAATTTAAATTCAAATTTGCCATCTCGTTTTAGAAAGGATAATCAACATTACTGTCACCTTCAAAACCCTTAAAGAATCATGGGGAAATCCCACAATTCTCAAATTTTTGTACTTGTATGAGTCAAGGAGTAATAAAATAGACCTATCATTTTTCTATAGACTTACCTCACATTAATCAAACCGTACCACTGGTACCACATTTTTTGACTGATTAGCAATCTTGATTGGCAGAACACAGCACAGTTTCTGACACCAGGGATTTTAGTCTTTTATCTACCAAATAAGGTCCCGGTGCACCTAAGTCTTCAATAGTATGTAGAATACATGAGATCTGCTCATATTGACCATGCTATCTTAGGTCTTTATGAGTTGTCCCAGTTCCTGACATAGTACAGTTCAACAGAAAGTTGAACATAAAGATATTATACAAAGTATACCCGTCTCCACATCACTGACTACACACATTCCATCTGATGAATCAGAAGTTGTAATTATAAACTAATCACACAGAATAATGCCTTTTGGAAAGAGATAAAGCACATAAAGATTTAAAACCTATTATATGTGTGATCTTTTAGGTATCTTGCTATGTAAGAGTCAGGGTACCCTCTTTAAAGGAATGAGAAGACCGTGTAAGTTTTACTATACACTACTGACTAAGAGACATTGCTGCCGGAAGAACCAGTAGCCTGCCTGGAGAGCTTTTCCACTCTCTCTGTTTCCCCAGCTCCAATTCCTCAGGCTCATCCATAGAATTGCAGCAGATGAACAGCTGTGGCTTCCCCTCCCACCTGCCCACATCTCCTGTGGATCACATGGACCACATGGACCAGACCATGCCTGCTTGACCTCCCTCCCCTTACTCTTCTCTGCATTTCAGCCTCCAACACAAGCAGGTATTCCCTGTGAACAACACAGCAGATGAGCAGGACAGGAAAACAGGCAACACCTAGACATCATACTCTGAAAATCCACAGAAAAAGAAGAAACTAAGGAACCAAACACACACCCAACAAAGACAAATCCATGAAATCCCATCTCAACCTGTAATCACTCCAAACCCAGATACATTAGATGCCAGGGAAAGAACAAAGTCAATAACAGCCATTGCAATATGTCTCCACTAAAGCACAGCCACCCTACCATGGCAATCAATGGATATCCCAACATAGTTGAATTTTAAAAAAAAGCCTTAAAACCAATGATGTAAGATGATATAGGTCCTCAAAAAGGAAAATAATAAATCCCTTAAAGAAATCCTGGAATACACAAATTAACAACTAGTTGAAATGAATAAATCCCTTAAAGAAAACAAATAAACAAACAGTTGAAGAAATTGAATAAAACTATTTAATATATGAAAATGGAAATATAATCAATAAAGAATACAAAAGCTGAGGGAATTCTGGATATAAAAAAAATTAGGAATTTGAACAGGAAGTATGGAGACAAGCTTCACCAAGAAAATAAAAGATGTTAAAGAGAGAAGATCAGGCATTGAAGATATTATGGAAGAAATTGATACCTTGATCAAAGAAAATGTTAAATCTGAAAAAAACATTCTTGACAAAAACATCCAGGAGACCTTGGACACTATGAAGAGACCAAACCTAAGAATAATAGGAATAGAAGAATGAACCTCAGTTCAAAGGCTACGAAAATATTTTCAACACAATAAAAAAAAATTTTTACCAACCTAAAAAATGAGATGCCAATAAAGGAAGAAGAACCATGCAGAATATCAAATAGTTTTGACCAGAAAAGAAAATCTCCTTGCCATATAATAATCAAAATAGTAGACATGCAGAACAAAGAAAGATTATTAAAAGATAGAAAGTAAAAGGACAAAGTAACATAGAAAGTAGACCTATCAGAATTACACATGATTTCTCAATGGACACTCTAAAAGTCAAGGGCCTGGACAGATTTTCAGCAGACTCTAAGAGACCATCAATGCCAGCCCAGATTCCTATTATCAAAAACTTTCAAACACCATAAATAGAGAAAATAAAAGGATCAATGAAAAAGTCAAATATAAGCAATAACTCCAGCCCTATAAAAAGCAGTAGAAGAAAAACTCCAACCCAATGTGATTAACTACACCCATGAAAGAATAAAAAATGAATAATTCTCATCAGAGGCACTAAAAGAAAAAGGAAATACACACACACACACACACACACACACACCCTCCCCCCATACACCAAAACCACCACCAGCACCACAACCAACAACAATGCCAACAACATCTTATCAATAATCAACAATCATTGGTCATTGATGTCTCTCAATATTAATGGCCTCAATTCTCCAATAAAAAACAGACAAACAGAACTGATGCTAAAATGAGATCCATTCTTCTGCTGCATCCAACAAATGTACCTCAACATCAAGGATAGACATCGTGTCAGGGTAACAGGATAGAAAAACCATATCCCAAGCATATGGACCTAAGAAGCAAGCTGGTGTAGCCATTTCAATATATAACTAAATATATTTCAAATTAAAGTTAACCAGAAGAGATGGGGAAGGATGCTACATACTCATCAAAAGAAAAATGATACAAGAGCTGTCATCATCATGGTGTCTCATTAATAGCAATAAAACCCTAACTAAGACAAGGGCTAATATCCAAAATATATAAAGAACTCAAGAAACTAGACTTCATGGTACTGGACCAGGCCCTCTGGAAAGGTGAATCAGTTTTTTAGCTTGATATGTTTAGGGGGCCCCCAGGCAGGGGGATTGAACCCGTCCCTGATGCATGAGCCAGACCTTTGGAGCCTAGTGCCTATGGTGAGACACTTTGCACAGCCTTAGTGCAGGGAGGAGGAACCTGGACCTGACTCAACTGGATGTTCCAGGCTCTGATGACTCCTCATGAGAGACCTTGCCTTGGAGGAGGTGGGAATGGAGTGCTAGGTTGGGGGAGCATGCTGGGGGACAGGAGGAGGGAGTAGAGGGGAATCTGTGGTTGGTATATAAAATGAATAGAAAATCCCTTAATAATAAAAAAAAGAATAAAAAGAAATTAGACATCAACAAACCAAATAAACCAGATCCACCTGGCTCTGCCTCCTGACTGCTGGGATTAAAGGCATTTGCCACTGCCACCCAGCCAGGCAAATAGATTTAACTGGAAAAACATCATCCTAAGAGAGGTACCCCAGACTCAGAAAGACAATTACAGTCTGGACTCAGTTACAAGAGGATATTAGCTGTTAAGTAAATGAAAACCAAGCTACAGTCTTTAGACCCAAACAGGTTAGATAAAGGAAAGTGGTCGAGATGGGAGGCATAGATCTCCCCGGGAAGGGAAATAGAATAAATTTTGTAAGTAGACTGGGTTTAAGTGATGGGAGTGGGAATGATCAAGTGGAGGGTTGTGATGGGTTAGAAGGAGAGTGTTTCTAGACAGACAGCTGGAATTCTGAGACATTTGTGGGCCTGTGTGTAAACCTAGTGCAGGGGAATCTTTCTGGTATATATGAAGGTGATCCTAGTGAGGAAGCCTAGCTGTGGGGGATACTGACCCCTGCTTTGTGGATAATCAATTGGCCATCTTTTGAAGCCAGGCAAGGCTGCTCTATGCCTGACTAGGTTGTGTTTGATTAAGATGTTGGCCAAGACATGTACTGTGGAAATCCCCTAAGACGCTGGTGGGTGGATATGGGAAGTAGGGAAGGTGCAGGGGAGCTGAGAGGAGCAAAAAAGGGAAATCTTTTGTCAGGATATATTTTATGAGAGAATCATCTATTTTCTTTTTTTTCCTATCATGTAGTACATCCTGATTTAAAAAAAATTAAACAAACAAAATTGACAGTGCATTTTACAGATTAGAGAATATACCTAGAATTGTGGAAGCTATTTCTTATAAAAATTCAAAAGAAGTTCAAACATTTAGACATTAATTTTAGTACTCTTAATATACAGAGATTTATATCAAAAGCTATATGACTGATGTAACATAATGACATCTTGAACTGAGTGTTCAGTGTGATCTCTCAAGGTCCAAAAATTATCACAAGACAGAGATTATTGCTGCCACAACTATGCACAGAACACTATAGCATAAAATTTTAACTGCAAGAATAATAGGAACAGAAACAAGAGGCTTGTAACACAATCAGGTTAGTAAAATGTTTGTCACAGAAATGACTCATTGAAAGATGATTTGAAAAGAAGAGATCAATGAAAACTTGCAATTCTAACATCTAGAATTACCTTGGACATTTGCTTTTGAAAGGAGAGATAGGGCCCATAGTACGACTATAGAGATAAGATGACAGATTTGTTCATCAATTTCTGAGGAATTGTTGATTATCTGTGGTCATTAAAATGAATGAATATGATTTTTCTGCTTATCCAAAATAAGTGATTGTCAGAAATTAAAAGTCTATGGTTCTATTGTGTATCTCCAGTGGGTACAACTGCATACTTTGTAAACTGAGTATACCTAATTGAAAAATAGATGTTCTATGAGAAAGAAAGAGAAAAATTTCTCCTGTCCTTTTTATTTCAAACTGTACATGGCTTCACCATACTACAACAAGATCTTACACTGACTGCTTTTTAAGGAAATCAGAGCATGCGAAGGACAGAAACCTGAACATATCAAAGCATAGTATTCACACTCAGACAGCTAAGTGATTTTGCAGAAAAGTTTCTGTTGATCTAATCATTCTTTCTTTGTCACTGCCATGCTGTTTCATATGTCCCTTGCTTAAGTCAATGTTTTGAAAAGATTATATATCACAGTATATGAAGGATATGAAACTTCACTTGAGTATGTTATTAAATCTTTGTATCCTGAGATGGAGCACGTATATTCAAAGATATTATAAATTCTAGTAACAATAAAGTGCCAATTTCTACAAAAGAGCTACTCTAATACAATTCGCACGACACCAAATATTTTTAGGCATATCATAGTATGGGCTACAGGAGGTCAGTCTCTTGACTTGAAATAAGCTGGCCACATTAAAATTATGCAGAAAGACAAAGAAGGTACACTATAAGACTAAATAAGGGAACTGTTGTAATGAAATAAAATGGAAATGAAGCTAAAAAGAGGACAAGAGAACATCAAGGGCAGAACACATATATGTGACACTGAACAGATGAATTGAGGGTGGCAAAAGAAGTGAACAGGAAAGAAGGATGTCTGTCATTGATGACATTAATTTTAATCTGTTTAGGCTGCATGCCATTGCACTGAAACCATATGTAGAAAACATGAGTCAGAAAGCCGAATTGTTGTAAAACGAGACAGCTGATCTCCACATCAAGTCCTTAAAGGAAAAATAGGAGTTGGCCACAGATTGTTATGTCATGATATTCAAACTTGGTCAACATCACAAACACTGAAAGAAACAGCTTTAATGTGTCAAAGATGAAGAAAAACAATAGTTCTTATTGTTTCAATATAAAGATGGTGAACAAAATAATAATTAAATTTTAAGAATTAAAAAAAAAATAGTATTTACAGTGGTGGCCAAGATGCTTCCCTATCATGAACAAATGAATGTCTGGAGATTTAGTCAATTTTGTTAAATATGAACAATAAATTTTAGAAACCTGTGGAAAACGTGTTAAAAATTTCAAAAGATATAAATGAGATAAAACAGAAAATATTTGTATATTTGTGTATAATAGTGTATATAATAGTGTATATCACTATTTGTATATTAGCCAGGGTTTGAGAAAACAATGACAGAAAGCATAATAAGAATTTCATTGTGAAATCAAAGTATTTATTGATGGTTAAATTGGCAATATTTTGCTGATCATAACAGTTGGAAACTGGCATTTATAACTCGGTTATGTGGAAACCTGCATTGAATAACCAATGTTTCTAACTTAACTGACAACTATTTCCTTGTCAGTAGACTAGTATACTCTGGACTGCACTTTATTCTTCATGGACCTCAGACAGGAATGGGTTTTGAATTTGTAGGAAATAACTTACAGACCAAGGCAATGTCTAAAGACTTATTATAATAATGGTAGAACAAGACAAAATTTGATACCAGGATGACTTGACAGCATATTTATGGATTTGATCTGAATAAAGTGCTGTCAATGCTGCAAATTACCAAGAAAGAGGCTGTAAATGCATGAGAAGTCTATGTGCATGGCAAACATGGTTATTCTCAATGAAAACAAACAAACAAAAACATTAGTCAATAAATATCGTGTTTATACTGATATAACTTCCTAGAAGTAAAACCTAGAAATAATATTTTTCATGTATTTAAATAGCTATACTACAATACTACATGTGGTTAAAAATACTGTCAAAAATAGTTATATAATGATTAAAACTTAAATTTATTCCTCATCTCAAACATTTATCAACCATAAAGTTATATAATTTTAATTTCCCAAGATAATACAACATGCCTAGAGAAAAATCCAAAGAAGAATTTGAAGATAATCACCACAGAAATTTCCATGAAAGATGTGTCTCCACCAAAGCAGCCTTTAGGAATGAAGCATTCTCCCCTTAACTTGCATGTTGTCTCCTAACCTCTGTCAGCTTCATCTGTGATCAGTAAAAGCAATTCACTGTTTAGTCCTGTTCATGATTCTCATGGCGCTTGATCCAAGTGGGCAATCTCTGTGTATTATAGCTCTCTGGCTCCTATTTAAATTTATTCAAAAAATATGTAATTTATTCTTTTGTATACAGGTGTCATGTCTCTGTTTATATCTATGTACCATGTGCCTGCAGAGGCCAGAGAGTGTATTGGATCCCCTTGGAGCTGATGTTACAAACAATTATGATTTGCCTTTGGGTATTTACAACTGAATTCAGGGGTTCTGGAAGAGCAGCCAGTGCTCTGTTAACTGCTGAGCCACCTCTTCAACACCAGGATTCTCTTGTCTTTACAGGCATCACACAGTATATCACAAATTTCAGTTGTCTGGGTCTGAAAAGTGTCACTGGGTTTTTAATTTGTTTCCATTAGTGTGTACTGGAGCTACCCCTTCCTCATCTCTGCAGTGATGAATCCAAGCCCATTTGTTGTCTAATGGGGATTTCATTGCAAATATTACGTTCAAAATAATGTATTTATTTTTGGCTCATTTTACAAAGTCTCTAACAGGGTCTTGAAGGCACATATTTTAATTCCAGACATCAGGGATCAAACTCAGGAGGATAATATCTTCAAGACCCATTGGAGTTCAAAGCCAGGTCAAGAGTATTCATAAAAATAAAGAGTAAGAGAGCTGAAGATACAGCTCAGTGTAGAGTACATCCTTATTATACACAAAGGCCCCTGTAATAAAGACACATGCACACATATTTCCAATTGTCTATTAACATGCCTTATTTTTCATCCACTCTAATTACTGTTTATTGTACTTTTATTAAAAACATAGTCAATTCCTTACATAAAACATGTCATTCCAGTTATCTTTGTGGATTTTATTTCCCCTAGATTGATAGACATGAAGGAATTTTGAATTGTGTTTTGAATATTGAATTGTGTATTTAAAAAAAATCTTTGTGCAATAAATAATTGAACAAATTGAATGTAAATCTATATTTGTTTCATATTTTAACAACAAATATTTGACTGTTTATAAGATCATGCTACTATTTTTAATGTAATTATATATATATATATATATATATATATATATATATATATATATATATATATACATACACATAAGACTCCATAGTGTTTGACTATTATTTGCAACTAAATATTAGAAATCATTTAAAACTCAAATTTATTGATCATTTTATAACTTTTCTTCAGTAAATGCAATAAAATGGTTTTCCAGAAAATAGTGATGTTTGAAACGTCAATTCTCTGTATCTGGAAAATTGAAAAGTAAATACATCAAGACATTGAATTTAACTAAATGTTAACATGAGTAGTATTTAACTCAGAATCTTCTACACTCTGTGCTTAAACTCTTGCACAGTGAAAAAAAAATTATGTAAGAACACCAGACAAAGACACACATGCATATACACGCATGGCAGAAAACTTTTCTGAATTCAAAAACTGGATTTTTTCTAGTGAGTTGTAAAAGAAGCTATTGGATATTCCCATTTTTTGGAAATTCATATGACCCCTCAGATTTCATTTGCATTTCATGACTATTAAAATAGCAAATGCTCTTAAGGTATGTAAAAACAAACAGTGAGTGGGGTATCACACCACACAAACACACACACACAATCACACTCACAACTTATTAGTCATAATTAAAAAGTTTCAGAGGAACAGACTGTAATGAATACAATGACCCTAAAAATGAGTCAAAATGCTTTTTCTACAACTGACTGACTTGTTACAATCAGACCACTCACCAAGTTGATGTGAAAATGCCTAAACTACTCCCAAAAAAACCCAGGAGGATTCACCTTTTTATTATAGAACGAAAAGATAAAGCAGAAAATCTACCTTTTTGGCAAATTTTGTCATTAAGTTTTACAAAAGAACACTGTACGTTCATCCAGTATGGCTGAATTTTTTACACATTGAAGAATGAGTCCCATCAATCACTCCTCCCATCCCTCTCATTCAGTATTCTGCTTTCTGTTTAAGTGTGTTTGGCTACTCTCACGACTTATAATAGTGCAGTCAAGCAGTGTGGTCTATTAGTGTCTAGTTTATTTAATAAACACTTTATGCTCAAAGTTCATTAATATTTAACAAGTGCTATTTTTCTCTGTGATGGATAACATTGTATCCTATTTACTTTTTATATGATGTTAGTTACATATAACACTGCAAAAAATACTAATGCAGGAACTATTTTCATTCTGAAAAATTGAAAGTTAGTACTTTAAAATAGTATGAGAATTACTTCTACCCCTGTAGCTTGAAAAAAATAACACAATATTCATTGTATTTTGTGTGTGTATAAATCCTTATTTTTTAAAATATTTAGGCAATTTGAAAAACATATTTATGTATTTATGTGATTTAACTGGATTATACTTCAAATCTGACTGCAGACTGAATTAGAATTCTAATAGGAGAAAACACCATATTCAATTTGATGTTATCTGTATAATTTATTAGTCTCTTTTCAATGATATACAGAACCCAGTTCTATAATTTTGTTTATTATTCAAGTTTTGAATGTAAATTAAGTATGGAAAATTATAGTCATTATTTGTTCAGAAACAAATCTTCTAAATGTCAACGGGAAGAAACATACCTTTTTCAAATTACCTAATTCATTTCAGTAGCTCATGCCCAAAGTTAATTATTGCATTTTAATTTTGGTACATATAATTTCTTCTCCAAAATATTATACTATTCTCCAAGTAAATGCCTAGGAGCCCATGAGTGTCTAACGGTCTGTGAGGAAGATTATTTTCATGGTGAACGACTGCTTCTTTTACCATCTATACAAGCAGCGGGCTGGATCCCACGTAAGTTCCTCATCCTATTTCTGTGAGCTCTTGCAGCTTGTTCTCAGCATCAGACACTTATAGTACTGACATTCAGAAGCACAGATGGTGCAGAGGAAGCCCTCAGACGTCACCAGAGGGCGGTTTTCAAATTTTTGTCACGGGTTGAAACAGATACAACTTGGAATAGACAAACTTTTTCACTAAGCTCTGTATTTGCTACTCAAAATTAGTTACCTTCAAAGCACTGAAATTCCAGAGAGTTCACCTGAATTGACATAGCATGATGTTTTTCATTTGATTTCATATGATATTGCATATTTCAGTGTTTGCAAAAATATTGGGGGTATTTTCTGTGGGAAGATTTACATGCTTTCTCTGACTGATGTGCTTGCAGATCCCCATTTTAGCACAGAGTGGTACTGAAATGTCCCTTATAATTTATTTGTATCTGTTGGTTTATTATTTTGTCTCAGAAGAATTTGTAATCTTCCTTTTAACTTTTACATGCATTTTCTTAATTCAGTAGTAGGCACTGTATTGATATAAATAAAATTTAGTGAATGGTGAAATAAATGTCTGTTCAATTTCTACTAAAATGTTTATATGTGAGTAAAATGGTGACATATTTAATAGTGCAGAAAATAAGATAACTCTTCAATATGTATAAGGCCATCAGAAATAGTATCAGAAGTGATTAAAAAGTTTCTACAAACTTACATTTGTATGCTCTTTACAAAGTTTCATGTTTAAGTGTATATGTATAAAAATGCACACACACACACACACACACACACACACACACACACACACATGTCTTTAAAAATAGGCTCTCATGGAGCTCAGTCTGGCTGAGAATGATCTTCAAGTGCTGAGGTCACAGATATACTACATGTCCATTTTATGTGGTGCTGGAGACTGAACCAATAGCTTTGTGCATACCAGGCAGACATTCTATCAACTAGTTTAAATCTTTAATCTATGCCTTTTCATTCTGATAAAAGTTAAGCACACTTAAAATTAATCCTCAATTCCAAAACAATAGTTTTGCTAAACACAAAGAAATGAGCTGTAGCAGCTGGTTCTTTCAAGCTTCCCTTTGATACTTGTAACATTTCAAAGCAATGTTTGCTTCTGTTCCTGCAATGTTGAAACGAACTTCCATGCAGACATATATCTCTGTATCTATAAAATAAATATGCATTCTACAAAATGATAATACCTCATTAAAACAACAAATATAATACTCTAAGCAAATTTTTCTATTAATAAATATATAATTGCTTTCCATGAGAGGGTACAACTTAGTCTGCCATGTTCAGTTGATAACAAAAGCAATGATACTCTAATGTCAGACATTTATATTACTAGCCAACTGTTGTTGATTGATTTATATTTTATTTTAGTATATGCATATTCATGGATGTGCATGTTAAATTATAGCTCTGAAATTAATGTACCATCTACTTTTCTATTCGTCACAAAACCTCTTAGATCAGAAACATTCCAACACCCTTAACAAATCCAAGAACATAAATAAGGCTAAATTGTCTAAACCAAAAATATTAACTTTTTTCCTTCATTATAGTGTTTTAAAGGTGATATATGGACAAAAATAACTGTGTTTAACTGTACTCACAGTATTCAAAAACTGGAAATTGAGGCAAGAATATCATCAGTACAAAAAACAGTATGGTTTACATACTGAGACTCTCAAAAAAAAAAAGAGATAGAAAAGATAGATGCACCATGATCTAAAATCTACAGGAGAGAACACAGTATTAATCATAATTAATAATTAATAATTAATCATTGTTCATAAACAATCATATTGATATTTTTATTAGCTTTACTCCAGATTGCTAGAATTGCACAAACTTATTCAATATACTTAAGACAAGTTTTTTAATATATATTATTTTTAACTCAATCTATATAAATTTATATGTAAAAGTATGTTGAAGATAATATAATCATAGTAGTTCTTAATAAGATCTTTTATATTATAATTTAACATCCACACACATGCATGTACTTATAATAAATAAAACAAATAATTTAGAAAGTGAGTACTAGAATATATACGATTGTCTTTAGAGTCATATGATATTTGGTATCCTTACTGTGTGCTGAGCACCATGGACTCATGTGTACCTTTCAACTATTAGTTGTCAATCAATATTTAAAATTCTTATTTTCTTTGTGTTTAAAGAAGTTAAAACTGCACACAAAAATATTCAAATACAGCTTAAGAAGTTTTAATGTGAGACTTTAATCCCAGGCAAAGATCTAGAAAACATAATTAAGTAATGGATTTTTTAAGATGAGGTACTGATGAAGTGAATGAAAAATTTCACAAAAGTTTCAAAGACACAATGGTAAACTAAAGTATTGAATGGAGTTTTAAAAAAAGTAAATGATAAGGATAACAAGAACATCTTGTCATGTGCAATATGACAAAGCTCACTGAAAATTATACCTGTTGCTTTGTTTTAAGTAGCTTGCAATCCACGATACATAATGGAAAACGTTGATAATGGCATACTGTAAATGAAATTATGAAAGTTCATATATTCAGAAATATCTATTTCTATCATGTTTTGTTTAATATAATATTTAATATAATATCTAATATAATAGATATTCAGAAATATCTATTTCTATCATGTTTTGTTTAATATAACAAAAAATATCATGTTTTGTTTAATATAATATAAAATATAATAATATTTTCATTACTAGTTTATTTATACTTATACTTCTTTATCTTCAGGATTCTAAACTCTTGTCAATACATGACACAGTATTGTCACTGTAAGTTTCTCTTCCCACTTACATAGATTTAAAAATTTGATAATTTCATACATACATGTAATGAAATATGATCTTCTCCAGTGCCCATTTTTTCTTCCAATCTCCTTCCATACTCTTTTGTATAAATTCTCTTCCCAAACAATCCACTAACTCCAATTACATATTTTACAGGTGTAGGAGTATTCACTGGAATATGCACAACCTACTAGTATCCAAAAAACCAAAGACGTTGTCATGTTTAGGGAGGAACACTAGAGTCTTTTATTGTCAGCACTTTGATCAGTTACACATCTTCACTTTGTTTGATGAAAAAAAAAAAGTTTATAGGACCAATTTTGAATACAGCACAGACCTATAGGGAATACCTAAATTTTTCCAAATTTAGGTATTCCCTATAGGTCAATTTGGAAAGATGACCATTTACCAAAACAGTAGTAGGCTCTATCCTAGTCCAATCAGCTCTCCAGTGATGGTCTTTTGGCCACTTTTATTGTATTAGGCATGAATTTGTTCCCATGGAGCAGACCTCAGTTCCAATCAGAAAGTGGTTGGTCACTTCATACAGTATTCCCCGATTACATCAGTGAGTATGCCTTGCCTGGCAGATTGGTATTGTGGAATGAAGTATCACAAAAAGAGTGAATGGATGTATGTGAGAAGCAATATGATTTTTGTTTCTTCTCCTTTGGTAGTGAAGTCCCTCTTCTGAGGATGGATATTAATTCTAGCACTACTATGAAAGGTAGTTGGAGACTGAGTCAGGAATGTTCGCATAAAACACCTATTATGTGATAATCTTTTATTCTAGTAGAGAAGTGCCAGCGCTCAAACTGAGACATTGGAACTCTTTCAAGAAAAATCTTCACACTGGCATATACTTTTGGGCCAAATATGGTGGTTTAAGTAAATTCCATTCTCAAACCTTCCCCCTCCTTCTTACACACACACACACACACACACACACACACACACACACACACACACACACAGAAACACACACAAATCTACATATCTGATAGTGTTGATTTAAGTGAAATTTAATGAGGCTGGTGTAATAAGAAAAGAGATAGTAGGGGGATTTTTTTTAAATTTTATCTCTCTAAAATGTTAACTATCAGTGTAGTCATCTGCAGAGTAGACATATTCTTTAATGCATATTGTTCTTCCACAGGGTGGCAATTGTTTTAATAGTTCTGCTACCTTAAGAATTAACAAGGTGGTATACTTTCAGTTTATTTTAGTTCCTCACTATTATAACTTGAATTTGATATGATTGGTAAATGCTTGTTTATTATTTTCCACATATTCTTTTGATATGTTACTAAATTAAACATTTTTGATAAGGTGAAATGTTTAAAATATTATTATCCACTGTCCTTTTTATTTATTGTCTGCATTTATGATTGAATACAATTTAAAATACTAACGTTTAACATAATTTCTAATAAATGCTATTACCCACTTAAAGAATTTTAACCCTTGGATTTACCTTGACAAATCCTCTTAAACTTTTCATAATGACTTCTCAAGTGGAAAAGCATAGCACAAATTCACTTCTAGGAAAGTGCTAAGTTTCTGGCATGAACTACAGAATAAGATTCTTTTTATGAATTTTCCAGGATTTATATGCATATTTATAATGGTTCAATTCATTTGAAAGAAGATAGACTGAAAATCCACTGTTGTTCATTTATCCTAAATTGGAATTTAGTAGGTTGTCAATCCCTTTTGCCTATGCTATGCTAATCTCAGAAAAATTTTCCACCAAATCAATTTCTTGTGTGTTGACAGAATAATATTTATTTAATTCCTGTTGATAGTGTTGGATTAAACTCAATATTAGACTGCTAAGAACTATTATAAGGATTAATCTTACAGTAGAATTAGGGAATTAAAAAAGAAATACCTTAAGCTCAAAATAAATTCCCCTCATAGTCCATTTTCTAACAGAATATGAATTGTGATCATGCTATTTTACAGGGAAGTACAAACCTCTAGATGAGAAGGGTTACCCTTCTACATGGCACACTCTGCTGAAATACAAAATCAGTTAATGTATTTCCTAATCCACAACATAGTGAAGCTTCAAACATAGGTATAAACACACATAAAACACACACACACACACACACACACACACACACACACACGCACACACACACACTATATATATATATATATATATACATATATATATATATATATATATATATATATATATATATATATATATATATAATGAATCATCATCTTTAAAACTGTATGTAAAACAGTAAGGCATATCTTAGTCAATGACTTTTAGCAATGGAAAGTTATTGTTATACAGTTAGTATGATGGCTATTCCTGGTTGTCAAGATGATTATATTGGAAATGAGCTACAATCAGGAAATGGAGGACACACTTGTGATCTAGATCTTGAGGCAGGAGAGCAACATGCCTTTGATGCCTACCTTCAGGATGGAAGACACAGGCTGCTGATCCAGATCTTGCGTCAAGATGATAAATTACTTTAATCTAGATCTTCAAATAGGAAGGCACATCTTTATTCTCAGATATGCCTTCTTCTGGGAGCCTATTTAAGGATAATGGAAGAGGAAGGGTCCATTCACTCTTTGCCTGCTTGCCCCTGTCTTGTCAGCACAATCACTCCTTCATTGGCACTGGAACCTACTTCTTTGGGATTCCAGCATTATTTATACATGGAGAGAGATACACACACAGAGAAATAGAGAGAGAGAGACACAGAAAGAGAGACAGAGATTAAGCCATAAGTTCTGTGACTCTAGGAAATCCTGACTAAAACATTTTGGTACCAGAGTGGTGCTAGAGAACAGAAGTGTAAGGATGAATATTTTAAGTCTCTGGAATAGGCTTTTAAATTTGCCAGCACCTTCAAATTCACCAGGGCCCTCAGCTACTGAAGCCTCCCCAGTCACTTTCTCTCCTGGGAGTTCCAAATGTATTGAAAGACCATGGTGTAAACTATATTTCAAACTTAAAAAGATGAATGGCTTTGATTATCATGATTCATCAATAGTGACCAGAAATGGATTTAGTGACTCTCTATATAAATCTTTTGAGAGTGTGGGGGAAAATAAATAAAATTATATGGCTGATTGGTTGCTCTTAATATCTATGGATAAATTGAAAAATGATAGGAATGAGCTCCACAATAAAATTAACCAATATCAGAATATAGTGAAAGACAGCAATTAACTTAGTGATAAAATTGACTGGCTCCACATGCAAATACATAGTCTAAAGGTTTCTAAATGTTCCCTGGAAGAAAATCTTCTCTCTGAAAGCCACAGAGCTGAAGTTGTGGAAAATCAAACCAATGCCTTCACTATAAAAATTGGCTGAACTACAGCAAAAATTCAAGTTTCAGCTTTAGAAAGTATTAGCAGTTAAATTAAGGGCATTATTGTTAAAGAATTGGATCTTATACCTTTGGAGGTGGGTATGTGGGAGGACCCCATTGTAGCTGAGGACTTTGAACCCTCAGATTCTTAAGGGTTTATCTTACCTGAGGAAGTAGTATCTTCATCTCTACCCTCTGCAATATTGTCCTTTTCACCTTTCACTAAAGAAATTAATCCTTTAGTGTCTGCTAAACCAGCAGTGACTTTTTTATAAAGGAAATGCCAGGCAAGATAATGCTGAAATCCCTCAAGACCAACCAATATTTGTTTCTGGAGCTATAAACAGACTCAAGTCAAAGCAAGCTCCTAGAGGGGAAGAATTTTAGTATGTTTCCTAGGGATCATTCCTGTGATATTTTGGTGAATAATGAGGCTCCATTTTGCCCTTGTATGAAGAGTCTGCCTGAAGCTAAAATGGGGAAAGGGGTTGGATTAATTCTGTTGGAAGTATAAATCTCAAAAGAGCCTAGTGTAGACTCTGTCCTATGTTTTTTTTGTATTGTTTAATGAAGATATATAATTAAAAGGAGAAAGCTGAGAAAGGAAAAATACCAAATGTATAATTTGAGGAGAAAGAGAGCACTAGAAAGTGCTCTTGCCACATGGTTCTGGCTTTAGAGTCAAAGATAGAAGAAAGGTCTTATGCAATATTCCTTTGCAACTAAGGAAAGCTGCTAAGGCAAGGCATGTGTCGGGGCATCCATGAATGGAGGCCTAGAGATGCCACTGCATGAAACTCTAAGGTGAAGAAGCCTGGATAGCCTCGGAGACCCCAAGATGTTGAAGATGCCAGAGTATTGGAATACTTGTCAAGGGAAGCTGCCAACAAGGAGTGGAGCCAGCCTAAGAGAAACAAATGTTTTCCAGTCAACAAAGCTGAAAGGAGTTGGAGATCTGAAGTGTATTTTTTGTATCACTCATAGACATGCTGAGTTTGGAGTTTGCTTACCTTGTTTTTGGTCATGCACTGGTTCAGTGTTTCCTCACTTTATTACAAAGTGGTAATGTATCTCCTGTGTCATAATATGTTGGAAGTATGTGATCTACTTTTTTATTTTGATTTTACAGGGGATTACAGTTAAGAGATTGTATGAATCTGAGAAGAGATTCTAATTTTAGACATTTAAATAAGTGAGACAGTAATAGACTATGGTGACTTTGGAAGTTGTACTGAGTGCATTTTTTTTTTTTTTTTTGCATTTTGATATAGCCGCAAGCATATGGGGGCCAGAGAGTAGAATGTAGTGTTTTTTAAGAAAATGGCCACTATAGAATGTGGCACTATTAGGAGGTTTGTGTTTTTTGGGATAGTTATGACCTTGGTAGAGGAAGTGTGACACTATAGGAGTAGGCTTTGAGGTATCATTTGCTCATGCCCAGTGATACAGTTCACTTCCTGTGGCCAATGGATAAAGATATAGCAGAATATCTGCCTGCATTTGTCCATATCCCACCATGGTGATAACAGATAAAACTTCTGAAACTATAAGCCATATCAATTAAATGTTTCCCTTTAGAATAATTGCCATGGTCATGATGTCTCTTCACAAAACAGAAACCCTAATTAAGGCAGAAGTTGCTACCAGTGTATTGGGGTATTTCTATGACAGACCTGATCATGTTTGGAGAGGACTGTCGAAAAACTTTGGAGTTTTGGACTAGAAGAGCCAGTGAGTGTTAAGAGCTATGTGGAATATTCTATGGGAGCTTGAAAGATAGTAATCTTGGGAACAGTGCAGAAGATGGAGGTCTGACTTGTGAAAATTCAGAGAAAATTTTAAGGATTCTTATCAGGCTGTCTGTTATTTTTAAGATTATGTGGTCTTGGTTAGATGGAGCTAAAGAATCATCTGTGATTAACAAGATACCAGAACTACTAAAGTAAAACTTACCGAAAACAATAATAGATCCAGCCTTTATTATTTTCTCCCAGGGTCCATAGAAGAGTCTAACAAGCAACTAATGATTCTAATCTGAGGGATATCAAATGTTTCTAAACATACTGAATTCTTTAGTCCATTCATTTTATTCTTCTAAATCTATTCTTTTCTATACAGCTTCTTTTCTGTTCTCATACTTAGCTCTTCACAGTCCCTTCTGCTCTCTGTCCCTTCTGCTGTTCTCTCATATCTATCTAGTTCTTTTCATCTCCATCCTCATCTTTGTTCTTCTCAATTAATTTCCACTTTTGTGTGGGAACCGGTATATATACACAAGCAGTAATTCTTTGGCAAAGCAATGCAAGACTTGCAGTTTTTAGGGTCGCAGAGAGAGGTGATAAGTATCAACATATAAAGCAATAAATGTCAGCTTCCAATTACAACCCAAAAGGGGAGTGACTAAAGGGGAGTTCTCTGGTAGGGTCAACTAAAGGCTAAGATCAATTAGGGAATATAGGGATAGCACCTGGCTGAAGAGGAATTAAAACTTAATTTGCACAAGGAAGAGACTTGGCACCTATGCCAGCCTGGCCTTGATGGCAATCTCCTTGGGTCAGTGGGAAGTAACTACCTTAACTCAGTAACTAGCAAGTGGCTAAAACATCATCCCAGGAATGTGATCAGTAAATCTCTTAAGTTAGGGGTGAAGGTAAGGAGTTGAGAATTTAATTGTTAGTGGTTCTTTTCTCTATCTGTGGATGAGATGAGCTAGTGTTTATCTATGTGCAGATTTGTCCTTGGAAAAAATGCATCTTTGCTGAAATACTTTTGTCCAGAGAATGGCTCTGGCTAGATTTATGTTAATGAAAAATAAACACAGCTGGGGAAAGTTAGCCAATTACTCCAAAAGTATAAGGAGAGTTGTACCCATAAGATTGAGAAGCAATATGAGATTACATGTACACATAATGTAGAAACACATGATAAATGGGTAGAATCATAGCTGTTATTGCACAAGAAGTTTACAACAAGAAATAGCCAGTTCATTCAAAAGGCAGTAATTCCATAATGCCTTGCATCATGGTTTCTTGTAACAGACCCTTAATTCTGATAGGTTGACCTTCTGAACTCTAGTTGTCACCTGCTGTATAACCCTATGGTCTTTTGCTACCAGTTGTTCTCAATAGAAACTTTATTTGATGATTGTTGGCTTGAGTTAAGAAATTAGCAGTGATCAAGAAGAGACCAGAATCATTGAGGTGAACTCTTCTGGGAAGTGTTTCCTGAGAGCACAGAAAATTATGTTTTAGAGGTGGCCAAGGCTGTATCTCATAGTGGTAGCCAGACTCAGTAATGTATAAGAGTCACCCAGGTGGTACTGGTTTTGAAGGCATGAAGGGGTCATGGAAAGCAGCTGAGGATTTTCACTGTGAGAGGCCAAGAGAGGGTATTAGTGAGTGTGCAGTCTCAGCAGCAGTTGAAGGGCCAGGATTGATGGGGTCATGCAAAGAAGTTCAGGCCTGGAACCATGAAAAGAGTCTATATGAGAGTTTATTGGTGAAAATTCACCCCAGTTGAAGCAGAAGACTCCAGCATTTTGGAGATGTCAGTACCATGGGATGACCACCAAGAACAGCAGTAGCAGTGGAGTAGAGCCAGACAAAGCCTAGAACACAAGCTCTATGTGATTAAAAAGGACAGAGCTAGAGAACTGACCCATGAACTTGGGAGGATTCTAGAAGACCAACAGCAGATCCCAAATATTGGATGGCTGGAGTTTGATTTTGCTTCGATTTGATTGTGACCATGCCCTGAGTTTTCTGTCTTGAAGTAAGGAATTATTTTACTGGAGACCACAGCTGAGAGAATTTTAAAAGACTTTGGACTTTAAAAGAGCTTGGCTATTTTAATGGAACTGCAATTTTAAAGTGTTTGAATTTGTAAAGTTTGTGGTAATTTCAAAGTTTTTCCACATTTTTAATGTGAAATTTTGGGAATGAATAAGAAAGGAAGGATTGTTGCTTAATAGTGGTGTACTGGTGTGTCAAATTGAGAAGGGGTGAGTTGTACTGGCTGTTTTTTTGTTTTGTTTTTTGTTTTTTTGTTTTTGTTTTTTTTTTTTTAGTCAGCTTGACACAAGCTATAGACATTAGAGAGGAAGGAGACTCAGTTGTGGAACTACTGCCATGAGATCCAGCTGTAAAGCACTTTCAAAATTAATGATCAATGGTGGAGGGCCCAGGCCATAGTGGGTGGTGCCATCCCAGGTCTGATGGTCCTGGAATCTATAAGAAAGGACACTGAGAAATCCAGGGGACGCAAGTCAGTAAGCAGCTCTCCTCCATGGAATCTGCATCAGTTCCTGAAAACAGGTTTACAGCCCTGTGTGAGTTCCTGTTCTGACTTCCTCCAATGGTGGACTATGATCTGGAAGTGTAAGCCAAATAAACTCTTTCCTTCCCAACTTGAGTTTTTGTCATGGATTTTCATCACAGCAAAGGAAACCCCAACTAAGACATTTAGCAACATCTAATTTAAAAGCATAGTCCATAATACATTGTCTTAATCAGTAACCTTTCGTGATTATAAATCATCATTTTACATTAAATCCTGACATATATATTTTATTTAATTTAAAAATTTAAATATTCTCAGAGAGGAATACTTATAGGGAAACACAGTGAATAAACTAACTTATTTTCATAATGGCAAATTTGAATATTTTTTAATAAACTTCTATTTCTATAAAGAAGTTCTTGTTATATAAATATTCATATATATATATATTTATATTATATATGTGCAAATATTATAAATTATGGAAACTATTACAGAACATGATATCTTAGTTATCAAAATATTTTATTCTGTTTGCGAGCATAATATGCCTTGAAATCATAATAGTTTCTAGGCACAGAATGAATCATATTGTAGTTTTAATAATAAATGAATCTTACAACTTCATCTTTGGAATGCCAAGTTCACATATTGCTACACAGGGGTATGAAAATTTTGAGAAGTGAAGTATAGACAGAGAAAATAAATAACTATTGTGAAGTCATTGTTTGTATACTATATATGGTGAATTCTTTTTCCCTCTCTCTGCTTCATGAAAATCATGAAGTGAACAGATTTTGTTGATACACAGTCCCACTGCCATTTTTTGCCTAAGCACAAGGGACAAATTAACTATGGAGTGCATTATTAATTTATTGGTCTTAATAAAGTTTGCCTTCCTTAAATAGCTTTGTCAGGTATTTTAAACATAGAGACATAAAAGCAAGTGATAATAAAAACAAATTATTGCTGGATATAACATTAAAAATTCTATTTAACAAATTATTGACAAAGCCTTTGGAAAACAGATTCTCTGTCTCTCAGTAGTCATTAATCGCCTACATCAAGGGGTGAGCCCTCTAAGAACATATTTGCAACACTATATGGATTCAGCAGGTTTTGTATTTGTGTGGTGTGTGTGTGTATATTTATGTGTGTGTATGTGTATAAATATAAAGTAATATGAATACTATTTTAGCCATAAACATTGCTTCTACAAAATAGTGTTTTCTATTGAAAACTGTAATCATATAAAGATCCTTTTTACAGCACATTTCCATATCATAATCCAAGTACACAATTACTTGTATAGCTGTATATACAAAAACACTATTATAAAAGAATAGGTTCATTTTTTTTCAGTCAGGACTATGTTTATTGTACAGTAAAACAATCAACAACAACTTAACATAAACAGCTAAGACAGTAAAATTGAATTATCTATTCACTTTTTGGCATTACTGGAAATTAATTGCAGTTTATGGTTTTCTATGGCAGCAATTATTTGGGGTCACTAGGCCAAAGGAAAGAAATATATCATATATTCATTTGTTTATGTTACTTCTCTGGAGACTATCACTCATGGTTTCTTGTGTTTCTTTGGTCATAAGGTGTCTTCAAAAACCATCAACAATTTCCAGAATTTAAAATCCTGAATCATGACATGACACTAGTGGAATTCAAGTGTTTCTGGTACATGGACTGCTCTCACCCAATATGAGGTCGAACTATTGACCTTGTGTACAGCCTACTTCACAAATGAGTCTGTCAGATACGCTAAGCCTATAGGCTGAAGATGATGCCCCAACACTGTGGAGAAATCTTGGTGACTGTCCAGGCAGCTGGCTGTTTCTGTCAACTCACATTTTTTTTTGGAAGCTGCTTGCACGCACTTCCTGTTTTTATTTTTTATTAAGTAATATTATTTCCTTCTTGGATCTCTAAGGGAGTTGAAGATTAGTTAGTTATAGTTGAAGATTAGTTAGGATAGAAAGTGAATTAGGTACATTTTGGACTTACCAAAATAGGATAGATAATGGAATTATTTTCTCTGAATTTGTCAAATACAAATGGACTAGACATTGTTTAGGTATTTATTACGTGTATATATGGTATATAGTTATTGTACTTTTGTATACAGTTTTTCTTATGTTAGTTATAACCTTTTTCCTTTTATTAAAATAGAAAAGGGGAAATATGGTGATATTTTATTTGTACTGAAATGTGATTTTATTTGTATGTTAATAAATAAAGTTGCCTGGGGGTCAGAGCTAATAGCAAGCCATCGTAGAAGCTGGGTGGTGGTGGTGCACGCCTTTAATCCCAGCTCTTGGGAAGCAGAGCTAGGTGGATCTCTGTGTGTTCAAGGATACAGCCATCATGGAGATACACGCCTTTAAATGCAATACCAACCATAGAAGACCTGGAGGTCTGTACAGACAGGCAGTGACGAGGTGGTCATGTGGTTGGGTTTACAACCAATGAGAAGGCAGAACAGAAACACTATAAAAAGACAGACACACAGGAAGTAGCTCTCTTTTGGAGAGGTAGTGCAACAGCGACAGTGAAGGGTAAGGTTTTTAGCTCTTAGCTATTGCTCTGAACTCTTGGCTTTCATCTCTGTATTGGCTCTGTGTTTCTTATTGAATAAAACAGTTACTTCTACACCCCTAAAAAAATAAAAAAAAAAAAAAAAAGGTGTCACAAACCAGAAAGAGATTTAATATTACTTATGTGTCTACAGAAGAACAGAAAGACTAATGGCCCAATGGATGGACACACAAACTCTTCATTGTTACCACCACCATCATCATCATCATCATCATCATCATTATCACATTCTTTTTCTCTGCAATCTCTAATATATATTTGAAATGGTATTTGCATTTATTTTTCTCATAAACCCAATTCAAATCAGAATTTTCCTTCAATTATCCTGTAAAAATTCTTTGGGGACTCTTAGAGGCTTAGCCTTTAAGTTGTGAGGCAATTTTCCAATGTTACTTTATTAATCCTTTCTCAGCCATAACTGTTACTGAATGCCTCTCCACTTTGAAGAAAACATTGTTACTTTTTTCTTGCTTTTTTCACTATATTTTTAGTTTACCTTTCACCCTTATTGAGAAAAAATGCAATTCTTGTTGCAAAAGGAAAGATAATAGTTTATTCTGGCCCAAATGTGAGGGACCATGTTATAGAAATACAATTTCAGGCTACAGGAATTACAAGTTATATTATGAAAATATATACAGACTGTTTATAGTTCCAGAACAAAATAAAGGCATATGTCAAGGCATTTGTCAAATATATTGGTTTGGATGTAAAGTAATTGAATTGAAGCAACGGAGGAAAATATCTGCTATGAATTTCAGATGTTACCTGATGGCATTCTTAGCTTTTGGATTAGAAGAAACTAGTGGTCTCCTAAATTTATACAGTCTAAATCTTCTCACTAACAGTAAAAAAAAAAAAAAAAAAAAAAAAAAGAAAGAAAGAAAAAGAAAAAGAAAGAAAAAAGAAAAAGAAAACCACAGATCAGATACAAGGATCAATTATAAACAGCTATTAAGGGCATTGCAGATAGCGTACAATAATGTTGGTTCTCAGTTGGTGTTCTACTTACTTTTAGATTGCAGTAATAAATCATGATGACCTAGGGGATTTATAGAAGAAAGCTTATTTGGCTTATGGTTCCAGAGGGTTCAACCCATGATGACTTTCATCTTCAACTGACAGCAGAAAGCAGACACAACGAGAAATCTAAATGGCAAAATTGTTTTAACTCTCAAATCTCACATCTTGTGACATACGTCATCTAACAATGGCCTATCCCCAAAGCTTCCGCAAAATGTTTCAAGGATTGAGGACCCAGTATTCATATGTTAAAGTCTAATGAGGATATACTTATTCAAACTATGGCAATTGGTCATATATCTACTTTCCAAAGTCACAGTTATGTTTATTCAGCAAGTCTTGTAAAATCTAAAACATTTCCTAGAGCTTTAGTTCAAGTCTTACAGAGTTACCCAAATTCCTTCTGAATTCTTTTCTGTACAATATAACATTAATATAAAGGCATAAATATATATTTATAGACTAGATAGTTATTCAAATTTACTTGATGCTTAATAGGGAGCAAGGAATAACTTTAGTTTCAGAAGCATCATTCATCATACTGGGAAGCAGAGAGAGCTAGCAGTTCCTGTCAGGACTGCCCCGAAACAGAGAGAGGAAAACGCCATCCTCAGTGGGATTCACCTCTTTTCTCCTTTTTATTTCTAGGATGGTGCTCCTACACTCGGGGTTTGTCTTCCCTCCTCAGTAAATTGTCCTTAGAAACGGCCATACATACATACCTATAAGACATGTCACTAATCCATAGATGATACTGAGTAAAATGACAATAAATATTAACCATCACAGCCTCTCTTTATGAAATTTCTGACATAATCCTCCCTCTTTCTATACCAGGCAATGGGTCAAAGCTGGTTTTGTAAACTGTTTTATATCACCAGGTATTGTCCCTAGGAATGGAGATGACAAGGTTTACCAGACTTTCTTCCCATTTCATATCATGTAAATTCTGTCATGTAGGTTAAACACTGCTCACCTAATGACTGACAGGAATAAGTTTGCCAACATTTTTGTGCTTTTATCTTCCTGAGCTGAAATGTACAAAGCAGAGAGGCTTTCTGGTAAGAGTTATGCTGAGTCTTTCCTCCCTTATTCTTCTTCTACATATTATTAGTGAAGAAATAGGGATGGCTTTAGACATTTATGATCCAGCCTTCACTATCACACTTTGTAACCCAAGAGAGTGAACAAGAGCATTCTAGTATCTCTCCAATTTGTGTGTGTGTGTGTGTGTGTGTGTGTGTGTGTGTAAAAGATATTGCCTACATAAAAGTTATTTGAGTGAGACTCAAAATCACTCACCAAGACAAAGCATGCTTTGCTTCTCAAGTTCAGGGTCTTTTGCTTGTCTGCATTTGTGGTGCTGGAACTGAGCCCTGCCATGCGCTGTGGTAGGTAAGCATAGTATTACCATGCCATCTTCTCAGCCTAATGTCTGTATTTTCTAATTAAAGTAAAGAATTAGTCCCTCATGTCTGTCATTGCAGCTCCAGCTTTTAATAATAGTGGCCAGGGAAGTTAAGCTGCATTTTAATTGTGTGTATTCTCCATGTCAATCTGTAGAGCAGAAATAAGGGATTTTAAAAAGAAAGCTAATTATACTCTAAGTTATTTTTAGGTAGCACTATGAATTGCAACATTACTTTACATCTGAATTTGATTAGTTATGACTGGCCTTCCCCTCAATTAGTAAAAGTTACTGAAATTTTATTCTTATTGCTTTCTATTCATCTGAGTTATTTTCCACATTATTCACTTTTAGTTACATCTAAATTAGCATGATCAAATCTTTTTTTCATTTTATGAGGACTCATGTGTTTACTACTGAATGTTTATTGAAGATAGATTATTTTCATAAAGTATATTCCTTCATACAATAAATCCCTTCCCCTATTTCTCCCAGTTCTTCCCAATCTCCCTTTTCATCCATATTCACAACCTTTCTGTTTCTCCTTAGACAATAAATAGCCATCCAAAGAATGGTAATGAAATAATAAAATATTATTAAACAAACAAATAAAAGCAAATTGGAATAAGACAAAGTAACAAAAGAAAAATAAGAGCCATAGAAAAAGCACAAGAATCACACACAGATACACAGTTTCACACACAGAGGGATCCCATAAAAGCATAAAACCAGAAGACAATAATATATACACAAAGGACACATAAGGGAAAACAAAAACAAAAACAAAAACAAACAAATAAAAATCCTGACAACATTATGATAAAAATACTTCTAAAGATTACATTGAGTTAGTGTTGTGTTGGCCATGTATTTCTGGGCATGGGGCCTACCCTTTAGAGTGCTTTCCCAGGGCGACTCCCATATTAGCAAGTGGCTATCAGCTGGATATAATTTCTGAGTTAAGGATGGGGATGTGAGTCTACTTCCTCATTCAGCTCTAGGACTTGTCTGGTGAAGACATGTACAGATTCTATGTATGTTACCAGTTTCTGTGAGTTCATGTGTGTGCAAGCCCTGTCATGTTGGAAGACTTTGATTCCTTGCTGTACTCCATTCTGTCTGATGGTTATATATTCTACCTCCTCTTCCACAGGGTTCTCTGAGCCCTGAGTAGAGGAATTTGATAGTTATATCTCTTTTAGGGCTAGGCATGACAAGGTCTGTCACTCTCTGTGCCTTATCCAACTATATGTCTTTATATTTGTTCCCATCCAGTGCAAGAAGAACTGTCTCTAATCTGTCTCTAATGATGGTTATATAAGTCACTGATCTATGAGTACAGCAGAATATCATAAGCATGGTGTCCAAAGAAACTCAGCACGAATTGCTAACTGAAGTGTTTATTAGCATATCAAAGAACATACTGGTCTTTGGGCTTCCTAGATTTCACAACTACCTTGGCTCTTAGTTCTTTCACTCCACCTCCTACCATAAACTTTTCTATTCATGAGCTTCATAAATATATATATATATATATATATATATATATATATATATATATATATATATAGTCCCCCCCTTCATCTTTCACTTTCTCCCTATCTCCTCTAGTGGCCTGGTCCATTCTGCAGGTCATGGTTTTTAGTCTCTCTCTTTTTTGAGAGCCTACTTGTAATTTTAGAGGGTTAGTCCATGATTAGCATGGTGGGAAGCATGGTGCTAGAGCAGTAATGAGAGCTATGCCTCCTGATCCATGGGAAGCAACAAATAGGGGATTGGTAGGGCTGGGTCTGGCATGGACTTTTGAAAACTCAAAGCCCACCCCCAGTGACACACTTCTTTCTACAAGACTACCTCTCCTAATCCTTCCTAAATAGTCCCACCAAGCTAGAGACCAAGGATTCAGATATATGAGTTTATAGGGGCCATTCTCATTCAAACCACCACAATTACACAGAAATTAAACATTATCATGGAATCACTATCAGAAACATTATCAGAAATTCCATTTGGATTATATATATATATATATATATATATATATATATATATATATATATATATATATATAAATTAAAGGCAAAATGCAAACACTCATTTTATTTATGGTAACCAAATGGTAAGAAGAGTCTAAGTGTCCACAGATGGTTGAATGTGTATTCAAAATGTGGTTACCCATTCAATGAAATATAGCATGAATCTTAAAAGTTCTTATTAATAAAATCAAACCTGAGCCAGGTATTCGGGTGAATGCTGGAAGATCAGAGAACCAGAACAAGCCACAGCTACCTCACCTCGCCGGATCCTCAGCTGGTCTTGTTTCCTCAGACTGGAGGCCTCTGAGTCCTCATCCAGAATGAGTCTCAGCTGAACTGTGCTGCTCTAAAGCCTAAAAGCTTAACCAGCCAAATGCTTAACCAGACAAATGCTTCTAGTTCCTGGTCCTCAGGCCTTATATATCTTTCTGCCTTCTACCACCACTCCCTGAGATTAAAGGCTCGATTTCTGGGATTAAAGGCGTATGCCACCATGCCTGGCCGTTTCCAATGTGGCCTTGAACTCACAGAGATCCAGAGGGATTTCTACCTCTGGAATGCTAGGATTAAAAGCGCGTGTGCCACCATTTTCTAGCCATTTTATCTAGTGGCTGTTCTGTCTCTGACCCCAGATAAGTTTATTAGGGTACACAATATTTTGGGGAACACAATACCACCACAATGAAATTAAAAAGATATTTATTTAAATTTCATAAAGAAATGAATATCTATGTTACAAACATGAATGTTTGAAAGAGGTCTGGGAGTGCAACACGTATCCATGAAGGTTGAATATATACATTTCAGAGATTTCCTCCAAGTCCATGTTTCAGTTTTTCCTCTGTGCTCCTTGCACATGTGCTTGTATAAGTCCTCTGTCACTGAGCTGTAACTCCAACCTCAGGTCACACTGTTTTCACAGTGGCTTTTGATAAGCAGACTTGAGCAAGATCTATTCCAGTTCATTATTTTATTATTTCCCCCACACATGACAGTTTTTCTTTCCCCAATATGGACTGTTCCAGATGCCTCTGGCTGTACTCTCCCTGATATCTACAATAAAAACCTTCCTCTCAACCAAACCTTGGAACAGGCATGTGCTTACTTTATACAAAGAACAATCATTTTAATGCTATGTACCTTTATCAAACTGTAGCATTTGATTTTTCCATAGGCCCCTTGCCTCTCTAGTCTTAGGTAGCTAGGTTGGTTTTACCCTTCTCATTTGGTAGTATGCAGAGTACCTGGTAACATGAAGTAGGGGTGAAAGCTCTGTGTAAACACCAGCTTGTATTCTCTGTGTTCAGTGAATTGTATAGGTATTATTGTCAGCAGCAAGACCTTACTAACAGTTTGTGGTAAGCAAACAATAGCCTTGGTAATAGCCAGGGTTGTTTGTGGGTTCCCATAGGACTCCTTTGGCCAAGAATTTGATTAGGTGTAATCCACTTTTAGCAATGGTAGCTTGATTTGGTGACAAGAGATGACTCATTAGTGCTCTGTCTCCTCAGTTATTTGTTGACTTTATTTTACCCTTCTTTCCTTCCTCATTTCAAACTCCCTAATCATATCCCAAGCTTTGTAGCATACAACCTGCCATACCCTCACCTCCTCTCTTCCTGGCCTCCCAGGGAACTAAACAGATACTCTCATTCAGCCTTCTGTCCTTCAAGTATCCCTTTGTCTTAGAAGCCAACACCCACAGCACTGTCTCCTTGGGAACCTGCTGGCCACACTAGCCAGGGAATCAAGGCAGATAATCCCACACTTCAACTAGTTCTGCAATTCCAAATCTACAATTCCATCCTCAGTCTTGTAGCCAATCACCTGTAGATGCCTGTCTTCCCTCTTTTCCTCCTTTCCTTCTGGACTCCATTTTTCCTAGTGGCACCTAGTGATAGCCCCAGCTTTCATCCCTCCTCTGAACCTTCTCAGACATCCCACACACACTTCCAGTCCATCCCATTCCTGGAATTAGCTCCCAATACATAGAAACAAGTTATACCTGGGACATCTAAAATGCAGTTTCTTATGTGACCATTACTTTTATTTAAGTAAAAAAACAACAAGAATAAAAACATTATAAATATGCAATAAGTGAGCTTCAAGTTCTTCCATTCTGGTTACTGATTTATAATTTTTAATAAAATCATTGTTCCCCCAAAGTCTTAGCCTTTTGTTACTTTCTTGTCAAGAATTAAAGAATTCTTCTTCATTAATTAAACTATGAATCACTGGTTGTGTGATTTATTTATTAAAGAATTAAAACTGTTTGTTTTCTTCTCTTATGGAATTCACTGATTTTACCCTAATCATGCTTTGGCAGAAAGACTCAACTGGTCACTTTATATTTGCAGAGGCTGAAGAACTAGACAGAGGCTAGATGACAGATGTTAAAATTAATTCACACTAGTGTGAAAATTTTCATTCACTGTCAGTTCAGACACCAGCTGCAATGTTACAGGCTAATTTCTTATAATCTCTGCCTTGGCTTTTTTAGGTTTTGGAGGCTGTTTCAAGGGTATGAAATGTAAATTGCCATTCTCTGAAGTTCTGGGCATGAGAGCTAACAATATTATGACATCTGGGTTATTGTTTAAAGGAACAAAACACAACAAAACAAAACATTCAGACTCAGAGAAGCAAGAAATAATTTATGGTTCTCATTTTAAATGACAATAATGTAATAGTTTCCCAGTGCCGTGTATTTAATAGGTGGATGGACCAAATGAAATTTTACATTAGTCTGGCTTTAAAAAAGAAAATGCTGATCTTCCAGATAGTCAAATGTCTGTCTTTTTAAATGAAAATAGATATTTTTTTCACACAATATATTCTGATTATGGTTTTCCCTCCCGTGATCCCCCAGACCCTCCTCTTCACCACTTCCAAATCCATTAAAACATACACAGGCATATTAAAAGTCCCAATAATAATAAGATAAAATAATAAAATATCTATAAGATAGAACAGAATAAGACAGAGCAAACAGAACAAAGAGAACCAAGAAAAGATTCTAGAAATACATACAGATGCAAAGACACACACATTTGCACATACAGAAATACCATGAAAACACAAAACTGAAAACCATAATTTATACACAAAGGATCAGTAAGGAAAACAAAAAGAAAAGCAAAAAAGCCCTGACAAAGAACCTGTACAAATGTCATTGAGTTCATTTTGTGTTGTCCATCCACTGCTGAAGACTGCTAGTCTTAAGAGTGGTTTGTATACCCTGTGAGACTACACTGGAGAAAACTAATTTTTCATTTACTGTGGATAACAGTAGAGGATAGCTTCTAGTTTAGAGACAGCAGTAGCATTTCGGCACCTGTACTGGCCTGCCCTTAGGGTCCTGACAGCACATATCCTCAGCTGCAGCCACTAAGAGCACCCCCTGTGCGTATTCCCTACGGTTTCCTTATAAAAGGCAGGCCTTGCCTCTCTCCTGTCTCTTTTTTTTCTCTTCCTTCACTCTCATTCCCAGGGACAGGTCTCTGCCCCCTTCTCTGCCCTTTCTCTCCCTTCTGCTCAATAAACCTCCCTTGTAGGCCCTGTTGTATGGTTTGACTTCTCCCCGTTTTAAAATGCAACATTTGGTGCTGTGACTCGAATAAACTCGCCCGGCGAGCTGAGACGTGCTGAGACCCTAGAACCTGGTCTTCCCATGACAGCCTGACTTTCCCACCTAAGGAATCACTGGGACTCTCCATCCAACACGGGCAATTGGTAAGCCCTGCCCTCTTCACTGCTGGCCACTTACTATGAGTGAGGCTTCGGTTCTCGAGCACTGTCCTCACCTCTGGCTTTTTTTGAAGTCCTGGTACCAGGTAATTCTGTCTCACTTGGCCTCTTCGCCATCCGCCGCCGCTGTTTTGGAAGATGATTCACTGAGCAGCCTGTGCCTGCTCATGAGTCCTGGGATTTCTGGGACGCTAGAGATTCCAGCCGTTGGATCTTCTCTACCTCACTCATGGAAAATGCTCCTACCATCATACCTACCACCCAGCTTAAGGCCTAAACTTATCTGCTTTTTGCCCCAATACTCCTTGGATATCAATTCAAATAGACAATTACTGGCACCCCATATCCTGGTATTTCACCCTTTCCAACTTCTGCCAGCAGTCTACTAGATGAAAGGGGGTACCCTGTTTTGGAGCTTTTTCCAAGCCCTCCCCTGTTCTTTCCTCCTGCTCTCCTTGGCTTCTGCTGGCTGGGAAGCCTGCAGCTGTGCCTCCCTGTTAAGCCGCGTTTCCCCTGCCCAGCCTCTGCCGAAGCAGTTACATCAGCACCTGTCTCCAGGTCCTTTTCCAGCAGCATGTGCACCCTTTAAAAGTGCTCGTCAGGCAGAGCTTGTTCTTTGTGCTTCATCTCTTGCCTCTTATTCCTCTCCTCACCTCTATTTCCCTCTCTTCCCTCTTCTTTTCTCTCTTGTTTCTCTTTCTTTTGTCTGCCTGCCTCTCTCAAGTCCCCACTCTGATGCAGGCTTTCACTCTTTGCCCTCCCCCTCCCAATAAACCTCCTGCACTAACTCTGTTGCATGTGGCGTGTTTGCTTCATGGCACACCTTGACAGGGTCCACCAAAGGAGCCCACTTCACACTAGGACTTTGTCTGCCTTCTCCACTTGCAAGGTATCTGCTCTTTTCCACCTGCGACAAATCTGCATTCTCCATCACCAACAGCTTTGGTTTCTATTCAGTACCAACAATTGGGTCTCTGGTGGGGCTACCCCCGCCTCTGACAATTCCCCTAGATGTGAGGCTTCATTTCTCAAGCACAGTACTCTCCCTGTCTTCTGGCTTTTCCCAAAGTCCTGATACCAGGTGGCTGCCTCTCACTTGGGCCCCTGTTCTTGTGTGACAACATACTGAACAGCTTGTGACCACTTTATCAGATCCTCCCTTGATTCCTGGGATCCTAGAACATTCAGGCCTTTGGATCTTCTCTTTGCCTCATCGTTGGGAACTCTGTCATATATCTCTTTGCTCCAATTAGGATGTCTTTTGGAGACCCACTGAACATTCTTTGGACCAGGAAGTTGGGGAAGTGAGAAAGAATTCTCCACTTTCTTTTTTTTCTTTTTTTTGCTCAAGACCTGCTTCTGTCTGTCTGTTCTTTCTCTCTCTCTCTCTCTCTCTCTCTAAATGTCCTGTCTGTTAGCTGCAATGTGTGAGGTGAGTCAGAGCTGGAGAAGCCAGCTTCATCTGGCTCAGCACGTACTGATTTCCCCTTTCTTTTCATTTATTCAACTCCTGTTTATATATATAAATGGGGGTGGGTATATGTATTTGATTTGTACTTAACCCTATATGTGTAAATGTAAGCTGGGTTTTATTCTGCGTGTATGTGTCTGTAACTTGGATTCAACACTATGTATATGTGTATGTAACTATTATTTAGAAAAACATGTTTTAAACAGCAACAATGTAGCTGTCCTCCATCTCTAGGGGTGACCTCATCATGATTTCTTGTGAGTTCTAGGGAGTCCACTCGGATCCACCTCGAACAACATCTTGCCAGGTCCAAGTAGTGCCAGATGGTTCCACAGAGCCTGGACAGTAAAGTGAAACAGCCAGCTGCCCCAGGCTGTGGCCAGTACCCCTAGTTTTCTCAGGTCCTCCAATGCTGATCCATGCCCCCAGGTCAACGGGAAGCAGTCTTGAGAACTCATCCCCACCTCACCAGCTATCCCTTTCTAACTTCCCACCTTTTTAGAATAAACAAAATGGATGAATGTCAGCGTTTCGGCATCTGTACTGGCCTGCCCTTGGTGTCCTGACTGGATATATCCTCAGCTGCAGTCACTAAGAGCACCCCTTGTGCGTATTCACTACATTTCCTTATGAAGGTGAGCCTTGCGCTCCTCCCGTCCCTTTTTCTCTTCATCTCTCATCCCCAGGGATTGGTCTCTGCCCCCTTCTCTGCCCCTTTTCTCCCCTACCATCCATTAACCTCCCACGTGAGCCCTGTTGTATGGTGTGACTTGTCTACTTTCTCTCTACATTCTGGGGCCCCATTTGTCCCAAAACTATGCATACTCTACACATGCTGCCTCAATTGTATGCCTGCCCTTAATTTCTTAATTCCTTAAAGCCTTAATTCCTTGGTGTATTATTATTAAAACCTTAATTCCTTGGTGTATTTCATCCAGTCTGATGCTTACACACTCTGCATCCCCTTCCATAATGTTCCATGAGCCAGGATGGAAGTGGAAATCAGTATGTCGGTTTCTCAGAAAATTGGGAATCGATCTACCTCAAGACACAGTCATACCACTTTTGGGTATATACCCAAGGAATGCTCAATCATACCACAAAGATACATGCTTATCTATGTTCATAGCAGCACTATTTGTAATAGCCAGAACCTGGAAACAACCTAGATGCCCATCAACCAAAGAATGGATTAAGAAAATGTGGTACATATACACAATGGAGTACTACTCAGCAGAGAAAAATAATGACAGCATGAAATTTGCAGGCAAATGGACGGAACTAGAAAATATCATCCTGAGTGAGGTAACCCAAACCCAGAAGGACAAAAATGGTATGTACTCTCTCATAAGTGGATTTAGATATAAAGCAAAGAACAATCAGACTGCAACCCACAGAACCAGGGAGGCTATATAGCAGGGGGTACCCTAGGATGACTGTGGCTTATAATAAGTTTTGGTTTTACTCAATTACTGGGCAAGCCTCAATGTTAATTTCACTATTAGGATAAGAATTTATACTGTATCAAGCTAATAATAGATAAATAAATAAATAATAAAACAAAAAAAGAAAGTTGGTAAGGATGTTTCTTTTAGGTTAAGGGTTTTCCAAGGTCTCTTACACTATGTACAACATCCAGCTGTGAGTCTTTGTATCTGTTTCCATCTATTACAACATGTTTCTCTGGTGATAGCTGAGTAAGACAATCTATTTGAGTACAGCGGAATGTCATGAAGAGTTGTAGCTGGAAGTTTCTCTAGTCCTTCCCAGCCCCGCGGTCCTGCAGCCGCTTATAAAACAATCATTCAGAGGCTTAATATTAATTGCAAATTTTATGACTTATTGGCTCAAGCTTCTTACTAACTGGCTCCTATAACTTAACTCAACCCATAACTATTAATCTACATATCGCCACATGTTCCGTGGCTTTACCTGCATCCCATTACATGTTGTTCCTTGGATAACAATTTGGCATCTTTCTCTTACTCTCTTTTCTCCTTTCACTATCTCTCATGGATTTTCCCACCTGGCTCCATCCTTCCCTGCCATAGGCCAATGCAGCTTTATTTATTATCCAGTGGGAATAACACCTATTCACAGCATACGGAAAGACATCCCACAGCAGAGTCATTTTAATGCTATGTACTTTTAACAAACAGTAGTATTTGGTTTTTCCTAGGCCCCTGGCCTATCTAGTCTCTGGTTCATGGCCAATCCTCCTACGTAGTGTCAGGGATGCATTCCATCTCATGAAGTGGGCCTTGACTCTAATCAGTATGTTATTGGTTGGTTACTCCCAAAAGCTTTGTACCACCATTGCACAAATAGTGCAATCACTTGCAGGTAGATCACTATTGTAAACTGAAGGTTTTGTAGACAGGTTGGCATTTACCTTTGCTCTTTGGTAGTGTGCGGAATATTTTCCAGTTCTAGGAATGCAACTCAGCAGAGATGCAGGCTCTAGGTAGTCACTAGCTCAAATTCTCCATATTCATTTTGTTATATTTGTGTTGCTTCAGCAACAGTGTCTTACCACCATTTAGTCTAGGGTATCTTACCATCATTTAGTCTAAGGAGACTAGTAGCTTGGCAAGAACATGAGTTGTTTAAGGGTTCCCATGGGATCACTTAGACCAACAACTTGATAAGATATAACAACTCATTTCCTAAACTGGGGGCTTTACTTGGTCATAAGATATGTCCAGTTGGGGCTACATCTGCCCATTATTTGCCAGTTGCATTCAGATCACCTTCATATATGTATGTATTTTGAGAAACTTCTACTCTATTAGATTTTCAAGACTCCTACAGTGAATCTTAGTTTTAGCTATCTTTCCCCTTGTTCTCTCTCTCTCTACCACTTATTCCCTCTCCCTCCCTATTTGATCCTCCATTTCCAGTTCCCCACTATGAATCAATAACTATCTTTTCCATCTCCCCTTCTTATGGAGATCCAACCCTCCCCACTAGTAACCTTCTCTATACCTAACCTCAGAAATCATATGGACTTTGTAGCCTGCTTACTGAAGGCATAGCAACTACTATGCATACGTAGATGAATATATACTGTATTTGTCCTTTTTGGATTGGAGTTATCTCAATCATGAAGATTTTTTTTCTAGTTCCCGCCATTTACCTGTGAATTTTGTGATATTTTTTAACAGCTGAGTTAACCTTACTAATCAATGCAGTGATAGCACAAACCATAGATCATAAGAAGATATATATATATAACAAATTCTGCTTAGCGCTGGGGCTATTATATGACATAAACATTCTCTATAATAAAACGATATATATCCTAGTGGAAAACAGATCAGAACACCAATACTATAAGAGAAATAGGCAATAGTCCATGATTATATAAATACTTTTTATAAGACTCTTACTCAAGAAGTAAAATACAACAAATTAAATATCCATTCTGAAATTTCACAGACTAAATTCTTGCAAAGTGATGAAACAGTGGTGATATTCAAACTTAGATGTTTAGTGTAAAACTTTGTGCAAATCAGTAGTATTTACATAGCTTAACATGTTAATATATGCCCAACAGTAGCTTGGATATAAACACATTTTATTGATCTCTGCATGTTTCAATAATATTTACTCAAATGTGAAAAAATAAATACTATAATGCATATTGTATATTTTTAAATATAATTTTATAGTATTGAATATAAATACAGTGGCATTATATAGGATATATTATTCATTAAAATATTCAGATGCAGTATCCAGGGTGGTGAGTCATGACAATATCTCAGTAATGTCAAGGCAGAGAAAGAAGGATCATTGAAATATGAGGATGGCCAAGGCTACATAGTGGGTTCTGGACACAGGTAACACTACATAGAGAGAAACTATATGTCAATCAAACAATAAATATTCTTACTAAATCAAGTAAAATCTCCAGATGAAAAGTAGATAGCAGACTATTTATGTATATTAAAAAGGATGAAGATGAACACATGCAGATATAAAAACCATGCATTATTCATGTCAGTTGACTCCTTTTTGGTTTTCTTAATTTGCAGGATAGATACATAATTATAATAACTTTTTTGTTATTGTGAATTTTTATATAAATATGTACAATATTGTATCTTAATAAATTATTTTACAAATATGAGTGCAATGTGATTATATTTAATCAGATATTAAGTATGGTTTGAAATCATTTGCACATTATTTTTTTCAAAAACTTTTCTGAAATCTAATTGTATTTTAATTATGTTAAAGAGATGACATTTATTAATACATAGAAGTTAAATTTATTTGCTTTAATAAATTTGCCTGACATGTATTTTGTAACACATTAATGTCTTTTCTAAAGCACTACCTACTATTAAAGGAGATTTAAGCTTCACATATTCAGATTTCCAGGAAGCCAATACTATTACCTTCAATATATCCTTTTACTAAGTACATTATATCTAACAAATGTGTCTGAAAAAAATGACAGAATAGGTCAACTTAATCTTGTCAAAAAATACTTGATGAAAAGAAAGTTCTATGAAGTGACTAATAATGCAAGAATATGTGTATCTGGTCTCAAATTAAAGTAATAATTCTTTAAAAATATTTTTCCCATTTGAATTTAAAAGAAAAAAACCTCCCATAAAATATGAAACTCTATTCACATAGCTAATGAGTTTTATATAATATGTGTTATGATTATATTCACCACCATTAACCTCTCAGATCCTTCATTCTCTTTCCCTTTCAACTCCCTCTCCATCCCTACACTCCTAGTATCTACACCATTATATCACAACACCATATTTTCCAGGAATCATTAACAGTCTTCTCAGGAAGAGATGAGCCTTCATTGGCACCTCCCTCATCTATGATCTGAAAATAAATGGCCCAGTCATTTGAAGGTAAAATAGATGCTCTGCTGATTATTGCAATGACAATTTCATATATGGCTAATAGGATTTTGTTTTCTCTACCTTCCAGGTAGAGAAACTGATTTTAATGATTATCTCCTTAAAATGTAGCCTAAGACACTGATCATAGAAAATAACCCATAACATGTCCCTTAATTTACATTGTTATAATTGATTCATTGGCATAGTGACTATGTTGTTATAACTGCCATAGCACTATGTGTTACTATTAATTTCAGGTCAATCTAGGTTTCTGTGAATATTTGACAGGAGAGATCTATAGTGTATTAAAACACAAGAAGCAGAGATTAATTTATGTTGAAGATGATAAATAAAAAGCATCTGTGAATTTGACATATCAACTACAAGTCCACTACGGGTAGCCATTCCAGCTTTGATCTGAAGTTCCAACCTCCATTGAGACTTCAGCAACTGTCACGCCTACAAGGCAGGGCCAAGGGAGGCGCCTGGAGACCCGAGATCTGGATCAGCGGACTCGTGCTCAGTTCCGGTACCCTGGATGTGAGAGGTGGATCAAGCAGAGCTCCAGAGAACACTGCTGGACTGCGATACACCTTCCCCAGACCCCGCGACCTACCTATCCCTTAATTTGTAAGTTACACCATTAAATAAATCTCCTTTTAACTAAGTGGAGTGGCCTTAATAATTTCACCAATACATGAGGACCAGAAACTAGAAGCTTTAGCTGGTTAAGCTTCAGGCTTTTGAGCAGCAGTTCAGCTGAGAGCCATTGGGATGAGGACACAGAAGCTTCCAGTCTGAGGATTTTATCAATAAGACTCTTTAACATTCCTGCTACACAGAGAGGAAAAGTTGCAGGTAGATTTGGGAGGAGTGGAAGGAGAGGAGACAGTAGTTAGGATGTTTTATATGGGGGAAGAATCTATTTTCAATTAATAGGAAAAAAATTTAAAAAACAAACCAATGCCCTTGAATATATAGAAAAATGACGTGAGGTAAGTCTAGAATTACTTTAAAAATTTTTATTAGGTTATCACAAAACACACATCTTTTTTTTTTTTTTTTTCGAGACAGGGTTTCTCTGTGTAGCTTTGCGCCTTTCCTGGATCTCGCTCTGTAGACCAGGCTGGCCTCGAACTCACAGAGATCCGCCTGCCTCTGCCTCCCGAGTGCTGGGATTAAAGGCACGCGCCACCACCGCCCGGCAAAACACACATCTTTTTATCTCTTGGAATTACAAAGGTTTGGTTAGGAAAATAATTCAACAAAGTGTAATAAATATTGTGTACATATTAGGAGGTAAACATTGCAGTAGATAGCTAGGTCATTTTGTGTGGAGACTACCTGCTTTCGTTTTGTTGTTTGACTAAAACTAACTCTGGTCTAGGAACTATAATTAACTGAACTCTCATTACCCAGGCACCCTTGACCAATGTTATATGTGTGTTGCTATCAAGTTATTTTTACATTATGTAATTTATATTTTATATTTATTCATTTATTTCAAATAGAATCACATCATTTTCCCTCCTTTCTTGCCCGCAACCTCTCCCATTTCCCATCTTTTTTAAATCTATGGCCTCTAATTCTTTAATTATTATCATTATATGAATGTATGTAAACTGAAAAATATATAAATGTAGTATGTTGAGTCCATTTAATGTTGTTTGTATGATAATTTTAAAGGCCTACCCCATGAAATTGGGAAACCATTTCAGGTGTATGTCTTTGAGAAAGGCTAACTACTCCTTTCTGGATAGTTTATATTGCCTGTAGCTCTTTTTTTTTTTTTGGTTTTTCGAGACAGGGTTTTTGCGCCTTTCCTGGAACTCACTTGGTAGCCCAGGCTGGCCTCGAACTCACAGAGATCCGCCTGGCTCTGCCTCCCGAGTGCTGGGATTAAAGGCGTGCGCCACCACCGCCCGGCGCCTGTAGCTCTTCTTAAATGGGTCAGGCCCTGTGCGATTTCCCTCTTCTACGTTTGCATGTCTACTGGTGTGGTCTTTATCAACTTCTGGTTTAAACAATATTCTTGATATGTCTAGAAGGCACAGTTTTGCACCAGACTCTCTGGCCTTTTGGTCATTACAATCTTTCCAGGCCCTTTTCCACAATATCCCCTGAGCCTTTGTATAAGTCTGGGGCTCTTCACCCCACAGTCAGTTGTCCTCTGTGTTTTGAATAGTTGGTGATTTATATAATGGACTCTGTCTGTTTTAAAAGGAAGCTCATTTGATCAAGGGTAAGAGCTACATTTATCTATGATGTAAGTATATATATTTAGAATGCAGTTGGAATTTATACTGGCTTATTAAAGTGCCAGGAGTAATTTCTCCTATAACATTTATGACTCCACTAGCCATATGTAGTTGGCTACATTTACAGTACCAAGCATGGATTATCTCCTGTTCAGTACGTTTTAAATTCAGTTAGACATCTGTGGGTTAGGGTTATGATGCCATGATGACAACTCCTGTAAAGAATCATAGGCATCAAAGCTCATAGAACTATTGGGTTTTTGTTGTTGTTGTTGTTGTTTTTTCTCTTGGCAGCTTGTGTAGCACCTTCAGGTACCATGAAAACAGTCTCTGGGAATTTATATTATTTTATTTTAGAAGACAATTAATCCTAACTTGTCTGTTTGTGTGTGTGTGTGTGTGTGTGTGTGTGTGTGTGTGTGTGTACTTACATGTGCACAAGTACATGACTGTAAATGCTTGATATCTATGGGTACATGATGATCACAGTGCACTAGTGGAAATAAAGGAAACATTCAGGAGTTCAATTTTCTTCCACTGTGAGGTTCAGGGATAAAACTGAGGTTCTCAGATTTGCACAGCAACTCCTTTCACCTTTCATATTACCTGCCCTCTGCTGTGGGATGGTCTATATGTCAAATCTGTTGCTCTGATTGGTCAATAAATAAAACACTGATTGGCCAGTGGCCAGGCAGGAAGTATAGGCGGGACTAACAGAGAGGAGAATTGAGAGAACAGGAAGCTGAGTGAGGGAGACACTGCCAGTCACCACTACGACAAGCAGCATGTGAAGATGC
The DNA here is from genome assembly GCF_007827085.1 of Peromyscus californicus insignis. NCBI lineage: Eukaryota > Metazoa > Chordata > Mammalia > Rodentia > Cricetidae > Peromyscus > Peromyscus californicus. Next base: position 16,708,651 of record NW_026294413.1, on the reverse strand, counting down.
CAGTAAGCCACAAGCCACGTGGCAAGGTATAGATTTATGGAAATGGATTAATTTAAGATATAAGAACAGTTAGCAAGAAGCCTGCCACAACCATACAGTTTGTAAGCAATATAAGTCTCTGTGTTTACTTGGTTGGGTCTGAGCAGCTGTGGGACTGGCGGGTGAGAGAGATTTGTCCTGACTGTGGGCCAGGCAGGAAAACTCTAGCTACAGCCCTCTATGAGGAAATATTTTATTCATTCTTATTATAGTGTGTGCAGAATGCAGACCATACATATCAGCATCACCCAATAGGGACATTATTTAAAACAACAACATATCCTCTGATATCCTGTAAGTTGAAAAAAAAATTAGTCATAAGCTCATGAACAAGTGAGCATACATGCTCATTTTATCTTAAAGAGGAGAAACGAGGCTCAACAACACTGATAAGAAAAAAATACAATAGGGGCTTCCTGTGTTTGAAAATATGAGAAGAGAAATCCAATGACTGGGTAGGAATTTGGTGACATCTTCATCTAATCTTCAATGTCACTTTCAATTTCCTTTCCCATGATACAATTATTATGTGTCAAAGATGTCTGAAGGGCTTAAATGAAATTTTATTTAAAATAAAAACGTGAATAAGTTATATACATGTATGCCACAATATAGATGCAGATACATTACATAAATCTAAATAATGTGAATGAAGCCATAGAGAACAACTGAGGAAAACTTGGTGCAGATTTCAATATTGCCATTTTCAGCAAATTGGCCTTGTGTGTGTTCTTGAAGTATCTATGCTTGAGGTGCATTGGACCACTCCATACCAGACTCATGATTACTAGGCAAGGACTGGAAGGTCTAAGTAGACAGAAAGTGCTCAGATTAGTACCCAGAAAGCACTCATTACTACTAACTATCTTCAGTGATCACCACTGGAAACTACTCTTTGCCCTGGACTTTTTCGTTTATTTCATTACATTTCATAAAGACACTAAACCCTACTTACTTTGCATACTTGAAAGTAAAGTAAAATGTTGTCTAACTCTGCATCGTCAATGGAAGATTGAAATAAAAGTTTCTATGGATGTGGTTTTCTTGACATGATTTAGTAAAGTTATTGGGCTATATTATTCTGATACTTTCTGTGAGGAACAAAATCTCTTTGGAGAAGGCATAGGGTTATTTGAACGTTAGAGTAACTACCCTATAGACTCACATTGCACAGATTTACAAGTTCAAGCAATAAAATAATAATAAGGTAGCAAAATTACTCATTGGAGAAAATCCTTTTGAATTTTAGAAACTTATCATCTATATGGTACAGTTACCTGTTTAAGTGTTTAAGTCCCAGGACCATGTTCAATGTGTCACCAAAATGAAACTAAATTTCCCAGGCAGTTTGTTCCATCTTGCTGAGTAAGTGAACCATTGACGGTTTGCTGCAAACTAGTAGAACAACATTTCAGTATCCATACTGGAAAAATACTTCTTAGAAAATATTTTTTTTTTTCAGAAATAACTGGTTATTTGAAAACTCTTAATTTAGAGGAACATGAGTGTTTCCTTAGAATTTACCAATAATAATTGACTTCAAAAAATGGAAGAGCAAATTTTTACGTTTCTCAAGTTGGATATTGTTTGATTAATCCATTGTTTAAAAAGCCCCATAATTTAGTAACTTAAAGGAAGCAAGCAATGTATCTTTTCCTCCCAAATATGCAAATTTCCTAGAGCTCAACAGGGTTCTTTAATCTCCTATCCACTGCAGGAGGTGGGAGCCCTAGAGGTCACAGGCTATAATCCTTCACATTCTAAGTCAGGGAATTAGTGCTGCGGGTGGGGGTGATTAGCTGAGACTGTTCATGAAAAGACTTTAATTCCACTTTGCAGTATAATTCAAAACTCTTTATATTATGTTGAATGAGTTTTGAGGGCAATTGTCCTATAAAATAATTAAAGGTTTAAAATAATTATATAATATAAAGGAAATGGACTTGGTAGAAAATAAAATTTACTCATTTCCTGACCTTCAAAGGATTATAGCACTAAAATAAATACATTTTAGTTAAAATCCAAAAATAAGCATTTATCTTTTTCCCCACGATTGGATGATATAATTATGAATCTAGTGTTGTTGCTCTAAACCTTTAGATACAAAACAAAAATGCTCAATTTAGTTCTTTAGTCTCTGTATTCATCATTGTGCACCGCAGACATGGTTTCCTGTCCAATGATGAGAGCAACACTACTCTGAGAGTATAAATATAGACACACATGTTGCATGAATCCTAATTGGTCTCATAATAAAAACCCAGTGGATATGGGGTAAATGCTGAAAGATCAGATGAAACAAGCCACAGCCCCTTCTCACCTTGCCAACCCCTTAGCCGAAAGGGGAAGATCCTGTCTCCAGGAATCATCAGACTGAATGCTCCTGAGTCCTCAACCAAAAAGGACTGAGTTCCTGTATACTCAGAACTTACACACCTTTCTCTGCCCAGCCATATCACTTCCTGTCTCCATCTTCCTAGTGCTGGAATTAAAGGTGTGTGACTCCCAAGTACTGGGAATGAAGGTGTAAGACATCACTGCCTGGCTCTGTTTCTCTTTTAGACTGGATTAGTCTCCTGTAGTATAGGGTGGACTTGAACTCACAGAGATCCAGACTGATCTCTGCCTCCAGAGTGATAGGATTAAAGGTGTATGCCACCACTGCCTGGCCTCTATGTTTAATCTAGTGGTTTATCTCTATACTCTGATATTCAGGCAAATTTTATTTGTTAGAGCACAAAGGAATCATAAGCATATATATAGATATGGCATATGGCATTTGGGCTAACTGTCCATTTAGGATAACATCATTAAGTTCTCTCCTACAACTTACGATCTCCCCGGTATTAGCTTTCAAACTTGCTTTCAGTACCACTTATATACTCCTTCCAAAAAAAAAAAAAAAAAAAAAAAAAAGAAACTTGCCTCAAGTCCAACCAGAAAAAAGTTGGCTAACCCCTACATAATCATGCCACTGTGATAGCAGTGGGCACATCTTACTTGGAAAGTCAGTATTGTAGTACCTAGAGTTCACGGCTGGCATAGAGTCAAGGTAAGACTATTGATGCCTTTTATTCTCCAGAAAACTGTATAGTTTCTTTCAGCACAATAAATACTAGCCATCAGGAAGACATCTTCCAGCTCAGTTCCTGGTTGATTTATCTGTACCTCATGAAATGTCTGGTTTCTTCAGTAATATGTATTAACATTCAATTATATTTGGTGACTAAGTAAAGTGGCAATGGGACCTAGTGCTTTAGGAGCCTGAGGAAGATGCCCGCTTGCCCCCAAGCTTCCACCAGGAGCTTTTTCCTTATTTTTTTCTCTTACAGACGTTTAAAATGATTCATATATTATTCCCCAAGCATTTTATTTTTACATCACAATATAAGAGATAAAATGCAATGCATAGACTCACCTTCTGCTTCTGCAAAGAAAATGGTTACATGCTTTTTAAAATAATAATTTCAGAACCAACCACTTATTAATATTGTCCTTAGTGTCTCAAAATTTATGCAGTGTTTAAATTATAGAACTTAGGTATGGGAATGAACTAGGATGTCATTTCAAGAAAATTGGCAAGGTGTTTTTCTAGGATATATATGAGATAATGATCTGATAGTTTTACATTTAATTCCTCCTGGTACTATGTATTAGCTATAGGAAATTCTCTAGGAACACTGCTAATGCAAGAACCTCGATTTAAGAATGGTTAATGTCTGCCTTAGATTATGTAAACCAGGTAAGCTGGTATAATGTGATATAATTAAGTAATCACCTCTGTCTTAATTGCTAATAAAACTCCCCACCAGCCTGGAACGATGTTTTAAAACAACTTTACTGCCAAGGTCCTTGTTTCTTTGAGTACTGTGCCGTTGTACAGATCCTAGATGTTTCCATTTTTCTAAGAGTATGGGTGTAGTTTTAGACACAGTACAACTGTAGTTGTAGTTTTAGATTATTAATTGACATGTTCTCAATTCACTGGCAAGATCAATCAAAAACAGTTTTAAACTTTCAACTTCTACAATAATAGTAGTTTCTATTTTCTCTTATGATGTCTGTAAATTCTTGCTCCTTCTGCAGGAAGTCAGAACTTAACTTTCTCCATGTAGTTGCTAAAACTTCAGTGGGAACTGCTAGCTACTGAACTGATGGTAAACTTTCAGGACAATATAGAGCATTTGATATTGATTATTCTGCAGCCTTGGAAGAAATATTTGAAGAAACAAACATACATATAATAGAGGCTTTAGCTAATGACCACTGTTCTCATTATCAGAATTCACTATTATGAACAAATAATCAATGGGCCATAACTCATTTTATAAGTCATAGAAATATACAGGGAAAACTAATAATTTTATTTTTAGTACAATTTACTTTAGAATGTTGCTCATTTATATATACTGCTTCAACATGAAGGCTACATTATTTTGTTGACAGAATTTTCTACAAGGAAAATAGAATAAAAATATGCAATGGCTGTGATTTGGTAGTTACAATCATATAATAAGTCTTATATGAAGATTATAACATGTTTACATAGTGTGATAAATAAAATGCCAACAAATAGAGCCCTTTAGTCCTTTTATCATTTTATCCTTTCACATGTATGTTGAGTTACATTTTTGGTCTGTCTTACAATAAAAAAATAATATAGGAAGCTGCCTTTGACAAGAAAAATAATCACAGAAGTATGAAAAAGGACATTATTCATAATTTTGGCACAAAATTTAGAACATCCCAAAATAAGTCTTAATTTATGTCCAAGAATACAGCTTTCTGCACTGGATGACTAAAGTAGATTAATCATGGAAGAAGTAATAGACAGTTCTATGAAGATAAGTGAAGAGCTGGTCAGGTAAATGGGTTCTTAAGCAATTAAACACTGAGCATGGACCTTGTCATTTTCTCAGATTTGTCACAGAAAAGTATGGATTATAAAAATAGATGAAGCAAATAGGAAATACTTCCTGTAAGTCAACTTTTAAAGCTTATCACCTGGAAGAATAAAGTATACTGCATACCTTAACAGATATCAGACTTCCACAGAACATTCTCATTCATAGATCACACCAGCTTTCAAACATGAACTAAACCGACCTTGAGAAAGAATGTAATAATTATGAGAAACAAGGTTATGGGATGAAAATCTACTTGGTTAAGGAAAAAGAGATACTGATTAGAACATAGAAAACTAAAAGCAGTTTATATTATTAAGTTCAGGCAAAAGTTTTTTTATGAATTATAATTGCTAGGAACATAATATTTGGGAGGCAGAGGCAGGCAAATCTCTGTGACTTCAAGGCCAGTCTGGTCTACAGAGCAAGTTCCAGGATAGGCTTCAAAAGCTGCACAGAGCATGGACTTCCCTTCTGGAGCACAGGTGAGTGCCCTAGCTGGGCCTGGACCCCATCCCTGGGCACCAGCCACTCCGGGGAAGACCTGCCCAACTTGGCCCCAGGTTCTGGCCACCGGGCAGGTTCCCTTCTAGACCCACCAGGAAGGATCCCCTTCTCCAAGACCCCTGGCAGACCCTGCAATCTCCACGCCCTGCCCCCACGCCCATCTGCCTGAGCCCCCAGCCTCTTCCTGAGACTTAGAGGCCAGACCCAGCTCTGATCTTGCCCCAACTTCCCTTCTGGAGCACACACACACACAGAGAGAGAGAGAGAGAGAGAGAGAGAGAGAGAGAGAGAGAGAGAGAGAGAGAGAGAGAGAGAGAAAGAGAGAGAGAGAGAAAGAGAGAGAGAAGAGCTCCCATCCTGCCCAGGACTTCCCTTCTGGACAAGAGCTCCCATCCTGCCCCAGACTTCCCATTTGGACAAGAGAGCTCCCATCTGGACAAGAGAGAGAGACTTCCTGAATCTGTCAGCTCTGTCTGAACACTATGAAAGCAGTACTAAGAGGGAAATTCATAGCACTAAATGCCCACATAAATAAGTTGGAGAAATCTCACACTAGTGACTTAACAGCACACCTGAAAGCTCTAGAACAAGAAGAAGCAAAGTCTCCCAGGAAAAAGAGACACCAGGAAATTATCAAAGTGAGAGCTGAAATCAATAAAATAGAAACAAAGAAAACAATACAGAAAATTAATGAAACAAAGAGTTGGTTCTTTGAGAAAATCAACAATATAGACAAGCCCTCATCCAAACTAACCAAAAGACACAGAGAGAGCAACCAAATCAACAAAATCAGAAATGAAAAGGGGGACATAACAACAGACATTGAGGAAATCCAGAGAATCATCAGGTCATATTTCAAAAACCTCTATTCCACAAAACCGGAAAACCTAAAAGAAATGGATAACTTTCTGGATAGGTACCATATACCTAAGTTAAATCAAGACCAGATAAACTATTTAAATAGTCCAATAACCCCTAAGGAAATAGAAACAGTCATTAAAAGTCTCCCAACCAAAAAAAGCCCAGGACCAGATGATTTCAGCGCAGAATTCTACCAGATCTTCAAAGAAGAGTTAATACCAATACTCTCTAAATTGTTCCACACAATAGAAACAGAAGGAACATTGCCAAACTCCTTCTATGAGGCTACAATTACCCTGATTCCTAAACCAAACAAGGATACAACAAAGAAAGAGAACTACAGACCGATCTCCCTCATGAACATTGATGCAAAAATTCTCAATAAAATACTGGCAAACAGACTCCAAGAACACATCAAAACAATTATCCACCATGATCAAGTAGGCTTCATTCCAAAGATGCAAGGGTGGTTCAACATACGAAAGTCCGTCAATGTAATACACCATATAAACAAACTCAAAGAAAAAAACCACATGATCATCTCACTAGATGCAGAAAAGGCATTTGACAAAATCCAACACCCCTTCATGATAAAGGTCTTGGAGTGATCAGGAATACAGGGAACATACCTAAACATAATAAAGGCAATTTACAGCAAGCCAACAGCCAGCATCAAATTAAATGGAGAGAAACTCAAAGCAATTCCACTAAAATCAGGAATGAAGCAAGGCTTTCCGCTCTGCCCATACTTATTCAATATAGTACTTGAAGTTCTAGCCAGAGCAATAAGACAACATAAGGAGATTAAGGGGATACAAATTGGAAAGGAAGAAGTCAAGCTTTCCCTATTTGCAGATGACATGATAGTATACTTGAGCGACCCCAAAGATTCCACCAAAGAACTGATACAGCTTATAAACACCTTCAGCAACATATCAGGATAAAAGATCAACTCAAAAAAATCAGTAGCCCTCCTATATACAATGGACAAAGAAGCTGAGAAGGAAATCAGAGATACATCACCCTTTACAATAGCCACAAACGACATAAAATACCTTGGGGTAACACTAACCAAGCAAGTGAAGGACCTATATAACAAGAACTTTAAGTCCCTGAAAAAAGAAATTGAAGAAGATGTCAGAAAATGGAAAGATCTCCCATGCTCATGGATAGGCAGGACTAACATAGTAAAAATGGCAATCTTACCAAAAGCAATCTACAGATTCAATGCAATCCCCATCAAAATACCAACACAATTCTTCACAGACCTAGAAAGAATAATCCTCAACTTCATATGGAAAAGCAAAAAACCCAGGATAGCCAAAAGAATCCTGTACAATAACACAACCTCTGGAGGCATCACGATCCCTGACTTCAAGCTCTACTATAGAGCTACCGTAATAAAAACAGCTTGGTACTGGCATAAAAACCGACATGTGGACCAATGGAATCGAATTGAAGACCCTGACATTAATCCGCACACCTATGAACATATAATTTTTGACAAAGAAGCCAAAAGTGCACAATGGAAAAAAGAAAGCATCTGCAACAAATGGTGCTGGCAAAACTGGATATCAACATGTAGAAGGTTGCAAATAGATCCATATCTATCACCGTGCACAAAACTTAAGTCCAAGTGGATGAAGGACCTCAACATAAATCCAGCTACTCTGAGCCTGCTAGAAGAGAAAGTAGGAAGTAGTCTTGAATGCATTGGCATAGGAGACCACTTCCTAAATAGAACACCAGTAGCACAGACTCTGAGAGAAACAATCAATCAATGGGACCTCTTGAAACTGAGAAGCTTTTGTAGAGCAAAGGATACGGTCAACAAGGCAAAGCGACAGCCTACAGAATGGGAAAAGATCTTCACCAACCCCACATCTGACAGAGGACTGATATTCAGAATATATAAGGAACTCAAGAAATTAGACATCAAAATGCCCAACAGTCCAATTAAGAAATGAGCAATAGAACTAAACAGAGAATTATCAACAGAGAAAACTCAAATGGCCGAAAGACATTTAAGGAATTGCTCAACATCCCTAATCATCAGGGAAATGCAAATCAAAACAACTCTGAGATACCACCTTGCACCTGTCAGAATGGCTAAGATCAAAAACACTGAAGACACCTTATGCTGGAGAGGATGTGGAGCTAGGGGAACTCTCCTCCACTGCTGGTGGGAATGCAAGCTTGTACAACCACTTTGGAAATCAATATGGTGCTTTCTTAGAAAATTGGGAATCCATCTCCCTTAAGATCCAGCTATACCACTCTTGGGCATATACCCAAGGAATGCTCAACCACACCACAAGAGCACTTGTTCAGCTATGTTCATATCAGCATTGTTTGTAATAGCCAGAACATGGAAACAACCTAGATGCCTTTCAACGGAAGAATGGATAAAGAAAATGTGGTACATATACACAATGAAATACTACTCAGCAGAGAAAAACAATGACATCATGAGGTTTGCAGGCAAATGGATGGATCTAGAAAAAATCATCCTGAGTGAGGTAACCCAGACTCAGAAAGACAAACATGATATGTACTCACTCATAGGGGGATACTAGATGTGGAACAAGGATGACTGGACTGCTACTCACATCACCAGGGAGGCTACCTGGAAAACAGGACCCCAAGAAGACACGGGGATCCCCCAATGACAGAGAGATGGATGAGATCTACATGAACAGCCTGGACATGAGTGGGGGTAGTGAAGGGCGAGGGTCGAGGTAAAGAGAGCTTGGGGGAGCGGGAGATCCCAGCTGGGTCAACAACAGAGAGGGAGAACAAGGAATAGGAGACCATGGTAAATGAAGACCACATGAGAATAGGAAGAAGCAAAGTGCTAGAGAGGCCCACAGAAATCCACAAAGATACCCACACAACAGACTGCTGGCAATGGTCAAGATACAGCCCGAACTCACCTACTCTGGTGATGGGATGGCCAAACACCCTAATTGTCGTGCTAGAAACCCCATCCAACTACTGAGGTATCGGGATGCAGAGATCCATGGCTAGGCCCCGGGTGGATCTCTGGGAGTCCAATTAGTGAGAATGAGGAGGGTTTATATGAGTGAGAATTGTTGAGACCAAAGTTGGATAAAGCACAGGGACAAATAGTCAAAGGAATGGAAATACATGAACTATGAACCAATGGCTGAGGGGTCCCCAACTGGATCAGGCCCTCTGAATGGGTGAGACAGTTGATTGGCTTGATCTGTTTGGGAGGCATCCAGGCAGTGGGACCGGGTCCTGTGCTCATTGCATGAGTTGGCTGTTTGGGGCCTATGCAGGATCGCTTGGCTCGGCCTGGGAGGAGCAGACTGGTCCTACCTGGACTGAGTCTACCAGGTTGATCTCAGTCCACGGGGGAGGCTTTGCCCTGGAGGAGGTGGGAATGCGGGGTGGGCTGGGGGGAAGGTGAGGGGGGCGGGAGGGGGAAAGAAAAAGCTGCACAGAGAAACCCTGTCTCAAAAAAAAGGCATAATATTTAATTAAATAAAACATAGGAAAAACTTTATTATTATATAAAATGTATAACATTCTCCTTAGATCAAAATTCTCTTCAAAGTCTTATCACACACACAGAAAACATACCTATGTCCCATTTATATAAAATGAATTCATTTAGTCTCAATATTAACATAGTTTTAAAAATTAGAATAAAAGTAACAGTGTTGATTGTCAATTTCTACTTATTAACATGTGTTTGAGTTTCATGCCTTATAATTTATTTTGAATGATAAGTAATATTCCATTGTTTGAGTGTAAGATAGTTTAGCCACTTACTTATTGAAGCACATCTTGATTCTTCTCATTGTTGGCAATTGTGAATGAAACCGCAGTGAACACCTATGTTCAAGTGTTAGTTCTGTCAGTTGTCTGAATTGTGAGTTCTAAACCATTTGATATAATATCTTTACACTGATTTCTCCTTAAGGATATTATTACCAAGATGTTACCCCCAAAAGAGCAATAAGCAATTATCATTGATTTATGTATTCTTTCACTTACTCAGCATTGAGTGTGTGAAATATGAAGAAACCTCTTCCAACCAAAATGGAAAAACATAAATTCTAAATTTTGGATAGTTTAGTGATTTATAAACAAAAATACATGAGAATAAATGGAATAAACATTTATATATTACAGTACAAATTATGAACAAAATGTTAAGGGATCTTAAAATAAGTGTCCAGCTTGGAAATTTATGAAATATTTTTTGATAGAGCTGAAACATATTCCTTAGATTCTCTCTGTGTGATTTTAGACTATTTACAGTTTATCCCTAATCTCCTTATTGTTTCTAACATTTGTGCTACTTTATTAAATATTTGTTTCCTGAATTCAATGACCTTTTCTACAAATGTTAGAGAATAGTTTTAAATGTTGTCTTCATTGAAAATTTAAAACATGTCAAAGTATTTTAAATAGTGTCATTCTATTTACTACTTTTATTGACTCATACTTGTTTTCTCTCACCACAATGGTTACTTTGGGTACAATGGTGAATGTGACAGATGTTAAGTTGGAGACAGGAGAGAAATAGAAACAAATAATTTGCATATTGGGCAAAGATTTAGTTTTGGTAGTAAATGACCTGGTTATTAAAAAAATAGAAAGGCAAATGGATGGAACTAGAAAATGTCATCCTGAGTGAGGTAACCCAGACTCAGAAAGACAAACATGGTATGTACTCACTCATAAGTAGATACTAGATGTAAAGAAAAGGATAACCAGACTGCAGCTCACAACTCCAGGGAGGCTACCTAGTAAAGAGGAACCTAAGAAAGACACAGGAATCACCCAGTGACAGAGAAATGGATGAGATCTACATGAGCAAACCGGGGGTGGGAGGTGGGGGTAATGGAGGCCAAGTGTCCGGGAAAGGAGAGCTTAGGGGAGCGGGAGGTCCCAGCTGGATCAGGAACAGAGTAGGAGAACAAGGAAAGAGATACCATGATAAATGAAGACCCCAGGAGAAAAGGAAGAAGCAGAGTGATAGAGAGGTCCCCAGAAATCCACAACGATACCTTCACAATAGACTACTGGCAATGGTCAAGAGAAAGCCCGAGCTGACCTACTCTGGTGATCAGATGGCCAAACATCCTAACTGCCATGATAGAACTCTCATCCAGTGACTGATGGAAGCAGATGCAGAGATCCACAGCCAAGCACCAGATGGAGCTCCAGGAGTCCAATCGGTGAGAAAGAGGAGGGATTGTATAAGCAAAAATTGTTGAGATCATGATTGGAAAAAGCACAGGGACAAATATCCAAACTAGTGGAAACACATGAACTATGAACCAATAGCTGAGGAGCGCCCAACTGGATCAGGCCCTCTGGATAAGTGAGACAGTTGATTAGCTTAAACTGTTTGGGAGGCCCCCAGGCAGTGGGACCAGGACCTGTCCTTGGTGCATGAGCTGGCTTTTTGGAACCTAGGGCCTATGCTGAGACACTCTGCTCAGCCTTGGTATAGGGAGGAGGGAACTGGACCTGCCTCAACTGAATCTACCAGGCTGGGCTGACTCCCTAGGGCAGACCTTGCCATGGAGGAGGTGTGATGGGGGGTGGATTGCAGGGGAAGGCTGGGGGGTGGGAGAAGGGAGGACAGGAGAATCCGTGGCTGATATGTAAAATTAAATTAATTATAAAAAAATATTTATTAAAAAAAGAAATTTACCATATAATAAATGTGCATAGGATATTTCAAAAAGGGAATGAATATAACTACATGGAATTTTAAACTTAATCCCAATTGTTCTACTAGTGAAAATGTATAGGTGGATGTCTCCATCAGTATATTGTGATGCTATGAAGCACAGAAATACCCTTTTAGCAAATATGTCTACATTGGTATAATCCTATTACTAATTTATTTGTCAAGGTTTAAGTTTAAATCATCTCAAACATAGTTATAATTGTTATAATAGTTTAAGTAATGCATCAGTTTTACTGATGAAAGGTGAAGTTATGGCCTCCTGTAATGGTAGTATAGTAAACCTGGCTAGTTTGGCCTGTGCTAGTAAAGAAGCTTATGTTTAAAGACACATGAGTCACCATGAGTAGCAACAAAATTCCACATAATGAAATATAGTGCAATAATATGTTTAAAAATGTTCAAACATAAAACAAACAAACAAACAAGAAATAGGAAGTTCAGTGTGAGGATGAGGTTCTACAGGATATAATAGAGAAGAGAAAGGCAAGGTAGAAATACGTGTCCTGGCTTTGACTCTTTCATTCCACAGAGAAAATATATGTCTTTCCCAGTAACAGTGAATTGTGAACATCTTCTAAACCAACAATTAAGTATTACTAAAAATTAGAGAGCTTCTTTTGAAACATAGAGGGAATATTCTTCAGGAATAATATCAATATCTCAGTATTATTCAAATACCTCTGATACTACCTATTACATAAAAATTATTTTCATTAGTAGCTATTTCAAAATAACTGCTAAATCATAAAGTAACAAATTACATCTTAAAAGTGAACCATATTGCATAAAATATTTTAACTTTAAAAAATCATGAAATATATTTTGAGGTATGTTTTACATCAATTTTGTCTTTACTTTTAGTAAATCCTCTTTCCATCTAACTGTACCTATTTTAGTATATATGAATAATTAATATATAAGATATTTTAATATATAGTTATTAACACTAATTTTTAAAATTTTCATTGGGGTAGAAAAAATAAATAAAATAAAATTAGAATTTATTGCTTGGCAATTGTACTAATTTATCTGTAGGCATTAAATAATCAACTGGCACATTGCATTCTTTATATTCATTCAAATTTAAATTCATATCTTATCACCTATTTGATGACAGAGAAAATAATGAAGGATTATTCTACTGAGGAAATCATGACCTTACTGACTTCATTTATGAGGCAATATTAACATAATTGTGCAAAAGAATCTTCCAAATTTGCTACACTGCGTTATTTGTGATTTAGGTGACTGGGACTTCTGGATCCATTCAAAATGTTCAGTAGTTATGATTAATGACAAAAGCCTGTTTCGTAAAACTCTAGTCGTTCATTTTGATTTGAACCTATGCAAGTAAGTATTCTGCTCTGAAATTAGCACATGAATCAAAGAATTTATGTTTTCCCAGGTAAAAACACAATGGCTGAACATTTTCACCTTTATTTCCATATCAGAAATATGTTTGATATCTAATCCATATGAATTTTACTATACAACTTAACACTATTAACATCCAACATATAACTGTCTAGATGTCATGGGTAATTCAATGATTAAGGATATATACTTTATGATCTCTTACCCTTGTTGTGGTTGGAGATTTTAAATGTAATTTGCATCAATGTGTAACACAAGAAAAATATTTTGATGACTCAATACATTAAAGGGTGGGAAAAATGCCTTTCTTGGTATCAGAGAAGGATATAAAAAGTGATCATGGTTAAATTAATTAAGAGATGTGAATATCTTTTTATGAAAACCATGACTATGCATTCTCAAATATCTCAAGATTAATTAATAATTCTTATAAATTAGAAACAATTATTAAGATCTACTGTATCCTATATTTTATGTTGGTGGTAATTTGTTAATTTATTCAGCTAATCTCATGACTTCTTCATTCTGTATTTTGCATTTTGTTTCTTCTATATACATTGTGTTATATCAATTTTTAAAAGAGAATAAGGTCAAGATATAGTAAGTAATTAGCAAATCATTTTAATGATATTTAAATGAAAATGTCTAATATAACATGCCTAATGAGTCATTAAATATGAGGTTTATGTAGGTGTAATTAGGAAATAGACTTTTTACAGTATCATTTGTTTTAATGAATCATGGAATCTGAGTTAGAATCAATTATAAGAAGAAATGAAAATTTAAATAAATTAAAAACATGTATTTTGTTCACTCAATTAAATGTTGAAAAAAGTGACAGAAAGAAAAAGAAAAAGAAAAAAAAACAAAGTTTTACAAATATAACTTGCATGTCACATATAGATGGATTATGTGACAAGCTACTTAATTATGAAATTCTTATAATTTACTAAAACTGAAGAGATTATATAAAGTGGATTGTTAAATGGTCATGGAGAACTTCACCAACATTTCAAAGGAAAAGCTGAGAAAGGAGGGAAGAAATGACCAGGTAGATGTTTCTACAACCACCGTCTGATGTGGTAATTCATGAAGTGGTCATTGAGGTCCAAACCTTCAGTAGAAATCCTGGAAAGTGTTCACTGAGATTAAGTATAGAGAGTGAAACCTGTAAGCCAAGTCAGTGTATGAGAGTGACTTTGTTGGCTATAGATAACAAGGCCTAAGGGGAGACTCTCTGAATACTTGGAAAACCAAGTTCTGCCATAATACTTCTATGATGCTGGGAGTAAATCCAATATTCAATATGTTCTAGCTATACTTCCATCTTGCCTTGGCCTATCTTTCCCATTTATCACTGTTATCTTCTCCTTTGGCTTATGGATATTTGTTCATCATCTGTCTCACTGAGGCAGGGGTTGGAATTATGGACTCTGATTACACCCTGTCTTCATTTCCTGGCTCCTAGGAAGTTTAATCGGACTCTTGCCTCATGTTTATATGTGTTGATAGACTGTGTCACTGAAGACCCAAAAAAAGAAGGGCAAGTGCTGAAGAATAAAGCTTCCAAAACTGAGAATTCCAATTAAATGTTTTTTTTGAAATTGTTCAGAGTGTTAAAAAGCTGAAAGTCTGCATTTGGAGTGATTTTTCTAAGTCAATGAATTTTTAATACTAAAGAAACATATACCATCTCATTGCATTTTTATCAAAAGGTAGCATACAAATGTTGCATATTTTGAGGATTAGATAGGGATTAAAGTTATCTTTAAGTGGTGGTTATTTTCACTGATTTGGGTCTATCCAAACAGAAAGCTTTCTGATTAAAACATTTCAGTTTTTTGTAAATTTTAGTTTGAATTCACATTTAATTCATTACTTTAAAAAATAGTTCCTACCTTGTTGACTAATGAGCTTTCATTGAAATGTGATGATTAACTATTGAAGGACTTGTGATTTAAATGTTATTTTATTCAGAATTATTTTGGTTAACAAGCTAAGAAAGCCACAGATGACCCATTTGTTATATGAACATAGATTTTTAAGGAATTATTAAGGGATGAAGATTCATTTTACCATAAGATTATTAGCTGTACTGGTAAGAAGTTGTCAATTCCTAATTCCACAATTGGAGACCTAATTAGTAGACAATAAAATCCACAGTACATGGAGAATTCCCTTAAACAATCTGTATATTAGGGACTTTTCATATAACAGTGACTACATACATGAAAATAGATCAACTTATTCAGAGAAGGGACTTTTTTTATACAGTCCATCAAAGTAGGGAAGGAGTGGAAATATAACGTCACTACTCTAAGTATGTAAAACAGAGCATGAAGCTGCTTGTTCACATACTTATTCCATATATGAAGCAAAAAGAAAAAAATATGTCATTTAAGTGGTTTTCTCATTTTTTTTTCCTTTCTTATTCTGTCCTGCTTGTCAGCCCTGAGATTGTGGTGCATACACTCAAAACACATCTTCGCAGCTCAGGTAAATTATTTCTTGAAATAGCTTCATAAGGATACCAAAAAGTATATTTGGCTAATTTACTTGGATTTTTTTATTCTAAACAAATTGGTAATCAAAATTAACCATTACAATTGGATTTTCACTAAGACTGTTAAGCATAAATAAAACCAGTGTGTGTTTGCTCTAAATCTATAGGCTTTTCATCATGTAGATTCAGGTATAAGTAGGAACAGTTGTTTATAATCAGTGGACATAACTCAGACACCAGTGAACAGTATGATTTGACTTTCCCTAAGGGTATTTGGCCAAAGGATTAGCACTGTTAGAACTGCCAAGAAATCTAAAGCTACTAATATATGCTAATTGTTAGCACTAATTAATGTCTACTTGTCTTTTGAATAAACTGAGCTGTTTAGAGTTGCAGGATTTGATCCTGTTTGAGAGCTGCCTTATTATTCCTTTTGCCTGGCTGTGTTTAATGATGAGCCCTGGTCTAAGTATGTTCTAATGGTGACTGGTTGGATTTTAATGAATGACCAATTTCTTTAGTAAATCCAAGAAAATTTCACCATGGCCAAAAAAGCTTGGAGCTCAAGTTAACCCCACAGACCCTGCAGCCATTCTTACAAAGGTCAGATGAGAACCTGTCCAGTGATTCCATAAAGAGGTTTCCATTGTTGTAATCTCTTATGAAATGTATATGGCTAGTGAGCTTTCTAGCAAATGAACTTATTGTAATTAAATAAGCAGGTCACATACCTCTTCTGTTTATCTGAGAAGGTTATTGTCCACTTATATCACAGGGTAGAATAGAATCTTCTCTCCCATATAACACTTTTGTTGTTGTAAATCTAGGCCCAAATAATGGATTCTGTAAAATATATTTGTATACTTTTGGTCTTTATCATGAGTTTAGCATGATAAGATGATGTATGAAAAAGGGACAAAGTCTCAGATGTGGCTGCATTCCTGCTGAGCTACTCCTGGCCTGGCTCCAAGAATAGCACCTAGCCCTAATCCATCTTTCTTTAACCAATATCTTTTGTTTCTTTTATTGCCCTATGTGAATCTTTTCTGAGACTCTCTCAAGGATCAAAAGGCCTATGCAAAAGTTGATTCAAGAAACCTAGAAAAACATGGTACCTGAAAAAGTGAGGATTTTGAACTTGATATTGTATTTTAGGGAGCTCCTTTCAGGTTATTTTGAGCATATGGAAAACAACTGGCTAAACTGTAAATATTGAGAAAAATAAAAATGCCCTAGGCGAAGAGAAAGGGCTTCAGTCCTTAGAGGCTGGACACCCTCCTCCCCTGCAGCCAAGAAAGGCTAAATTCATTCTTAAGGTGCCTCTGAGTTTTCTTTCCATGGATTCACATGAATCCACACACTTGTGCAACAACATTCTGCTACACCAGCTTTCAATCTTAGAAGCAATAGCTGAAGTGGTAAGAGCAGTCACAGTTAGCATGTATAAAAGAACTGAGTTTTGGAGACAATGATATAAATTAAGAACTTCGATATTCAAAGCAACTCTAACATAGGAGATGCTGTGTGTGTGTGTGTGTGTGTGTGTGTGTGTGTGTGTGTGTGTGTGTGTGTGTAAAACTGAGACAGAGACAGAGGCAGGGACACAGACAAAGACACTGTCTTCCATTGGCTTTATCTATTCATCATTTACGGACTTTGGGGTTGATTCCATGGTTTGGGCATTATGAAAAGTGGTTCAATAACCATGGAGGACTACTGTCTCCTGACTGACTGACTTTACTTTCCTGGTTGTACAGAGAGTAACATCTTGGCTAGATCAAAAGGTAGTTTATTTGTAATTTTCTAAGGAAAACCTATATAATTTTATGTAACAATGGTATTAATTTATACTCCTTAAACTGATTTTTGCAACACTTTATTTTTTGTTTGTTTTGATTTTATATTGATTTTTATCCAATATATGTTGATCATAATCTTTCTGCTTCTCACAACTTCTAGAACCTTGATCTTATTCATTTCCTTATCCACCCAACTTCATATACTCTCTCTCACTCTCAGATTAAAAAAAAAATGAATTTCAGAACAAAAAAAAATCTCAGCGAGACAAAAAAAAATGTTGTAAATTTTGTGTTTGATAACTATACCTGGGCATGTAGCCTGCCCTGGAATGTGTTTGATATACTCAATGGTACTCCAACAGTGCGAACTGATTTTCTGCTTCCCAGCAGGTGTCAATTGCAAATAGTTTCTTGGTAAGCTCTACTTCATGAGCTGAAATTGCTATCTGACATTACTAAATGGGTGAAGAATGTAAGGCTAAACTGATTGGTCATGGGCCCTAAGGAAAAAACCTAATACTATTTTTTTCTGCTAAAATAACATAGTAATAAAATAAATTTAATACCATATTGTTACACTCATAGATCAAATCATTGCTCAACTGTCATCAGAGAACCTTAATTTTGAAATATGTGATAATGAACTCTGAGACCCACAACTGCACAAAGTGCAGAGTGTGAGGGGATTTGGAACACTCAATCTTAAATGGGAGGTCTTTATCAAACTACTGTCTTCAAGTCTCAGGGTTTTGTGCAGAATAGGAAGTGGAAAGATTGTCAGAGCCAGGAGACAGTGGAAGACACCGAGGAAAGAGCATACTTCAGATAAAATAGAGAAAGTTACAATATATACAAATCCTGCAGAGGTTAAATAAGGCATGAGGAAACAGGAAATTGCTCTCTTGAGGCTGAGGATTTCAAAGAGGTAAGCTAATGACTAGATGTTCTGCCTCTCTGGTCTGGCTCTAAGGTTTTTTTTTATTATAAAATCATTTAGCAATTTGTGTTACATCTGGTGCCCATATATTTCTAATCTTGTTGAAGTTATTTTACCTATAAAGTTCACTTAACAATGTAATACAAATTGCTAGTCTTTGAAAGTTATTATTACCAACTAATTAGGATATAAGAAATACAAATTAATAGTCATTACAATCAAACTTGTAGTCATATTAGGTATGTTTTCAAGGTTAAACAAAATATATTTTAGATATATAGAACATCTTCAAACACTTCAGAGATCTATAGAATATGGCATTTAAGATACTTTAATAACATAGATTTTTTTCTTCTTTATGTGAATATGAGCCATGTCTGTTCCTAGCAGCACCAATCTACTTCAGAGAAGATGATGGGCATTGAATAAACTCCATATGGATTTTACTTTCTTATGGCAAAAGTTAGTCACTGGATAAGAAAGTATGACAGTATGCTGTCCAAATGGGACAAGCAGGACACAAAGGAAAGGACTGCCAAACCTTGCCAAGACAAGGTAGGACAACCCTTCAGAAAATCCTGCTTCACAGAAAAGTCTGTCAGGTATGTTAGGCCTATAGGCTGAAGATGAATATCCTAACATTGCAAAGGAACCTTGGGTGACTGTCCAGGCAGTCAAATGTTTCTCTTATTTCTCACATCATTTCCTCCCTACTCAATTAATGGTATTTCCTTCTTGGATTTCTGAGGGAGTTGAGGATTAGATAGTTATAGTTTTCCTTATTAGCACATTCAGAAAAGAAACTCACTAAAGAGATATAAAGTGTATAAGTTTGAAAGACATCAAAAGATAGTTTTGGTTGAGTATGCAAGTTAAGATAGAAGGTGAATTAGATACAATCCTTTGGATTCACAATGATAGGATAGATAATGGAGTATTTTCTGTGAATTTGTCAAATGAAAATGGACTAGACATTGTTGATGTATTTATTGTCTGTATATATTGTGTATACTTATTGTACTTATTGTATATAGTTTTTGTTTTATTAGTTATAACCTTCTTTTATTTTTTTAGATAAAAAGGGGTAAATATGGTGATATATTATATACCCCAATAAAGCTTACCTGGGGGTCAGAGGAAAGGTATATAAGGCATAAGGAAATAGGAATTGTCTCTCTTGAGTGCTGTGCGATGTCTTTCTGTACAATGTGAATGTGTGTTGCTCAGATTGGTTGATAAATAAAGCTGCATTGGCCTGTGGAAGGGCAGAATGGAGCCAGATGGGAAAATCCAAAGGTGAAAGGATAAAGGAGAGGTAGGGGAGAGATGCCATCCCGCAGTCCAGGGAACAGCAGTCCTGGCCCACAGGTAAAGCCACAAAACATGTGGTGAAACATAGATTAATAGAAATGGGATGAGTTTAGCTATAAGAGCTAGCTAGCAAGAAGCTTGAGCCATGAGCCATGGCCATACAGTTCATAATTAATATAAGCCTCTGTATGTTTATTTGGGTCTGAGTGGCCATGGGATGAGGCAGGACATAGGAAAACTTCCAGCTACACTTGATTCTGAGGATTTCATAGAGGTAAGCTAATGGTGGCTGTTTTGCTTCTCTGATCTTTCAGCTTTCACCCCAATATATGGCTCTGGGATTTTTATTATAAGACCTTTTAAGATTCATGCTATATTTAAAATTAGAAAGAACATCTCTGCATTGACCTCTGCATTTTATCTTTTTGATAGTATCGCATTGTTGCTTGATTTTCACTTCTGCATCGTTAGTGATGCTGAGTTTTATTTTTCATTTTTGTCAGATTTGCAAAGGCCGTTTATAAGTCTTCTCTGGCAAATGATGTATTCCTAATATTGACCTATGTTTAAATTATGCATGCTATATATAAATATACCATATTTACATGGAAAGAGAAAGACATATAGAACAAACTACAGCACACTGCTGAGTTGCTTAATTTCATATATATTTTAGGTTTTGATCCCATGGTAAATACCTAGTGTAAATATTTCCACAGAATTTTTCCTTATTAAAAATATATATGTTATTGCTGTGTTTACATGTATAAATCATGAGGGCATATAAGTTGTCAGAAGACAACTTTATGTAGTTGACTCTCTCCTTTCATCATGAATTCTGGGGTTGAACTCCGGACAATAAGCTTGAACAGCACTGATCCTTGTCTAAAGAGATATTTCCAGGCTGTACTCTCCATTTTCTGAGTTATTATCTACTTCATCTTTGTTTTCTCTCTTATACAATAGCATTTTATTATTATATAGCCATGTTTAATTTTTTTTATTTTGTTGTTGGTGTTCATGATTTTAGGGTCATAGCCAAAAATTGTTCCCTATGCTAATATCCTGAACTATTTTTCTTATACTTTTTTTTAACTGTTTGAAATTTTGGGTTTTACATTGAATTAATGAATACGTTTATAATTGATAGCTTAATCAATGAGAAGCAAAGTCATCCTTTCAATTCTTTGCATGGATATCTGTTTTCTCTCCACACTATTTACTTAAGAGAAGGTTCTTTTCTCCTTGTGTGTTCCTGGCTTTGTCATCAAAAATTGGTTGGGTATAATTTTGGATTATTTGTGGACAACTTATTCTGTCCTGTTGGACTGTTTTCTACACTGAAGTACCTCTTCAGTGTCTGACTCTAACTTATTTTAAATATTTTTATCTTTTTATACTCAAGACTTCTGAATGAAACAACTGAGCAGGACTGGAAAAGACAGACATGAATGTAGTTGTAATTCTAAATGGTCTTCTTAAATAAGAAACACAGAGCCAAATAAACAATTAAAAGCCCAGAGATTGAGCAGTACCCAAGAGCTAAGAACACCTTATCTTACCACTCGCTGCCATCCTTCCCCTGAGAGAGAGAGACCTTCTTCCTTTGTCCTGTCTTTTTATTGCCTTTCTGTTCTGCCTTCTCATTGGCTGTAAACCCAACCACATGACTTCCTAGTCACTGCCTGTCTATACAGATCTCCAGGTCTCTATGGTTTGTACTGAGATTAAAGGTTCCAGTCACCACTTGGCTGTGTCCTTGAACACACAGAAACTCTGCCTGCAATGTGATCAGATTAAGGGCGTGTGCCACCACTGCCCGACTTCTGCTAAATGGCTTGCTCTTAGCTCTGATCCCCAGGCAACTTTATTAACATACAAATAAAATCACATTTCAGCACAAATAAAATATCACCATACATGATGTAATAATAACATCCATGCAAATACAAGGATAAATATTTCTTTTGTACCCTGAGAAGAATGATCTTAGCTCTCTTGAACATCAGAAAGAATGAGCCTTATCTAATGAGTTTTATCTTTCACAGCCATAACTTAAGACTTTATAACAAAAAGGCATGATATATAGATTCTCTGTAAGTTCTATGGAGACCTGTGAATTTGCCTTTCCATTGACTATATCCTCCTATAAGAGATAGCTCTCAAACAGCAATCCCCTTTCCTGTAGAATTCTTTTCTTGATGTTATTATTATGTGTACTCTTGGTTATTCTATTTGGACCATAAATTATTTTGTGAATAATTAGGTGAATTGAAATCATTTCTCAGTTCTTTAGAGTATGAGCACCCAACTTGATTATGTTGAACAATCTAGAGACTGCAATCTTACCAGCATGCTAGTGTTGTTCTGGAGATATGAGAAAATGCACTGTCAAATGTGAGCTGAGTGATTTGTATCTCATCTGCATTGCATGGGGACTAATTATAGTGAATAGATTCCAGCATCATCACATAAGCACTATAATTGTGCTCCTTTCACAAGCTAGATATGTACATGTTCTATCTCCTTATCCACCAACAACATAGCCTGGGATTTGAATGTTGGGAAGATTTTTTTTTTAAATGTCACAGATGGATCATGTAACTCAGACAACTCACTCTATCTCAAGTATGAAACTACTTGGAGCTTTTCAGTGCAATTCCCTTAGAGGTTTGAGACTTTTTATTCTTGTGTGCTGTGTAGACACTTTTAACTGCAAGGTTAGTCATTCAATTATAAAGCAATTCAAATATAAAATGTGTTTCTTTTGGCCCAAATGACCTGTAGATGAATTTCTAAATGGTCTCATTAAATAAAAAAACATGGAGCCAGAAATTTTGATTAAAGCCTTAGAGAGATCAGGGAAAAATGGAAAGCCGCCAGCTAACCTCACCTCACCCACTCCAAAGCTTCCAAGCAGAGCGACTTCCTGTCTACCCAGCCTTATATTCCTTGCTTTTCTGCTCTTTCATTGGCTCTTAGCCCAGCCACCTGACTTCCTCTTCCTACACAGCTCTGTCACTGTCTGTCTGTCTGTACACACCTCCTGGTCTCTATGGTTGGTACTGGAATTAAAGGCTTGTGTCACCATGCTTGGCTCTGTTCCCTAGTGTGGCCTTGAATATACAGAGATCCTGACTGCTAAGGGATTAAGTATGTGTGCTGCCTGACTTCTTTGTTTACTTAAAATGGCTGGCTTCACTCCCGCCAATCTCCAGGTAAGCTTTATTGTTAATGCACAAATAAAATATCACCACATTTCAGCACAAGTAAAATATCACCACAGTCACCAATGATACATTCTTGACCCAGGAAGAAAATCAAATACTCTTCCCCTCTTAGGATGAAATGGTATGATGATACCACTATGGTAGGCTTCAAATGAGATAACCAAAAGGAAACTTGTATCATGCTAATGACTAGATTCATATATCACACACATTTAAACATTTTTTTTTGCAACAATTGGAGAAAGTTACTTGACTTTCTATAGTATATCCTGATATTTATTTTAGTATTTTGCACTGGTCATATGAAGGTCTCTGGACTTGGTTGAGATGAATTCTATATGACGCTATCCTTAAATACATGTTAAATGAAGCTAGCTACAGTGATTATGTACCAGACAGTGCAGATTATAAGATATTGTTAGATGTATCTTGGTATATACTTAGAAAAAAATGACCAAGCCCTGAATCTCATAAAACCCAGAACTGGAGGGTGTTTTCTTACAAGTTTCTTAGATTTTTTTTCAAATTCTCCTAGGCAGTCTGAGCAAAATAGACAAGATATAATAAAGACAGAGGATATAATCTAACTTAACCCTTAAAACCATTTAATGTATTTTATCTGTTTGTTTGTTTTTTGAGAAAGGTTTCTCTGTGTAGCTTTGGAACCTTTTCTGGAACTCACTGTAGTACAGGCTGGCCTTGAACTCACAGAGATTCGCCTGCCTCTGCCTCCAGAGTGCTGGGATTAAAGGTATATGCCACCATTGCCGGCTGCTTTAAAAGAAGACAATAAGATCAGATAGAGGGCTTAGCAGGTAAGGGTATGGTCCTCATGCCCAATAACCAGACTTCAATCTCCTGAGACTATATACTGGATGGTAAGAATCACATTTTAACAAGTTGTCCAATAAATTCCACATAGGCACAATAACATACCTGCTCATCATGATATAAATACAAAATAAATAATATAAAAGAACCAAAAGATGTGCTCCCTATATATTTTAGAATTTATTTATAGCAAAGAAGGAAAAACTGTATGATGTTTGTGATGACTAATTTTGGTGGTCAACTTGACTACATATGGAATCAACTGAAACCCAAGCATCTGGACATGCCTTTGAGGGAATTTCTTGATGGATTACTTATGGTGGGAAGGCCTACTCTAAAACTGGGCCACACCTTCTGGTAGCTGCCAACAATAAGACATGGAAGAAGGGAGTTTTGGGCTTTTTGCCTTCTTATATTTATTTTCTCTGGTAAGTTCATCTGTCCTGTTGCTGAGGTATTCTTTAGATATTATTGGAACCTGCTTTTTCAATATTCAAACAAATATTGAAGACAAGCTGAGGTATCCATCCTCATGGACTGAACACAATAGGATTCTTGGTCTTTCCATTAGGAGAAAGCCACTGACAGATTAGCCAGGCCACAGCTTCTAAGACATTCCAGTAAGTCCTCATATGTAGTTGGGGACAAATATGTATTCATTGTATTGGTTCTGTTCATCTAGTGGACTCTAACTAATACGGTACTTACGTATTTCCTGAAGGGAACATAAAAGATATGTGAGCAAACTACATATATATGAATAATCCTACAGCATGTATGAGAAGATCCATGTCTGACGTGAATGAATAGAATGAACATAAAGTAGTATTTTATCCTCTATCCAGTGAAATAAGAATGTACTTCAATAGACACCTCACACATTATATTTGTAGAAAACGTTTTTATTCAGTAAAAATATAATGTAATAGACAGTTTGTGTGTATGTGTATAGTACATTTGTATTCGGTGGTATATAAAATATGTGTCTGATTTAATTAATAAAACAAATTTTAAAAAGCAAAAATAAATGTATACTATTAATTTGAGGTTCATCGATATTTTCTTCTAAAACCTAACATTTTATAAAACACAGAATTTTTCACATATTTTCAGTGCGTATTTCAAGAGATAGATTAGTAGTTTAAGAGCAGTTGCTGTGCAATCGTGAATATCAGAATTTACATAAAGAACACAACTTTTACTCATCCTTGCTTGTAACCTCAAGCCTGAAAGGCAGAGAAAGGAACATTGGTATTTCTTGCATCGACAAAAGAATTGTAATTCCAAGTACAGGGTAAGAAAATTATACATAAAATCATGATAAATATTATCTGTAATTTTCTTACAAAAAGGATATCACTACTAATTTGCCGATTATTTATACATAGGCCATAATTATAAATTAAAATAATTTTAGCAACTTTGATTAATATAATCTGTAAAACAGAGGGAGATTTAGAAATATAGACTATGCATTTACAAAGAAAATAAAATTAAAAAAGCTACACAGAGAAACCCTGTCTCGAAAAACCAAAAAAAAACAAAAAACAAAAAAAAAATTATTTCATACTGATCTAGGTTTGTTAATTGAATTTTATTGAGTAATTATAATGATTCCATATATAAATTTGTAGTGATTTTCACTCATCTTAATGTATCTTTACCTTTATAGAAATGAAAGATTTTGATAACATTGAGGGTACCATTGGTTATTTTGTTAAATAAACTGGTTATTATTATAGCTTGATAAATTATTTTATACCCTATGACTTTTACTTTTCTTTAGAGACAAAGTCTAGCAAGTAGTCTTGATTTGCCTTGCTATTTCACTAGGTTGGCCTTGAACTCACAGAGATCTTCCTGCTTCTGCTGCCTGAGCACTAGGACAAAAACTATGTTCCAGTCATGCAAAGCAGCTTTTGTGATCCTTTTCTTTTATTTCACCATATCATATGGCATTTATTTCAGGTAGTGGGGGCCAACTCAACTTTGGAAAATAAATAAATAAATCCATGATATGCATATGATAAATTTTATATATATATATATATATATAATATATATAATCATATCAGTAAATGCAGAAATATCATCTAATAAAATCTGTTCATGATTTTTAAAATTAACACATCTAACGTCATGTCTGTTCACTGCTCAGCATCTACCAGATCATTATTGGTATTATTTCCTTGTAGTTGCTTTTTAAGGAATTGCAACTGAGTAATTTAACAATGGCTATTCAGCCTCACAAATCTATTTTGAGTGAGCTCAAAACTTTTCATTCATGATAGTTATCTAAAAATTATTTGACAAAATATGTTAATGTATAAATTAATACAATTACCATGTTATTGCATAAGTTCAGATATTTCACTATTTTTATAAATAAATTCAATTATTGTCCTATTGAATTCAGTTACTGCATACATTTTTTAAATTCAATATAAAAATCTATCTTATAAAGCAATTCAGTTGTTTCTTAAACAGATCAGTCAATTCACATATATAATAGAATTTAACGTTTTCAATATTTTACAAAGATAATTTAACTCAAGTTAAAAGCTAATACAAGAATGTTCATATTTTCTAAAGCTTGAAATCTGCTCTGAAGTCTTTCCTATGGTGAAGAGCTGTGCAGAATGTGAAACATCTATAATGCTGCATACTTCTTAGCAGTAAAATTAGAGTAGATTAATACAGGTTTATGGAAAATAAAAGTAGTTCTCCAGAGGATTACACTGACTGAAAAAAAAACTTGCACATGGTATAGACACTTCAATATGTTTGTTAAATTATATAAACAATTAAGACTTTGAAAGTCACATACAGACTTTCCTTCCAATTTTCTAATTATTTTTGCAATATAGTCTTATTCTTTAACTTAACTTGATCTGGAACTCACTACATAGCCTAAATAGATCTCAAACTCACAATAGTTCTCTTTCGGCCTCATATGTGCAGAGTTTATGGGTTTGAGCCAAAAGACTCAGCAACTTTGATGGTTTTAGAAAGAGGTAATACATTCATACCATTGGGTATATGTAGCAACACAAGGGTTAAGTTATTAGTGGGTAATTTTGAGGACATACACAGCAAAATGGCTCACAATGCTAACTTCACTATATTAATAACCATGAGTTATTATCAATATTATTACTGTTAGTAACCTGAAATCAACATGGCCATTGATAGCAACAGGAGCCACAGACATTAATACAGACACTGACTGCAGTAGGGCCCCAGAACCAGACATGACCCCCAACTGCAACCCTGGCCCAGATATCACCATGGCACTCATATCATTATGTCCTGAGTGGCTGAACAGACCATAGGCAACCACACGGCCTTTGGTTGTACCAGGAGTCCTAGACATCAACTCCGACTCTGGCATTATAGGGCCATGGACACAAACATAGCCCTCCGCAACAGCCTGGGCCTGGACAACTCTAGATCCCCGAGTGGCAGCAAAGGCCACACAGACCAGCATGGCTCTGTTAGTGTCACGGCCCTCAGACCCCATGAAGCCACAGATTGCGGCCTGGACCCCAGGCTTCCATGTGGCCTTTGGTGGAACATAGGCCACAGAGGTTAGCACAGACCCTGGCTGTGATAGGACCAAAGACCCATTCATGGCCCTTGGCAGCAGCCCCGCCGGGCATCACCATGGCCATGGTGGCAAGTCCACCTCTCAATCAGGCTGCATCTCATTACCTTCACCATGTCCCCAAGTGGCATGTAGCCTCCCACATCAGCATACAATACTAGCAGGCTCTCCATGACTAGTGTGGCTGTGGTATACCCCAGAGTAGTTTCGGTGAGGATCCAGCGATGATGCTGTAACAGAAACCAGGGGCCTTGAACCAGAACAGAGCCTGATTTCAAGGAACATTTGCTAGTAAACCTGACTGGACAAATGGGGCATATTGCCCCCAATACCATCAGGACTGAATGAAGAGGTGTTGGAGAGGCAGGAAAGAAGGATAAATGAAGAGGGTTTTTGTTGTTGTTGTTGTTATTGTTTGGTTGGTTGGTTGGTTTGGTTTGGTTTAGTTTGTTACTGCTTTTGTTTGTTTGCTTGCCTGTGTTGTTTTGGTTCTGGTTGATTTTTTTTTTTATTTGCGTTGTGGGGGCACTGCAGGGATGAAGGGAGGCTACGGGGGGACCAGGAGGTAAGCAGAATTAGGGTGCATGGTGTGAAATTCCCAAAGAATCAATAAAGAAATTATGTTAAAAGAAACTCATATTAAGTATAATTATACCTCTTCCTAAATTTAAAATTCATTGCATAAAATAAACATAAAATGACCGTTTTAATATGCCACCAACAAAACATTCTAAAGTGTTGTTTTAAAATAAATTTTCAAGTTTCCTTTCTAATTTTGTCTTTTCAGTGGTTTGGCCTTCATAAAGAAACTGCCCGTGAATGTTTCCAAAGAACAGATGGGAAGCATGTTGGATCATTTTGCTAACACAATGTCCTGTTGAGTGCAAAATTAATAGTAACAACCCAACTTATTAAACAGGATTATCAGTGAGATATCATCATAGACAACCTTTCATGGTGGTAGGGAAGTGCCAGTCTTAAGAAATCTCAGAAAAAAACTACATCTTTTCTAATATAATTTCTAACTTTTTTTGTCTCTTAGGCATAATTCTGATTTTAATTACATTATTTTTGATTACTTAATAAATTGAAAAATTAAGCAAGCGTATTTTCTTGTTTCAAATTTTTAACACAAGCTCACTGAAAGAGCAATACTTTCTGAAAAGCATCGAAAAACTGGATAAATTCCTATTTGTTGACTAGACAATTTGACCTGTGGTTGATCCAGTGTGACTCAGTGTACTCTATACCTGGGTTTTATAAAAGTGTTCTGGTGGTTCAAACCAAAAACAAAACTTGTACTTTCTTATCCAGAAGTGAAAACCATTATCCCTTCTCTTGAAAATGTGCTAACTCCATGATATGGTTGACTCTAACAGGATGTGGCCAGGGGTGCTACCTAACTTCTTTTGCTAAACCTTAGAAAAGTATCCTTAAATGTAAAATTTTAAAGTTACATGGAGAGTCAATTAGAACTCTACTCAGCAGTTCAAGCTCATGTCCAACTCTGTATTCACAACTCTTGCCAGCCATGTGCAGAAGTCAAGTTGAAAATCCCAAAATGTTTGAGCTCCCAGATGACTGAAGACTCGTTAGATACTACCTAGAGCAGAAGGAAGACCCTAGTAGGACTAATGATCCTATAGAATAGAATCATTTGCAAATAGGAAATACTATTTGTTTTCTTCCACAAAAATACAGAATGTGCAAATATAAAGCGATAGGTATGTAAAGCATGGTTGGTATATTTTGTAAGTTCTTACAGTCACTATTAGGTAACTAGAGACACATCTCTTTACTTAGATAAGAGGAGGCACATGATATGAAATAAGTGTACCATCCAGTAATGCCAGAAGACCACTCCTTTGGATGAGATGATAAAAGCAAGAAAAAAAAAATCTGGGAAAGAGACATGAAAAAGTACACATTTTTGAACATACAGAGTCTTTATCTAAGTGTGCTGTTTTTTTGCATACAAAGTCTGTAAAAGGGTCATTAAAGAGCACTGATGGGGAGTTTTTCTCTACTGTGAGCCTAGTGTTCTTGCTATGTAGAGACGGTAAAATAAGCCTGGAGTCAGATAATGAAAGTATAACTATGTCTCAGAGAGCAGAACAAGCAGCCCAATAAGCCAGTAATGGATGGAAATGTGAACTTGCCAGCAACAAATTTAGACAGAGCCCACCTTAAGCTCAGAACACTAATGATGACATGAAATCACAGCACGATGCTGAAAGGACTCTGAATAACAGATGTAAACAGGGAATACGTTTCACCTCAAAACTGCTCTCAGGACCATAAGCAGGCATTCTTCCTAGGAAGTCAGCTTCTCTTAAATACCTGGTTCTCTTCATTAGTTTCCCCAAAAGGCCAAACTGTGTTAAAGGAGATGCTGCTTATTTGGTAGCCCAGAGGTTTCATTTGACAAAATCTCACACATCCTATTCACTTCAGAAGGCATATGAAATCAATCTAGAATAAAATATTTTTTTGCAAAGGATTTCAGTTTTGTTTTGTTTTGTTTTTTAATCATAAGCAAATCCTAAAGGACTCCAGTGCTCCTGGATTTCTTGCTCCTAGTGAAAGACAGCAGTCATTAAAATAGAAAAAATCATCCAGGAAAAATTCATATTTTGTTCACCTAAATATTGATATGTGTATTGGAATTGTCACCCATATTGTAACAAGTAGGAACAAAAGCAATTCAATCCAGTAGGGATCATCCCTCCTGCAAATCGTTAGACACTTGAATCAATTTAAATTTAGGTTTTACTCTGCAGATGGAATGTAAGTTCTACTAACAGTTCTCACTTTAAGATGTTTAAAGAAATAACACTGCTGATTTTTTTTTCTTATCAAAAATCACACTGTGAACACAGAACTTTATGATCATGGAAATAAACCCATGTTTTTAAAATATCTTTTAAATTTTGCAAAGTGTGTTATTCCATTTACTAAAATGCAGACAGCACAAGAATTCACCGATAATAAGGATAAATTTACATAGCCCAAACTCACTTTTACACTATCAAATTCTGTAGGTTTGATTATGGGCTATTATTCTTGTTTGTAAATCCAAGTAAAAACATATGCTTTGTTTCTAAGTGCAATAGTGCCTTTAGAAGAAGATAATGGGTTGGAAGGCATTTTTGTACTATTTTTATGAATGATAGAAAGCAGCTTAGTGAAGAATTTTAGAAGTCAGGAAACAGAAAGAGTTTTGATAGCAAGTGAAAGGCAATGGATGGACTCCATGGTCACCTTGTATTTCCAGGTCAAACAGGGAGGATGTGGGGCTTCAAATGTTCAGTTATAAAGAAAGGTTGAGCTGAGAGCATCCCATTCTTGCCAGCTACAGCCTAGACAATACAAAGAGAAGCACCATTTCCTTGGACACCTGAAGTCTGCACTAGAGATACAGTTCCTCTCACCTCATTGACTTGTTGAGTAACCTCAAAATAAAATTACTCAGGTCAGAGAATCAAAATGTGTCATGTATTTGCATTCTGAAAGAATAATTTAGAAAAAAAAATCCAAAGAAACCTAAAGCATTTGGTTGACAAAACACATGAGTATATATTTAAACAACTTACAGCGCATTTAATTTCAAAAACTAGTTAAAATTTCATAAAAATTTAGGTCTACTTTAAATTACTTGGTTGAATATTAATATTGACCCCGTAGAAGCAAATCAAGTTTAACCAATAAAATTCGTCATTTCAATGCAATCTTTTAGTCACAAACTCTGTCATTGAAAAACAAGAATAAGAATAATAAAAGAAAAGAAAAAAATATGTGTTTAAGTGCTCATGGTGCATGTGTGTGCACATGTGTATAGGGTGTGCTAATCCATGTGTATGTATGTGCAGGCCAGTGGTTGATAACTAGTTTCTATCTCAGTCACATTCTACTCATTTTAAGACAACATCTCTCACTGACACTTGCACTTGCTATTGTGGCTAGCCTTTCTGATAAGCATATTCCTGAGATCCAACAGTCTCCACCTCTCTAACTCTGTAGTTACAGATAGGTACCGTAACACCTGGCGTTAAATGGATGCTGGGGTTTAACCTCGAATCCTCATGCTTGCTCCACAATCACTTTACCAGTTGTGTCATATCCACAAATAAAAAAAAAAAACTTCTTTTGATTTTTAACTTGTAATAAAACTAAAACGTGAACAGTAATCAAAGACTACACATTTTAGTAAAGGCTATTTAAAATAAATAATGAGATATATCAAAACTTGTAAGAAACATAAAAATAAACCTCAAAATTTTAGTCTTACTATTTCAGGAAAAAAACCCAATAAACTATATTTTGCGAGGGTAAAAATAATTTCTTATATCTCATTTCTTTATTTGAATAAAAAGAAAATGTGTATGAACCCTTTTATAATTTTCCTAGGGTCTTTCTGGTGCACATGTCTACAAATCAAGACACCTAAGAGAAAATAATTTATTTCCCTCTATGACACTGAAAAGGATATCTTTAAATTATTGACTGTGAAAAGCTTCAGTGGCTCTTCTTTAACAATGTTTAAATAGCTACTTCTAAAATATTTTTTCATGTATTAATGAAAATTAATATAAACTAACACACATTGATATAAAAATATCAAGTAAAATAACAAGAAAATCATGAAAACACTACTGAGCAGTTTTGAAATACTGCCAAAATATAAAGTCAATAATAAAATATTTTCTAAAAAGAAAAAATTAAAAATAGAACATCATGGAAATAGAGAAGAAATATTGAGATTAAAAACATGAATTAATATGCAGAGAAGTAGAAAAGGTTTCTAAAGATATATTCTACAGGACCAGGATAATATAATAGGGAAGGGTATTCAAAGTCATGAAGATACAAATAAAACAGTCAAATGAAAATAATTACAATATTAAAGGTATTAGAAATTCTATTTCAAGAACAGGGACTGGGTGGTGTTTGTATGATATTTTGTTTGTGTTCTGACAAATAAAGCTTGCAGGGAGATCAGAGAAGCAGAGAAGCCAGTCACCAGAGAGACTTTTTACCTCTAGGAATCCTCAGATTAAGTTGGGGGAGATTCTGTCTCTAGGAATCCTCAGACTGAATGGAGGCCTCGTCCTGTCTCCACCTCCCAAGTGCTGGGATCATAGGCTTGATACTCCCACATTCTGGGATCAAACGGATGATCCTCTCAAGTGCAGGGATTAAAGGTGTGAGCCACTACTGTTGACTCTGTTTCTTTTTCATGAACTACACTGGTTCAGTCTTGTGTAGTCCAGGTTTCATTGAATTCTGGATCTTTCTGCTTCCTCCTACCAAGTGCTAGGATTAAAGGTGCATGCCACCAATACCTGGCCTCTATGGTTAATTACTGGCTTGCTCTGCACTCTAATCTCCAAGCAAACTTTATTTGTCAGAACAAAAAAAAAATTATACAACATGCCCTCCTTTTTGTCTAAACAAAAAGCAAAGGTTTTAAGTAACATAGAAAAAACTATATACAATATGTACAGTAACTATATACAAATATATACAAGCAATAATTCCATTACCAATGTCAATCTCATTAACATTTGACAAATGAGTATTTGTCAGAGAAAATACTTCATTATCTATCATATCTTCATGACTCCAAAGTTGGATCTTCTGGGCCATGCATTTTTATTGGAGTTTGGTCTCCTTTTACTGAAAATATATAAACTTTTAAAGGTAACATATATATCTGTATTAATATAAATATAAACTGTGTATTTTACACTAGCCAGCCAAAGATAATTATTTGTTTTATGTTTGAGGAGGTAAAATATACATTACATGTCTTGTAGTTACTTTAGGTTTATTTTTCGACATCTGTAGTCAGTATTTTCAGAGTATCTTCCTTGACCAAATCCAATTATCTTTAACTTTGAATGAATCCATTGCCTCTTATTTCCTGTGGAAACAAAAACATAACCTCTCCCCATAGTGGTATAAATTTTGACTTAAATTTGGGAGTCAAGATATTTTTAAAATATGTAGGTTGGTTTAATCCAGCAACTTTTATAATCAAATGACTCATAGCTGTCAAAAAATTTAAAGACAACACAATAATATACATAATCTGGACATTCTGTGCATTTTCCATCCTCGTATGGCTCATTTTCTTTATATTACTTTACTCTTTCTAAGGACTTTATTTTACTCTTTTCAATCTATAATTTAATTTAAGGCTGCATATAATTTTTTTCTCTTTTCTGTCTCAAGCCTAAGCACATCTTTTAAACACACTATGACTCATTTAGAGGACTTTCTGTCTGAATCTGTTTTTCTTAACCTTTTGTCTATATGAGCAGAAACCTTAACCTGTCCTGCAGCATGACGCTGGAGATTTTGCTGATAGATTGAGCTAGCAGGCAGTGGCTGGGAGAAGCTTGTGTGTACTAAGGCCTGTGTGAGAGAGTGGGGAGCTTGCTATGTGGCTTAGCTCATGGCAATTGTCAGCTGGATCCATCTTTCAGGCAGCTGTTGTGAGAGACATCCCTGAGCTGCTGCTAGCATGAGACTGTGAGACTAGGAAGCCCAGTGTTGTAGCACAAATTGTTAGAAGATCTTATCAATAAAAACAAACCTGGAGCCAGATATTGGGGTGAATGCTGAAAGATCAGAGAAACAGAACAAGCCACAGCTTCCTCACCTTGCCAATTCCTCAGCTGATCCTGTTTCCTCAGACTGGAAGCCTCTAAGTCCTCATCCAAGTGAATCTCAGCTGAACTGTTGCTCAGAAGCCTAAAAGCTAAACCAGCTCTAGTTCCTGGTCCTCATGCCTTATATACACCATCACTTCCTGGGATTAAAGGCGTGAGTCACCATGCCTGGCTGTTTCCAGTGTGGCTTTAAACTCACAGAGATAGGATGGATCTCTGCCTCCAGAAGGCTAGGATTAAAGGTGTGTGTGCCACCATTTTCTGGCCTCTATGTCTGTCTAGTGGCTGTTGTGTTCTCTGACCCCAGATAAGTTTATTAGGGTGCACAATATTTTGGGGAAGACAATATCACCACACAGTGTAACTCCATTTCTGTGTGTTCAGAAACTTTTTTAAAGTTTCTCAGGTCTCATGTGGATCCACACCAGACAGTGGGCACCATGTGTAATTAGAAGTTTTTCTCTGTCGCACCCCATCCTGCAGCCATTTCCAAATAATCACTCGGAGGCTTATATTAATTATAATATTTGGCCAATGGGTCAGTCTAATTACTAACTAGTTTTTACATTTAAATTAACCTATTTCTATTAATCTTTGTATTGCCGTGTGGCCTGTGGCTTACTGGTGCTCTGGCATCCTGCTCCTTCAGCAGCTTCTGGTATCTGCCCCAACTCTACCCTACTTCATCTCCATCTCCAGTTTGATTGCACCACCTAACCTTATTCTGCCTCTCCATTGGCTAAAAGAGTTATTTATCAACCAATGAGTGCAACACATGGTCACAGCATAGATAAAGACTATTCCACAGAAGCAGCTTGGGAGAGGCCCACAAGGGGTTTACTGACAGCAAAAGGTTACCCTGTCTGTCTCTTGTTGATCTTCATTCATTGGTCTAACATTGGACATTACCACACCTTCTGCATACTCCAGAAGGGAGGGTGTTTTTAATTTAGATTTATATAAAAAAAATATTTCTAGGAATGGAATGCCCTTTTTACAATCTTTTTTTAGGTGACCTAGTTTGCCACAATTAAAACACTTGATGTTTTGATTTTTTTTCAAGCCTCTGGAAATAACCTTGCTTATCCAAGCATCATCATGGTTATGAGATTCAATATTGACTGTATCACGGACCCATTCGTCTATTCGTCTTGTCTTTAAAGGCCTAACTTTTGCATTTTGAATTAGCATTTTCAAAACTAAGATTTGCATAACCTTTTCAATGAGCTACATATGTACAATACCTTAAATGAGAATAGAAGCATATATACATATATATAATATATAATAATATATATTTTTACAAAATAAACTTAATTTTGTATCAGTATGTAAAAAATCACACCAATGTAAAATATTTAAGAATAGTGGTTGTTTAAAAAGACTCAGCAATCCACTCATCTTACAATTTTTATACTCAACAATCCACTCATCTTACAATTTTTATACTATCTCCCCCTTTTTTTACTCCAGAATGAGATCCTTGAATCTAATTCCTTTGTTTAACTTATTTCCTAAATATGACTGATAGCTACTTATAAATAACCCCTCTACATGATAGCAAACATCCATAACCCATTGAATGACCAAGAGCCATTCATCCCACCTCTTGGGAATGTGGGTATCATTTTCTCTAGATTGCTTCCTATTGTCTGGGTGTGCTGGTATCTTTAGAAGACCCTGGGGAAATTGGGATAATGGTCAAGTCCTTGGAGAGTTAGCTGTATTATTTGTGGTCCAGTCTCTTGTGGAATGGAGACATGCAAAATTGCTCTTCTGAAATCTTGACTGGAGTAGTCTGTAAGACTGGACCATCATCTCATCCAGTATCCTTGAAGATGTTCTGGATGAAGAACTCTGAGGAAATTCCTACAGAGGCACTCTGAGAGAGGCTGTGTTACCTGGGCCACCTGTTTTCATTGGTGTCTGGTCCCCTTGCTCAGAAAATGTAAACTTTCAAAGGTAACATATATATCTGTATTTACACAAGGTATGTGTGGTGTGTACAAGTCAGTTAAAGATACTTTTTTTTTATTTGAGCAGGTAAGAGGCATCTGTCAATTTTATAGGTTTGTTTGGACTGTGTAATCAAACAGCAATATAAATCTCTGTTAATGCCACATGAAAAAAAATGGCATATAATAATAAGTCGCAAGGACTCTGTAGCCAGCAAGATTCATCATGTCTTGTCTCACCTTACAGCAGTTCCCATGTCAAGGGATCAGCTTACCCTTAATCTGTCCTGTGGTCTTTTTTTTTTTTTTTTTTGACTTCCTCTCCCATGTCTGCAGGCAAGATACTCAGGAGATCTCTTCAGTCCAATCTGGTTGATCTCTATTAATCTGGAAGGAATCTATAGTCCTTTCTTCTCCCAGTGCAACGCATTTCCAGATTTCCATTTTGAAATTAAGACATTTTTAAAATATGTAGGTTCATTTATTTAAACAGTTTCCATAATCTAACATCTCAGCTGCTATTTTTGTACATTAGCATTTAATAAACTTAAAATTAACATGACATCATATAGGATCCAGACTTCCTGTGTATTTTCCATCTTTATGTGTTTTATTTTTATATTACATTAATTACTTTTTCTTTAAATACTGTATTATTTATAAAGTATTTATTTTTCTATGACTTTCTATACCTTTTTCCCCCTTAATCATAAGCACATTTTAAAACACATTGTAACCTGTTGAGAGATTTTTTTTTTCTGTCTGGATCTGTCTTTACTGTGTATCTATACCATTTTCTGTCTGCATGAGAAAAACATTAAACCAACCATGTAGCTTAGCTCATTGCTCACACATGCAGGCAGCTGTCAGGAGACATGTGTCTGTGCTGTGGCCAGCATGAGAGACACGAGGCTAGGAAGCTGCATTTGGCTTTTTTTCTGTGTGTTTAGAACTTTTTTTTTAACTTTCATATTTTACTTTATTTACTTTTTTATTTTATAATTAATTTAATTTTACATATCAGTCACAGATTCCTCTGTCCTCCCTCCTCCCACCCCCAGCCTTTCCTCCCAATCTTCCCCCCATTCCCACCTCCTCCAAGACAAGGTCAGAACCTTTTTTTTTTTAAGCTTTCTCAGATATTATGTGGATATAAGTGGCCCTACATTGGTTGCCATTTGTAGGCACATTTTTCTGTTTCCACTATCAGCTAACCACATGGAGACTTCTTATTTATTATGAAAGCTTGGCCAATAGCTTAGGCTTGTTCCTAACTAGTTTTTATAACTTAAATTAATTCATATCTTTTAATATACATTCTTTTATGTGGGTCAATTACCTTTGCTTTTGCAACCTCCTCACCAAAAAGAAAAACCAAAAACTAAATAGAAAACAGAGAGAGAGAGAGAGAGAGAGAGAGAGAGAGAGAGAGAGAGAGAGAGAGAGAGAGAGAGAGAGAGAGTTGCTTGCTGTGGCCCCATGAGTCACACAGTTTTCTTTTCTTTTTAGTCCAATCATCTTTACTTGGAAGTGTTTATTGCAATGAGTCATTGGTCTATATTGGTGGCGTTATTAAGGCCACTCCACATAGTTAAAAGGAGATTTATTTAATGGCGCAACTTACAAATTAAGGGATAGGTAGGTCGCGGGGTCTGGGGAAGGTGTATCGCAGTCCAGCAGTGTTCTCTGGAGCTCTGCTTGGCCCACCTCCACCGTCCAGGGTCCCCGAATAGAGAGCACACTGCCTGATCCAGATCTTGGGTCTCCAGGTGCCTCCCTTGGCCCTGCCTTGTAGGTGTGACAGTTGCTGAAGTCTCAATGGGGGTTAGAACTTCCAGATGAAAGCTGGAATGGCTACCCACTACAGGTCTAGTTTGAGGCATCAGGCTTTTGATACATTATTTAAAATGGGTTCTCACTTTGGCTCCTCTTAAATATCCTGTTGTCCTGTGTCATAGAAATACTACAGTATTGGATCTATAGGTTCATCCATTTCATATGCTCCAGTAGTTCATAGATGAGTTAGATATTGGGACAGTCTAACTCATAGCCCTGGTTTTAGGTTTGGGTGGTAGATGAGTTGGTCAGCCTGCCAGCTTTCCTTCATCATCACTACCTCAATGAGGTCTCCATCCCTGCCTTGGCTAGCCTTGGCTAGCTCACCTAATGCTGCTTGCAGAAAGGAGCATGGCCATTTCTACTGCTCTTGGGCCCTGGGCTACACCTCAAGCACACTCTAATTCTGAGATTTCATATAACAGCTCTTAAGATCAATAACACAAGTGACAGTTTATGCTGGTGAGGATGTGGAATAAAGGTAATGCTTATTCATTGATCATGCCAGTGCCACTATGGAAATCAGCATGTTGAATCATCAGAAAGATGGGAAGCAATTTACCACAAGATCAAGCTATACCACTCTTGGGTATATACCAAAGGATGCTTCATCCTACCACAGGATTCTTGCTCAACCATATTTTCTGTGGCTCTGCTCTTAGTAGACAAAAATTGGAAATTTTGATTTGCATTTTCCTGGATTACCTATCATTTCCCCCTTCCCTTTCCACATCAAACCCTCACATATACACCTCTTAGCGCTCTTTCAACTCCATGGCTTCTTTTATCATTAATTGTCATTAAATGCATTCATGCCCCAACCCTACACAAAGAACCTTAGATACCTAAAGAATACTGATAGCAGGGGAATTAGTCTTTAACAGGAAAGAGCACACCAATTGGTTATCCAATACCAAATGATCATCCCTGAAACATACACACATGTACAGTTGTTCAGACTGAACTGTTTGTAGTGCATATTTAAATGCCTTAAAATGAATTAGAGGCATTTAAGCATTATTCTTGTATTCTGAGGTGGTTGATAAATGTAATTATCTAAAGTTAATGAATACTTATCAGCTTCTATGCTAAAAATATATAGGAAAGTATGTTAATATATAAAAGTTGTAATTATAAATTAATAATATTGATATAATACATGACACAATCAAACTCATAGTATAATGAGATAGATTTACTCTTACATATTCGTAAGAAATACAAAATTCTTTTTATATAATAAGGAAAATTTTATCCAATGGAACAAAATTATTATAAGCTAAAAGTAACATGGGCCATGACTCCAGGCAAAATATATATATTCACCTTAATCATTATAATACCAAAGACTAGTTGCAGCATATGAAATAATTACTATAGATAAAGCAGAATAAAACGCACCATAATTACTCTGTAGAAAGTGACATAGTATACAGTCTAACTTGTGGTATTAGGCTAAAAGCAATAACACTGGTAAAAGCACAGGTGAAAGTGTCATAATAAAATTTCATTGTGAAGCAACCATTTCTTCTCACTTAAACTTGAGATATTATTCTCGAGAAGATATTTTTCAGTGAGAAGATATTATTTCCTCACTGAAGGTTGACATATTATTATAGTTAAAACATTTTCTATAGAAAGAGTTTATTAATACACCTTTTAGGAAAGATTTTTAAGAATTAACTGTATAATTAGAATTCAATTTTCCAATAATAATTAATGTGGAATTTATAAATGGTGTTATTCCTTGTGGTGTTAATTGGCCAAAGGTAAAAATCTTTCATTTTCATTCAAGTTTTGAAAAATAATTATCAAAGTGTTATAAAAACACATGGTAAGTGAAATCACATTTTAAAAACTAACCACAGTTGGAGAGATCATTATGACATGAAAGTCACTGGTTGCTCTTCTAAAGGATCCAGATTTAATTTCTAAAACTCACACAGAAGCTTATAACCAACCAGAACACGAGTACCAGGGAATCCAGTACTCGCATGTTGCATCAATGAGCACTAAGCATGCACATGATACACCTACACACATATACGTGCTCACACATCAAATAAAAATAAATAAGACCTTAAAATTAAATAAGACCATAAATACAACCATTATGATTTAAAATGGACTGTTTATGTATTTTCAGAATGTATAATATTTTTATGAAAATTATTTTCAATTTTAACCTACTTGAACTTTGGGGTGATTCTAATACTAGGGTACTGTGTTTACTTCATCCCCCCTCCTTCCTCCTTTCCAGGTCTTCCTGATCCACACTTCTCAAATTCATAGCTTCTTTTTTTTCTGTAATTATAATAGACACACATATTCACATATAGTTGTATATGTGCATATGTAAATCAAACCAATTGAGTCATTTAAGTGCTGTTCATATGCAAATACGTTTAGAACAGAACTTGACAACCCATAATAGGATCGTACCCTAATCTTCTCTCGATAGCAGTTAACAACCTGTAGCTCTTCATCTGGCAGAGGCTTTGTGAGATCTCTCTCATTCCCATTGGCATGTCAACTGGTGTTGTCATTATAATTCACTTTTTAGAAGGTCACATTTTTGGGGTAGTAGCAGAGAAGCTTTCTTGTCACACATAAAAGGCACTATCTCACAGAGGACATCCTGGTCTCTGGCTCTTACAATCTAGCCAGTGCTGTTTCATCAGTGTTCCCTTAGCCTTACATGTTACAGGTTTTATTGTAGATGTTTCAATTGAGGTTCCAAATCCCAGCTTTATAATGTTCATATTCCAACCTTTCCTGGAAGAAAGATGTGGCAGGAGTGAGGGCATCATGATTAGGAGCCAATTTGAGACTAGAATTTAATTTCTAACCTCACTTCACAAGTGTCACAACTTCATGTAACTCATTTAGCAGAGACACTTGGCTACATTTGCCGTATACTCACACAAATACATGCACACTTGTGCACACACACACACACACACACACACACACACACACACACACACACACACATTCATACATCCCCGTGACATCAGAGGCTATATCTGCAAAGTCTGAACACTATGATCACCCAAACATGAGATGAATAATGACGACACTAGCAAAACATTCATGCCAAGCTAAATGGAGAAAAGCCTGCCAGGCCTTATCTATGCCAAAAACAAAAGGGCAACTGAGTGAAGCTGAGAGCAGAGAGATGGTCCTCCCCAAGCTGGGCACACCAATTGAATGTCCATGCCAGTCAGCCCTGAAAACATACACATAAGTAACACTATATGGACTCAATGTGTTGTGTGTAGTCATGTATTTGTAAATAAAAATGCATATATGTGTGCAGTAGTATATGGGT
The DNA here is from genome assembly GCF_007827085.1 of Peromyscus californicus insignis. NCBI lineage: Eukaryota > Metazoa > Chordata > Mammalia > Rodentia > Cricetidae > Peromyscus > Peromyscus californicus. The sequence goes on along the minus strand of NW_026294413.1, from coordinate 16,667,221 downwards.
TGGGAGGTTGAGAAGGGATGGGAGATATTGTGTAAGTAAATCATAATCTCAAAAGTAAACAAAAAAGAAATAAATCCTAAAAATAGGAACTTTTATCTGAAAGATTATCTTTTCAAATTAATATTATGCTTTTCAAATAAATAGATGAATGAGCAAATATATAAATATATATCCACACAAACACACACACATATATGCTGGAAGGACAGTGTGACAGAAGAGATGGCAAGTAAGAGTAATTACTGCTCTGTTAGATATATGTTTGATATATACAGATATAGATATATAGATATATACACTTATACATATATATTCTTATTCTTTCATGCAATTCTTTCAAGTCTAAATTTGTAGTTAGTTGCTTTTTAACTCTTTGGGCTCTTTACTCTTTCGAGGGCCCACCACCCAGATCCTAAATAAATAAATAAATCACACACAGAGTATTATTATTGCTTATAAGTGCCAGCCTTAGCTTGGCTTGTTTCTAGCCAGCTTTTCTTAACTAAATTATCCCCTTTAGCATTTGCCTCTGGGCTTATCTGTCTCTATTCTGTATTCTTTTCTTTACTTCTTACTCCATGGCTTTCTGTGTAGCTGGGTGGCTGGCCCCTGATGTCCTCATCTCCTTTTCTTTTTCTTACTCCCTGAAATCTCCCCAATTTTCTCCTTTTATTCATACTCTCTGCTGGCCAGCACCACCTACCCCTTTCCTGCCTCGCTATTGGCTGTTCAGCTCTTTATTAGACCAATCAGGTGTTTTAGACAGGCAAAGTAGCACAGCTTTACAGAGTTAAACAAATGCAGTATAAAAGAATGCAACACATCTTTGCATCATTAAACAAATGTTTCCCAGTTTAAACAAATGTAACACATCTTAAATTAATATTCCAAACATAAATTAAAGAAGTTACAAGACATTTTTAACATATAAATAATGGGATTATTCAACATATTTTAGTGACAATAAATTTATTTCCCCAGTATTCAGAGAAAGTAAGTCAATCTTCATGAATTAATATTTTTAGATATACACATGTTTTGATTCAGAATATAAACATACAAATTCAATTTCATTTTAGAGACTTATATTTTTTTGATTGTTGAAAATTTATTGATTTACTTTATTTGTAATATTTTGTTTTGTATATTATACTATACTGTAATTTTTAGGAATTGATACATATGTATATGAAATATATAAATAGACCAATATTAAATTTAAAAATAAACTAAATTAGTGGTAACATCAGATACAAACAGAAGCAACATTCACATAAGTTTTCTAGTATTAAATTTAAATTTGCTATTTTTGAAAGCTATTTATAAATATGTTTTGAGATTTAAATATTTTGTTTATTTTTTATTTAATTCTTTAAATTTTATTTACAAACCACTGTTTCCCTTCCCTCCCCTTCTCCTATTCCCTGCCTACTTCCCCCATCCCACCCCAGCCATTTGCTCCTCATAGGGGTTAAGGTGCCCCTTTGGAAAGTCAACACAGGCTGGTCTACCAAGTTGGGGCAGGATTAAGCTCCCCCCCCCCCCCGACTCCTGCTTACCACATCAAGGTTGAGTAAGGCATCCCACCATAGGGAATGGGCTCTAAACAGCCAGTTCATGTATCTGGGATAGGTCCTGGTCCCATTGCCACAGGCCTAATTTACTATTAATTTTAGTATATATTATGAATATATATGATTTGCATAAAACATTTCAATATATAATAAATTATTACTATTTTAAATACATTACACAGTGTTAGAAAAATTAGTTTAAACAAAGGCAAAAACAGACAAATATGAAAGTTAAGAAGTGATACAAAAATGTTTATACTTGTGAAATTTCACTATTTATTCTTTTGCACCATTCATGAATACACCATTTTTTCCACTTAGCAAACACATATTTATTTTATTGCAATATAGTCCTATAACTGAAATTTGGAAAAGCAAAGTATTTAAAATACTTTATTGAGCACATAAGATTTCTTAGACTGGCCCCCTGGCAGTAGAAGCAGAATCCATCCCTGGTGCATGAGCAGGTCTTTTGGAGTCCTGAACCTAAGATGAGACACCTCACACAGCCTCGAGGCAGGAAAAAGGGCTTGGACTTGTCTCTACTAAATGTACCTCCCCATGGGAGGCCTTAGTTTCTTGTAGGAGGGAATGGGGAGAGGTTAGGAAGGGGAGGCTGGAGGGGCAGGAAGAAGAGGGGGATCTTTGATTGGTATGTAAGATGAATAAAAATTTTTCTTAATAAAAAAAATAAAAAAAAATTTCTTAGACTGAAAGTTAGCTAAAACAGTTGTGTACAATCATTCTTTTTTAATGTTATGGTTAGATAATATGCATTCTGAATGGGGTGAGATGAAATCTCAAAATAGTTTTTATTTGCTTCTTTTAAATAACAAAAAGATACAATATTTTCTCCACTATTTATTGGTCAATTTTACTTCTTTAGAAAAGTTTCTGCTCAGTTCATTTGCCCAATTAATGATTTGGTTATCCTTGCATTTTATTTTTTTAACTTTTGTAATGGTTTTATAATTTCAGCTATATAGCAGAAAGATCTTAACATATTTTATACAGTTGACTTTTAAGCAACTAAAATTAATAGATGTTTGATGTTAAAAAAATCAGCTTATGTATCCATAATGTAACATAAGAGAAAATGACAATCTATACTTTCTAAGAATATACCAAAACATAAGCTAATCTACCTTCCAGCCAATAAAGAACATTTAAATATGCTTCCTGTTACAGAAAAAAGTAGGCATTATAGAATGTAGGTCATTTCCTTCCCAGCTTGCTGTGGTATGAAGAATTTTGTTACTCACTCAGGGAAGGAGGAGATAAAACCAACCATGATAGACTAGTGCCTCCCACGGTTTTGCATTCAAGCATTTGATAAAGCTAGAGAAATAGCATCTTAAATATTACTTAGCAAAAATGTAAAATTCTTCTCCAGGAATATGACTTCTAATACTTCTCTATGACTTCAACCTAATTATAAGGCTTGGACGCCACTCAGTTAGTGTGTGTGTGTGTGTGTGTGTGTGTGTGTGTGTGTGTGTGTGTGTGTGTGTGTACATATAGGAAGCATGGAAGCCAGATTTCAGATTCTCAGCAGTTCTCAGTAAGAAAGGCATGCAGCTTCCTGTAATTCAAACACTGAGAAGGTGGAGATGTTGGGAAGAGACAAGGGAGGAAAAATTTGACCAGAATTGCATGGAAAACAATATCGTCTCATTTAAAAAAAAGTCAGAGACTAGGGATCCAGGGGCAATCTGGCTCTCAAGCTTACTCAGAATTGGCAATCTATGTTCAGTAGCAGACCCTGTCTCAAAATCAAAATCACAGAGT